>NC_058377.1:53110128-53770961 GCF_018350175.1 Felis catus | reverse complement strand
ATGATCTGAAAGTTGGGGTTGGTGTCCATGTAGATCTCTCCATAGGCAGTGTATAGAATCTGCTTGATCATCAAACCTGTTCCACTGAAGACAGCAAGAGGGGTCCCGATGTTGTCACAAGCTATGTAAAACTCATCACCGCTGCTCAGCTCCATGGCAAAGAGGTGCCCTTGCAGATCATAGTAGAGGGAGGTGATCTCGGAGCTGGAGTGGTTGTAAAGGTGGGTGACCTTGGTGGGGTTGGTCAGGTCTGCATAGAAGAACTGCAGGTGGTGGCTGTGGCTACTCTTGCTGGACACCCGCCGCCCCAGGCCATCGTAACGGTACCTGACGCTCCAGCCACCGGCCCGGTTGTAGGCCTTGATGAGCAGGCCAGCTGAGTTGTACTCAAAGACGTCCCCGCCCCGCTGCCTCAGGAAGCCATCCTCGTCCATCTTGTACTGCACATCACCCAGCCTGGTGATGCGGTCACGGAGGTCATACCTTAGCGGGGTGAGCCGTGCACTGTTCCCAGGGCTCAGTAAGTGCAGGTTCCCATTGAGGTCATAGCTGTAGCGCCAGAGCGGCTTGTCATTGATGGAGACCGTCTGTAGCTGGCCATCAGCGTCGTACTCATAGGAGTAGCGAGTGGTATTGGCATAGGGTCCCACCTTCAGCTCCTTCTTCACTACTCGCCCCATGTTATCATACTGGACGGTCATCCAGTACATGAGTGAGCGGAAAATCTCATATTGCACTTCCTTCATCCGGCCGTATGCGTCAAAGTGTTTGGTGTGGGTCATGACCGCTGTAGTGATGATCTGGTTAATGTCATAGTAGATGACACCAAACTTCCCAAACTGCTCTGTCTTCCCTGACACATCATCATAGCGATAGAGATCGATGGGCAGCGGGGTCTCATTGATCACAGCCTGCATGCTGGTCACCCGGAAACTGTTGTCATAGTTATAGTCAAAACGAGCATTGACCATGCCTTCCTCGGTGAAGCGGAAGATCTGGCGGTCGATCAGAGGCCCAATTTGACGGTAGCGGATGGTGCAGGTGAACCCCTCATTCTGTAGGTTGATGGTCTTCAGCATGCCTGCTGTCTCGTCATAGGTGAAGCTCACCTTGGTGGTGTCATACAGCATCTCGGCTAGCTTTGACAGTTTGCCATACTTGTATATGACCCTGCGGCCGGTGCCCAGGTAGAAGGTGTGGAGGAGGTGCCCGTCCTCAGTGAAGTCCTGGATGACCGAGGCATTGCCTTCAGGGGGCTGGTAGATGTTCCTGTAGTAGCCCACTGAGCGAATGGTCTCTAGCGTCTGCCGGGCCACGTTGGGCATGGTCACAGAAGAGAGGCGGTCATTCTTGTCGAACTCAAAGATGTATTGCCGCTGGCTGTGGAGGAGCAGTACCATGGACTGGAGGGAAAGGAACACAGAAGTAAGAGTAGGGGAGTGCACGCAGGGGAAGTCTGTGCACTTAAGACTTAAAGGAGATGAATGAAAAGCCAAGGGAACTGGTGGTTGTCCTAAGTGAGGCCCAAACCACGGCCTTCTAAACAATGTGCCATAGGGTACTGCAGTGGGGTGCAAATGGGTAAGATAAGGATTTCTCTCAGCCCTTGGCCCTGGCACTCAGGCCATCTGTCTTCCCATGGTGAGCAGCCTTGTCTGCTTGTCCCTTTGTGTGGTACAAAAATGATGATTTTGTGGGTGATGGTGTGTGAGAAAGGTTGGGAGCACTGGCTAGAAGGATTTGCAACAGCCTCTCTCCTGGCTTCCTTCCTTCAGATTCCTTCTCAAATCAATGTTCCTACTCAAGCAAGAATGATTTTCCTAAAACACAGCCTGACAGTATCTACTGCCTGCTACACAACTTATGTTGGCTCCCTGTGGCCCACAGGATAAAGAATGCATCTGAGAAGGGCATTTAAGGCTTTATGCAGGAACAGGTCATATGCCCACCCTGGGCTGGGGTGGACTGTGATGGCAACAGGGAAACCTGATTCCTAACAATGGCTTGTTGCATGGCCCCAGGAAGGTTCTTTCCCCCTCTGGGTTGGGTTTTTCACTATGTCGGATGACCTCCAACGTCTCTCTTAGCACCACCACAGAACATTGCTTAGAGATGCTCACCCAGCACACGGTGGGGAAGACTGAGCACAAAGCAAGCACAGCCCAGACCCTGGACAGGTGACCGCGAGCAGGAAACAAAGTAAAGATGTGGGTACAAGAACCAGGGCATGAAGTGCAGGCTCTTTTACAGGAATAAGTCAGCAGATAACACACCTAAAGGAAGCTAGGCAGCAAAGCTACATTTTCTCCGATTTGGGACCAACTTTTGCTTTCAGGGCTTTTCTGATTCTTAGCCCCTGGGATGAAATAAATCCTAACCTGAAGCAGAACGGATTTACGAAGGCCATGCCCACCACTGGAAGCTCAGGATTAATCACCTCCTGCCTAAGTACTGATCCCTAGGCCTCTGCCCTATTCTCTGTGACCAGATCACACTGTGTGCCCCAGACCTGGGAGCAGACCCCTGCCTGGGCCTCGGCCCTCAGTCCTGCTCTGTAGGACCAGTTAGTGTTGGGCCTGCCCCCAGTTCCAGTCTCTCGTGTGGGCCTTTAACGTTCTCCTGCCCCAGGACCCCCACCTGCCACACCATCACCACGATCCACCCAGATGCCTCTCGGGCTCCCCAGCCCTCTATTGCAGATTTTTCTGTTTTCTTTTGGAGACCACATGGGTCCAATCTATCCCGCTGAGGGCAGCAAGCTGGGCCTGGCCATGGGTTGAGCCATGACACAATGGTCTTCTAAATGGCAAGGCCAGTCAGTGGTGGTGGGGGTGGTGGGGGATGGACACCTGCCTTCTCTAAGTATGTGTAGGTCCACGTCTTCCCATCAGCAAAGATCCTGGATGTGATGCGACCCGCCTGGTCGTATTCCATCCTCTCAGACATGATGCCTCTCTGGATGCCAGCGATATGGCCCCCTGGGGAGTATGTCACATTGACACCATTCAGCCTGCTGCTGGGTGACCAGAGGCTGGGCCGCCCTGCCTGGTCGTACAGGATCCGGAGGGTGAACTTGCGGTGGTCATCATAGATCTTCTCTGTGCGGGTCACGCGGTCAAAGTCCAGGGACAGGAGGTTCCGGTTGTGAACCTGGAGTAGGAGGAAAGACAGAGTTAATCTGGACATTGAAGACTTTGATGTGAGAAGGTCCTGATTAGAGGAGGCAGCACAGGTCATGGGTGCCAACAGATGGGGTTTGGGTCCTGGCTCTATCACCTGCCAGTTCTATGAAGCTTCATCATCTGTAAAATGGGAAGGCCAATTAAATAGGGCTGTTGTGAGAACAAAGGCAGTGCAGGTATTGAGCAAATACTAGCTGGTCCTGAAGATGATCTGTGTGATATCCTAATGTCATACTTCTAATGGGGACAAAAAGGCAGCTCCTTCTTGACTCTCTCCTAAAAAGGGAGAGGCCAAGTGGGTCCAGATCCCCTTGCTAGGTCAGCTGGACTGCTAGGTCAGCACACAATTCAATTTCCTTCCAGAGTCAGGAATATAGGGCTCCCACAAGGGTAGAGGTAAGTCAGGGTTTTTCATAGTTTAATAAAGAAATATACTTTGAGGCCTACTTCTGTATTTGGATCCACCCTTTAGGCATCGGTTGCCCCTAAAACATTGCCAGGTACTCCAAAGCTAAAATGCTGTGTCCCCTCTAATTGGCACATGGCCTTATAGGACATTTGGGCACACTTTCTGAATCTTCCATTGGTCACTGGTTAAGTTTGACATGTAGTAAGGGAAACACAAGAGGAAAGTAGATAATGTAGGTCATATGATACAAAACCGCACATGTGGACTGAGGTAATGAAAGGCCCTCTAGGACCCTGGGTGGTAAAAAAGGCTCAGGTCTAGGAATTAAGGTCAGGATTCCAGCCTCGATTCTGTGGCCAATTTATCTGTGTGACCTTGGGCAAGTGCCATTCCCTGTCCGAGTCTCAATTTCTTCCTCTGTGAAACAACAGGGCTATTGTGAGGACTGAAGAAGCCTGAGTAGATTACCAAACAGAGTTCGGGGCATATAGAAGGTACTGAATTAATGAATGTAATTATTTCCATTAAATGGCAGCAAAGGATCGCATTCTCAGAGAACGTAGAGACGTGTGTGTCTCCCCCTTTCCTCCAAACAAATGCTCAAACCTTGAAAATAAGGATTTATAATGATGATGCTGGGACAACTTTAGCTGTGAATGGCCTGCTTATAATAAGGTTGCCTTCCCAGGGGTAATCAAATACAATTGCAGAGCAAAAACAGTGTGGCAGACAATTCCCGTGAAAAATCGGAGGCACCGGAGACTGGAGCTGTGTTCTTTGCCGGGAGGGCAAAGGAAGATTCAGGGTCTGCACCACCAACAATGATGGGGGCCATTTTAAGGCATCTTTTGCAGGGTCCCCTGTGACTCCTCCCAAGGAGCTGCCACCCAGCCAGCTGCCCCCCCCCCGCCACCCCTGGAGGGCCCCTAGGGAAGGCGAGCTACACCTCTGTGGCAAAATTAATAAAATTGAATTAAGCAGCTCACTGGGGAACCGCCTAATGCTTCCTGTGCTTGGCAGTGGCAGCAATGAGATTATTTTACATCTTTCTTTATTAAAAAAGTTCCCAGTTGTATAAAAAATGAGCTCCATTATGGGGAGGCGCACCCGGATAACATTCTAATTCCACATGCCGTCACTGTGGGTGGCCATTTATTTTGGGAGGACGCGGAGATGCGGCCACCGGCCTGGAGCACCATTAATCTCAGGCTGGGAGAGGGACCAATTAAAGCCTGGGAAACTTTTGGTCCAGTTCACACCGCAGAGAGGAAATCCTAATAGCACTAATCGCTGCCATTTATTGAGCACCTGGGTTCTACCAGCATTGGTCTAGGTACTTGGAATATATTATCTTGTTTCCACAGAGGAGTCTGAGACTAGAGGAGTTGCTCAGGGCTACACGCCAGGCCCAGGCAGGAATCAAACCAAGGTCAAATTTTCCATTTAGCACACTGCCTTAGATGTGCATGAGGGGGCTCCTGGAGAATTCAGACGGGGGGCTCGGGAAGGCTGCAGATGGTGGCGGGCCACAGAGAACAAAGACACTTACGGCCTTCCTCAGGGAACCAGTGGAAGGCTCTTTCCCACTTCGGTTTTTGCTAGAGTTCTAGGCTGTTGAGGAGACACAGGAAGGCTGGTTTTGTGGATTCTAGTTGTGTGATATTGGCTGTGTTGAGACAGCGCCAGCCGTGTGGCATGAGGATGCTTCTGTGGTTTTTAGGAGTCAGCAACAATCTCGCTCAGTTCTGTGGTTCCCCTCAGCCCAGCCAGTGCCTACAGAGCAGCTGGGGTCTGCAAGGAGCTGTGCCCAGAACCGGGCTGGTTTCTTCACTTTCACGCTCCCTGTCACCTTCCTTTCTGAAGCTAGAGGGAAACGAAGTGGGGCACTCGGGCCTGGGGGGCGAGGGCGGTAATAACACTCTGCAGAAACATGGGGGGTGAGGCAGTGAAAGGGCTGGCTCAGGGCATCCACATTCCGAAGAGCACTCTGAAATGCCAGACCACAGATGCCAACCCACTGGCAGCAGGGACAGCTGGGGTTGGGGGTCGTTTTGCTCACTTAGTAAGGGGACAACTGCCTGGAAGGAGTGGAGGATGTGGCTTAGGTTCCAAATAGCCAAACTGGATTCTGCTAGATATTAATAAGAACATAGTAGTAAGAATAGCAGGAACAACAGGAGTAGGTTATTGACCACTTCCTGTGTGCAAGGCTCGGTATGAGGCATTCTGTATATTATTTCCAACTCTTCTCGCAACTTGTAAAATTGATTCATCCTTCCCATTTTTTTTGGAGAATGAGACTGAGGCTCCGGATGAATGAAATGGCATCACGGACGGGCTGAAATTCAGTCCGGGTATCACAGAAGCTGGAAATCCAACTCAGGCCTAACACCAAAGCCGGCGATCTTGCCACAACGGAAGAGAGATTCGAGATTTCTTATTAAGTGAGGTTTGCCTACTTTACCTTCCTCCTTTGGCAAGGGGCCCAGGAACACTTTCTCCCCCAGGGCCAGTTTCAAGAACAGAACTCAGTTCTCCGGATCGGTCCTCATTCTCTCCCCCTAGGGCCCCAGCCACCCCCAGGGGCAGGGCCCCAGCCACCCCCAGGGGCGGAGCCCCGCCTGGAGCAGGCCTTGCTCACCCGCAGCCGGCGCCCGAACACGGTGACCTGGCCCCGCGCCTGCTCCTTGCGCTGCCGCCACTCCACCAGGTTGAGGCCGTTGTCGATGGGCAGCGTGACGTTCCGCTTGCCCACAGTGGGGTTGACCGTGCCGGCCAGCAGATGGGGCTCTGTCTGCAGTGCCACCTCCATGCCGTTGGCCAGCAGCAGCCGCAGGGAGCCGTCTGCCCCGATGTAGTAGCTGTTGCGGACCTGGTCTGAGGGACGGGAGAGGAGAGGGACCGTTTCTGCTCAGAAGGGTTGAGGATGGGAGGGGTGTGCACAGCAGAGGTAGGGGTGTGGCTTCTAAATGGGTTTATTTTTCTGACCATGGAAAGGAAACATTATCATTGAAGAAAACTAGGACGATATAGGGAGATCGTCCATGATGGCAATACCAAAAAAAAAAAAAAAAAAAAAAAAAAAGCCACTGTAAATATTTTGTATACTCCTAGACTTCAGAATATTTCTGGGGGCGCCTGGGTGGCTCAGTCAGTTAAGCATCTGACTTAAGGCTCAGGTCATGAGTTCGAGCCCCGCATCTAGCTCTGTGCTGACAGCTCAGAGCCTGGAACCTGCTTTGGATTCTGGGTCTCCCTCTCTCTCTGCCCTTTTCCCGCTCATGCTCTGTCTCTCTCGCAGAAATAAACATTAAAAAAAGAATATTTCTGAATACATTTATAAAGTAATTGCTTATAGTGTGCCACTGATCATTGTATTACATCATTGAATATTTTTCCTAAGTGTTTCTCTCTTTAAAAAAATTTTTTAATGCTTGTTTATTTTTGAGAGAGAGTGAGAGAGAGAGAGAGAGAGAGAGAGAGAGAGGCAGAGAGAGAGGGAGACACAGAATCGGAAGCAGGCTCCAGGCTCCGAGCTGTCAGCACAGAGGCCAACACAGGGCTTAACTTACCAACCACGAGATCATGACCTGAGCCAAAGTTGGACGCTCAACTGACTGAGCCACCCTGGCTCCCCTCCTAAGTGTTTCTCCTAATGACTGTACAGTATTCCACTATATGGAAATGCCATAATTTATCTAACCAATCCTCAAGTAGATATTCTGATTATTTCTAGCTTTTCATAATTACAAAGTGACACTGCAAATAAACATATTGTAAACATTATGCTAAGTGAAAGAAGTCAGACACAAAAGACCACATAATGTATCAATAACTCCATTTATATGAAATGTCCAGAATAAGACATTAAGTATAGATTAGTGAGGGAAAGGCACTAATGGGGAATGGGGAGTGAGCACTTATGGGTACAAGCTTTCTTTTGGGGGAGTGGTAAACATTTTCCAGAACTGGACAGCATTAATGATTGCATAACTTTGTAAATATACTAAACCCCCCTGAATTGTACACTTTAAAAGGGTGAATTTTAGAGTATGTGAATTATATCTCTAGTAAAACTATATTTTTTGGATAAATCAATGTCTTCGTTTTGGGTTGTTAGGATTACTAGAACAAAGGGTTGAACATTTTTAAGGTTCTTGGTACACACCAGAGTAACTATTCTTTACATCAAGGTGAAAATAACTCCAGTACTTAAGTTGCTGACAAAATTCCAAATATATATGTGTATATATATATATATATGTGCACACATATATATATACATATATAAGTCATTTTCATATACATACATATGTGCATAGATGAACCAATGATTTAAAAAATATGTCTGATTTTGAAATCTTAGACCTGATTTAAATATTTTAATTAGGATCTTTAGCTCAAAGAAACTTCTGGAGAAGAGCGAATTTCAGCTGTGAAATGCACACAATTCTTTTCTAACACTGGAAACACCTGAGTTAGTGCTGCAGCCTTCCCCTCTTGCCCTTCCTCAGCTGCTGCTTCTGTCTACACCTGCCCCTCTTCAATAAACTCTAGCCCAAGTCCTCCCTTCAAGGCTATGCTGAACTGTCACCTCTCCCCAGAAGCTTCCCCAGTTCCTTGGTCACAACAAATGCGTCCCCCTTCTTAGCCTCTTGATGGGCCTCACTACTGGTCTGGCAACTGAGGGGTACAGGGTCTACACTCTGTTCTGCTGCACAGAGATGAAGAGCACGCATGGCCTTCAGAGCCACGCTACCAGGGTTCGAGTCCCAGCTCCACCATTCTCTTGCTGCAAGACCTGGGCAAATTCCTTAATCTCCCATGCCTCTGGTTCTTCATCTGTACCTTGGGGATGAAAACTGTACTCTTACCTCATAGCACTAGGCGGGATAACGAATATGAAGAGCTGAGAATGGTGCTTGGCATATAGTGAGTGTTATGTAAAAGTGAGCTATTATTAGTTTTCTGTGCGAGCATTGTACTAGTCACTGCCATGCAGATCTCTTGTCATCTCTCCTCAGCCTCTACCGCCCCGTTTCACACATCTGTCGTAGAGAACTTTTCTAGTACTGATCATGGGTCTTCAATAGCTCCCCATTGCCTTTAGATCAGTGCTTAAGAGAATGGGTTCTATTTGTCTGGGTCCAAATACCCTACAAGGCGTGTGTCTTTGGACAAGGTACTTAACCTCTTAGTGACTTAAACTGTCTTCATTTGGAAAATGGATATGTTAATAATACCTCATAGGGTTGTTGTGAGGAGGGAGTAGGTACATGAATGTAAAACACTAACCATCTACTTTATACTTGATAGGTGTTCCAAGATGTTAGCTATCACTGTCGTTAGAGTACGTGCTCAGTAAACATTTGCTGGATTGAACTAGATCTATTCCAGGCTATGTATGTCAAGCAGAAAAAAAAACAAAAACAACAACAACAACAACAACAACAACAAAAACCCACAAACAACCACAGACACACACAAAAGAAAAAACAAAAACAAACAAAAAACGGATGTAGCTTTGTAGGAAACTGTGGCTAAGTCTTCCCTGTTAGAATGGCATCAGATCAGCCCCGCCCTCTCTCCCTCCCTCCCCCTCCCATCCTTCCCCTTTTCTTCCTCACACATGCAGAATTCTAAGATCTGCCTTAAACTTGGCTATGCATTATTCACTGGCCATCTGTATTTTCCTTCTTTTGAACAGTGAAAAGGCCCGTGTCATTTATCTCTTAAAGCTGCTTCTTGCTGAATGCACATATGTCCATTAGTGGTGACTTTGGATGGAATGGTGTTTGTAGAGGCCCATCTCAAACGAGCCCCATTTAATGTGAGCTGTGACTTCCCAAGCCCGCTCCTCATTAGCGGTTCCTCCTTATTTCTTCCCATAGTTCAGACATAAGATGCAGCTGAAAACACTTTTTACCAAGCCTCTACTGAGGTGGTTGCAAAACGGAGCATGCAAGCCTGGTACGAGGGAAGGAGAGGAGCTTGGCAGAGGCACCAAAGAGGAAAAACAGGTACCACATTTCCTGGATTCCCCGATGAGTTTTTCCTTTTCCCACTTCAGTGTTTGTGAAATCGGAATGTGTCTTAAGTCCTTGCATGAATTTTGAGCCGTGTGTCTCCCCTCCTCCCCAAGCTGAAAAGTTGCTATTGAATTGATGGTACATTTTAAAAGTGAGGAAATGTGGCACTTTTGAATGGGAAAAAAAAAAGTTGCCTAAAGGCAAGAAAGACTGCCTTAACTTTTGAGAAAAATGCAGCAAGCCAGCTTAGAGGTGTGCAGGGGATAAGACAGTTCTTAACCACAGGGAGGGACAAGATGTCTGAACAATCTGTGGCCCTGCTGTCCTTGGCCAGGCAGAGCCCTGGCTAGCTCGGCATCGGCACCTTCTCCTGGCAATAACTCAGTCCGAGCATAAACACCGCGAGTGTGTCCCAACCCACTGCTATAGGTGCTGGTGGGGAAGGAACTGCAAGATACTGCTTCTCTTTCTTCTGAGAACCACTACTGTTCTTTGAGCTTCTTTAAAGGCACTGTATTACATTTGGGAGTAGAAGCGGTTGTGGAAATATACAGTTATTTTCTTATGGTAAATCCAAGTGCCAGTTATTAAATAATTAGTTAATGAATCCAGCAAGGACTTACTGAGTTGTATTATGGGCCTGGCCCATGTTGGGCACTCTGTGTACACTGTAAAGGGATTGTCTGGGCAACGCTTATGAGGCAGCTACGGTAATTCGGCCCCATTTCCCAGCCCCAGAGACTGAGGCTCAGAGAAGGGTGACTCCACCCAATTCACACAGGTAGGAACTGAAACCGTAGGCACAGAGATCCCCCAGTCTGTCTACTCCAGAGCTTTTTTCTGCCCCTTGCACTGCCTCACACCATTCAACACGGCTGCAACTTGCTTTCCTTTCCTCAAGGAGAAAATCAAGGGCCCGCATGATGTGGTGGCAGAGTCAGGACTAGAATCTGGGCCTGTGACTCCCAGCCCAAGCCTCTTTTTACTACTTGTGTCAAAGCTTTTGGGAGCACAAAAAGCCATCAGGAGAGTGGCGAAAAAAATTAAGGCTCTCCCTAGTGATAGCTTCTTCTTTTTTTCATGCTTACTAGATCCAATGAAGTTGTGAGCTCCACTCTGGGTCACCACCTCCCGTGAGGACAACCAAGGCAGACAATCTGCAGCCAGATTTCATCACTGTGATTTCCCTAAAGCTCAAAGATCAACTCCTACCAGGGATTACTTGATGAACGCAGATGAGAAGGGTCTTTTCTCTGTGGAAGCCTAGAGAAGGCACGGACTGTTCTCACCTGAGCTTCAGGGAGGACTTCTCCATGCCTAGGTCCCTTTCGTGGTTAGGCATAATCATTATTGTCCTTTGTCCTCACCCACACCAGTGTGAGAGCAAGCCTTTAACCTGGGAGCCATTAGAATGGTGGAATAGTGAGGGCATCTGGATTAGCAGCTAGTGGACTGTCGACCCTTTGTTCTCATGATGATGGGATGAGACAAGGGACTGTTACTCTGAGGCTTCTGGGAGAGAATATACAGGACTCGGGCTGGTGTGTTTTGCACATTCGAATGCAACACAGAGAGAAACCAGTTGTAATGCTCTGCTACTAAAGCTGCCCGGCTCTAGTAGCAGCTTGTTTCTGGTATCATCCTCTTCCAAAGGGGTCTCTTCACCCCCCTGCCTCAAAGTCCCCAAGCCTCCCACCCGGCTTACCTTGCAGCAGTGTATAGAAGGCACCGGAAGCAGACAGGTTGGTGGTTATGGTGACATCATCCTTGCTGGAGGTCTCTACCTGGACATGCACTGAGCTGTCTGTATCGCTTCGGAAACTGCTCACCTGGCCAGTGGGGAAGGTCACATTTGTCAGGCGGCCAAAGCTGTCATACCTGAAAACCAAGGGGTGGCTCTGAGTAACGGAAATATAATGGTGCCATGGCCGGAACTTGGTGCGTTCCACCTGGTGCCACAGTTTTGCACGTTCTGCTTTTCTCTCTGGTTAGATACATTGCCGTGCCTCCTACACCTCCTTGCACACAGTTGCCAGGAAGGGGCTCCACTGGTTGACATCTGACCGCAGGCAGAGGACTTACCTCTCTGAGTCTTCCTCTGCTAATTCTATAAAGCAGAGATGACAGCCCCTGCCCTGCCTCCCTCCCAGGATTACTGCGAGGAACCTGCGGCAGGGGCCTGTGGCTACAAACTTACACCCACCCATGTGGTGTGACAAGATGGCGGCCATCTGAGGCTGCTGACCCAAAGTCTTAAAGCCAGGGCACTCCCAGAGGTGACAGGGTCAAACTTGATGCTTGAATAACCCTCTCAAAACCCAGAGAAATGGTTATACAGGCTTTTCCTGAACACCACAAGAGATGGGGCTTCCTACAAAGCTACGGACCCTGGGGAAAGGGGGCTCTGAATTCAAACCAGGACTCTGCTCCCCCATAAGGAGGCTAAACAGACGAGCTCTTGCAACCTCTTCCCGTCTAGATTTCACGTCAGGCACCAAGCAGCTATGCATATATCTGCAGTTGTCAGGACTCACAGCTTTGCTCTGCTGGCGTCTTTTTGAAGCATCACAACTGAATCTTAATTCCCTTTTCCATCTCTGATAATAATAAAAGAAATGCCTACCATTACTGAACACCCACAACATATCAGGCATAGTGCTTTTCATACATCCTTTCCCTTAATCCTTGCTACTAGTCTAAACGGTATAAATGATCTCCTTTTTGGAGGAGGTTCAGAAAAGTGGAGTCACCTGCTCAAGGTCACACAGATAGTAAGTGTGGTGGAGTCAAAACTCAAAGTCAGATTTATCTGCTTCCAGGGTCCCACTTGCTTCTCTGCCTTGAGTGAGCATTTCTGTAGCGTCCGTTTGCAAACATCTGTTGGTGTGCCCTACCTGCGGCAAAGTGGCTGGGAGATGGTAGGGAGTAGGCTTTTAACACTCAGTTACAGTTTTTAATTGCGGGAGGCTGAAGTGTAAAAAGGTAGGTATAATAGCCTTTTCGCACCTGTGTGCGAATGGGAAAAATCTTCGTCCAGATGTTAGTGTTTCTGACTTCTAGTCGTACTGAAGCTCACATGCAAGTTCAGTTTTGTGTCTCCCTGGTGGACTCTTCCCCCTGCTTTGCTCTCACTATTGCCGTGAAGCTGGCCTCTGGGCCCCGAGGGATTTGATGGCTGGCAAAATAAAAGGCTCCAGAGTTCAGCTCAGTCCTGGCTCTTCCCATGATCCTCCAGCTGCACCTGGCTTCCTGATGCCTCGGGTGCTGCTGCTTCGACCGCTTCAGGTGAGACTTGGGAGGTGAGACCAGATAGGTGTTTGCTGAGCAATTTTTTGCCCAAGGTCAGATACAGGTGCTGCATGGATTGTGCCCTCTACCAACTCTTTCTGTCCCTGTGCCTGGTACTAACCGTGGGACTCTTTACGCTGAATGCCAACAGTCCCTGGCCGGGACAGTCTGCCACAGACAAAGGTGCTGGTTACATGAATCACCTAGGTCCTTGATCCAAGACTAACTCTGGGGGAAATTGAATCTCTCGGTTGCTGAGGCCCGAGGAAGGGGATGCAAGCGCTTTCCAGGATGGCAACAACACAGATCTGTACCACATACCTTGGGCTTGGTCTCAGCTGGGCAAGGGTGTGGGCTGTATCAGTCCTTGGGCTCTCCTATAGGTACCTTTGGCACTTTGGAAAACTGTTTCTTGTCACGATTTCTCATTTTTCTTCCTTAGTACGGAGTCAGAGTCTTGTAAGAAAATGTCAGTCTGGCTTAGGGGAGGGTGACCATGTGGCTTAAAGCCCGGATTGGAGGGTCACAGGTGTAAGGTGCCCCTCAGAGCTGGGTGAGGAGGTGATTCTGAGACACTGCTGCTAGGAAGGAGGGTGAGTCTTGGGGTGAAGACCTGGAAGTTTGTCCTAAAGCCTCTCTCTCCTGGAGATGCTCTCAGAGCTCTGCTCCCTTTAACTCTAGGAGAGGCGGTTTTCTTTTCAACTCTTTGTGGCTGCTGGAAATTTGAATAGGAAGGGATTGTACAAAAATGTACGATTTTTAGAGTGGTTATCTCTGGGAAGTAGAATTACTAGTGGTATTTTATATCCCAAAGATCTTAAAATAATGACCGTGGATTATTTTCATAATCAGCAAAGTGCTGTGATAACCCAAATACTGCCATGTACAGAGAAGTCATGAGCATGGCCATCTTGGGGGAAGAGGCCCTTTTAAATTACTGGCATTTGGGGCACCCGGGTGGCTCAGTCACTTAAGCATCTGACTTCAGCTCAGGTCATGATCTCATGGTTTGTGAGTTCAAGCCCCATGTCAGGCTCTGTGCTGACAGCTTGGAGCCTGGAGCCTGCTTCAGATTCTGTCTTCCTCTTTCTCTGCCCCTCCCCGACTTGTGCTCTGTCTCTCTGTCTCTCCCTCTCTCTCTTTCTCTCTCAAAAATAAACATTAAAAAATTTAAATTACTGGCATTTATGGAAGTCTCACATATAGGGCATCTGCCAACATCTATCTCCAGACCTTTACAGTAAATATTACTAGGGTACCCCAAATTTCTGAGCTCAAAATCAAGACCCACCCTGCTCCCACCCCAGAAACTGGCTCAGCCCTGGTCACTGTACTTATGTCTGTGGGCTATGAGTATTCTGAGTCTTGTCAGGTCCTGAGTTACCTTAAATCGGCAGGAAGACCCATTTCAGTTCAACAGGTTTATGGGATGGTTATGCTATTCTAGTCTGGTTCTCTGAACACCTGTTATCCATGTACATACTCTTTATTGAGACGACTTACTCAGACTATCTAATTTCCTGATCTAACTGGATACAAAAGAATTTATTACATCACGCAAGATACTTAGCAAGGAGTTTTAGGGGCGCCTGGGTGGCTCAGTCAGTTAAGTGTCCGGCTTCGGCTCAGGTCATGATCTTGGGGTTTGTGAGTTCGAGCCCTGCGTTGGGCTCTGTGCTGACAGCTTGGAGCCTGGAGCCTGCTTCAGATTCTGTGTCTCCCTCTCTCTCTGCCCCTCTCCTGCTCACACTCTCTCAAAAATGAATAAATGTTTTTAAAAAAGGAGTTTTAGAGTCTTACAAATAACAATTGATAGGGAGATCATGGATTAGGGGTCACATGTCACTTCAGTACTGCTTTAATATGGCCTTGCTCCAATGACACCACGTAAAGCTTTCCCTCGTTTCTCTCTTGTCCCTTCTCCCAGTAATACACTGGCAGAGCTGCATCGCAGAATGGGTCCCCTGCTCTGTAACAGCTCACGTACAAGCTGTCACCTGCTTCAGCCTGGGGTGCTTACGTCAGGACAGGACTGTGGTGTCAGACGGGCTGGGAACGTTAGTTGAACAAATGAATGACTGCACAATTGGATACGTGAGGCCCCTTTGTTGCTCTGTGGGGAAGGGGAGACATGATTCATTTACATACACACTATCTCCTGTAGGACTTGACAGAGGCCTGATGCACAGTGGGTACCTGGCAAGCATCTGATGAACGCACACAAAGACGGAAACAGCTACTCTCACTAAATGATACTTCAGCAATCTCCATAGGCATCTCCCCAGAGCTCCGGTCTCCAAGACAGAAAGAGCCTTTGCGTGAAGGCAGACAATTGTAATTATTATTGAAGGTAGCCTGTAATACATAATTAAATTGAGCTTGAAGAAGATACAATGAAAAGCCTCATGCCATCAAGATCTGGTTTTCATTTTATACGAGATGGCCGAAAACCAGTAATTTCCACTCCTTACATTTTCCATTAGAGGGACCGAATGTCTTAATTAAATGAACATCAAATAGAACAGCCAATTTATAGAATTTTCTTGTCTCTTATTCATTCATTTCAGTGCCTTCCAGAGCCTGGGAAATGCCACTGGATCTCCCTGCTGCCTGATCAATACCTGTGATTAGCTCATCAGAACACCGCTGTTTCTGGCTCTGCAGGGAAAAACTGGAGCTGCCCATCCGGGGAACCCTGAACACCTAGGTGCCACGCCCCCTCGGTGGAGCCCTCTCTCTTCCTGCTACAGAGCTGCTGACGGAAAGACAGAACCGCTGGACAAGTTGGGACAGTTTTCCCCCCTCTCTGGATTCCAAGTGGCTGCTTCAAACCCTGGCCCTGCGATTGGGTGACTTTGGGACAGTGGCTTAGTTCTGTCTGTTTTGGCTCTAAAGAACTGGCAAATTTCTTTCTTTCTAACCAAGAGGAAGGAACGTGTTAATATGGGAAAGTCCTTGGAGTCAGACGTTCTAGGCTTTGAATTCAGGCTCTACACTTGCCAGCAATGAATGTTAACCCTAGAGGATGGGCACTCAGTTCTCTTTTCCTGTGAACCATCAACCTCCTACAAATGACATGATTTCAGGCAGGTTATATAACACAACCTCTGGGAGCTTCTGTTTTCTCCTCTATAAAATGAAGACAGTAACACCTGTCTCAGGAAGATACTGTGAAGTTCAAATAAGGTAACATGCTTAAAATGAAATGCAAATTTTTCATCAGGGCCTGCAGGACCACAGGAGACTGCCTTCCCCACCATGTCGACTCCCTGATGGGAGAAGGGACTTTGGTCGCAAATGTATCCCAGAACTTAGAAGAGTGCCTGGCATGTAGTCGATGTTCAATAACGTAAATGAATGTTGGCTGAAGGACCTACTCTTTCCTGCTTCTCTTTCCAATTTCACTTTGAACTCTACTCTTCCATACTTCCTGTGTTCCACTGCATCTGCTTCCATTCTCCAAACACGCCACGTTCAATCCAGGCTCGGAGTGCTCACACTTAGTGTTCCTTTTGCAGAGAATGCTCTTCCCTCCAATCTTTGTATGGCTAGTTCCTTTCATTACTCACATTTCAGTTCAAATGTTATCACTTCAGTCAGGCCTTCCTTTAAATAGATAGGTCCTCCCATCTTGGCCACATTTTCTGATTTTATTGTTTTCATTACATATTATCTTATTTATGTGTTTATCTGTCTCTTCCGACTATAATATAAGCTCTATGAGGACAGGGACCTTGTCTGTATTCTCATGCCTAGGAGACTATGCAGAATATAAAAGGCACTCAATACTTATTTCTTAGATGAATGAATGAATGAATGAATGAATAATAAAGAGTAGATATTATTACAGGCTTTTCAAGATATGGATTAAGAAAAACTAAGAATTTCTTCCCTTTCACCTCACCCCTTCCATATGAGGAAGGGAAAGTTCACAAATACCCACAGATTGATTACCTTTTAGGTACCAAGCACTATGCCCATAACCATCTTTGAGGTAGGCATTATTGTTGTCATTTCACAATTGGTGAAGCTGAGGCTCAGAAAGAATAAATAACTTGTCTAAGATCACACAGCTACTTGAGGAATATAGATTCAAAGTCAAGTCTGTCTGTCTGACCTTAAAGTCTGTGTTCTTTCATCAAGCTTCCCATAAGTGATGCTGTTTCAGGGAAAAACCTTTGTGTTCATCACTATGTTATAGAAAACATTGTGTTTGGAAATCTCAAGTGGGTCAAGAAGACTGATAGTTTTCTGTTCAAGGTGTTTGCTTTGATATCACTGCAACTGAATTTGCCGTGATGCACCCCCCTACACACACACATATTCAGGGGGTATGATGGAGATGGCCAGATGGTTGGCTTTTCATTATTTTTTTCCACTGACTTTTCTTCACTCCATTTTCCCAAAGCATCTTTGGAGAATGGGGAAAGAAAACACATAAAAGATTCATACAGTTGCTGTGAACTTGGCTCTCAGAAGAGGACCGCTAAAGGGTATCTTCACACACACTGCAAGGCTTTCTTCTTCACACTCAATATTTCACATCTCAAGCCACTTACTATGTTGCAGCTGGTGAGGAAAATGCCAAACTGCTTCTCTGATACTAACTTTTGCTGACTGGGATTTTTTAGTTGGAAAATAGAGATTTGATTTTTATGAATTTCATCTATGGCTGTTTCAAATGCCACCACTGTCAACGAGAGGAATTGGATACCATATCCTCTGTGAATAATTAGAATTCACAGCCCATGCACATGGATAGTTCCCTTGGCCTCAGGTTACTATAAAAGATGGCACTGCTACATCATTATCTTCTCCAAAACTGTACCAGAGCCAGGGTACTTTTTGGATTCTGCAATTAAAACTTATACTTGCTGCTAATTTCCTATAGAATTAAGTCCCACCAATGCATTTTAGCCTTGAGGATTTCTAACATCTGGTACACCCTACCGATGGTAGGTCTGATCTCTCACTGATGTTGTACCTGAAGCAGTGCATCTGGTGGAAAGGATTCAGGGAGATCTGTGATTGAATCCTGGCTCTGCCACTTGGGTGTATGAGGTCACAGAGCCAGTCAGTGTCTGTGCTGGTTATCCTCTCTCCCCTCAGATCCATTCTGCGCTTTTCTCTGTACCCAGAGGAGCTGACTACATCACTGCCCCTCCTCCCCCCACCGTACTCCCCTGCTTTCTGGCTTGTTTCTGTTTGGATTCAGTCAATGGTAGGCATTGGCAAGAGACTGGATGTTAAGAGGAGCCTTCCTTATTCCTGATCTACTTCAGTGCCACATTTCTAATAGCGGCTTCATCTGTCCATAATTATAATTTTTATGAGATAGCTACTTATTCACGATTATATGGCTTCCACTGGGCTTCAGTAACAACATCCTATTTCTGCCCTGCCTTGCCCTTAAGCCTCAGGGTTGGTCAAGGTTGTTCACTGTTTTTAATGCCTGAGTGCCTCACCATTCTTTCTTGGTTCTCTTATCCCTGCCTATACATCTATACCTCTATAACATTTCTTTATGTGAAAGATATTTTTCCTGGGTATAGAAGTCTGGTTGTTTTTGTCCCCCTTTCAGCACTTCTGTCTTCTCGCTTGCATGGTTTCTGATGAGAAGTCTGCTGTAATTCTTATCTTTGTTCCTCTATATAAAATGCCTCCCCCTCCATCTGCTTTAAAGATTTTCTCTTTTTCTTTTGTATTTTGAATAGATGACTAAGATGTGTGTGTGTGTGTGTGTGTGTGTGTGTGTGTGTGTGTGTGAACTTTGCTTGGTGTTTTCTGAACTTTTTGGGTCTGTGGTTTGGTGTCCATAATTACATTACTTCTCCAAATATTTCTTCTGCCTTGCTCTTTTGCTCTTCTCCTAGAATTCTAATTATGGGTGGTCCCTGACTTACGATGTTTTGTTATGAATTTTTGACTTAATTAAAAAAAATTTTTTATTAACAAAAAAATTTTTTTTTGAAGGAGAGAAACAGAGTGCGAGCTGGGGAAGGGCAGAGAGAGTGGGAGACTCAGAATCTGAAGCAGGCTCCAGCTCCGAGCTGTCAGGACAGAGCCCAACTGAGGGCTTGAACTCACAAGCTGTGAGATCATGACTTGAGCTGAAGTCGGACTCTTAACTGATTGAGACACTCAGGTGACCTGATTTTTTGACTTTATGATGGTTCAAAAGTGATGTGAACTCCGGAGAAACTGTACTTCGAATTATGAATTTTGATCTTCTCCCAGTCTAGTGATGTGACACCCTCTCGTGATGCTGGGCAGCAGGGAGACACAGCTCCCAGTCAGTCACCTGAATCACGAGGGTAAATATCCCATAATTGACAACCATTCTGCACCCATACAGCCATTTCTGTTTTTGACTTTCAGTACAGTATGTAATAAATTACATGAGATACTCAACACCTCACTATAAAATAGGCTTTGTATTAGATGCTTTTGCCCAACTGGAGACTATTGGAAATGTTCTGAGCACATCTAAGGTAGGCTAGGCTAAGCTATAATGTTTGGTAGGTTAGGTGTATTAAATTCATTGACTTAGAATATTTTCAACTTTTGGTAAGGTCTGTCAGGATGTGATCCCACTGTAAGTCGAGGAAGATCTCTATATGTGTATTAGACAAGTTGATATTGCCTAGCTTTTGGATGTTTGGGTTCTGTATCTTTTTTTTTTCACTATTTTTTTTCTCTTTATATTTCAGTTTGGGTAGTTTCTATTGACCCATCTTCTTCCTTCAGCTGTCTCCATTTACTGATAAGCCCATTAAAGGCATTCTTCATCTCTGGAACTTGTTTTCATTTCTAGATGTTCATTTGATTTTTTTCTTATGGTTTCCACTTCTCTGCTGAAAATATCCATCTGATCTTTCATAGTGTTCACCTTTTCCATGAGATCTTTTAACGTTATGGTTATTTTAAATTCCCTGAAAGACAGCTTCTACATCTGTGTCATATCTAAGTGTGGTTCTGATGATTCCTTTGTCTCTTGGGAGTGTGTTGTGTTTTCTAGCCTTTTTGTACGTTCAGTTGAAAGTGTGACATCTTGTGTACTACACTAGAAAATGAGGTAACAGGTTTTATGCCTGGAAATGAGTAGGAGCTTCCTTCTGCTAGGACTTTAGTGAAGGGGTTTGAGTTAATTGAGTTAGGATTTGGGCTGGCTTTGAAGTTTGATGTTTCTCTGGTTGACCTTAGTAGGCTTTAAGTTCCTCTAGTGATACCTTGTGTTTAGGGAGCTAAACTAGTTTGTCAGACGACTTTTTTTCTCAGTGTCAACTCCATCTTAAGTGTTAGAACCCCTTTCTGTGCTGTGCCTCAGGGAGGGTCTCTTTCCAGCCCTTATCCCTCTCTTACCTCACTCATGGTACTATTCTGCTTTCCATTGTTGTGTTTAGCTTTTTAGCTAAACTATGGGGGTGGGTGGTGAACATGAGAGTTCTCTCTCGTTCTGAGTAAGCCTCGGTCTTATGTAACCATGTGTCCCGAGTCTCAAAAATGTAGCCTCTTCAGTGAGTGCTCCTGCCCCCCGTCAGGCTGTAATTCTGGACCCATTGCCTATCCCCCTCCCCTCCTAACAGAAGTTAAACATTTTTTTCTTCCCTTATTCAGCGGCAGTGGGCCTCCACCAGTGCCTAGGGAGGACAGTGGTGGCTGCCTTTCTCTCCACAGATGAAGGCTTTTGTTCCATATGGGAAATAAAGTGGGTTGGGATGGGAACAGAAGGCAGGACCTCCCAAGTTTACCACAGTAGACACTTACATCTTTCTCTACTCTTTTCTTAGAGTTACCTGGTCAGGCTGTGGAGAGAAATCATGGAGAGGATGTGGACTCTCTCACCCATTGTCTGCAGCCTCTAAGGGCTTCAAGCTCTCTTGCCAGTTTCCACTTAGCCTTCATGAATCTGCCAAACCACCCTAGCTGATCTCTTGTGACCAGTTGTGTTAACCCAGGTAAGCTAGTGCTCACGTCTCGACTTTCTCTTCAGGAGTCTCTCTCCCTGGATTTGGTTAGGTGGTTGCCCTGTGACCTTAGAGAAGTTTAAGAAAAACTCATGAATTTGCCATTTGCCTGGCTTATTCCTACTGTTAAGTTTGGGAACGATGTACTTTCCAGCTCTTATATCCTCCAGTGAAACCCTTAAGCCAAGTGTCATTACTTGAACCACTTGAATTCTATGTCCTGCTGGGCACACAGATAATGCTGGAGCTGGGATTTGATACTCTTATCGCTACAGCTATTTTTCCTCCCTTCTTTATTTCCCTTCCCTGTATTTACATTTCATTCATAAAATATTTACTGAGCACCTACTAG
This sequence comes from Felis catus, assembly GCF_018350175.1. Taxonomy (NCBI): domain Eukaryota; kingdom Metazoa; phylum Chordata; class Mammalia; order Carnivora; family Felidae; genus Felis; species Felis catus. The sequence goes on along the minus strand of NC_058377.1, from coordinate 53,749,734 downwards.
GTGGCAAGCCCTAAGCCTGATACAGAGACAAATTAGTATTTAGTGTGAGCATAACTATGACAGAAGCTGTCACAGGGCACCAGGGGATACCAGAGCCACTTACCCCTGTTAAACTTAGGAAAGCTGGCTGCTCATACCCACCCAGCAAGCGAATTTTGGAACCTGCCTCGTGCTCATGAGGCCGTTCTCTTAGCCACTGAATGCCATCTGGCCAGGAGCCCAAGTCTGAAATTAATGATACCACACATTGGAGATGAGGACTGCATTATAGAGTTCTTTGAGGTTTTCTGCCAGCAGACCTGTAGGCTGACGAGAGGAAAGTAACCTTCATTCCCCAGAACTGTGAACTCCTAAGTCGACTTGCTCTGAAGTGTGTTGTGTTTATGATAGATGCATTATTTAATCTGTTGAAAGGATCAATAAAGCCAACTTAAAACTTGTTTCAGTAATAGCCTGTGCTACAGGCAAGCCTGGGCTGATTTTTAAAAAAAATATTAGAGCATTTGGGTTGGAATCCACTAAACTGCCTCATGGAGCTAAAAGTAGAAAATTCACTAGAGCAATGGTGCATTGGCAAAATCTGTCAAAATGTGTGTTAAGAAACACCACAATAATGATAATACTGCATCTGTACTTCTTGAGAGCTTCACGGTTTACAAGCATTTTTTACCTTTAGTGTTTGTTTAGTTTTTTTGATCCCCATAATGACCCTGAAATGGGGTAAGGGAGGCATGATTTCTGTCTGGTTGAAACCTAGGTCTGGAAACCAGTCAGCCAGCCCCTGAGTCACAGGGCTAATATTCAGTGAAAACAGGTATCTGGGACCTTTGCTTTGCTCACAGTCTGAGCTGAACCATTTTTTCATGACCCACTCTGCATGCCTTTTTTCAGCCCATTTTGGATATTCTTATGGACTTGACCCCTTCCTAGTTCTGCCCTGATCTCTCAGACTCCACCCTTGATTCTGCTCCCCTGCTATGAACTTTAATTCCCACCTACTTTCGTCACAACTTTTGTTTGCTCTCTTGACTAGTTTACTTGCAGCTGTTCCCGGGTAATACCTTTCATGCCTGAATAATATTTATGCAATTATTGGTACATCCACTCGTATTGCTTGAAGTGACGTCGTCGATGATGATGATGATGATGGTGGTGGTGGTGGTGACAGCAGCAGCAGTTCTCAGTTGATTCCTTACGGTGAGTAAGACCCTGAGTTTTCCCTATTTTATCTCATTGAAATTTTGAACCTCAGACTATCCCATGAAATAGTACTATTTTTATCCCTACCATACAGATAAGTCACAAAGAACTTAGGTGAACCTAGTCGGGGTGGATGAAAGGACATGGATTTGTGTTCTGGCTCTGCAATGTACTCCCTGTGTAATTTTAGACTGCTCCCTAATCTCTCTGTGTTCCTAATCCCTCAGTTTGTTCATTGGTGGTAACAAAATGGCGGATGATTAATTTCTCTGGTCTGAGGTTGCTGGGCATATGAAGTTGAAAAAGATCCTGGCACACAGTGGGGATGTCAAGATAAGTTTCTCTCTTAATTTTAGGGCTTTTATCTTCAATTCACAGGGGATTCTTGGGAATTCCAAATGCCATTTTATAAAAAGTGATTATCCTACCTTTTTCTTCTTCTTCATAAAACAACTGTGGCTATATATTCCATCAAGGGAGACAGGGAGCAGGGAATGGGATCCTTTCTGGTGGAGGTGTAGGAAATGGTTTTAGATTTCAGGGTTGGTGGAGATTAATGGTTGCAGTGATGTGTAAACATTCAGTTTGGGATCTGAAGGAGTGACCTTGGGAACTGAGTGCTCCCCTTTGCTCTGACAAAGAAACCCCTGTGTTGGCTAAATAATGTAGAAGGGATTTCCATTGGGCAATGGAGGGAAATTGAATTATTTAGTGTATTTCCCTTTCAATGAGTTAATCAAGATAATTGCTGTTTTCCTGGATCTTTGTCTTTCTTTGTAATTAACAAGGCCCGGGTTTGGAGACAGGAATTTAGCCAGTGAACTTTGTACAAATTGCTGTGACATTTTTTTGGGTGCAAATTGTACTGAAAAATCTATTACAAATCCTTTTCCTCTGGATTCCAGGACTGTGAGAAACTGATGCTTGAACAAGCTTGAGAAAAATTTACAGTTCAAGGATTTAAGTTCATTTGGGATTAACAAACTCAGCAGGGGACAGCAGGGCAGGGCTGAAAGCGCAGGAGCTCTGGCATCAGACAGACCCCAGTTCTGCCACATTCTCACTGTCTAACAGAGAGCCTCTCTGAGCTTTAGTTTCTACTTCTATAAAACAGATACTATTGTTCATTTTCCAGAGCTGTTGTGAGGATTAAATGCAATAATGTGGTTCCTAGCCCATATCTGGTACTACTTAGATTTTTTAAAGCCTCCGGCCACCAACCCCTGCCCCCCTCCGCCCCCGAGATCTCAGCCTTGTAGCAAAACGAGAAGGTACAAAATCCATTCATTAAAATAGCTCAAAGAGGAAGACCTCAGATACATATGTGTTTGATTTGACTAGGATTGGAATAAGCCGAACTTCTGGTTTTCTGGCTACACCACTTAAGAAGTGCTACCCTGGAGGAGGGGAAGGGAAGTGAGCCCCTGGGGGTGGGTGGCACGACCATAACATATAGTGATGCAATAGCGCCACTCTGAGGGGGGAAGCAGTAAAATTATACCAAGAGACACAGGAGCAGATCAAAGAACAGTTTACAGTCACTTTGGGCAGGGGCAAAGGGTTCTGGCCTCACTTTCTACATAATATGCAATTGTGGCTGTTCCTTATTAAGGATCTCGACTCATAAAGAGAAAGGTTTCATTATGTTCGTATAACGGGTTTGAGAAGGGAGGCATGGAAAGCATTTGTTAAGTTCCACCCCAAATGGTTAAAATGAAAACAAATATTTTTTTGAAACTTGACGATGTGAGCTTTGATTACGTGGAAAATTCATCTACATGGAACCGTTCTTTCTCCCATTGCCATTATTTCTGGACAGGAATCATATGAAGGTGCTAGCGCTCTGCGGTTTTTATCTACATTACTTCCCTGTGCTATGCTGGGCAGGTATTTCCATTGTACAGATGTGGCAACTGAGGCCTAGAGGGATGCAAGCCCAACTCTTCTAATGTCAAAGTTCATGCCTTTTCCACTACATCGTGTTGCTTTCTAGGAGCAATCGTCTGGAATATGAACACGCAGAACATATTGTAGGCAATAATGGTTTGCATCCCAAATTCTGAGCGAAAACAAAATATATCCAAAAACTTTCATTCCATCGACTCACCTCTAATCGTACAATACCTCTCATGAAACAAGATCATCAAGTGGCCTTGTTGTGATACTTACTCATAAAATGTTGTCCATCCATTTTCATTGCTTTTGGTTGCCAGAAGGCCAGAGTTGCCATGGTATGTCATCATGGCCAACTCATGTCCTTGCGTGGTCACACTCTTGAGTGCATTGTTGGTGCCCATGGTCACCCAGTACACCTGGCCATCTGGGACCACCAGCCAGAGGGGCATCCCGGTGGAGTCCCGGCGGACGTTCACCATGTTGCCGTTGTTGTCTGTGATGAGTGTGACATCGCCATCCCCAGTGTAGGTGAAGTTGTACAGGTAATCTCCTGTGGGCAGACTCTGCGTGTACAGATGCTTTCCACTGGTATCAAACAGGTAGAGCTCCTGGTCGATTGGTGAGGACAGCTCATACATGTTCTGGGTGTTGAGGAAAGGCTTGTTCTTCCTGATAAACCGAATTCGGATATTCCCCAGGTCAGCCACATAAAGTTCCCCGTCGGCACACACAGCCAAGGAAGATGGGGTATTCAGTTTTGCATCCTTGGCATAGCCATCATCTCCAGAGAAACAGTCACAGTTGGCATCATTTTTACAATCACAGCCACTGGGGGCTCCAGCAACCAGCGAGATCTCTCCGCTAGTGGTGACCTGCCTGATGCGGTTGGTCTTCTTCTCATCGGTCTCAGCAATGTACAGGACCCCATTGTGTGAGACGGCCAAGGCCGTGGCAGACTCCAGGGTTGCGTGGATGGCCACCTTGCTCAGCAGGAAGTGGTCGATGCCGGGGACCTGGCAGTGCATGGGTCTCCCAGCGACAATGCGCACCTGGTGGTTTTCAGAGATTTGCAGGACCACATTGTTGTCAAGGACGTAGAGAGAGTTGTCCATCGGGTTGATAGCTAAGTCTGTGGGCCACTCCAGGCGAACCTGACAATGGAGACACCGATACTCAGACGCCCGGCAAGGTGTTCACCACTTACCGTCCCACAGCCCATATAGCTTGTAATAATGTCCCAAGTGCCTTCAAACGCAGTCCTGCCTGATCTCACAGTGGCTTGTCATCAACAATGGAGGTCAACCCCTCTGATCTGAGTGAAACCATGCAAAAGCTGCCCCCAAGACACCTGATGGTCTCCATTAGACTCCCAAAATATGAAGAAGGGAATAAAAAGGAAAAAAAAAAAGAAACATAAAAAGTAAACAAGAGATAGACTTGGGAGCCAGACAGGTCTAGGTTCAGATCCTAGCCCCACCATTATGACCTTTGGCAAATTACTTTGCCTCTCTGAGCCTCAATATTCATTATCCGTAAAACAGGACTGACGATACCACAGAGTGCTTAACCTATCGTAAGTGCTCAAATAATGACAGCTAATGTTATGGAGGTGGGAGAAGAAGGCAGATAGAGTCTGGAGGCTGAAGCAGGAATTGTTCAGATATCTCAGACTCTACGTGAACTGTTGATATTTCAACCCACTGAATTCATGGATTAACACGAATATCCAAATTCAGTTTATCAGGAAGAACAAGCCTTTCCTCAATATCCAGAACTGACATCGCCTGGGAGCTGGTCAGAAATGCAGAATGGCAGGTCTCACCAAACCTACTGAATCAGAATCTGCATTTAAATAAAATCCCCGGATAACTCATGTGCACACTGAAGTTTGTGAATCCCAGCTCTAGAAAATGGTTTCTCTACAAATCGAAACCACCATGAGATACCACCTCACACCTGTCAGAATGGCTCAAAGTAACAATTCGGGCAACAACAGATGTTGGCGAGGATGTGGAGGAAAAGGATCTCTTTAGCACTGTTGGTGGGAATGCAAACTGGTGCAGACACTCTGGAAAACAGTATAGAGGCTCCTCAAAAAATTAAAAACAGAACTACCCTACCCAGCAATTGCACTAACAGGTATTTACCCAAAGGATACAAAAATGCTGATTCGAAGGGGCACGTGCACTCCAGTGTTTATAGCAGCACTATCGACAACAGCCAAAGTATAGAAAGAGCCCAGATGTGCACTGACTGACAAATGGATAAAGAAGATGTGGTATATATATTCAATGGACTATTACTTGTCGACCAAAAAAGAATGAAATCTTGCCATTTGCAACAACATGGATGGAACTAGAGGGTATTATGCTAAGTGAAATAAGTGAGTCAAAGAAAAATAGCGTATGACTTCACTCGCATGGATTTAAGAAACAAAACAGATGAACATAGGGGAAGGGAAACAAAAAAAAAGGTAAAAACAGAGAGGGAGACAAACTGTAAGAGACTTTTATGTGCTCTTATAGAAAACAAACTGAGGGTTGCTGGTAGGGTGTTGGGGGGATGGGCTAAATGGGTGATGGGCATTAAGGAGGGCACTTGTTGGGATGAGCACTGGGTGTTACATGTTAAGTGATAAATCACTAAATTCTATTCCTGAAACATTATTATTCTATATTAACTAATGTGGATTTAAATCTTAAAAAAGCGAAGAAACAAATAAAGTTAAAAAAAAAAAGAAAATGGTTTCTAGCACCCCAGAGGACAGGTCCTCCCAGAATACATTAATGAAGGTGGCGATGGGAATGAGGGGTTCAGAGGTCCTGGGGCCCAGCCCAAGCCTCCTCTGAGCCGGGCTGGGAAGCTGGCAGGGACGATGGTGAGCTTGCAGGTAGGCATGCATGGGATGCAGTTGGCAGGGTCTGAGGTGAAGAATGCTGTGCTGGTGGAGGAGGAGGAGGTTGGATTGTGGGATACAGCACACCGGGAGGTAGGTGCTGGCACTACGGGAAGCCACTGGCCAGCTGTGTCCCCAAGAGGTCATCCAGACACACTGCACATGGGCTGGAAGCGTCTCCTCCATCCCAGTTGTCTACCGCACTCCTAGGAACTCACCACCTTTGGTTCCTGGGCCCCCTACAAACCCTCGACACTCCGTCCAACGTGGGGCTTACTTAAATGCGCATGTTACTTTAGGTAAGAAATTTCTCTCCCAGGAATTTGCTCTTGCACCTTGTGAACAATGGTGCACACCACGGCAATGTTTAATGATGGTGAAAAACTGCAACCGACTCAAGTGCCCAACAAGAGGGAATTCACTAAATCAACGATGGTATTTAGTTCGCCCATGAGTTAGAATACTCTACGTAGCTCTTAAAAGTGATGTTATAGATGCATATTTAATGACATTGGAAAATGTTTGCTATGAATTAATTGAAAAGAATAGGCTACAGAATTGTAAGCACAGTGTGATCCCAATTGGGGGAAAATGTAACAATAAATTAGATTATAGATAGAGGGGAGAAGAAAAACCAAAATGTTAACGGTACTTGGATTAGGGGTAATTTTAACTTTCTTCTTTGTAATTTTTAACTTTTTACATTTTCTACAATGTCCATGTGGTAGTTTACTAACGCAGAAAGAAACCCCAGTAAATTATATACCTATGAGATGTGGCCACCTCCGTCTGACCCTTCTGCTCAGGGCCACCCTCGGGCCCTACTTCCTCACTCCCAGCCTGGGCCCCTCTGCCCGCACAGAGCCAGGGAGCCTGAGGCAGGCCAGAGCCACTGGCCAGAGCCGCTGCCTTCACACTTCCCAGTACTCTCTGGAGCATAGCGTCACGGCAGCCCTTGGCTGCATCAGAACAGTTTACTGTAACGTGACAGGGGAGTTTTCAATTTCCTAAAACCCATTTCTTGTCAACACTGGCTGCTAAATATTTTATGCCTTCTGGTCCTCTGGCACCTTGGGGACCTGCTTGCTCAGACCTTTCTGCCAGTCATTATGATGAAAAGATGGCTCCCTGATGGGTGGGTGAGGAGGGGGAAGGGGGAGAGGAAAGAGGGGAAGGAAGGAAGGAAGAGCAAGCGCTTTTCTGCTCTCTCCTTCCTGCCCTGTGCACACAGCACCTGGAAAAGAAGGAACAGGGCTCTGAGAGTCAGTCCTGGCTCTGTCACAGAGCCTGTGTGTTAGTTCTGGAGCAGACCAAATACACAAGCTTCTCTGATTTCCCTCCTGTTAGTGACAGGGGTGCTCAGGCTTAATGTCCCCTTGCTAAAATGGAGAACAAGACTTTAGAATTGCTGTGGTCCCTCCAGCTCCCACATTCTGTGGTCCTGAGAAGGGATAGAGCCCCCTCTCCTCTGTCCCCCAGAACACTCTGTGCCTTTATCAAAGCACTCTGAGATGACTGCCTTATTGCAGACTTATTTGTTCTCAAAAACAGGATTGCTAGATGAATGAATGACTACATGACTGGTCAACGGCACGGAGAGAGCGAGGGATTTGGGGTCAGCACACCTCACCTCTTATCTCAGTTCTACAATTACTACAGGTGTGCGTTACTTAAACACTTTGAACTTCTTTCCTCATATGTAAATGGAGGTAATAAATATTACATAGAGTAATTGTGAGTATCAAGACAATGTACAAGGAATTGCTTTGTAAATTATAAAGGGAATGAATATTTACAGCCTATTACTAGCTGCCAGGCACTGTGCTAGGCAATTTATGTACAGGGTTTCATTAAAAAATTCATTTCCACATCCCTGATGGAAACAAGCACAGGGCTCTGCATTTATAACTGCAATTCCCCGCCCCCTGCCCCCCCCACCACTGCCCCGAGCCTCAGTTCTCTTATCTGTAAAATGGGGTAGATAATATCACCTCTTGGGAATATTGTGACAGCTAGGTAAGAAAAAGGAAGTCCTACGCATCTCTGTATTCTCCTTTCTAACAGTGCCTGACACATAAGAAGTTCTTCAGAAGTCATTTTGGACCCTGCATATGATCACACCCTGTAGCCTGCTGAGCTAGGAACTAATCCCCTCTTTTGATTGGCGGCAACATCTTCTGTTTCTTCTCTTCTCCATTCCTCCCTCTAGTTTCTCCTTGGGCCTGGGCTTATTTCCACCCAGGGGAGCTGGCCAAGTTCCTTGGTTCCCTGCTTTGCACTCTTGCCTCTGAGCTGTGTTCTTAGCTCTCTGGCTTACTCCCTGCTCCCCACGGGGCAGTAAAACAGCTCTGAGTGTTTGTACAGAGGAAGCTCTCAGAATGAAAGCCAGCACCCCCGCCCATACGTGTATATAAAAATATAAGCCGTGTCTGGAGAGTTTGGTAAAAAAAAAAAAAAAATTCCATGCTTAGATTCAGATGAGGGTAGCGAGGACCAGGGGCAAAGGGATTTCAGCCCAGGATTTCTGAAGCTAAGTGTGGGTTTTTCCCCCGTTCCACTACACGCCGGTTGTCCTCTGAGCTTTTGATTTGGCTGCTTGGTAGCACCTCTCACTAAAGTAAAACAACTTTCCAACGTGTGGATTGAAAATTTTCAGTGCCCTGTGCTGGCTGGTGCGGGGCCCGTTTTGAGAATTGAAAATACTCGCGTGCACATCCTCAGGCCGTAGCAGCTTCCTGACGGGTAATTCAAGCTTGCTCACAGACTGGAGAGGGAAATTCTCGAGCCAGCAAGGGGAAGCCTGCCAAATTGGAAAGACGAGTGGCAGAGAACAGATTCCATTCTGGAGCGGAACAATCACATTAGCCAGTGCAGAGGAAAACCACGCCAGCAATCGAAAGGGATGTGACGCGGGTGTTGGGACCGCCAGCACCAGCCTTGGGGCTCTGGGGACAGTGCTCCACAACACATGTCACTAACAGGGGGGCCTCCTGGCCTCTGTTGCACCCTGAGTACAGGGAGCAGGTGAATAGTCAGTGGAAAAGGGCCTGTGTGCAGCCTGCCCTACAAGGGGGTTTAAAAAGCTAAGTGTGGTTATTGCTGTCCCCATTCTACAATTTAATGTAACTCGTGCCTTCCTTTTTCCTGGGTTTTGCTAATGCTGGCAGCTCTGGCCAGGCCCTGCCGAAAGATCTAGCAATAAAGGACACTTTCCTTGCCAAGACGTTGCAGGACAAACTAAGGACATGCTGAACTGCCAGTCACTGGGTCTGCACTGGATTACTGGTGTTCACTGCTAAGGTCCAAACTGTTTGGCACGGCATGGGAAGGTCGTTCCCCAACTGGCCCCAAATAACACTCCAGTTTCAACTCCTGCTTCTTCATTCCAAGAACCTTATGCTCAAGCATTCAATCTTCCAGTGGTCCTTGAATATACCGGGCCCATGAACATCTTTGTACCTTTGCACATGCTGTTCCCTTTGTGTGAAATGTCTCCATTCTTCCTGGCCACCCAGAAACCCCTATTAAACCTTCAAAACCTGGCACAAATTGCACTTCCTTTGTGAACGTGGGCACCAGAACTTCTGTTGACTGACCACCTTTCAAGTGCCAAGGGGTGCCAGGAGCCTAGTATGCACTGTTCGTATTTTCTCGAAGCAATCCTGCCAGGCTGAAGTCAGCTATTTCCATTTTTAAAATATAAAAAAAAAAGAGGTTCAAAGGACTTCAGGAATTTGTCCAAAGTCACTCAGTTAGTGAGCGGCAAAGCTTGGAGTCAATCAGCCAATCAATTAATTAATCACCAAATACTGGTTGTACTCCTACTGTATACAAGGTACTCTGGTTAGAGCAGAGGAAAAGATGAACAGAATTCCTGTCCTCATGTCATTTACAGTAGAGAAAGAGAAAAGACAATGTACAAGTACCTGTGTTTCCAAAGAGAGGACTCACAGGCAGCTATGGATTTAAATTCACAGCATTTGACTCTCTGCTGCCTTTGAAGCTTCCTTGGGCAGATTTCTTCACTGTCCATGGGGATCCCTCTGACGACCACCTGTCATCCCTCTGGTGAACTCCCAGAGCACCGAGCTTCGCCCTACTCATCTTTGCATCCTTAGTGCTTCCCCAGGCCCAGCCCCAAGAATGTGCTCTTCAAAGGCTAGTGCAGCATAAAGATGGGGGGCCAGCGGGAGAGCTGGGTACTGGTGAGAGGATGAGCGTGCAGCCCCAGGGCTCTAGCAGGCAGAGTTCTCCCCTTACCTGAGAAATATCCATGACGGAGTCACAGCTGAGGGGCCGGGCTGAGGTAAGATCATTGGAGCCCAGCAGGGTGGAGATGACCCCATTCTGATCAATGCGTCTGATCATGGTGCCATCCACGAAGTAAATCAGCCCAGACTTGTCCACCGTGATGCCTGGGAAAGAGAAGCCAAAAACAGCGTTAGAGGTGGTAACAACCTACGCGCAGATGGAGCCTTGTGGGCTGATCAAGAACCTCCCCTCTGTGATTTGATTGCATCCTCCCCACAGGATTCATTCCCCATCCAAAGGCTGGAAGACAGATGCCCAGAGGCTTAGGGTGACTTATTCAAAGCAGGGATTAGAACCCGAGTCTCCAGGGCTCTGGTCCCTCCACCTTACTGCTGAGATTTTTACCTATCAGCTTAGGTAGTCACCAAAACTGGACTCCTACTTCTGGGGGTTTGTCAAGCACTGGACGTAGCAGTAAGGAGAACCCTTTTCAGTGTCAAAGCTGTGAGTTAAGTTAACCTAACTTCTGAAGCCTTGTAATTCTTGTCATTAAATCCATCCCCATTTTGGTAACAATTTTTCTTTTCTTCCAAGAGAATCATCCTCCATGTTTTTCTATTCTTAGTTTATGGTCATTGGTAATTATAGATGTATACAGCCTAAACATGCATCCTTTGGGTTTGTGTAGAGAATATGGGTGAAATAAATGTTTTAAAAAGGCAGGTGGAAGAGAGCAGTCTGAATTCACCATTCACTTTCTCCATGACCAGCTGTGTGGCCTTGGGCAAGTCACTGGATATCTCTGCATTTGGATTCTCAGCTCTTAAATAAAGGGATTGTTCTAAATTTGTACTTCTCACTCCCGGCTGTGTTTGTGAATCATCTGGAAGCCTTCTATCATGTATCCCACAGGTAGTTGGTCCAGAACATCTCAAGTGGAGCCTGAATATTTGTCTGTATTTTTGACAAGCACCTTGGGTGATCATGATATGAAACAAAGTTTCAGAACCATGCTAGTAAATCAGTACTCCTTAACCAGTGATGTGTATCAGAATCATTCTGAAGTGTTTATCCCCCCCCCCCCCCCCAACACATCCCTGCTTGGCCTCACTCCTGGAAATACTCATTCTGGGCGTGGCCGAGACTGATATGTTTTATTGTGGGTGAGATTGATTTCCACCCTGGGTGCAGCATCCCGAGTTTAGAAATAGCCCTACCAAACTGAGAACTGCTCAGGGGTGCTAGGGGGCGACACAGGACCCCTAGGAGCACATGGGGAGGTTGGGGATGAGCCAGCACCAGGCGAGTGCCCCAGGGAGAGACATGATGAAGGAAAGGCGATTCTGGTCAGTTTTGCTCTGCTCAGTCTTCTCTGGGCAATGAAATGAAAGAAGGGGTTGGAGAAAGGTTCACAGAGGTAGAGACGCTTGCCAGAGAAAGCTTTCCAGTTGTATAACCTTGGCCATGGCATTTCACTAAGTCCAGCTTCCTCATCCACAGAATGGGGATAATAACATCTGATGTGTAACAGTTAGCCCTCAATAATTATTAGCGACTATAATTATGAGAATTCGACCAGCACTTTGTAAAGACCCTTTGCTCAGGGTCTGCGTGTCTGTGACTGGGGAGGTTTCAGACACCCAAAGGGCTCTGAGTGATGAAGACCCCTGGAGTGGTGTTCCTTCCCCCTCCTTAAGGCTGCTCAGGGCTGGGCAGCGATTTCACACAGAGGACAAGGCAGCCTTCAGGCAGGGAAGCAAGCCTTTCCTCCTCCCTGCCTAGAATGTAAATTAATTACATTCTTTAAGTAGCAGGACAGGAGTTTTCTTGTCTGCCTGGCTATGCTCTGTCTTTCTCTTCCATCTGCTAGGACTGATGAGTGCTCCACGAACAATCAGGATTCTTGTTTACAAAGTTGGCTGCACAGGCTAATAGAAGCGACCTGCCCCCTGATTAATTACTTCAGTTTTTCTCCTTTTGTTGTGCTAAATAGATGGACATCTTTTCTCCTCCCTGCTGCGAAGTGTCTGCATATTGTGGCACCCTTGTCATTTCTATCTGGGTTAATTACAGGCTTTTGGGCAATTTCACTGCTACTACATCTGTGTGCATGCATGCGTGTGTCTGTGTGTGCGGGGGTGGGAGGAGGGCGGGTGGAGAACACATATGTGTGTGAAGCAACTGAGAAAGACCTGGAGAGAATAACACTTTCAAAAAAAAGCTTTTAATTTGAAGAGAATAGAATGTTGCACGTGGTGTCGGGGCGGGGGGGGGGGGTGTCATTTAGCCCAATCCGCTCATTTACCAACGGGAAAAGTGAGGCCCAAAGGAGGAGGTCAGAGGGCAGGGAACAGTAGGACCGAATCATAACGCAGGATCCCTAAGTGTAAGCCTGTTCTTTCTGCTGCAGGCTACTTGCTCAGTGTTAGGAAATCATAATTAGGAGGACATCATAGTTAGGACCATGGATGTCACAATACTTACCCCACAGTTACTACCTGACCAATCAGGTGTCTAATAGAGGTTATATAATATAATATATGATGTGGTGTGATAACATAAGGTAATGTAATACAACAACTATAATAGGAGTCACTATGAGAATGTTTATCAGGTATCTGGAACCAATGAACCAAGCATTTTCATTCCTGATAATATTTAATCTGTACTGCAACTGTACAGTATATCTCTATTTCATAGGTGAGGAAAATGTGGCTCAGAGAGGTTAAGCAACTCACCTAAACTCACACAGCTATTAGGTGGCAATGTCTGAATTTGAATACAGAACTGCCTGATTTCACTAGACAATAATGCTTTGACTTAAAAGTGCATGTAGCAGTTGCATTTTACCGACCACTTTTCACAGATATTAATTCACTCACTAGGGGTACATCTGGGTCTAGGAGAGGCCTGAAACCTGGCACCATTTGCTAACACAATCACATAGGACATTTTTGTGGTATAGCATATGAAATATATTTATTACGACCCTCAAAACAAACCTAGGAGGTGGACACTGAAGGTACTGTTACCCCAATTTTATTGAGGGGGTTGCTGAGGCTTAGACACTATAGGTCACCCAGCTTTATGGCCAGCACACAATGGATGCTTTGCTGATGAATGTCGACAATGACGGCTTCTCCTCCAAAAAGCCTTCCCCGTCTTCTAGGCACAAGGGGCCTCTCTCGGCTTTTATTTAAGTCCCTTGCACAGTTCTGTCTCCTGGCTTGCCAGGGAGCACTTCTTCCTCTCTCCCACATCAGTGATTCACGCTCAAGTCTTATTTATTCTGCTACATTAAAATTATCTATGCAACCACAGCATACCGCACACTCAGTAAATACTTGCTGAACAAGTGAGTGGAAAAATTGTGATTGTGGGTATTAAGAGGTCTTTTTGAAGGACTCAAAATTGAAACTTACAGCTAACCCATCTTACAGCATGTGAACATCTACAAGGATGATACACTGCAATGTTCTTATAAAACAGTAACGTGAGAGAGAGCATAAATGTCCAACAGTAGGGGGCTGATAAGTGATGAGACATCCATTCTATGGAATACTATAGAGCCATAAAAATGAGTACAAAGAAGATGGGTAACATGGAGAAATGTTCGTGATATACCATCTAGGGGAAAAAAAGTAGGTTACCAGAACAGTTTAATGTGGCCTCATTTTGTTTTTGGTGAGCACACAAACACATGCATGCAAACACATGGAAAAAAGACTAGAAGGAAAGGCAGGAAATGTTACCTGGGAATATCTCTGAGCAGGTGGAATTACGACAATTTTAACTTTTCTCTGCAGACATCTTGGTATTTTCCAAAATGTATTCACAACGATAAACATGTATTTCTTTTGAAAAATGGAGTGGGCATTAAACCTGAATTTTGCTATCAAAGGGTGTGAATTTACAATTTTTTCCAACTCCAAGCCTGACTGTGGTATCAGACTCACAACTCCTGGGAAGTTAACCATTAGGACCTCAATCAACATTACTGCTTGTACTTAAAAAGCAAGGCCTTACTCACCCCTGGGGTTGGTCAGTGTGGCTTCGGTGGCCTTGCCACCATCCCCACAGCGAGTGTCATCAAAAGGGAGGCACTGGTCACCTGTTCCTGCGACCACCTCGGAGTTCTTGACAAGGTCCTTCACCACCACGGTGGACTTGATCTTAAAGACCCTCCGGCTGTTGGTGTCCGAGAGGAAAACAGCCCCGCTCATGGGGTCTGTGGTCAGGTAGTATTTGTGCGCTGGGCTGTGACTGGAAAATAAGGACACACCAGCTGGTGAGTACTTTCTTTCTTCCTATCAGCTAACCAGAGATGTACAACTAGACTGCATGCAAAAAGTCACATGGCGATGGTGTCCCCCTCTTCGGTGATTGTTCCCTAATTTTTCTGACCCCAGTGGTTGGCTTCGCTATCCCTCTTACCTAACTAATAATACAAAAAGCTCTTGCCAATGACTGTGATGTCCAGCCAGAGCCATGTCCATATTAGGTACTTAATACATCTTTTCTTAAAAGGATTATCAATGAGGCTTACCACAGGTGGCTTGTAAATCCAAGCCAGAAACAAGAGAGGGCCTGACTTGAAGAAAACACCTCAAGAGTTTAAAACACAAGATCTTCTCCTGCGAGTTTTTATAGCAGCCCTACTGCCTCCTCGGGACTGACTGATAAGTCCCTGGCCAGATCTGACTCCCAGTTGGTGGCAATATAGTCTTCTGTCTATCCTCACGTTATACTTATCAGGGGCCCAGCAGTCTCCCTTCTGCAGTCAGATGTAATGAATTGCAGGATTAGTTTATAATTTGCAGCAACACCCAAGGTAAAATAAACAAACCAAGAGAGTAGTTCTGATGATAGTTCCATATCTGCAAATCAGTCATCATGACAAGGCTGTGCCAACAGAGGAAAGCAAAGGCAGACCACGGTTGTCTGGAGGGTTGCAGAGACAAGGTGCTACCCCTCGGCACATGGCAGGAAAGAGGCACAAGCTTAGGAATCAGATCGGTCTGGGTCTCACGTCTGGCTCTGTCATTTCCAGGTTCTGAAACCTGGGCAAGTTACCTGGCCTTCTGGGCCTGAAGTTTTCTTCCTCTGCAAAATGGGGTATTAACAGCCACCCTGTCGGTATACTGAGAAAATTATATAAAATTGTATGTGAAAGATATTTAGCGTAGTGCATGGCACATGACAGATACTCAATAATTGTGACTGTTCTTTTAATTCCTAGTCATTATGTCTGGTTTTGCAGCTGGAGAGGAAGACAGACTAGGTATTCCTTTTAAGCCTGAATTTTCCTATCACATGGTACAGCTTTATAATTTCTTTCAGGTCTAGGCCGAATTTGGAGCTGGAACCTTAACTCCTGGAAACTAATTTTCAGTTCCTGTGCATGACCTTGTTATTCCAGGTCTAGGCTGCATTGGAGCTGGAATCTTAACTCCTGGAAACTAATTTTCAGTTCCTGTGCATGGCCTCGTTACTCCAGGTCTAGGCCAAATTGGAGCTGGAATCCTGGAAACGAATTTTCAGTTCCTGTGCATGGCCAGCCTCAAACTGCATCTTAACACTGGTATCCCCTTCCAAGTCTCCAGAATGTCTTCCAATTCAAGGGAATCTCCCTCTGTTCAGGTTGGATGGCCCGGCACGGGCCATTTCCACTGGATGGTGGGATGTAAACCGTGCTGGGGATTCAGAGGGCAGACTGAGCAGTGTCTACAGCACCAGCAAAGTAGGCGCGCTGTCAATCCTTCAAGATGCAAGTAAGACAATCAGAAGAGTCTAGAAGGAAGCTATTTTATGTTTCATCGGGCATGTAGGTTTTGGGTTTTTTTGAAAAACAAAATTTTATTTCACAGATTGGTGTTTTTTGAATTACATATGAAGACTGGGGCAGCATAATCGTTTCAGTGTCAAGGTCCCTAAAGGTTTTAATCTGGCCCCAACTGTCTGTCATCATAACCATCCCTTGCTTTGGGTGTTATCTTGGGGACTGGCTGCTTCTTAACAGGGCCAGGTTCCCAGACCTAAGATTTCCCTGTTGGTTTTCTCTCCCTGAATTAGACTAAGGTGACGTGATTTTCTCCAACTGTCCTTCCTCTCTAGCTCTAACATGGTTGTCCCATCACATCATCCTTTTCAAATAAAAGGCAGGTCTCCCCGACTGCAGCCTGGGTCCTCTCCAGGCCATTCTTCCTTGTTGTAACCCAGACATTGTCACATCACCCCAGTGCCCTCTCTTGCAGGGCACCCCATGTTTTATAGGCTGATTTCAGACTCCCCAGCCTAGCAACACTCTCTGCAGCTGCCTCGTATCCCCCGGTACACCCTGCAGTCCATCAGGGACATCTGGTCCCCCACACACACCTCCGCACCTCCCTATAACTGCTGTTCCCACTCTGTGCAGTGTCCTGTCCCCTTCCCTTTCCAGCCTGCTAAACTCCTACTCATTCTTCAGGTATCAGCTCAGTGGCACCTTTTCTGGCAAAACCTTCCCTAACCCGTGTGTGTGGAGATTCGTATCTGCTCATAACTGGGTTACAGGACACTTCACATAATGCCGTGGTATTTATTTATGTGGCTGTCTCCCAGATCTGACAGTCAGTCCTTGAAGGGAAGAGATGGGATTTTATTCATTTTTGTATTTCTAATGTTCAACTTGATGCCTTCTAGGGCATAGCTGTCACTTGCTTTAAATGGATGGTATCTCCATTTTGAGTTTATTTAAATACCATTTTCACTCAAATTACTTGGGTGTTTCTTTTCCTTCTCTTTTGAGGGAAATGGATAACAGGATAGATGTGCTGTTTATGTTGAAATGTCCCTTGTGACTTACCCTCTAATGCAGCACAGATTTGATCTTCCCAGATGACACTGATTCTGGCTAAATAAAATGCAGTGACCTTAGGTCCCAGTCTGCAATGTGGGGCAGCCCGGATCTCTCTGCTTCCCTGATGACAGCTGCGAGGTGGGGCGGTGAGCGGAGAGGGGTGGGGGGACGGGGAATCATTTCATTTCTTTGTGCATCACTCATGATAAACCGGTGCTATCTACCTTGGCAGAAAATGTGTCCCTGCGGGAATGTGGTGGGGGCCCTGTCCACTTAGATTAGCCCCCTGAGTTTCTGGCTCATGTCTTTCTGCAGTGACCCAGAGAAGTGCCACTCATGTACAGTTTCTCAGCTCAGTGAATTCCAGAAGAAGGTGGCACCAGCAGGATTGTCCCAGGGAGTCTGTAAGAGCCGTGGCCCATCTTCTCTGCTCAAGGACATATTTGAGGTCTGGCAGTCGGGTTAGCATAGGGGAAAGAACGCTAGCTTTGAATTTAGAAGATGTGGGTTCTCACTGGAGCAAGTCCCCTAAATCGCTCAAACTGTAGGTCCCTCGGCTGTCAAATGATTAAGTCCCTGCTCTGCGTTGCTCACAGGCTTGTCATCAGGATCAAATGAAATTATACATCTCAACAGCCCCTTCTGGTTGGAAGAGCACTTGGACAGTCTTCAGCGCCCTCCTTCCTCATGCCACCTGCACAGGGAGCAGCACCTGGGCCCCCATCGGGGGCAGGGCCACCGTTTGGTGGAACACAGCTTGGAGAGATGACTGTCACTGGTACGAAGGCATCCGCTACCACCTCTGGGTGTGTGTTCCGTCCCAGACACCATCCTTGTGCTCTGCACGCACAGCCTGACGTTCCTCACAACTGCCATGTAAGGCAGGTGCTTTTTTTTTTTTAGTATTTCAGAAACCTAAGACCACCAGAGGTGAAGTGCCTTGACCAGAGCTAGAGACTGCTAGGTGGCAGGATGGGTTTCTGACTCCAATCTTCTTGACCTAAAGGCTGCGTTCTTCCTATTTCCCCACACTGCCTCTCCAAGCCTAGGAAGCACCATTGCCCTTACTCACTGGGGAGCATCTGATCACGTCCAAGTCCTGAGATCCAGTTCCAGCATCATTTCATCTGAAATGCCATTCCTGGATCCCCAGACCCCCAGACCCCAGACCTCCCCTGGAGAACTGGCCACTTGCTTCGTCGTGTCACCAGACCCTTAGCAAATATACTTTTCCTACCTGTAGGACCTTAAGACACTGTTCTGCTTAGTTGTCTGTCTCCTCAATGACATCTCGAACTCTTCAAGGGCAGGGACCAGCTTCGAGTCCCTGCTGCTTGGCCCTGGGCCCTGGGCCTTGGCCCTGGAGCAGAGTAAGTGCTCCAGAAAAAGCCCACAAATTTATGCGCCGGTGAATGAATGGCTATCCATCTTGCTGGGAGCATACAGGGGAAATAATAATGCTATGGATCTTACAGTGATGGTTCTCAAACATGGTTACACAGCACATTCACCAGGAAAGCCTAAGAAAGAAAAACCTCATCCACAATATCTGAAGAGCCTGGGCATCTGTCCCTTTAAGATCTCTCCAGGCGACTCTGAGGCACAGCCAGATTTGGAAACTGAGGACTTAGAGGCATGCTCTTCAAATTTTAATATGCAGATGAATTACCTGGAGATTGTATTAAAATGCAGACTCCAGTTCAGCAGTTCTGAGGTGTGGCCTGAGAGCATATGTTTCTAATAAGTTCTCAGAGGATACCAGTGTGGTCTGTCTGCTTGCTTTGAGCAGCAAGGCCTTTGAATACTCTCAAAACCATGGAAGGTGGCCTACAGCTGAAAGCCCCAGGATCAGCTCTGCAGCAGGGACCATGTCTGAGTCGGTTCTGATTCCTGGTATCTTGAGCCGGGCTGGGCACAGAGAAGGGTCACAGCTCTGTTTCCTGAGTCCACTGTGGGACCCACATTCTTTTCTACTTCCACAAACGTGAGCTTGGCACTTCTGGAAGCTACGTACACACTTGGATGCTATAAGAGTACCATTCCGGACATTCATGAACTGAAATCAAGCCTCACACTGTCCTCTTTCTGGATGGTGTGGGACTTTCCTGATAGGAGCTGGGAGTCCAGGGACTAGAGGCAATCTATTCCCTGCTTCTTAGTGAGAATTCTCCCTTTGTCTCAGAGTAACTAGCATCCTCTGACCACATTTGGTGGCGGCCCTGGTAGAACTTGATTTACTGGTTTTTAGAACCAGGGGGGAGAGCCACAAAGACAGGGGTTCAAATACTAGTTCTACCACCCACTTAGTAGGTGACCTTGGGCAAATCACTTCATTACTCTGAGCCTTAGTTTCTTCATCTAAGAAATGGGGATAATCACAACTACATTAAAGGGCTACTCTGAGGACAAAATTGTATAAAGAATATAAATTTCTGAGCATAGTGCCAGTTCCATTAAGAAATAAAAATGCCCAGGGGCGCCCGGGTGGCTCAGTTGGTTAAGCTCTGACTTCGGCTCAGGTCATGATCACACAGTGAGTTTGAGCCCCGCATCGGGCCCTGTGCTGACAGCTCGGAGCCTGGAGCCTGCTTTGGATTCTGTGTCTCCCTCTCTATTTGTTCCTCTGCCCCCTCTCTCTTTCAAAAGTAAAGATTAAATAAAAATTTTAAAAAAGAAATAAAAATGCCCAATAAATGGCAGCTGGTCACCTGGAGAAACCTTCAGAGTATTTATGTTACTGCATAATGGAAAAGCCAAGTATGTCAGACTTAATATTGTCCGGCCCAACCTACTTCCTGGGGGAAGTTAGGGCTTTCTGTTGGAGTTAACTTAATACGTTGATGGAGATTGATGAAGACCCGAGTTCAAATGTGCCCCTGAAAAAGGCATCAAGCATCCTCTATCACCTGGGGAAGAGATCCAGGAGGAAATGAGGATCCTCGTTCCCTGAAAGGGTCCACAGAAGAAGATGCCCAAAAGATTAGGGGTCCCTGTGCGGTGGGCTGCTATGGAGGCTGAACAGTCAGAGGCATGCAAGGCTGCCCTGGGGAGCATGTGTGCAGGCTACCATTCCTGGGAACAGCTGAGACAGTAAATGCTCATGGACAGAGAGGATAAAATTTTAGAATTTTTAATCCACTTCTGACATTTATGAATGGGGACACCAAGGCCTAGAGAGGGGAAGGGATTTACCAATATCCAGGTGCCAGTGAAAATCAGAGCTCAGACTTAGGTGTTTTCATTCCAGATTTTCTTTAAGAAACTAGAGAAGGCAGAAACAAATTCCTTTTTTCCTTCCACTTGGTTTTACTTTAGAAATAGTTTTTGGCACCTGAGAAAACGATGAAATGAGGGAGGGCAGGAAACTGGCTTTGAAATCATGCCATGGATGTACCAAAAGATCACTAAACATCAGGCACCAAAATCACAGCTCTCACAGTTCACAGATGACGAGACTGGAAGCCAGAAAAGCGGGATGCCCAACCCAAAGCCACACAAGTGCACAGCAAAGCTGGACAAGAACCCTGACCTACTAATTCTTCCCAGCTCGGTCCCCTGTAACCCCGCTGCGTCCCAGGCAGTTACCGCCACTCACTGAAGGTCTCAACGTGAAATGCTAGGTTTTCACCCAAGATCCTCGTATGAAATGTACTTCTATGTTTTCTCTAAAACTGAACCTGAAAGTATGTATCGATGTATATAGTTCAGTATCAGCCATACAAAGCTCACTAAAAATTCTTTTAGATTTCCGTGTCAGGAAAAAGTATTCTCCCCTCTGAGAAGTGAGCACATTTTCCCATTTCTGAGAACGCAAACCATGAGAATAGTTATGTTTCCCTGTTTGCTCTGGCTGCCAGGAAGTCCAGGGTCTAATCTGACATACAATCACACATATGTGTTTCCTCGTTTCCTTTTGTTACCAACTTCTATTTAATTTACTTTAAGACACGTATCTTTGGTTGTAAGAGGACTGAATTCCTTTTTGGGAAAGTTGACACCATCATCATCATATAATTGTTATGATGATGATAATAATAATAATAATAATAATAATAATACTAGCAATAATAATAGCAGCCATGTCTGGAGCTCCCCTCTGTGCCTGGCACAATGCTAGATACTTTACAAGTATCCTCTGTAACCCTTAAAACGGCTTCCAAGAGAGATTTTGTTGACCTCAAGTCAAAAAGTAAAGCTCAGAAAGATGAGGTGATTTTTTTTTTCAAGGTCAGACAATGGGCGGGCGGGGAGGGGGCGGGTTTCAATTTTCTCATCTGTAGATTAGATGTGCCATGAGCACCTACTTCACAGGGTGCTTTGGGGATGAACTGCTATAGCCCATGTAAATCCATGAACCTTCTTTCTGCCTCACGCTAAATGCTCTGTCCATGTTATTATTATCTTAAAATAATATATACAATTGTTACATTAATACCATATCTAATTACACAGATACGGATATGATCATTATTGGATTTGGGGTCTGCCTCTTTCCGCCAGCCTAAGATTTTCTTTTATTCCCACTCAGCACCCAGCCCACGCGCCACTTTGGTATGAGCCACCTGTGGGTAACTGAAAGCTACCTTGGTAGCCGCCCCAGCTCCATTTGCCCACGGCTTTTTCAAGTCACTCAGATGTGTGTGAGGCAGGGGACTCTGAAGTGACTATTCCCCAGGAGTCAGAAGAGTGCCCCAAAGGCAGTGGTGCTGATGGGCAGACGTTTCTCTTGGTGTCTCTGATGAGGTGGCTCCCTTCTGCCTGCTGAGCCTCACTGTGAGCCTACACGACAAATCCACTCTGTGATAAAGCTCCTATTTGATGAACCACCTATCTGGGTGGCTCATATGGTCTAAACATTCCTCCCCACTCTTCCCTTGATGGCAAACTTTCTGGTGGGGTCATTTAGCATCCTAGCCACCAAAGCCAAGGCACCTGCAATGCCCACAGAAGTGCAAATCTGAAACCTGTCTTTGTCCAACTTCTTCACCTGATCGAGATGTTCTTAAGGTGTCCCATTGTGACCATGAAAGCCATTCAACACAGTTAGGAGGTTGTCCTCATTTACTCCAAGGATAAACGGACTGGTGTTCAAATTACTATGCCAAGGTTAAAGTTGTTTCCCCTATTATTTCAGTCTGTCATGTCCACAGATTACCCAAGTAACTGCTACACTTTGCTACAGATTAGAGGAGTTCGGGCTCTCGCCTCCCACCCCCACCATTATTAATGACTTCCTCTCATTGTAACTGATTACCTCCAATCAGTTCCAATCACACAGGATCCATTTGCTAGTGAGCCATCTGAATTTGACACGTGCAGCTTACCACACAACATGCAACAAGGCAGAGGAGAGACAGGAAATTCTCCACTGGTTGGCTTACCTATGTCTGAAATCTTTATTTCTGACAGAAGACAGGAGAGCAGGGAATAGAAGAAAGAATGAGGTGTTAGCAGCGGGGTTAGAAGCATTATTAGCAGCCTGAGAACTTGACAGCAATGGTACTGTACAATACTATAATAAATAAAGACTTAGCAGCTATGACACTGATTTATTTTATATTGGATATTACTTGTCAGTGAGCTCACTTACAAGCAGCTACATATCACAGAAGAGGCATGGCTTCACCTGCACCACTACTGCTGACTTCGGGGAAGGGGATGAGCCTGACACATGCGGCTGCTCTCACCAGAGCTAAGACAGGGGCTGCAGCAGCGGCTTCCCCCCCCCATACAGAGACATGCTCCCCGAGACACGCATGTTCACTGCTGTGCCTCTGTTGGTGTGCACGCTGCCCTACAGAGGGTATTCAAAACTTGCATAGCCCACCATGATCCTCCTCATGACAGAATACAGAACTGGAGACATACCATAATTAGAAGGGCAGGGGGCGGGGGGTGGGGGTGGGGAACAGGGGGACAGGCCGGGAAGAAAATACATCAAGATTGACAACATATTGATACATGTATTTTTCTTTCCAAATTTCATTTACTCCTCCCTTCCCTACTTATTTGTCTTCCACGATCTCCCCTCAAAGGTGGGAGGCAGGGAAAATGGGGCATCTTATTTGAAGATGTGAAAATGGAGGCCCAGAGCGGGTAGATGTCTTGCCCACAGCTGGACAGCTTCTCTGCCAAGGTGGGCTGACCCCTAGGCTGTGGCTCTTCCCATTACCCTATAGGAGGTGGAAAGACAATGTGAGCAGCTGACTGGAGCAGACAGGCTTACGGGTTCCTTGTTCCCTGACAGATGTCTGTGGCAGTGAAACTCATAAAAGAGAGAAGAAAGGCAGAGAATATTCCATTGGTGGTTCTCACAAAGCCTGATATCCCACTTCCTATGAGTCCACAGAATTCAGGCTTCTGATTCTTGTCATGGCCAAAGACCTCCTGCTTCATTTGTCTCTGTGTGTGTGGGTGACTACAAATCCTCTCCTCTTGAGGGCTGCCATGACTGTGGTCAGCTAGCAAGCCTTCCCTTCCTTCACATGGGCACTGCAGAGACATTCTCAGCAGGCAATTACTTCCAGGGGATAACTTAACAAGGCATTAAAGCCAAAGTGGCCCTCTTTGGGTCAGGTGACAATTCTTTGGCCATGCAGAGCTGTTTGATGGACTTTTGGGCTTCGGTCTGCCATTCTAGAAGCTGGACCTTGGGCAGATTCTTTAAATTCCCCGAGTCTCCTTGGTCTTGTCTGTCAAGGGCAACAGTGGCAAATATCTTGCAGGACTGTTATACTGGGCAAATAGTTGGGACTTCACAGAAGTGAGTTTCCTTTTCCCTGGCCAGTTTGGAAGAAGGCTTTCCAGCTCACAGGCCTGTTCTGTTCACACGAACTCCTGCCCAGGACATGGGCAGATCCTACTCCCTAAAGCAATTTTGAGGAACTTGGGGCAATTTCTCCTGAAAGGGAGAGTGGGGCAACCCTGTCTCTAACCACAGCTTCTCTGTAACCCTAGAACCCACCCTGCGACAGTGCTCTGGTTCTAAGAAGACCCAGTTTAGGGAGTCTAGAGAAAATGCAACCCATCAGGCCCTTCCCTGAGCTCTAAGTATGGCTATGCTCCATCACTCACGGTTGGGATGGGGAAAAAGAAAAGGTGGAGTTGGCTGGCCCTGCAGCATGCTAGGAGCACAGGGGCACTGCCAGATTTCAGCCCATGGGCCTTTATCTCAGTACCAGACAGCTGAAGAGGACTGCTGTAACTCGGATGAGTGTTTAGTAACAGGGCCAAACCTACTAACGCTGGCTTTGTCCATTCTGCCATCTTTGTCCTTATAAGAGGTCTCATGAGACTAATTTCAATCTGTTTGGTGCCAGGAAACAGAAAGAAGTTCAAGGCCTTCCAAAAAGTCTAATTCCTGGTTGTTAGCAGCCTTCTACATCTTCTGGGCGTCAAAGATATCCCCCTACCCCACGAGTGGCTGGTCTTCCTTTCAGTGCCGGTGGAGAGCAGCACCTGTTTCCCCAGAGCCCCCACCTTACAGTTTAGCCCTGAGCTGGGAAGTGAAAAGTCTCAGATGGACTCTGACAGGTGAGGCTCCTCTGGGTGTCGTGGGTAATGCTAGGTGGGCGCCACGGGATAGCAAAGGGACAGTATTAGGAAGTGTGAGGAGGACATCACCTTACATACCTCAACTCCAGGATGTTGGTGACATTCCCAGAGGGGAAGATCCTCCGGATGTAGTTGAAATCTCCCACGTAGAGGCTTCCGTCAGAGCCACATGTGAGGGCCACGGGGGCCAGGAGTTTATTGCCATCGGCAAGGCCATTGCAGCTGGGGCAGGAGATGCTTCTCCGGCGCCCATTGCCCATGATGCTCCCGATGACGGGTGGCTGCTGAGACACAAACTGGTTCTCCCCATTTCCTTTGTGTAAGATGCCTGGGACAAGGACAGAAGAACAGAATGGAGCAGGAAATGGCCGTCTTCTGCGGCTGACCACAGAGTTGCCTCGATTTTGCAAGGAATGCAAGATCTCTGCCTACCATTTCCAAGACTTACCCCCCAAGGCTGCCACACCCCCATCGTGAAACCCAGAGTGTCCTGAACAGGCCATGCTGCCTTCCTGATTGAACGCTCTCAACAACTCTGTAAGATAGGAATCACTGTCCCCTCTGGATGCACAGGGGGGAACAGGCTAGTGGCTTACCTGAGGTTACACGGAGAGTAGCAGAAGTGCTCTTAAGTCCAGGCCCCTAATCATTCAGCTCCACTCCTTCTCAAATAGACTGTACACATCTCCTGTACCTAGTCCCCATCTCTACTGCAGTGTGGATTTTTTATGACACTTACATGTTTTTCTCTCTTTAGACTGAAACCATGTTATTTCCCTTTCTATATCCCCAGTGCCTATCGCAGAACCTGACACAGAGTAGATCTCAATCAATGTTTAGAGAAATGCATGAGTGAAGTTCAGTCTCTTCTCACCAGGGTAGATTCAAGACACCTGAGTTTTTACCTGGTTTTGCTCCTAATGGGCTGATCCCAGATGTTGTATTGGCTTTCCTACTGTTTTAACAGGTCTTGGATCTCCGTTTCCTCACCAGCAAAATGAAGGGACTGACCTCAGTGACTTGTAGCCTTCATCCCATAGCCACACTGTTTATTTTGGGCCCAGATCATCCTTTATCTCCCATATTATTGCCACAGTCTCCAAACTGGACTGTGCCTCTGACCTCACTCCTTCCATACTGAAGCCTGAATGAGTTTTGGGTTTATGGTCACAAGAATCTTCTCCCAGGCTGTCACCTATTAGCTCTGTCCTTTATTAAACAGGTATCTTTCATTTTTACCTAGTCTAATCAAATCATTTTCCTACTCTAATGTTTGTGCTTTTTGGTTTTAGGGAATCCTTCTCTGAGATCATAAAGATATTCTTCTGTGGTTTCTACTAGTTTTAAAGTGTTACCTTTTAAATTTAGATCTGTAATCAATCTTGTTTATTTTGTATGTAGTGTGAACTTAATTTTACTTTTCTTCACCCACTGAGCCAGTTTTTCCAATACGATTTCTAAAATAACTATCTGTCTCCACCGATATCTGATGTTGCCTGTGTCATGTGTCAGTTTCTATGTGTGTATGGAGCGTAGCAGAAACCGTAGTCATCCACAGGTATCCATCCTGTCCCCCGTCCTTTTTCTGTAGCCACAGAACCCCTGATGTTTGGCTGTCCAGGTGACTATCTGGAACCGCCTACACTTGGCAGGTGACTAAGTTCTAGCCAGTGGCATGGAAATAGAAATGGGGTGGGCAGCTGTTGGGAGGTGTCCTTGCAATGGGAAGGGCTTGCCCTTAGCCCTTTTCCTCCTTCTTGCTGGATGGGATGTGGATATGAAGGCTGGAGCTTCAGCAGTCACCGTGAACCATAACTTTGGGGATGGAGGCCTGATTGGAGCAGTGGGAGGGGAGATGCCTGAGCCCCTGAGCCTGCAGTGTGCCAAGCCAGCCCTGGGTTATCTACCTCCAGACTTTCAGGCGAGGGAGAAACAAACTTTTTGCCTGTTTGGAATTCTATTATTTTGGCTTTGCTGGCACTCGTGGCCAAAATGATTCCTGATGACCACTTATAGGTCAGTTTCTGAACCCCGTGCTCTGTTCCATAGAAGCTATTTATCCGCTGGGGTACCAGCACCACAGTTTTGGAGACTGTGGTTTCTTTTAAGACGGATACCAAACCGTCTGGCAGTGCCTCTTTTTTCCTTTTTCTTTTAAAGGCTGTCTCAGCTATTCACCAATCTTTCTTCTATCATAAAATTTAGAATTAGTTGGTTAGTTTTTCCTTAAACCTTTTTTTAATTCAAATCGTTTTATTAAAATTAGTTGGCAATTTTAGTAGCAGTGCAAAGTTTTTGACTCTGACCACTGGACACGCTTAGACACGAGTTTATGATTTTTGGTCTGCTGTGGGTTTGGGTGCATGTACTTTTCCAAACCTTCTGCCCTTCCTTCCATTACCAAATGGCAAAGTGCCTTGAGTTTCGCTGTCTACAATATTCTACTACTGAATGACAGGAATCTGTAAAGTAAGATTGAAAAAAAAATCCATAGATTCAAAAATTCTCTGCAAATATTAAGAACATGTAAAGTATACTAGAGACACAATGTTGTGGTTTTGAGTAGCATCCAGGGCCTCTCCAGAGTAGGTGGGAGATGTCTGACATCAGGAGCATATTTAGTTGTCCCATCCTGGAACACAGTCAAGGTGGGCTATCTGAAATACAGAGCTGATTATGTCACTTGGATGCTTGAAACCCTTCAGAGGCTTGACATCGGCCTCTGGATGAAGTTCAAAGTCCCAGTCTTCTGACCCTGGGCTCTGGCTGCTCAAGCTCTGGCTTTTGCTTCAGCTCTTGCCTTCACTTCATCCTTTGCTCAAACCGTAAGAAACCTTCTCTCCAATTACTCTTCTTTTAGACTTCTGTGCCTTGGCACATACTGTGCCTTCTGCCTAGAATGTTCTCCCTACTTGATATATAGGGCTGATCCTCTGGATCTTTTGAGACTCAGTTCAGAGGTTCTCTCCAAAGAGACACCGTGCTGAACAGGGAAACTGATTGCTGCCCTCCATGCCCCAGGGTCCTGTGCTTTTGTGTGTGATGGCACCATCCACGGCACAGCCTGGAGACTGCCTGGGAAGTGTTTGCTTCTGACCAGAATATCATCTCTTGAGGTCTTTCATTTCTGCATCTCCACTGCCTAGTTGTGACAAGCACAGAGCAGGCTCCCAAGGACTATCTGTTGACTAATCCTTCTGATGACTGATCACATACAAGCCCATGTAATTTGGAGTGTGCATTTTTTTTTTTCTTTTTTAAATCTGGCAGGGCACAGAGGATACGAGACAAGGGCCACAGCATGGCCTGGCTCCTGGAAATCTGTTAATGCACTTACCACTTTGGATGTTGAGGGCATGATGTTTGTCTAGGCTCCATCCTCCCAGCTTAGAAGCATCGATTTCATATCCCTGCAGCACTGCCGTTCTTTTTTCCCACAGGATCAGATCTGGGCAGGATTCATACTCATAACCCACGGAAACTGTAGGAAACAAAAGCGCACAGGTGAGCAAAAGCGCAAAGTGCACAGGTGAGTAAAGCCTCTTCTTTGGCTTTGATACGCACGCAAGGCTCTGGCTTGTCTTTCATAGAAAAGGAGAAAAGGTCATATTTCTAAGTGCCTTAGAAATCCCGAGCCTTAATATCCTTTTTTAATAGAGCAATTGTGCATTATGAGGAAAAGTTAAAAAAAAAAAAAGTACTAAACAATTTAAAAAGGACCCAGGAGAATCAATTCCCAGGAAATAATCCTTTAGTATGGAAAATACTTCAGGCACAAAACTCTTCACTGCAGGACTATTTATAATAGTGCGAATTGGAAGTAATCTAAAAGTTTAAAAGGGGTTACAGGTTGAGCAAATCAAAGTGTACCCACTCGATGGGGCCCCTGGATGGCTCAGTCGGTTAAGTATCTGACTTTTGATTTTGGCTCAGGTCATGATCTCATGGTCATGAGATTGAGCCTGGCATTGGGTTCCATGCTGAGTGTGGAGTCTGGTTGGGATTCTCTCTCCCTCTCCCTCTGCCCCTCCGCAGCTCTCACGCTCTATAAACAAATAAGTAAGTATGTCTTCAAAGTGTACCCACTTGAGGAATATTATGCAGTCAAAGTGTACCCACTTGAGGAATATTATGCAGTCATAATTTGGTTATGAAGATAGTCGGGTGTCATGGAAAATGCTTATGGAATAGTGCTAAGTTGTATATACAGTATTCTATCTAGGCCTAAAAAAAACTATACACAAACTATAAACGAGAAAAGAAAATAAACATAAATGTTAACAAGTAGTTGTTTTATAGAAACATGTATGAATTTATTTATATTTTTGTCTGTTCATCAAATTTTTATGAATGATAATGGTATTACTTTACTAAAGAAAAAAATTCAAGGTCGTTTATAATGAATACATGGAAAAAGAACTCACTTAGGGTACTTTGAAAGCTGGAAGTTGCTTTGAGTCTCAAAGCTTGAAAATCCCTGGTTTCATTTCTGTTTCACAAATCCAGACCTCCTCAGGAGGGCACCGGGATGCAGGCTAACCCTGGCAGCCGTCCCGAGACTGGATTTGTAAAAAGCCCTGTACCTGCCCTGTGGAAAGGAACCAGCAGAGACAGGAATGCCATTTCTTTCAAGCATCTTTCTGTGCAGACAGTATCCGTCAAGAGGTCAATATCCTACCGCATGTTCAGGACAGGAATTAACAAGTGGACAGTCCCTTAAAAGTTTCTTTAGGTGCCATAAAAGTTGTTAGCCATCTATGGCAGGAGGGGAATGTTCACAGGGGCATCTTCTCTGTGACCATGAGTCCCTTAAGCAGCCTCTACGCCTCCTATTGGTCACCTAAGGGAAGTGAGCCTCAGCCCTTGAAGTCCCACTATGCAGACACCTGCCTTTGTCCCTGGCTGGTGGACACTAAGGATACCCATTTCACCTGAAGAGGTTGCAAGGCTTTTTTTTTTTTATGAGACCCCAGAAGTACTTTGAGTTACAGAAGGGAGAGTGGACAGAAAGAGACGGCATCTTCACTCCCAGCATGCCCTTGTGCGGTAGGGTGGGATGCAAAACTACAGGGAGGGACTGGGATGAGTCCAGCTCCATTCCTGTCTCATCCATCCTTGGGAGGTCCCCTCACCTCTCCCGGCCTCGGCTTTCTCTTGCAGAATCCGAGGACAATTTCTGACTCACAGGGTGGTTGTGGGGATTAAGTGGGATATTAACGTGCAGGGAAGCACACTGTTCAGAGCAGGTGTTCAACAGACATTCTCTTATTGACTGCCTGCCTTCCCTCCCTCCCTTCCTCTCTTTCTTCTTTACAGCATTATTTCTCCTCTGCTTCCTCATTCTGCCATTGCTCAATCTAATAAGGGAATGAAATTGGAGTAGGTTTCAAGATGAGAAGGAATTTCCTGGGCTGATACTCTACGTGTTTGGGGGATTAGCCCCGCAGGGGTTAGGTCTGCTCACAGTCCAGCTCTGAACCCTTCCTGGGACTCTGCTATATACGGAGGCCGGAATGAGCACAGCCAGCCGCTGAAGCCCGACGTCTGAGTGGGGCTGGGACTCCAGGTGAGGCCACAGTCACCTTCTGCTTTATCTTAAAAACAATGAGGAGGGGGGGCCCTGGGTGGCTCTGTCAGTTAAGTGTCTGACTCTTGATTTCGGCTCAGGTCATGATCTCATGGTTCGTGAGTTCAAGCCCTGCGTTGAGCTCTGTGCTGACAGCATGGAACCTGATTAGGATTCTTTCTCTTCCTTTCTCTCTCTCAAAAACAAATAAAAACTTTAACAACAACATCAACAACGACAGAACCTCTTTGATTGCAAATAAGGTAAAAAGGCCAACAAGCCTTCCTGATGAAGACAGAATCTTAGCTCCTGCACCTCAATAACTCTGGAGAAACCCAGGAGCCCCAGACTCCCACATTTCTCATGGGTGAGTTCAGGCCAGATGGTTGTGAGGGGGCCATAGCTGCATCTTCGTGGCACAAAGCCTCTTTTAGCTGTCACATACCACCAGAGCACTTTTCAAGGGCCCTTCTGCTTTTGTAACCCCCTTTAAAAAAAATGATCAGCTTTTCCACATTCAGGTCTTTGAGTACATTCTCTTAGGTCACGGATGGCCACCAAAAAGTCTTGAAGGCTGACTAAGCCGTAGGAATTTCTGGGAAGAGGAAGGGAGGAGGAAGAAACACGGCAAGTGGAAAAAGAGCCCCACGTCCCCAAGCGTCACTGTGTCTCTGAGGACGGCCTCGAGTCCTGGGGCTGAGAGGCTTACCGAAGGCTTCCGAGAGCCCGAACACCTTCTGGTTGTAGACATCTGTCTTGTCCCAGATGAAGTAATAGGACAAGTCCGGGGCCGCAGCAAACCACTTCCTGAAGAGGCGGCCCTCCACTGCCACCATGAGGTGCACCTTCATGAGGTTGAAGGGGATGGTAGGGTGGGTGAGGCTGATCCTCAGGACAGATTTGTAGCCAGGGGTACGGCTGCTAAGGTAGCTCAACCTCATCTTGCAGCCAGAGATAGCGATTTCCTCCTGCAAAGCCTAGAAGACAGATTACACAGCAAGTGACGGTCATGGACTCGTGGGAGGAGGGGGGCTGACAAGCCCCATGTGCTCTGGGTGTTCAAGAGGTAGAGGAGGAAGCAGAGATGGGGGACGAGGGAGAGGAGGAGCAGGAACTAGAAAAGAGAGACGAAAGAAGAGGGGGAGGCAGAGTGTGAAGAGAAGCAGGAGGAAGAGGGGAAGAGGGGCAAAGGGGAAACGGGAGGGAAGAGGAGGGATCCAAGAGTCAGGAGGCCTGGCTCCGGACCAGCTCCACGTGGTACACCCCTGCCCCGTTCCACGCGGATGACGATGCTCACCCTGCTGCATTAGTGAGAGGAACACATGAGATAATGCGTGTAAAATATTTATCATCATGTTGCCTCTCATTCACTAGCTATGCCCTCCGAGAAATGCGTGCAAGCTGCCGAACGTCAGCCTCCTCTCCAGAGTAGTGTGAGGATTGAGTGAGGTCACACATATAAAGTGCCCAGCCTATGACAGGTACTCAGTAAACAGGATGCTGCTGCTGCCGTTGGTGCTGGTGCTGGGAGCTGAGGGTGATATGAAGACAGACTTTCCTTCAGACTAATACGGACAGCCGCCTCAGGAAGGGCAGTTTCTCCCTCAAAACTTTCCTAAAATAAGACCCTCAAATACCTTTCCTCTTCAGGAAAATAAACAGAGACCATAAGAGGCTGGCCAAACAATTATGCAGGGTTGAGAGCACGGCCTGCCGAGGGCCTGTGGCCAATGCCTCCCTCCAGCTCACCCACAGAAAGGGGTCAGACTGGAGGCATGGAGTTTCCGTGCCCCATGCTGTGCTAGATGAACAGAATGGTGGGGAAGGTGGCACTTTATCTCCTGTATGTAATGGGCTCATTTCCAAGATGGAAACTTTAAATCAATGTCAGCGTTCTCAGGCACATGGCGAAAGCAGAGAACTTCTATCAGCTTGATGCTCTGGGCTCTGTTTTAAGAAGGGGACATTAAATCAATTGAGGCTAACGTATCCATTAAAAGGACAATGATTATTCTACTCTGGTGTTCATGGAGAAACCGGGCCTTCACAAAGAAAGCTTTTTCCTTTCTGTCCATTTCATATCACATATGGGGGTGAGCTCTCCCTACCCCGTTCTGAGCACACAAGATTTTAGGGACTGGGCCTAAAGCAGAGCAACCTTCCTAAAAATCAGCTTGCAGCTTCTGGACAAAGCAGGCTCTATACCCTGGTGAACCACAGGCAGGGTTCGAGTGCCATCCTGACGCTCTCATAAATATTTATCTTCAACACACCTTTTACAGCGTACATCTCCCAGTGCTTGCGAAGGCTGGCCAATGATAGGGCCAGGAAAACCCAGGAGCTTGTTTTCATGTGTTTCATGAATCTGATAATAAGCAAGGTTTGTGACCCAGCTGGGCTCGCAGACACCCAGCTCAGGGAGCGCTGCGAACAGGGTGGGACCTTTAACCTCATTTGTTCCAAAGTCTCTGCTCCTGGGAAAATGTCTAGATGGAGCTGAACCAGGGTTGAGTAACAAATTACTTCTCTCCAGCAAGCTCTGTCTCCGCTGACAACCATTTCAAAAGAAAGGTCAGCCTGGTAGTTGAGATAGGAGACCGGCGCCGAATCTCTAAAAGGAGCGAGGTTTTCAACCTGAGGGTGCAATGAGAATTTCAAAATGGCTGTATGTCCTTGTGGGCTGGCGCCAGAAGCCCATCAGCAGGACACACACACACACACACACACACACACACACACACGCACACACGCGCACACGCACAGGCACACGCACACACAGATATGACTGCTCAGCCAGGCATGAAACATACACACGAAAGTGTGTATGCTCCCTGCTCCACAGGCCCCTGCAACCTATTAACATGCACATGACCAGAGCTCTTGGTGGGCAAGCGAGCGAGCCTGGGACCTCTCCCTGCCATCTCTCTTCCCTTGGCCTTTGTTCCTGCCATCTGAGATTGGGCTGGGATGGCAGAAGACATCTGACTCTCCACAGCTTTGTTAGGCCAAGAATCTATCTTGGTTTCAATCCGATTAGACTGTATCTTTCCAAATTACTTCCTTTTAATGATAATTAAGTAAAGCCCTTGTATGTAGAGATTTGAGCCAAAGCATGCCTCTGGCATGAAGGCGGTGTGTGTAAAATAATCTTACATAAGAATAATACTGGAGAAAATTTATTGAGCGCTTACTGAGTGCTACACCTTGTGCTAAAGCGCCTCATGTATATTTTCTCACTGAACCTTTATTATGATGCCTGTCTGTCCCACTCCTGTTGGTAGAACCTATCATGATAAATATTTTCCACAGAAATGATGATAGAGGGGGACATTGGAGGCTGGGGGGAAAGGAAAGTGGGAGTGAACTGGATGGCAGAGTGGAAAAGGAGTGGGAGTTTATTATATGCCTGAGCGTGCCAGGAAGCTTCCAGTGCTCCTGTGTTTTGAGTATGGAAGAGGGGTGACCATCACACGCCACGGCTGCTGTGGGGTCTGGCAGCTGGATTCTGCATGGTGGGCTGATGAGATCTCCCTTTCCCCTGTCTCTGAGATCCTCCTCCACCCCACAGGTGAAATAAAAGCACAGAGAAATATGGCTAAGAAAGCTGGGTACCTGAATTTCTGGAACGATGGGGCCTTTCTCTGCACAGGAGCTGGCAAAGGACGTCAGCGGGGATGGAGACACGACAGGGTTGGGGCGGGCGAAGTTGCTCAGGTCACAGCTGGGAATCTCATTCTCCTCATGTCTCATGATGATGGTTTCCATGACAAAGAAGCGATCCCAAGGCAGCCAGAGGGTGTGCTCCTGTGTGATGAAAGGTGCCCGCTCAAACCGGAGGATGATAGAGATGCCGCCATTTGTGACCAAGTCAAAGCTGTTTGAGAGGGGGAGGGGTGGAAAAAGGGGGAGCAGGAAAAGCAGGAAACAGATGAGGAGGAAGAGGATAATGGGTGGGGGTGGGGCAAAGAGAGACATAAAGGAGACAAAAATTACACCAAAAGGTCTGAGCACTTGTTGAGGAGACCCTAAAACCTAAAGACTTCACTATAACCACAAACAGTAACAGAGATTCCATAAAGCATGGGTTTTGGGGGAAATGGTTCATTACAGAGATTTTACCAAAACCGACATTAATAATCACCGCTATGGAGAGCCATTTGCCGGGACACAGGACAGCTGACGAGCTTCTGCTATGGTGGTTCTGGTACCTAGGGACCCTTAGAGCTGAAGCTCAGTGAAAAGTCAGCAGAATAAAATGGAACAAGTCCTGCCCTGGTATTAGGAGCCCTAAGCCTAGTCCTGCCTCTGCCATGAACTACTGTGCGATCTCGAGCACATCACTCAGCCTCTCTGACCCTCAATTTTCTCAATATATAAAATGAAAAGGTTCAAATGGATTTTTTATTCAAGTATAATTAATATACAGTGTTATATTCACTTCAGGTATACCATATAATGCTTCCACAATTCTATATGTTTCTCAGAGCTCACCGAGATAAATGCACTCTTGACCCACTTTATTTCACCCATCCCCTCTCCCACCTCCCTTCTGGGCAACTACCAGTTTGTTCTCTGTATTTAAGAGTCTGTTTTCTTTTTCTTTTCTTTTTTTTAAAATTTGTTTGCTTCTTTCTTTGTTCATTTGTTTTGTTTCTTAAATTTCAAAGGGATTATTCTTAAGTCACTAAGATCCTATGATCCTACGGCAATTTTAGCTCTGATTATGATAGATTACTCAATGCAGGCCTTTGGAATTACAAAAAGGCACAACTGACAGTACGCGTGAGGTGGAAAAGGGAAGCTGAAGACTGAGGCCCAGACTCCCTGCTGCCGTGAGGTCTCTGTGGTGTCCGGGAGAGCCGGTGGCCAGCCGGCCTCTGTTCACAGCCCTCTCCCAGTCTGATGCTTTTCTTCTATGGAATCACCAGCAAGGGACCATTTGGTTCCCTGTGATGAGGAGTTTGCTATATCCACAGAAGGACTGTCCCATCTTCCCTTAGTTCTGTTAGGACTTGTTATTTTCAGAATTGAGCCTGGGTCCCTCTTCTTATAGCTACCTAGCCAGTAGGCCTTGTTCTACCTGTTGGGGTGACTCCTTCTGCCCTTGACAGTCCTTCAGGACTTAGAAACAGTGGCCCGGTCCACCTGCCACCTCTCGGCTGTGATGTCTCTGGACAGAGTCTTTTAGCCACTACTTGAGGATGCATTCTCAAGGCCTGTCCTCATCTTGTTCTTGTGGTTGGAGAGCTCCTGCAAACTCCTTACTTGGTCAGAATTCTAGCTCCCTCCCTCTCAGGGCACCATGTGCCCTCCTCCTCTTGGCCCACCACACACGGCCCAGGAGTCACATGTTTATTGCTTGGCCCAGGTGCATTGATTCCTCATTCTTTCCAGAACCTAGCCCAGCGCTTGTCGCTTATAGTTTACAGAAGGACTGTATGAATGACACTGTCAGTTTCTTCTGAACTGAACACCCTAGGCTCCTTCCTACTTGGGCTGTTGTTACAGACCAACCCAGCATTCACCCGTGCAGTTGGTTATAGAGACTCTAACACAGGACCTCACCTTTATGCGGGTTTGGGCTCTCTGCTCTGACTTGCTCTTCCCTCTCCCAGGGATTTTACGATGAACTGCCCTGACCTAGTGCCAAATCCTGTTCCTGACAGACGATGCCCCCAGATTCAGGATTCTAGGCTCCGGAGCCTGACTCTCTTGTCCTTTGCTGAAACTTTCAC
The DNA here is from genome assembly GCF_018350175.1 of Felis catus. Lineage (NCBI taxonomy): Eukaryota > Metazoa > Chordata > Mammalia > Carnivora > Felidae > Felis > Felis catus. Next base: position 53,713,798 of record NC_058377.1, on the reverse strand, counting down.
CCACTCTGCCTGCTCCTCACTCAGCCCTTTCTAGGCCCACACTTGGGTAGCAGAAGTAGGACAGTGCCATCTTCAATAAACAGTGATGGAGTTTGTTCTGAACCAAGAGTTTAGGTTTTGGCTCTCTAAGAGAATATCCATGGTTTGGGGAAATACCCAGAGAACGACTTTCCTGTCATAGACCTGAAGAGCATCTGTACTTTGACAGAACATTTGTAACCATCAAACAGAACTTTGGCCCGGCTCACGAGCTCCTTTCACGAGAGCATGAGCGTGGGGAGGAAGTGAAGACAAACCCGAAAAGACATATTCTCAAGGTGGTGAGTGGGCTAGGGGCAGCTGGCCCTGCCAAGAGCTGGGAGTAACTGGATCTTGCCAAGAGCTGGGCCTGTTCGTCTGGAGGGAAACCTTGTTGTGGATATGGATGTGAGTCTGACCACAAAAGGAAGGCCTGGATCTCAGGTGAAGCCCAAACAGCTCAGGGCCTGTCTAAGCACTGCTATTCACTCCATAGGTGACTTCTGTCACCTGTCTGGGCCTCAATCTCCTCATGTAAAATGATGATCATAACCACTTGGCAGTTATTAATTAGACAGATGGGATAAGGAATGGGAAAAGCCCAGAGCCCCACTCCCAGGGCATCATGCTCCGTATTCCCCCGTTTTTTCAATTCAGCGAGCCTGGACTGCTTCTTTCGTCTGCTATTCTTTACAAATTTTTCTTCATGGCTTCTATTTTCCATCTTTTTATCGATCTCTTTGGCTCTAGTTAAGTCTTGATGTCTGGTATTTCAGTGTGGTGGGTATGTGAAAGGGACCGGGGAGCTGGGCGAGAGTGGGCAGCCCAGTGCCTGCCTGGGAAGGGAGGGATACAGAGCTGAGTTAGACTTGGTCCACAGACTTGTATACGCTGTGACATTCAGGCTATGTCTCGGGCCTTATGGGCTCTCCCGGGGTGTGAGAGATAAGAAGGAGGGCGAAAGAAAGGGAAGCTGAAAGGAAATGGGCAAGATTCATACATAACAAACGGGGATCTGCAGGCACCTGGAGAGTAAGTAATGGCTCTCCTATCCATTATGCAGTGTCTAGTTGGGAGGGAAACTCAAGCCCCATAAAGCACTGGTTAAGAATTGCTTTGAAACTCAAGTTCTCTGCAACTCTGGCTCCTACGATGTGATTTAGTAAACTGATGCAGGAAGTGTGGCTGACAATTGCCTCCCAGGCTCCCCTTGCTGTCAAGGGGCCACGGAAATCACAGGGGCAGTACACACAGGGGGAATCAAAGCCTGGAGGCGAAGGAGTGGGCTCCTCTCAAGGGCCACCAAACCTACATGACTCCGGAGTGTTTTACGGACCCACTCTGACCAAGTACAGCAAGGCAAAGGACTGACGATTTGCCATTTCATGTGAGTGACGGGCACCTTTCGTGACAAAAAAAGAGCAGTCCCCACGGCTCCTTCTTGATGACTGTTTCACAGCAGGTAATGATGTAGCCACAATACCTGTTGCCTAGAATGCTCACATCTGCCACTCCCATCTAGCAGGCAGCCCCAAGCTGGAAGGCAGTGAAGACAGAGCATGAGAAAGATATATTCCCCCATGCTGTACTGAACGTCTGCACTGACGTGCTTCCTGGGCTGGAAGGTGTGTGGGGCAGGGGACAGTGGTCTGGGCCGGCCAGATTACTCCTGGCACTGGCCGCCAGCCCCTTCTAGCTGGGCCCCTTCCCATTCACAGGGAGAGGAGGGGGGAGAGGGCTCCCCATGCCAAGCTTGCCACTCTGTCTAAGAGGCACACATGTCTACAAACAGATGAGCCTCTACTTCATTATCACCTCGGCCGGGACATGTTCACGTCTGATATTGGATTAAAGAGGTGCTAAAATCAATCAGGCTGGAGCATAATTTCCAACACAGAGTGAAAATCAACCTTATGGGCCCACACTTAGCCAGATGGACTGCCACCACCTGATTTTATTAAAAATCGAGGACCTGTCACCACCGACAGCCTAAATTGTTCCACTTTCTTCCTTCTCTTTCCATTTTCTCCAAAATATTCCTAATGGCCTGTACCACAATCATCACCTCCTCATCATTTAATAATTTGTAATTTTAATAAACTGCTAATATTTACTGCATCCTCACCGTGTGCCAGGTCCTGGCAATATGGCAATGAACCAGAGGAGGGAAGGGAAACTAAGATTTATTAAACACCTACTGTGTGCAAGGCGCTTCCTCATCCATCATGGAATGTCATCCTTACAACCAAATTGTGAGATGCTAGTATTAGGACCATTCATAGGTGAAGAAGTTGAGGCCCAGAGAGGTGAGGAGAACTGTCTAATTGTTCTAGCAAATGGAGAGTTAGAGTGAGTGAAGAAACTTTATTTCCTTCTACCGACTGTTCTCGCGGGGATCCGAGGGGCAGAGTTCTGCCATCACCCAGTGGCTTCCACAGACCTAGGCAGTTGTAGATGGAAAGCACACAGCAGGAATACGAACATTTCTGGAGTTGTCTGGTCTGAGGAAAGTGGTCCATGTGACAGTGCTTTATATTATAAGCCATTGAGCAGGATAACATGTATAAGGTACCCTATGCTTACTCTGAGAACCAAACGAGAAGAGATTGCCTAATTTCTAGCCAAAGGGACTAAGGCCAGAGTCAGGTGCAAGGTCTCACAGCTAGTGAGTGGCAGAGCTAGGCCTCTGAATTCAGGTCCCATTCTCTTTCCACATTGCCATTCCAGCAGCAGCTGTGTGGCAAGACCACGAGAACAGGACCTTCACTAACCCTGCTCTACAAAAGGTCTCCTACCTGCCATCTTGTCTGCTGACTGTGTATCCAAAGAGAGGATTATTGACGAAGCTGATATTCACACCAACCAGTGGGGTCCCATCTGATGTCATCACTTGACCACGAATGACACACGCATGCCTGTGGGTAGAGAAGAGAGAGTGACGTCATCTACTTTTCATGTTTAGAACCCTGGATGGCAGGGAAGCCTTGGAGGTCAGAAGACAGAAGGCAGGCCGCTCAGCCATATCTGGGCACCCAGGGGCTCACTGTATTTATTCAAGAGGAGTAATATTCTTTTTTTCATATTGACTCAATTTAAGGCATCAAAGTGTCCTCTAAAGGGTTATAACTGGGAGATGTTTGTAGATACCTTACTAGACGTCATTTTCTAAGGATTCTATGTTATGCAGTAAGGGGATAAACTGATACAAGAGGGCTACACCAGCAGCAGAGTTAGCAGCCGAGTTACAGACTTACGCTTGAGAATCCAGAATCATGAGACTTGGGTTCAACTCTTGACTCTGCCACTTTCTAGCTCTCTAAAGTTGCAAAAGTATGTGACCGCTCTGTGAAACTCTGTTTCTTCAGAGCAAGCTCCGTGAATGACAGTGGCTACTATTGTCACTAATGGACACAGCGGAAGTGGACATACTCTCGAGAAAGTGAACAGGATAGAGAGTACATCCTCTCGTCTGGCTTTAGAAACAGCAGAAGGGCAGATGCTAAGCATCCCCCTGGAGTGGTTTCTGGAACCTGTCGCCATCTCCCAATAATATCCCCGCTCCCACTTACCCTCTATATCCCAGACAACAAACCATCTGTTTCCCCCCAACTTGTCAGGCACGTGTTGCCTAAGCCTCTGTGTCCGTGCAGTGCTCTCCCAGCTGCCTCAGTGTCACTCCAGCACCCCTCCCCCAACACTCTCATCCTTTATGACTCGGCTTCAAATGACACCTCTTCCCTGAAGTCTGTCTTGATGACCCTAACTAGACTAGTCACTTCCTTCCAAAACCTGACACAAACACCCAGATACCCTGCCACACTGCACACAGTCCTCCTCTCCACTAGATCGTGAGCTCCTTGAGGGCAGGGTCAAGGACTACTCCTTTCCTTCTCTCTGTAGTGCCTGGAAATGCCTAATAAGTACTAGGTCGTTATTTAAAACAATGGTGGATTGAGTAAATAAGTGGGGCAATTAGAGATCATCTAGAATGATGGTTTTTCAAATATATCAGAAATACATCAGAAATGGAACCTTTTCACCAGATATTTTATAAGGACCGCAACATGGAAAACAGAAACCACATCTCTCTAGACGAAATAAGAGGTTTGGAGTGATTCTGAAGGCAACTCTGGATTCTTACGTCTCTGGAGAAGCCAGAGACAAGCCTGTTGGAAAATCAGTGAGTTGGTGGAAGAAGAGGAAACGGGTCCACAGAGGTTACGTTATTTGTCCCAAGTCATGCAGCGGGTAGTGGCAGAGCCGAGCCTCACATGCAGGGCTCACAGCTCCAGGCCCGATTTAGACCATTCTGTTTACCACTGGCAACGGGAGAAAAAGGAGGTGCTCAGTGGTGTCAACATCCTAAAGCATCAGGGCATTCGGGAGACAGTCCTGGTTGACAAGCCAGATCTGATGCGAATATTCAGGTGTGAGTATCCAGACAACTTTTTCCATCTGCCTCTGTTCAGATGGCTTTTTTTTTTCTGGCTTGGAGAAGGGCTACTGATGAGACCTATGGGCATTCATAAAAAAGGGATCTCAAACAGCCTCTGCCTCATTGGGTACTTACATCTCTACCTTCCTAGAGTGATAAACTTTTCTCTGTTTGATGAGAAAAGCAATTAACACCAGGCTTGTAAGCAGCTGGTCTCACTAGCGTCAGCTTGTCCTTTCAGAAGGCAAGAACAACTACCCACAATGCATCAAGCTCCCCTCCCCCACCCCGCCCACCCCACCCCACCCCACCCCACCTCACCTCACCTCACCTCACTACACCCAATCTGGTTAATGCTAATTCAGTCAGCGGTTTCCTTCCGAGGCCCTTGGTCTAAATGCAATTACACGACAAACAAGTTAAGCGGTGAGGCTCAGCAAAGACTCTCAGTCCTGCTCTGAAGGTCTCCCAATACATTTATGTGAAATTATCTCTCCACTAATGGGAAAGATTTATTCCATCAATTGTATTCAGCTGGTACTGAGAGATGCCTTCTTTAATGGAGGAAAATTGAATTTCTTATTGCTGGAACTTTGTCCTTCCAAAGAATTACTAACAGATCTCATCCTGGTGCTGGCGACTGTCCAGCCTTGTCCTGACATATGTGCCTTCAGATTCTGCTTGGATGGCAACTAGCCCTCCGGGGATGGTTTCCTTTTGGGGGCTGCCCTGGCTGCTGACCCCTCATACACATGCGGGCCAGCCTCCTCTGACTGATCTGTCTTTGGAGGTTTCCTGATCATTGGGAAATGTTAAATCAGCACCGTTTGGCTATCACGTAGCCTTCACTTCGGCCAGCCAGAGCAGATGTAATTTTAGCCCAGGGTCCCGTGGGTTGCTTGGGTTCTGGAGAAGATTAAGTTGACTCCCTGTACCCCCGTACACCACAGAGGCCTCTTGCCAAAACAGGCATTTGGCTCAGGAATTAGGTCCTGGAGAAAAACACTTCCATCCTCCTCCTGTTTAACCATGATTTTCAGTTGTCAAGAAAACCCAATTTAACACGAAGCCCTCTCTGGGACAAAGGAGATGGGGGAAGTTGGCTCTGTGGAGGCCTCTGAAATGTGTCTCATGCTGTGCTTTTTTTTTTTTTTTTTTTGTGCAGGGAGGTGTGAAAAGATGTGCGTCCTGGGCTTCCAAATGCTTTCTCCCTTCATCCCATTTATTGAATGGATACCACCCGTGGTATACTGGTAAACATTTAATACTTGGCTTTCAAAAGAAAAATAGCTTTCATTGGTAGCGTTTGCCTATTTCTGTGGTGTAAATACTTCCACCCTGGCCGATTTCATGCTATTAACGAGATGTCACTGAACCCAGACTTGGGAAGAGATGCACAGTAGGACCCTATTACCAAGTCCTTCCTCCACAAGACACAAGAGTCCTAATAAACTTAGGAGAACGAGAATAGTGGAATATAGTAAAATAATTAGGAAGTGATGAGTGTTGATTATCTTTGTTTTTAATAAAATTTATTTAATATTCTTTTTTTTTTCAACGTTTATTTATTTTTGGGACAGAGAGAGACAGAGCATGAACGGGGGAGGGACAGAGAGAGAGGGAGACACAGAATTGGAAACAGGCTCCAGGCTCCGAGCCATCAGCCCAAAGCCCGACGCGGGGCTCGAACTCACGGACCGCGAGATCGTGACCTGGCTGAAGTCGGACGCTTAACCGACTGCGCCACCCAGGCGCCCCTTAATAAAATTTATTTAATTTTAATTTCATACACTTTATTTTTTCATAAGAGTAGTGTTCAAAAACTAGCCTGCAAAATTCCTGAACATTTAACAATCAGTTCTCGTAAGCGGGCATGAGCCCTCGGCTGCTGTATGCCACGGGAACAGACCCCACACTAAGGGTCAATGTGGCTGACAACTAGTTAATGCTCGGACCGTGAAATTCTACAACGGAAGACCACACCTTGGCAAGAAGTCAGTAACATGGGGTGCAAAGTGTTATCACAAACTTGGCTTTCCGGCTGCTTCATATGGCCCTCCTCTCACCAGTCCTATATTTGACAGGTTTTGCTTTCCTTTGGTCACTATCTGGGCATAACCGAGTTTTGGGGTATTATTTTCTCCTTGTCCTCAGGGTCCCATCTAAGCTGTCATCACCTCAGTGAGGTTGATACCAAGTCTTCCTGGCACAACTAATCACCTCTTCCTCTAGGCTCCCCTAGATACTTCCAAGGATCTCTCCATGACCGTGACAGTCACAGAATTCTATCATTCACATTTACATAGCTGTCTTACATGCTTGCATGCGAGTCAGAGGAGGGCTCTGACCACATCCCCTGGGGCTAGGGCAAGCACGGACATTGCTCCTTGAGTGTCTATTAGGGGAGAAATGATCAAGTACTTGAAGCTCAGAAAGGAATGACTTGCTCAAGGTCATAGAGCAAAAAACTGGCTGAGTGGACACTCAAAGCTAGGACTTCTGACTTCCAGATCTTTACTCTTACTACTATCTTAGGTACCTGCAGCCACTAAAATTCACTCTAATTAAAAAACCGGGGCACCTACTTAATAAGCTAGGCACTGTGTACTGTGTTAGATGAGAGGGTTTTAAATGCGGGAATTACTATCCCCGGTTGCTTGCTGGAGCTCACCAGAGCCAACCTGAAATGCTCGAGTGTAGCTGTCTCTGACATAAGTGAATCAACACATGGGTTTGGCATATGTCAGGCAGCTGGGGCACAAAACAGGCAATTAGGTTGAGTGAACTCTGCCAGGAAGGAGCGCTCGTGCCAGGCCAAGGGGGTGGGGGTGCGCCTCAAATGAGCTGGCATTAGTCCAATCACGCTCAGGGCCTGACTGAGGTGCCCTTGCTGACACCCGTGAGGAGGAAGATCTGCCTGACTGCTTCCTGAGTACAGCGGCCAGGTTGGGAGTCAAGAGGGGAAACTGTTGGAGAGACAGAAACACCTCGAAACAAAATCAAGCAAATAAGAAGCTAATCTCAACTGTCAGTCAAGGAGGCGGGGTAGGGGATGGGCTGGGAAGCGCCCTGGGCAGGGGGTCGGTTCCTACTTCTGACTCTGGTAACTAACTACAGGACTTTGGAGAATCATCTGACCTCTCTGGACCTCCATTCTCAGCGGCCCATGTAGCTGAAGTTTTTCCCATCCTGATGTCAAATAGAATCCAATGCATGTTTAAGAATGAGAAACTTAACAGAGACCATGGAGGAAGGGAAAGGGAAAAAGTAGTTTCAAGCAGAGAGGGAGGCAGGCCATAAGAGACTCTTAAATACAGAGAACAAAGTGAGCGTTGATGGGGGGGAGGGTGTGGAGGAGAGGGGAAAATGGGTGATAGGCATTGAGGAGGGCACTTGGGATAGGCACTGGGTGTTGTATGTAAGTGAAAATCACGGGAATCTACTACCCCTGAAGTCAAGAGCACACTGTCTACCCTCTATGCTAGCTAAGTTGACAATAAATTATCTTTAAAAAATATGTATAATGGTTTTAATATAGTGCTACCCATTCTAGCTCAAGTAGCCCTATCATCCCTAGCTTTAGAATCTTCATGGAGTTCATATAATCCTGATACTTACCTCCGAACTGTTCGCTCTCTACGGAAACTTCTACCTATCCTGAAACCCACCTGCATGCATCGAATGGTACCCCACACTCCCACCCCTCTGGCCTACTTCCGTAAAACCACTGGGGCAATCTTCCTCCCAGGCAGACCCATGAGCTCCTTGAAGACAGGGGCCACATCTCCTTCACCGCTACATTCTTAGCATTGGGCATAACTGATGTTCATGTCTAAGTGGGCAAAAGAGAGCGTCCACTAAAACTGGTATTTGCCCTGGAATCTGAATGCATAGCACAGAGTAAGCTCTTGATAAATTATTCATTGAACGAATAAAGAACTGATGTGTTTCTGTCACTGAAGGGGGTGGGGGTGACGCCTGAGAACTCAGAGCTACTTGACCTTGATGGGGATGTGGCCAAGGAACCGAGGGCTGGAGGGTCTGGGCCTTTTTAGTGGATCAGCCCAAACTGCATCCCAAGGCTGGGCTCCTTCCCCTGGAGGATCCACGCCATCTCAGCTTGCAGTCTTTCTACCTTGAGTCTATAGCCTCCTATCTGTACCTCTTTTTCGAAAACTTAAAAAAAAAAGGAACACAAAAAACGAATGCCGGAAATTAAGTCAGATTTGTTATTCAATGCCTACTATGCATGCAGATAAAGGAAGATGAGGGGAGAAAAGCTGCAGCTTTAACTTTTTAGTTATTAAATGAGAACAGCTAAGGAAACTGGTATTCAGGAGAACGGAATCATCACTTGGGATCTAGGTGGCAAGAGGTAACTTTAGCTCTTCTCTGATTTAAAGTATTTGATACTCGGTGCCACTCGTTTATGAAAATCACTCCTCTGTGTTACATACTTTAGACAGATTTATATGCCTGACCTGTAAGAACCCTTAAACTGTTGTCTGCTAGCTCCAGCTGATTGACTGGCGATCTTCCCAGCATCTCCTAGACTTTATTCAACGTCTCGTAAGAACCTTACTTGGGCCCAAATGAGAAACCCACTTCATGGGGCTGTCAAACCACCCCAGCAAGGGGGTTTCTGTCCAAGCCTGACCTTATCCACACTGTAGCCTCCGAGACCCTCCTTCCAGCCTGGACACACTAGCTGTTGTGCTGGCCTCTCTTTCTGCCTTTCCATCTCAGGGCTCTGCCTCAGTTTCCTTCACTAGCTTTTCTAGCCTGACATCTTCCACCTGTAAACAAATTCTTGGGAACCCACTGGTCATAATGTGTTAGAAGAGACCTTCCTCCTAAACTTTTAAACTTCTCACTGGGAAGGTGAGAAAAGAAAGTCTAAGGACTCATCATTTATTATCCATGGGAACTCTGGGAAAGTCACTTCACCTCTCAAACTACTTACCGTCTGGCATACATACACACCCAAGGAATCGAGAATCTCAGTTTGTTTTAGCTGCCTCAAAAAATCAGAGTTCATATCACCAGAGAAGGGCTCTTAAGGCTCTTTTTGAGTATACACCTTTTTTGTAAACATTTTTGAGCAGGCTTTGTGGATGTCTTTATATATATTAATAAATTATACACATGTGCAGCCGTCATTAGCTAACACTAATCATATGCAGCTAGTGCAAGGTTTAATGGATAAAAATGCACACAGGCACACTTCCTTTCATTGTGCTTCACGGATGCTGCATTTTTACAAACTGAAGGTTTGTGGCAACCTTGTAACAAGCAAGTTTATTGGCGCCATTTTTCCAACAGCATGTGTTTACTTCATGTCTCTGTGTCACATTTTGGTAATTCTTGCAACATGTCGAACTTTTCCATTATTATCTTCTTTGTTATAGTGATCTGTGATCAGTGAGCTTTGATATCACTACTGTAATTGTTTCGGGGCACCATGAACCATGCCCATGTAAGATGGTGAGCTTAATGGATAAATGTTGGGTATGTTCTGACTGTTCCTGTCTTTCTCCTGAGCTGCTCTCCTGTCTTTCTCCCTTTACTCAGGCTTCTCTATTCACTGAGACACGACAATATTGGAATTAGGCCAGTTAATAACCATAAAATGGCTCCTAAGTGTTCCAGCATTTTAAACCAAAAACTAGAAATGATTAAGCTTAGTAAGGAAGGCACGCTACAAAAGCTGAGGTAGGCTGAGAGCTAGGACTCATGCAATAGTTAGCCAAGTTGTGAATGCAAAGGAAAAGTTCGTGAAGGAAATTAAAAGTGCTCCTCCAGTGAACACACGATGATAAGAAAACAAAACAGCCTTATTGCTGGTATGGAGAAAGTGTGAGTAGTCTGGATAGAAGATCAAACCAGCTACAACAGTCTCTTGAGCCAAAGCCAAATCCTCCAGAGCAAGGCTCTAACTCTCTTCAATTCTCTGAAGGCTGAGAGAGGGTGAGGAAGCTGCAGAAGAAAAGGTGGAAGCTAGCAGGGATTGGTTCATGAGATTTAGGGAAAGCAGCTGTCTCTGTAACACGAAAGTGCAAGGCGAGGCAGCAAGTGCTGATGGAGAAGCTGCAGCAAGTTATCCAGAAGATCTAGCTAGGATAACTCATGAAGGTGGCTACACTCAACAGATTTTCAATGGAGATGAAACAGCCGTCTCTTGAAAGAAGATGCCATCTAGGACTTCCATAGCTGGAGTGGAGAAGTCAGCACCTGGCTTCAAAGCTTCAAAGAACAGGCTGATCCTCTTGTTAGGGGCTAATGCAGCTGGTGGCTTGAAGTTGAAACCAGTGCTGACGTACCACTCTGCGAATCCTAGGGCCCTTAAGAATCTCCTCTGCCTGTGCTCTATAAATGGGACATCAAAGCCTAGAAGACAGCACTCTGTTTAAAACATGGTTATTGAATATTTAAAACCCTCCTGTTTGGACCTACTGCCCAGAAAAACAGATTCCTTTCAAAATATTTCTGTTCACTGACAATGCATCTGGTCACCTGAGAGCGTTGATGGAGATGTACGAGATGAATGTTGTTTTCATAACCGCGAACGCAACATCCATCCTACAGCCTGTGGATCAAGGAGTCATTTTGATTTTCAAGTCTTATTATTTTAAGAAATACATATCATAAGGCTATAGCTGCCATAGATAGAAATTCCTCTAGTGGGTCTGGACAAAGTAAATTGAAAGCCTTCTGGAAAGGATTCACCATTCTAGATGCCTTGAAGAACACTTGTGATTTATGAGGTCAAAATATCAACATGAATAGGAATTTGGAAGAAGTGGACTCTAACCCTCACGGGTGACTTTGAGGGGTTCAAGACCTCAGTGGAGGAAGTAACTGAAGATGTGGTAGAAAGACCAAGAGAACTAGAATTATAGGCGGAGCCTGAAGACATAGCTGAATTAGGGCAAATCTCATAATAAAACTTGACCAGATGAGGAGTGGCTTCTCATGGATGAGCAAAGAAAGTGTTTTCTTGAGATGGGATCTACTCCTGGTAAAGATGCTGTGAAGATTGCTGAACTGACACAAAGGATTTACAATATAACAGAAACTTATTTGGAAAGCGGTGGCAGGTGTGAGAGGATGGACTCCAGTTTTGAAAGAAGTTCTGTTGTGGGTAAAATGCTGTCAAACAGCATCGCATGTTACAGACAAATTGTTCTTGCAAGCAAGAGTCAATCAATGTGGCAAACTTCATTTTTGTCATCATTAGCATTATTATTTTTGAGAGAGAGTGTAAGCGGGAGAGGGATAGAGGGAGAGAGAATTCTTAAGTAGGCTCCACTCCCAGTGTGGAACCTGATGCAGGACTTGATCCCATGACCCTGGGATCATGACCTGAGCCCAAATCAAGAGTCGGATGCTCAACCGACTGAGCCACCCAGGCGCCCCCATTGTTGACTTGTTTTAAGAAGCTGCCTTGGCCACCCAACTTTCAGCAACCACCACCCTGAGCAGTCAGCAGCCATCATCAGCATCAAGGCAAGACCCTTGACCAGCAACCACCACCCTGAGCAGTCAGCAGCCATCATCAGCATCAAGGCAAGACCCTTGACCAGCAACCACCACCCTGAGCAGTCAGCAGCCATCATCAGCATCAAGGCAAGACCCTTGACCAGCAAAAAAAAAAAAAAAAAAAAAAAATTATGATTCACTGAAAGCTCTGATGATGGTTAGAATTCTTTAGCAATGAAGTTATTTTTGAATTAAGGTATGTACATTGTTTTTAAGAGATAATTATATTTCACACTTAATAGTCTATAATAGAATTTAAATCTAACTTTTATATGCACTGGGAAACGAAAAATTCACTTGCTTTCCTTTATCGCACTATTTGCTTTTCTACAGTGATCTGGAATGGAACCTGTAATGTCTCTGAGGCATGCCTGTATTTCAAATAGTCTTCTTGATAACGCTGAGTCTTTGGATTAACATTTTTTAGATTCTTGAAAACTTTGAATCTTGGTTACCTTTCTGTTCGATCTGATGAAAATGAACCTTATTGGTTTTCACTTGATAGCGGAATTGAGAAGACTATACTAGAAGTACCAGCTCTGCCATTTTTGTTTTGTTTTGTTTGTTTGCTTGTACTCACACTGTATTGTCCTTGATCTGCAGCTACTCTACAAGGATCTTTCTATGGCACCGGACCATTTGATGCGTAGGTTTATTTGAAACTAGATTTTACACACACACACACACACACACACACACACACACACACACTGCAGTCATGTTGTAATACACCAGAATCAACCAGCACAGGCTCACTGTCTCTCTAAGAACACCTTGTTACCAACTAACATTGGGACCAAGGGAGCAAATGAGTGAAAACCTAGTGTCCTATATGACTAAAACATTGACTAAAACATGACTTTTTAAGGTAAAAAGTCAATACAGGTAGACACTCTAATTTTCTCCCTGTACCTCATGGACCACATTGGGCACCCATCTCGGGACCACGGTACTGTGCTAGAGTTACAGTGGTGTGTGTTTGTGATTTCTTTTAATGAAATAATCTTCAATGTGCTATTGATTATTATATTCAAAAGTTACCTTCTAGTTGTGCTTCATTCTTTTTCACTTATTTCAAAGCTCTTCCTAGGTTTCTTTCACTGACCTTAGGCCAAAAATGATAGAACTTGATCTAATCACTTAACTTTTGATGTTCCTGACTTATTGGGAGGGCAGGGAATTGGACTCGATCTTCCCTTCAGGCACCGTGTAGATCTGAGCTCCCCAACTGTCCAAACTTTATCACTGTTCTTTTACCATAGCACAAGAAACTCTGTGCTATACAAGTCATTTTCCGCAGTATCCCACCGTCTCCAGACAAAGCCCATAGTCTTCAGCTTGGCATTTAAGATCCTTCAGGATCTGGCCCCTGCTGGCCTCTGCAGGCTACGTCCCGTTTTGCCATTCTCATATCCTGTGTTGCTGCCATGTGAAATTTACGTCTCATATCGTCGCCCTGGCATGCATTTCCATGCCTCTCTGCCTTTGTCTATGCTACTTCATCTGCCTCAAATGTCTTTCTCATTCTTACTAACCTCTCCTTGAAGGTCTGCTTTTCAGTGAAGCTCTTCCTTATTTCCCCAGTACAAAGAAGGCACTCCCTGCTTTAATGAACAAAACACAATATATTCATCCCACTAAAGTGTATTCGCTAGTTCAAACATCTCATCTTCTTTTCTAGATTGCCAGTTCTTTGAGGGTAACAACCGTGTTCTTCCCACCTTTTAAGTCCAGTGCCCAGCACAGGACTAGGTGTATAGGATTCATTCAGTAAATGTTGAGGAAAGAAATAAATGAATATCACACGAATGAATGAAAGAAAATGATGAAGGCAAAAAAAAGAAATGAGTATAGTTATTTCAATTAGCCCAAAGAAAAGGATAGATACGGGTTGAGGGAAGAGAAACTCAGACAGAGGTCTGGTAAATAAAAATAGGGTTCAGTTATTGGATCTTTAATTGAGCACCTACTATGTACTAGATGGACACAGTGCTGGGTAGTATTTATTTATCCATTTTCTTATTTACTTATGGAAACTGCAGGAGGGCAGTGCCTGTAGTTTCTGTTTTATTTCCTATCGTATTCTAAGCAGTTGAATAACTAACAATAAATGAGACACAATCTCTGTGTCTGAGGAACTCAGATTCTGGAATGAATATCATCATTTAAAAAAAAATCGTCATATCTGGAAGTATAACAAGTATGGGATAAAAACGGATGCTGCCTCCCAGGTCATGCCAACATGACCTACAAACTTTCCTACAGCTAGAATCAAGCCCCAGGCTCTGCCCATGTACCCTGATTTTTGTTCTTCCATTTGGAATTGGGTTCAGTTCAGACTCTACCAGAGGCTTCCAGATCACCTGCTGGGTATATGGAATAAACATCACAGGGAAGTACTCCAGTTCATTCAGAAAAAGCTTCTTCTCTCAGACTATTTTGTATATGTCTAGGGAGATAGCAGGAGAAATCCACAATCTTCTTCAGATTAACAGAAATTTAATTTTTCAGCTAAGAAAGTTCCTTGCGGGGACTGAATCCAAGCCCCTCATTTATAGGTGAGGTATGTGATGTCTGGAGCTGGGCAGGGATCCTCTCTATCAGACATCAAACCTGGGACATTGACAGGTCTGCTATAGTGCCCTGACACCACCTGGGGGCATCTAGTGACAAGATGGTCTGGCAACTGTTAGTGTCTCCTAAGCCCCCAGGCTGTGCCTCCTGCAGAGCCCAGAAGCCACCATTCTGTGACCTCCTGGCTTCATGCGGCTGTTGAGTCCTTCAGATTCTAGGGGAGCATGAGCTTTCAGGCTGCAGCTCAGATCACCCAAGCCTGTAGGCAACCTGACTGCTGAATGCTGATGCTTCGGGCTGAGTCATCTCCCACAGGAGCCCTCTGGAATATTCTGCTGGCTGACAGAGGTGCACACGAGAACAGAGCCCTTGACTATTCATAACACTCTATGTCACAGAAACGAATTCATTGGCTGTGGCAAAGGAGAAACAGTCCTGACAGAGGCTGGCCAGTGGAGATCATTTTGGAGGAGCAAGTCTCCTGCCTGGAATGCTTAGAAAGAGTGGGGACAGGGACATGGAAGGTATGAGACATGTCCCAAAAGGCTGTTCTCTGTGCTTCGAATCAAGAGGCCTGCTTCTAAGAATTCTCAGGAGATGGTTTGTGCTGTTAGAAAAACTTGAGGCACTTCTGCTAAAGTGTGACTCCACATAAAGTCTCTCAGTGTTTAAGTCCATTCAGGGGACTGTGTGTCCTGTCTTCCTGTCAGAGCACAGGACGGGTTCTGCTTTCTCCTGGAAAAGGGAGACTTCTGTTGTTTCACTCCAAAAGGGGAGATAGGGATGGACCACAATTAGACTCACTTCCTAGGTTGGGGACAATGCTGGGCAGAGATGCGGAAAGGGGCATGCAGAAAATCCACTCAGCAGACTGAGTCTGAGGCATACAGCTATTGACAGGTGGTGTTTAAAGTCAACAGTCATTCTAGGGACAGGGGAGGAGGATCTGACAGGGGCATAGCCATGATGAGGTGGCTCCCAGGGGTGGCTGGATGTGGATGTCCTGTGTGTTACCAGGCAATAATGCCCAAGTTCCTGAGCAGAGCAGGGATGGAGCTCCAGGACCAGATGTGGCAAGGGTAGGAGCCTGGCAAGAGAAGGAAAGACTTGAGTCCTTGGGTGGCAGGGGTCCTGGGTTGCTCGTCTCAGGAACTGGGGCACAGAAAGTGAGGTTAGGATTCTGGGCCAGGGCAGAAACCCGCATCGCAGAGCTGGTAAGCCAATGGTCAGATAGCAGAGCATTTGAAGGACCTGAGACTGAGCAGCTGGGGCTGCTCTACGCCTTCTCTTTGGATTGGGGTTGGTGCTAGAGGCCTACAGGTTGGATGTGCGGGGTCCTGCCGGGGTGGGAGGGGAAGAGGGAGGCAGAGGCGGGGAAGGGGAAGGCAGAAGCGGGGGAGGCAGGTGGGCACAGCTCTCTCTTCTGCCAGAACACTGTCCTGAGGTAGCAGCTTCTGTCCACATCACAGCCCATCACAGCCCAGCACTGCGGGGCTCGCTTGTAGCCAACTTCTGATGCCTCCAGGATCAGACTGGAGGGCTGGTTAGACTCACTGCAGAGGTATCTGATAAGTCCTGACCCTAAGAACTCCACTGAGGCCAGTCTTAGTAACGTGATGCATGGCTTTCCAATGTTTTTACTTCTCGTTGCTCGAAATTTATCAGGGTGTCATAAGTCCCTGATTTATAAACACTAGAATTACTGCTTGAGAGAGCCCTCACTTAGGACTCAGGAGAGTCCTGTTCCTACCCTGCTGAGCCAAGAGCTTTCTCTGACCTCAAAAAGTTTCCTCTTCTACCTGATGATCTCAAGGTCCATTCACCTCTACCTGCCATGGTGCTACGGCATTTGCATCAATTCTATAACTACACTAATAGGCTTCTGGCTCAGATCCTCATTTTTCTCCCAGTTTTCACAGTGACACTAAAACCCATACAGATACTAATGTCCTTGCTAACGCTGATGCTAACTCTTGCTATTAGTGGACAAGGGCCACTAACACTTATTGAATGCGTACTGCCCTGACACATAAGTGTTTTACATCTCATTTAATCCTCAGACATCCCCATGAGGTATGGGTTATTATCCTCATATGACAGATGGAGAAAGTGAGGCATAGAGTGAGGCTTGTTCAAGGTCATAACAGCTAGCAAAGGGTGGGGCTGGGATGCAAGCCCAGGCTACCTGCCCCTGAGGCTGGTGCTCTGAAGCACACAGACTTCTTGCACATCCCCTTTACATCACGCTGTACAGTATTAGATAGAAAGTCAGGGCAAGCCGGGGTTGTAGAGTTGTGGCAGAATCACGCTGTACAGATTTCTGAACTGAAGATGCCGAGATGGCAATATAAAGGACCAGGCAGGGAACGGAGGCTCGGCACATAGGCTCCAGAGGCATTCGGCTTGGCTTCCTGCTGGCCCTGCCACTTACGAGCCCTGTGTCTTTGGCGAGGCCGCTCAATCCTCTGTGCCTCCGTTTCCCGTCTGTAAAAGAAGGCTGATGAAGTCCCTATGCCATCTGGTTTGGGGGGAGATGTAAAGGTGTTACTACTTAGGAAATGTACACACCATTTCCAACAATGCTGACACACAGAACATTCTTGGTAAACGTTAGGTGTCATTACTGAATGTGTGCTACATGCCGGCCATCGGGCTTTCAGGTGTTTTAACTCATTTAATCTTCCAAACAACCTGCAGGGTGGGAATTGGTAGCCCCACATTACAGATGAGGAAATGGAGCCTTGCTCGCCCAAGGTCGTTTGCTCTCATTTGCCCGAAGACTTGAATGCAGTCCCTCCCCACAAAGACCCCGAGTGGTTCTCGCTTAAGCACAGCATCCTCTGCTAATGCCTCCTGTGATGGACAGCTAGGAGCCGGCTCAAGCTACCAAGCAAACAGAGATTGTATTCGGTTTTGAAATCAATAAAGGGATGATCAAGTGGCAGAGGAGGAGTTGTTAGCTGCTCATCAGGATGATGTGAGAAGTTGCTGCCTGCATCCTGAATTAAATTCACCTAGTTGCTTTATCATCATAAACATTCATTTCAATGTGGGGAGGGATTTTTTAAAAACCAACATGAATAATATATAATGGCTGGCATTTTGGAGGAAGCAGGATCCTTCCCTTCTTCCATCTTCCGTCAGGGTAATTCATCATTGTCTTTCTCCCTGCCCCCCTCTCCTTAAACTGATGGGGTAGCCTGTCAGCTCAGCTTGTTCTGAAACGCAGGAGTATAATTCAATAATAAATTCACTCAGAAGCCAGCTGTCAGGAAGCTGGTGTTTATTTGAGCTCCATTAGATGGTCTCTACTGCTCAGCCTCTCTGAGGGCTGGCTGAGGGCTGTCGAAGGCCTGGGGCTGGGGGATGCGGGTGGGGTGGCACGTAAGTGCTTTTCTGTAACTGCTCTGCCACTGATCCTTGCACGTCGCTTTATGTCTGCAGTGCGCTGAGAAAAGATTACGGTGCAGACATGATCTTTTTTCCCTCCTGTTATTTTTTTTCCCCTCTTGGAAACCCTGGCTTTCAAAATTCCTGGGAACTTTGTGTCTTTTTCTCTTTTTAAATGTTTATTTATTTTGAAGGAGAGAGAGTGAGCGAGCAAGCATGAGCTGGGGAGGGACAGACAGAGAGGGAGAGAGCGAATCCCACGCAGGTTTTGCACCGTCAGCACAGAGCCCAATGTGGGGCTCGAACTCATGAACTGTGAGATCATGACCTGAGCGGAAATCAGAGTTGGGTGCTTAACCAACTGAGCCACCCAGGTGCCCTGAGACTTTGTGTCTTTATAAAGGATCTGAAGGAAATTCTGAAGACTTACATGGCACCAAGGTTATCTCACTTCTCTTTATAGCCAGTTTTAGGTCCTGAGATGAAAAACTCTGTTCTGGCTAGTGAACAGGTGAGGGGCTGACCTTTCTCAGTTCTGTATCTGTCTCGCTGCACAGTTCCCTATGTTCTTCCTTCTCCCACACGCCCCTTCTGTACACCAGGATCATATACCCCAGACTTCCTAAGACCATCTTGATTTCAAAGGTTAGAGAACGTCTCTTGACTTTGGATTTAGAAAACAGTATCACCATCATTATGCTCCAGCCACATTAAAATTCTCTCAATTCTCTGATTATCCCAGAAAGTCATGCTGGTTCCTCAGTCTAGAATGCATTTTTAAGTCCTGTTCAACTGAAGCCAACACTAAGCAATGCAGTTTATTCAGGAGCGTGCACGTGCAAACATACGGACAACCACGTTTCGTGCAATACATATCCTCGTCACGGTGCTGCACTAATATTTTCCATTCCACTGTACCCCATTTCCGTCTAAATTTACTTTTTTTTTAAAAAATAGTTTCGACTCACTACATTGATTTCATGATGCACTAATGGGTTGTTGTGAGCTGAAGTGGGATAAATAATGTTTTAACGGCCAACCATCCTCACTAAAATCTTTGTTTCAGGCTAAAGGCCACGTCGTGCCGGAAGCTTCCATTCATTAGTTCACCTGCTGGTTTGTTCATTCATTTCCAGACGCAGCCCTGAGGTGTGCAGCGGGAGTGATGGTCATGCTTTTGAACTCGTGGGACGCTCTGTCTCTACTTCTCTTCAGGCACTCAGCACTGGCTGATTGGCTGATTCATTCTGCGATCTGTGTGGTTTAGTCTGGGCCAACCTCTGTGCTTGGCACCAGGGGCTCAACAACTAACACAGTATGGGACACATGACGTGCCCTCAAGGTAAGAGGGCATAGGTGCGTATCTTTTTCTTGCAGGCCTCGCTCAGAGCAGTATTTACCAAGCAGAGCTTGTGTTGTGTGGCACCTCTGTTCCCCTCTGGGCCTGCCCCGTGTCCCCTCTCCATAGGGTCTGACCCTCTCCGTAGCACATGATCCTGTGCCTCCTTTGTGATAAATGACCTTATCACCCGTCCCTCCTTCTTCTGAGTCCCCTGACTCCTCAAGTCTTTTCTCTTTGGGCTCAGTGTGTCCCATCGGCTGATTTACATGGCAACTGCCCCTACCCAGCTTCCTCACCTGAGTGAGCTGATAACCTATTAGACTTAGAGGGGCCCAGAAAGGCTTGACAACATCACGTTTCTGTCATCAATACAGCGTCCTCAAACACACTGTGAACTGATATTCAAGTAACTCAGGGGTGATTCTTTTTTGTCAGAACCTCTTCCTATCATCTGCTAACCTGTCCGGCATTGGCAATCCACAACTATTTGCTGAAGGGATCTGTCTGCCCTATGTCCAGCCTGTCCCTCCCAAGAGGAGATGCATCTAAAGTTGTGTCATACAGACAGAGCTGCCTTGAGTGTTCTCTGAGGAAGAAACGTCTCATGCTTCCCTCCTTTTTCCAACCATCGGGCTCCAAGCTCCACACTCTGGGTCCTGTTACCTGCCCTCCCTGTATGGACGGTCAGTTGGGGATCCATCATCCACCTACAGACCTGAGTGGCCCCTTCCTTCCCACGCAGAGGGCACCCTACACTGTATTTTCCCCGTGACTCCAGGTGAGGGCCTCCACTGAGCAGATAGGGTGTGGGCCTCCAGGCTGGGAAAGAAAGTCGGTCTTCAAGCCATCTAATCTGGCGATGGCGGTTCTCCTGTCTGCTCTGTCCCCTCCTACTTTAGACCCGCATTCGATCAGCTGAAACCGTTCACATCTCTATCGCTTACGTGGAGTTGAGGACGACAGAGGCAGAACGTCAGGTAGAGCTACTGTATTCATTAAACCCGTGTAAAACACCTGCTGGGGGACACAGAAGAGCCACAGGAGGCCTTCCTTACTCCAAGTCCTCCTGGCGGTCCTTCTGCTGCCCTTCTGAGTCAAGCTCTGTGCTCTCCTCCAAGGAGTCCAGCCCAGCTCAGCGCCTACTCTGCTTGGCTGGGGCCCTCGCTTGCCGAAGCGCTGCTGTCCATCCTCCCCTGAGGCCCCCCCGCCTGCCCCAGGGGCTCTGACGCCAGCAGGGGTGCCGCACAGAAACGTAAGGGACCCCGCACGTGTCAGCCGTGACTCTGGAGAACCTCCTGCTCTTAACTCGGCCCCGGGTCAGGAGCCTCCGGGCTGGGAGGCTGCAGCCTGAAGGAGCAGCATCTCTGGGATTGCCTGTCATTGCTGGGCTCAGCGATGCCGCCGGGTCTCTGGGTGACAGCCTCCATCGTGAAGCCTGTTCCAAGGACTCGCACGCGGACTGTACAAGCTGTGCCATGGCATACGGGGTGCAGGAGAGTGTGGGGTTTTCCGTCAGGCCCAGGCCTTGTTACTGTCGCACACAGCCACCAGGTCGGGGCCGCCTGCCCATCAGAAACCCCCCCTCTCTGGAGAAGTGCCACTGGATTCCTCCCTGACAAGGACCCCAGCTGACAGCAGGCTGGCACAAGGCTGCCTTTTCCCTTCCTCAAATAAGGATTCAACACCTCGCTCCTCTCTCGGTGCCTGCTGGACGTCCCTAGAGGGCAGGTCACTATCAAGCTGTACTTCCAGTTAAAGAAGTGGAGTGGGAAGCTCTTTTTCACACCATCACCACCACCACCGTCATCATCTTCGAATTAGCAGGCGTTTTTTGTGTGGTATCAGGTTACAACTGTATGTACTTTGTGTGTGTGTGTGTGTGTGTGTGTGTGTGTGTTTCATTCATTTAATTTTCCTGGCAACTCTGTAGACATTATTACCCGGCTCTTACGGATGAGGAAACTGAAGCTCAGAGAGGTTAAGGAATTTGCCCAAGGTCACACAGCTAGAAAGTGGATGTAACAGACTTTAAATCCAGTTGTCTGATTCCAAAGCTTGTGTTTCTTTCACTAGGCCATGCCACCGCCATAAACCTACCATTTACTGACCTCCTAGGTACCAAGTTCTGTGCCGGATGCTTTATTTCAGTTAACCCTTTCAATGGCATTCACGAAATAGTCACTGTTATTGCCAACTTATAATTGGAGGCCCATGCACAGAGGTTACATCGTTTCCTCTAAGGCCACACACAGCTGGTGGGAGGGAAAGCCACGATTCAAACTCTGGGCACTTTCTAGCACTTTCTATCAAGCTGCCTTCCTTCACACGAGGGGAAGGAAAGTAAGCAACAACCCAAACTTGGTATCAGGTGTTTCACTTATTCCAACTACGCACATGAGCACTAAATTGCTGGCCCAGATCAGAAAACGAAATACCCTGTGGGCAGTCCAACGAGAAAAGCATCTGATGCCTCATGTTTCCAGCTTGGGCTTGTTTTACATAAAAATCTGTCTGGAGATACTCCGTAGTGATAGATAGCTGCTCCTTGTGAATCTAGACAGCGAGGAGCACAGACATAACGACGTGGCAAATATTAGCTAAAAGGAATTTTCACAGTAACATTTAGAAGCTTCTATTTACCCATTCATTTGTAGAGTGAATCCCATATTCCAGGCCCTGCCCTAAGTATGACAGGTTTGGAGAGATGAATGGTCTCTGCCTTCAAAGCATCTGTAGTTTAACTGAAGGTGACAGATCCATAAACAATGATCTGGGAGCCGACTTCTCCTGCCTCTGCTGCTCATCTGTAATATGATTTTTAGCAGATGATTTAACCTCCCTGGACTCTGAATCCTCAGTCCCAAATTAAGGAAAATAGATAATGTATCCTCCCATCCTTCCTCCGTCCATCGCTCCCTCTCTCCTTCCTTTCTTCCATTCCTTCATTGTTCAAGGCAGTAAGTATGCGTATTTGTTTTGAGCATCTACTGAGCGCTAAAATGAGTAAGATGTGTTCCCTTCCTGGAGGACTCACTTTAGAGGGCTGGGAGACGTTCACATATTCGTTTTATTAAGTCACTTGCCCAGAGCCACGGATCCAGTGGTGGCAGAGCCAGGGTGTGAAACACAGACTGGCCTGACTCCGAGGCCTGTACTCTTCCCTCATGCTCGGAGGTCCATTTCTCCCGGTACAGGTTTCTCAAGCTCCCTGCTTGACAGGCACCTTCAGGCAGGTCAGACCCGTCAGGGCAACATCCTGAAATCCCCGTGTGGGTCCCACCGTGATCTGTGGCACGTAAGCAGCAGGCTTGGTGCATCACCAGAAGACATGCAGGGGACACGGTCCCTGCTGGCACCGACCAGGATGGCATGGTCAGGGCACTCCTTAGGCACAACAGCCACGGGCAGCCAAGCGGCCACAGTCCTCATCAGATCCCATAATGGGTCTGCTAAAGAAAGGCTGAGCAAGGACTATTCCCCTTGGTAGGAATAATCTTCAAACCTCCGGTTGATTAAAAGAACGCTTGCCACGGGAAGGCCCACAAGCACACAGACAAAATCACGCAACTGAATGAAAGAGCGGGAAGCTTCCTACCCAGGGACAAAAGCAGCGTTTCTGACCAAGATCAATGAGAAGGTTTCTCCTCTCTCTAGCTCAGCTCCTGGCTCTGTCACTTGACCAGCCTGTGAATTTGGGAAGGTTATCTGACCTCTGAGGTTCTCAATATTCTGTGGGTAAGATGACAGATTTGTTGGAACAGCAAGCATTTTCATCTCTAACAAGGTTACACTTTGAATGCTTTTACCCACTCCTGTGATGCCTCTTCCGCTGGCTCGGAGTGTTTCCCCCACCTCACCTTCCCCATCCTGTCCTTGTGGGGAGGGGGCTGGGGCAGTGGGAGGCCATGCCCTGGACCCCACCCCCACCGCCGACCCCCTGGGCCTGTGGCGTGAAGCCCAGAGCCAGGGCTCCTTCCCGTCCCGGTAGAGAGGCCTTCTCCTTGCGTTCCCAGTTACACTCTGGGGATGATACCGCCACCTCCCAGGGTGGCTTCCCCTCATTCCTTCTTAGTCCCTGCTCTTCTCCCCTCACACGTTCTCCTGGGGCAGACTGCTGTGCGCTCCTGGTCTCGACTCCTGCTTGTTGCTGGCTCCCAGATCGATAACTCTAATGTCCGTGTGAGCTCCAGAACTGCTTATGAACTATGAACGTGTCTTGGGGGTCCTACTGAGGTGTGTCCCTTCCTTGCCCTTAGCGTGCTCAGGATGGAGGTCATCACCTTGCTCCCAACCTTCCTGCTGCTCTCAGGTCACCAGCCTGGAGAAGGCACCACCATCTATCTCCCGAGGCCTCTGAGTAAGAGACTTCTTTTTCCTGCATTCCTCAGGCCCAACTGACGACTAAGGCCTGCTGATTTCCCCTTTCATGATTAATTTTTCAAAGTTTATTTATTTATTTTGAGAAAGAGAGATAGAGAGCAGAGGAAGGGCAGAGAGAGAGGCAGAGAGAGAGAAAATCTCAAGGAGGCACACTGTCAGCACAGAGCCCAATTCGGCTCAAACTCACAAACTATGAGGTCTTGACCTGAGCTGAAATCAAGAGTCGGACGCCCAACCAACTGAGCTACCCAGGCACCCCAACTGCTGATCTGCCCCTTGAGACAGAACTTGAGGATGGCCTTCAACCTTCCTACCCTTCATTACAGCCCATTGTCCCTGCAGGGCTGGAACTCTCTGGCATGGAAGTCACGGACATAGAAGGGACACACTATATAACTGCTGAATTGAACTGTGCTGACTCCTAGAGAAAGAGATGTCCCTGTATTGGAAGACGGTCAAAAGAAATTATTATAAGTAGCTCCTTCTTGGATACTATGTCTCATTCACAGACGCTGGTCTGGGGAGCAGAGAACAGAGAGCTATCTTATGCTGGCTCCTGTGCCTTTTCAGGCCCCTGGTCTCTGCACAGCTGTTCCCTCTCCCTGGAACACCCTTCCTTCCCTGGCCAAGAGAACCATTTCTCATCTTTAAGACTCAGTTCTTAAGTCGTGGTTTCCCCCCACCCAGGAGTATCTCCTCTGTGTTCCCAGAGTACCCTGGGGGCACATTTCTTTCTTGTCTATCACACCGGGGCTCTTTTCATCCCCTTAGTGGACTGTAAGCGACCAATGAACAGGGACTGTGCTCTATTCACCTCTGTGATTCCAGCACGGGATCTGGCACAGAGTGGACAGCAAAAAACTGTCCAGTAGGGGACACAACTGAACACCTGTGAAGGAATGCATGGGCAGATGGCCTGAGATGCCAGTGGGGGCTCCCCCACCCCCACAGCCTTCTGGACGGCAGCTCTGAGGCTGAACAGCGTTAAAGGGTTTCCGCTCGTCTGGAGCCTGCAGAATCAGTAATAGCCGACTGCAAAGAGAGTATTGATCCAAGATTCCCTTTGGACCTTTGATTTCTCACTCTCTCCATCTATCACCCAGCGGGAACAACAAAACTTTGCTCATTAAAATTCCAAATGCCTGGGATAGCAGTTTTCTAAATGTGGGTACCTGAGGCTGCTTCTCTGCTTCCCCTGACATTCCATCAAGAACCCTTCTGGCCTCCTCCCACCTCCCACCCACCCCAAACGTGGCCCTCGAGGCGATTCAGTTCTCCCGCAGACAGTCATGGCTGGATCTGAGGCCCAGCAGACTCACCCTCCGTCAAAGGGGTTCTCTCCCGGGATGATGTGTGTGCTGTCCCTGCCCACGAGGAACCTGATGCGGTCGTAGAAGGAGTGCAGGTTCTGCTGGGACACGGGGGCCTGTGTCTCCTGGATGATGTCCAGAGGGTCGGGGGAGCCCAGGCACAGCGGGCTGACGTGACACAGGGGCTGGAGGCAGCAGTCGGGGTCCATGCAGTCCATCAAACCATCTGCAGGGGAGACAGAGCATGAAGTTGATGGTGCTACGTCCCACCAGCCACGTTTGTCCACAGTGCCTTCACGTGCTTCTCTATTTGCCACTTGCTGGAAAACTTTAAGTGCCTAACATAAGCTAAGGCCTTTGCTGGGGACCAAGGGGATCCAGGCACTTCAGATCTGCTCCCACTAGCCTAACAGGAGAGACGGACAAGCAAGAGTACAGTGTGACATGCGTTTCTTTGTTGTTGTTTCTTTAAATTTGAAGGAATTACATGAGGGCCCAGAGGTGAGAGAACATACTGAACGTCTGAGCTGCTACACTCAGCTCAGAAGGTGAGGGGCGAGCACAGGAAGACGCCGTTGATGCTGGCCAAAGCAGAGGTGTGTGGGGGGGGGCGGTGAGGGGGGGGTGGGGACTCTGGCCAGCTCAGGCAGTTTGCATTTCACCCCCGGGGGGATGGTGGGAGCTACTGGAAGGTTTAAAGCAGGGTGACATCATCTGATCTGCATCTCTGAAAGAACCGTCCCTGTAACAGGGAGAAGGGACTGCAGTTGGCCTAGAGCGGAAGCTGGGGGTTCCATAGTGGCGAGGGCATCTCTGAGGTTGCACAGAGCAAAGGTAGTGGGTGCTGAGACCAGAGCAGTGAACAGTGGAGGTGGAGATAAGCGGATGGTTTTGAGAGGTATTTGAGAGTTTGCTTAAACTAACTAGCTTTGGGGGTGAGGAAGAGGTGCTGTGATTCCCTGCATCTCTGCCGGCTGCCATGTAAATACAGGGAGACCCAGCTCTGCTTTCTGCGGGAGGGAGTCCCTGCATTTGCCTGTTGGCTTCAGGTCTCTGACCGAGGGGCTACTAGCAGGGAATGTCTTTGCCACATGGACGCATTTCTTCAGGACTGGAAATTGTATTATAGCTTCCAGTTTCCCAAAGTACAAAGAAAGAAATCCAATCAGATCACACATTTTTGGTCACATTGGTGCTTTTACAAGCACCCAATAGCATAGCTTACAAAGAATAACAAACCCAGGGATTAGAGGACACTGCACCAAGTGGGGGACAGGGAAAGCCCAGGGTGACAGTCTGGGTGCTTTGTGGGCAGAAAACAGTCTAAGGACTTGCATTCCTCTGGGTTCAAATTCTGCCCCTCTTGCTTTATTAGCTGTGTGACTTTGGGCAAGCTTCCCCGCCACCATGGGGACACAGATCCTGCTCTGGTTATCTCTGTTGTGTCCCCAGCACTTAGTACAAGTATTCAAACATGGCTGTTAAATAAATAAGCCAAAGAGAATGGGATGGATTAACAAATGAAGCAGTGGATGAAACCAAATGACAGTGTCCATAAAAGCCAGGAAACCACCCGCTTCATTCCATCCACTTAAACAGTGCGGTATGGTGGATGGATCATGAGGCCAAGGCTGAAGTTCAAGTCCCAGAACTGTGGCTAAGAACGCCCCTGGATGAATTCCTGCACTTACTCTCTGAGCCCCAGTCTCCTCATCACTGACATACCTCCCTCGCTTCTGTCTCCCTGGGTTTACGACAGAGGTGCTGCCCAGCAGAGCACTGCATTTGCACTGGCCAGATTTGGTGCCCCATGCGGCACCCCTAGGCCCCCTTCCCAGCCTCAGAGGTATTGCGGCCTCGGGCAAGCTCCCTGACCTGCCTGAAATCCAGTTTTTCCCCTTAGTCAATTAGGGACAAAAATCCCTTGTCTTTCTCACCCACTTTTGCATGGTATCCAAGACTTTATAACTTCCTTGAGGGCACCACACTGCAAAGTGCCTGGATTTCAGGGCCCAGACTGTCTGGGGCCAAATCTTGGCTCTGAAACTTACCACTGTGTGGCCTTGGGCAAGTTACTTAAACTCTCTGGCCTCTGTTTCGCACATGTCTCATAAGGGGATTGTAAAAGTGCCACATAAGTGTTTGTTACGTAAATAGAAAACATAGTATATGTCCCCAAATCTAGCAGAGTACCCCATAAACAGTAAGTGCTTACTAAGGGCTTGTTCCCCTTGCTGTCCCTGAGTCTACGACACGGCTCATCAAAGAGAAGGGCCATTTGTTCTTTGCTCACCTGTCAGATTCATCCTGAGATGTGGAGGAAAGGGCTCCCCTCACCCCAGCGCTGTCCTGGGTCCTAACTTGTGGCTCCTGTCCCAGCTCCCAGATACACCCGCTAACTGCCTCGCAAAGCACCTGTCTTCTCTTGCATCTCCTCCATCACACATTCCCACGCTGGCCCTGTCAGACGTCGCTTAAACACATAATTACAGCCCAAGCTGAGGGTTATTTGCATTCTGCTATTGATGTTAGCATGACAGATTCAGCTGCTGCATCCATAACTCTGCAGAAATGCTCCATTATTCAATCCCAGCGAGCAGGGACGCTGACCATTAAATCAGCCAGCACAATTGAAGGGCTGTGAAAAGTCATGGCTAATTTGAAATTTTATTAGCTATTGCCTGCTCTTGTTTACCAGCGAGAGCAGACCCTGGAAGCCAGTCTTTTACCTCTTTATAAACACTCTGCTCTGTGGTGCCCTGGAAGAACTGCTTTCTTTTCTCTAGTCCTGGGGGAAGGTTAGCCAGGAATTACTATTCTTATTATTTATATTATATTCAACGATGATGATCATGGACGTTGTGCTAAATGCTTGGCAATGAATGCTTTCAAAGGACGTGTCCTCGTATCTCTCCAGCTCTGTGAAGCAGCCACTGTTGTCACCATCACACTCGTTTTACAGAGAAGGAATCGGAGGCTCAAAGTAGTAGAGTAAGTTGGTCAAGGTCATGTGGTCAGAGAAGCTGTCTTGGAATCCGAGCCCAGTTCTTTCTAAGTATGAAAGGTTGAGACTTTTGGGAACTATTTTTTTCTTAAGTGGAAAACATGAATTTACGAGTCTTGCTGAAATGGCACTCTTCCGTGCCCTTCCGGCCCCCAGGGCGACCTCCGTCACAGCACTCGCCCCCCAACCCTTGCTCTGCAATTTTGATTTTCTCTGTCTCCTTCCCCAGACATTGAGCTCCTGGAGATGAGGGCTGCCAGACTCCTGCCAGTAGCCCTGTGCCTCCTGCACTAGCTTCCCACTTCATCCTTGCTTCTGGCATCCCCATACTCCTTTTTCCTTTCCCTTTTAAAAACAAATTGGTGTTTCTTGTGATCAGAGGGTCTTTGCGATGATCCAGGTGGCCATTCTGCTGGAAATGAAAGTCTCAGCAAGGGCCCCGAGCTTCAGCTGGGCCCGTGTGTAAGAGGCACAGGCAGACCTACCTCACGGACGCTGAGGGGAGTGGGTGAGGTCATGGGTGTGGAGCACTTAGCAAGACGACGAGCACCTAAGGACGCGCTTGCTAAATAAGAGTCACTGTTAGCTCCTTGGCTGGGTGCTTCCTTGGACGGCTAGCCCCGTAACAGGCCTGTCCTGGGTCCCCACTGCATTGCACACTTCAGGGCAGACCTTTCTGGCTGCAGCCTGGCTGTGAAGAACTGAGGAGACAAAGATGGCCTAAGAGACGCACCTTCAAGTTAGGGAAGCAGAGACCCAGGGGACTTGAAGATCGGGCTTCTCTGAAATGGAGCCACGGCACACAAACAGGGCTCTCGTGAGGGGCCCGGGACTGTGCAATTGCTCACTGTACGCTTCACAGGATGGACAGACGCCAGGCCAAGAGTTCTGTCTGCCGACGCCTTCCCAACTATTCACTTAGCAAATATTTGCAGACCAGTAAACGTGGCCTAAACCTTTGCTAATAGAGACGATCACTTTGTTAAATGAAGCACCTATTTCAAAAATGACTGGGGCCCACAAAATTCTTATCAAAGGCTCAGTTTACAAGGTGAGCTTTCGTGCAAACCTCTCTATTTTCTTTTTTTAAGTTTATTTGAGAGCGAGAGAGAGCAAGAGACAGCATGTGTATGTGTGAACAGAGGAGGGGGGAGAGAGAGAGGGAGAGAGAATCCCAAGTAGGCCCATATGGAGCCCCAACACTGGGCTTGACCCCACGAACAGAACCATGAGATCATAACCTGAGCTAAAATCAAGAATTGGACCTTTAACTGACTGAGCCAATCAGGCACCCCCCCGCCCCCGCCCCCATCTTCAAACACAGCATATGGCAGCCTGATACAGTGCATGTGGCTACCCTGGAGGGAGATAGACTCTTCCACACTTTTGTTTTCTTAGGCATAGATGACAGATTTTAGAAGAGTCATGTTAAGAGGAAAAAGCATGCTTTGGGGACAGAAAAGTAAATTTGGAGGTAGACCAGAAACACATCAATGTATACTTTTCATGATTCTCTGGTTTGGCTAGTTTGGAAACATTTGCATTTTCCAAGGACTTCATAGTTTACTTAATTGTACATTATACAGAAGTTGGCTGGCTCATATAATGTCCATGTTTCATTTGTATGCTATTCCCATTGAGAGACCCTCCTTATGGCAAACAGAAAAAAAAAAAAAAACCCAGAAAAATAGAAAAATAGTATTTTTCTGTTTCCTTAAAATTTTTAGTAAAAACCTCTTGAACTCTAAATATTACCTTTTGGGAGAGAACATTTTTTTCTCCAGAAATATTTTTCCCTCCTCTCTCTGCGTACATGGTGAAAGTAAAGGGGGCAGAAGGAAATGTTAGACGCCATTCGGGCTCCTGGAGGTTGGAGGGCAGCAATGCCTCCGGAGGGACTAGAGGGCAAAGGAAAGAGGGAAGGAAGTATCCAGAAAAAAGACTAGAGATTAAAAAGAAATATATAAAAGAGGGGGGGAGGGAGGGAGGAAAAAACCAGGAAAAAAAAATGCAGGTCTCTGGGCGTACTAAATGAACATCCCAAAGCAGTTCAAGTACATGTGACCTTGAACTTGAAGCCCTCCAGGGCTAAAATGCTGCATGGTCCACTGAGCGCTCGCTGCCTTTTGCCAATATTTCCATCTAAGTGCTACCCACTTGAGGTTGAGGGCTACGCTGTTTCCTCTAGCCCCCTCCTCAGTGCGTGCCCTGCTGGTGGGTGTCAAGTGACCTTGAGAACTGGGGAGTAGGGAACAGGAGAGAAAAAATAAACCAGTCCAGAAGCCCAAAGAGCCAGCTCCTTCCCTGGCTCTGTCACTTTCTGGGGGTGAGACCTCTGGCACTTCCCTTCCTATGTCTGAAATGTCATTTATTCATATGGAACCAGGATAATAAGCTGTATCAGTCCCTCAGGATTGCTGAAGGTTTCCTGGGTTGTAAAGAGTAAGTGAGTCATTCACTGAGGTTCTAGTGTCCTCCCCACGCCTGTGGCTGGTCCCTGGAGTCCCCTCTGCAGACATGTGCTGCAGCCCAGGGCTGGGTGAGGTCCTCTGCCATCAGTCACCATCCTGAGTGGCAGCGGCTTTCTGCTCATTTTGTGATCTTAACTGCTGCCAGTGAGTGGTGGGCTCTTGGGTGACTCATCCCCCCATCTGATGTCAGTGTCCTCCTCGGTTAGACAGAGGGTAGATGGGGCAGCCTCTGGGGTCTAACCTGCAGGACAGCCACATCCTGGCCTTTCTATGCAGCAGGCCCATCTCCCCAGATGGCTGGCCTACAGAAACTTCCATAGGAAGTGAAAGGTGTGCCTGAGGGTCGTTTTGAAGTTGGTGGCTCAGCTAGCCTTCTTATCTTTACCAGGACCATGGGGCTCAGGTTAAATGAGTTACTCAGTGTCCTAGTGCTGGTGAGGTGTGGCAGAGCTGGGAATTGGGTTTCTTATCTTTCTCCAAATCCAGCTGTTTGGCACTATCCTATAGTCTACATCTTTATCAATGCTTTGGACATTCTGGTCCTTCCACAGAGGGCAGGAACTGACTTGTTTATTTCTCTATCCCAAATGCATAGCACAGAGCCTTGCACACAGTGAGCATCACATTTGTTGAATGAATGAACAAACGAATGAATGATTATATGAGGACTCCGAATCAAACAGCTCAATCACGTTGGCAGGCCCATTGAGGGCCGTGGGTGTGGTGGAAGCCAGTCCCCCCAGTAGGAGCTCATTCCTCTCCTTAGAAAGGAGGCATGGGGGCAGGCCCTGCACCAGGCACTGGACAAACAGGGAGAAAACGGTCATGCCTCTGCAGGAGTCGGTGTTCTGGGTCAGCCAGGGACCAAAGAGCACTGGGAAAGAAGGTCGAGATGGGGCTAGGGAAGCCTGGAGGTGGGAACCCAGCTTGGGCTGAGGGCTGGCATATTTCCTGGAAGACAGAATGCTTAAACTAGGACTAGAGGGGTGGACGTGAACAAGCCAAAAGGAGAACAGAGCTGAGAGTGGGTCCGGGAAATCCACGAACTAGCAAACTCTTTGCATCACGGTTGTTTGCACATTCCTTACACTCATGGACCCTTAACTCCTGCCCCAGCTCCACAACCCAGCAGCCAGCCTCATCTCACGGTTGTCTGTAGTCTGGCCGCACAGCGGCTTCCAGGGAGGCCCTGGGCGTGGGGGGTGGAATATGCCTCCCTCTCTGTCTGTACACATTGGGAAGAAGGTTTTGTCATTTGCTATAATAAATTCTGTGCCTTCTTTGAAAAGGCTTGCAAAATCTCTATCTGCCCCTTGGAACACAAGATTTTTAAAGGTCAATTTCTCTCTTGTCTCTTATCACAAGAAATGTGGTTTAGAGATAGTCTGAAGGGTTTCCAAATTCTATGGCCTTATGTGAGCTCTCCATTCTAGCAATGGGAAA
The DNA here is from genome assembly GCF_018350175.1 of Felis catus. Taxonomy (NCBI): domain Eukaryota; kingdom Metazoa; phylum Chordata; class Mammalia; order Carnivora; family Felidae; genus Felis; species Felis catus. Next base: position 53,681,892 of record NC_058377.1, on the reverse strand, counting down.
TGGGGAGGAGGAAGGAGGGCAGAGAGCTTTGTTCTCTGTTTCCCTGAAACTTCTCCTTCCAGGTGGCATCTATCAGTGATCCGTATTGCAATCCATGATCGTTTTTCATGGGGCCGACGGTACCTGAAGGGCTTATCACACCTTGAAGCTGCTTACAAATCCTTCATCCAAAGGGTCTGGTTGTTTCAGAATCCAGTGGATTTTATATTCTGGCTTCTTCTTTTTTAAACACCCATTCCATTGTAAACCTAGCTCTCCTGCTGTCACTGTGTGACACTGGGCAAATAGCTTCAGCTCACTGAGCCTCAGTTTCCCTGCATGGAAATGTCTGTCTTGCAGGTTTGTTGTGAAGGGCTAGACATCACGTCCACAGATGGCCAGTACTTTCCTTTTTGAACACTTGAATTATTTTCTTTCTAGCAATGAGCCTGTGACAGTTTGGAACACACATTTTAATCAACAGATGAAAAAGGTTCGAAATACGTTATTATATGGAGAAGCATTATAATTGTAAGTAAAATAAGTAGAGTGTAAAATTTCATAGACAGCATCATTTCAATTTTTAAAAATAATTATTTCTAGATGGCTATATATTTATTTTATAATAAATATCATGCTTCTGTGCTTACAGATGGAAAGGCACAGGAGAATGAGAAGTGATATTTGCAGGTGAGGGACTGAGGCTTAGAGAGGCTGAGGAGCCCACACAGGGGCAATGCAGCAAGCATGCTGGGGTTTGAATCCAGAACATCTGGGCACAGATCCTGCACTTTTAAAAAAAATTCTTTTTAAAGTTTATTTGTTTGAGAGACAGATCGAGTGGGGAAGGGGCACAGAGGGAGAGAGAGAGAATCCCAAGCAGGCTCTACACTGACAGCACGGAGCCTGATGCGGGACTCGAACTCACGACGGTGACATCATAACCAAGAGTCCGACTCATAACCACTGAGCCACCCAGGTGCCTGCCTCCCCCCTCCCCCACCCCGCCCCAATCCTGCACTTTTAATCACTGTGCTGTGTTCTCTCAGGCACTTCGGGATTTTTTTTTTTTTTTTTTTTTTTGAGAAGGAGAGAGAGGGAGAGAAAGAGAGAGAGGGAGGGAGTTTGTGCGCTCTCGTGCATGGTAGTAAGGGAGGGGCACAGGGAAAGGGAGAGAGAATCTCAAGCAGGCTTCCAACTGAGCACAGAGCCCTACGAGGGGCTCTCCATCTCATGACCTTGAGATCACAGCCTGAGCCGAAATCAAGAGTCTGATGCTCAACCAAGTGAGCCACCCAGGGGCCCCTGCCTTTCAGCCACTTTGAATACAACACTTACAATCTTCACAGTGACCCTGTAAGGCAGGCATTAATTACTAGTCTCATTTTACAGTCACTTCGCACCTTAGGGCCACAGTTCACCACCCCTGAAATGGACATGAAATGAGCAACCGCCCCCCCCCCCCCACCGCCATCAGAGGGTCACTACGAGAGGGACGAGAGGATGCATGCGACAGCACTTCCTGAAGGGTTTCATAGCTGGTACTATATGAAGAAGGCACCTCTTGTTAGGTGGGGCACACAGAGGAGCTCACAGTGAGTGTTAGGCTTGGGCCTCTGCCTGCTGGCTTTGCTCGGCCATCTTACCAACCAGTGTTCTGGTGACATCTTGCAGGCAGGTTAAGGGTGAAGGTAGCCCCAACAGAGGATCAGCGCACTGGGAGTCACTGTGTCACATTCAGGATCTGTTTTCTGGTTTTATACACCATGACCACACATGAAAACAAAAACAACCTAATAACGCTAAACCCAACTCAGCCATACTGTGAACTGTTTTTTTTTTTTTTTTTTTTTTTTTTTTTGGTCTCATAGTTTAAAAATACCTCAACAGCATTCTTCATGAAGCTTGAAATTCAAGTTTAATTTAGAAAGGACTGCCTTAACCCTAGCAAATTGGGAGAGAAGAGAAACCAGAAGTTCTCAGATAACTTGAAGAGCTGCAGTTGGGTTTACCATGGAACCACGAGTCCGAAGTCTGGGCACACTGAAGAGATAGCGTGGCCAGACCTCCCAGACTATGACAGTTTCTGCCACCCATCAGCTGTGTGACTCGGGCAAATACTTCCCCTCACTAAGCCCCAGTTTCCTCATTGTACAGAAATAGTAAGGGGATAATAACACCACACACCTCGAGAGTTACCGGGTGGATGCATAATTGCTCTGCAAACTGTAAAATGGCATACAGATTATCATTCTCAGTCCCTCGTCGGCTTTGGGAACTGTAGTAGCCTATTTAAATTTGAGTAAGCGCTCGCACTGCATTTCTAGGAAGAGGATGAATTGCTCGAAGGCAGAAGTACTGTAGGGTTACGAGGCCACATGGAATGGCCCAAGAGTCTTGGGCCCTAGCACAGGCCATGTCACTCACTTCCTGTGTGATGGAACACCCCCTCTTTGGGCTCCTGTTTCCCTGCCAGCAACGCGCAGGGAGGAGGAGGAGGGAGCTGCAGTGTCTCTTCCAGTCCTGTTCCTCGACATTAAACTCTGCCATTTCCTTCTCCGAGCCCCCGTGTCACATCAGCCGAGAACAACATTCAGCTAGACTCTACCGCTTTCCCTGCCACCCTGCCTTATTTATCTGGAATTATGCTGCATTCCACATCGTGGCTGAAAGAAAGGCACGTATTCCATTCTGTCTCCACTAGATTGGGTTGTTAGGATAGCAATTTCTTCCAAATGACTGTGGGCTTCCTAAGGGAGAAAGACTGGGCCACGTTCACTGGTTCTTTCTATCCCCTCAGAAAGGAGCATGGTGTCTTGGAGACAGTAGGAGCCCAGCAAATGTGTGCTTGACAGAACTGAAAACAGCCCAGTGCTAAATATGGCTCACTCTGTGATGCCTTGTATAGCCTGCCCCATTCCTCCCTCCACCAAAACTGCTCCTGTTTGGCCAAGACTGAGGGTAATAGACCAGTGAGGATAGACTTGCCCCTCCAGTACTAGGGGACAGTCTACTCCCCGTGGCTGTTTCCTCTGTGCTGCCCTGCAAAGCAGGGACCTCATGCACCATCTCCTTAGCTCCCCCAATGGGTGGAGAGCCCACCAAGCTGAAAGGACCCTGGGTAAGACATTTCCTCATTTTACAGTTGAGAACACAAAACCAAGCTTGCTTAACAATCTGGTCTCCCAGGCTAGCTGTCTTCCCAACCATGATGACCCATGAATGTCTTCCTGGCTAGACTGGAGGCCTCACAGGACAGGAAGCATATCACAGTTCCCAGTAGGGTGCTCAGGCAAGTGATAATATCAGTTGAAAGAGTGGATACTCCTTCACCACAGCAATTATCTTATTGCAATGCAATTGCAGGCTGCTTATCTCTCCCTCCAGACCATGAACTTCATAAGGGCAGGGACCATGTCTTATTTGTCTCTGAAACTCCAGGATGCAGGACAGGGCCTGATGCATAGTAGACATTCATTTAATGTTGGTTGAGTATGTGAATGAGCTCAGGTTACGATGCTACCATATGGCTTTGTTAAGAGGTATGCAAAAGCTCGTCCCAGTCTGTAACATGCTCCATAAATGCAAGAGGTCTAATCCCTGTACTTGAGGATTTTCTGGTTGTTCTTTTCTAGTCCCTGCTGGTTTATCTCTCAGAGCGCCTGGAGGAGTTACATTCCTCTGGGGTCTGGATCAACCCTGTTTCCTATGATGGGAAGCTCTTTCTCCCACCGAAGCTGTGGGGCTTGGGGCTCTCGTGTGTCCCTGCCCCATGCAAACACTGGTGAGTTTTAGCCCTGGGAGGGCAGGCTGAAGGATGGTAAACAGGATACACAAGGGTTGTGCTTCATGTGAGGCAACAGACGAACCTTGTTTTATAACCTATTCTTGTATGTGTGCCCTCTCCCCACATTTGTCAAGGACACACGGTTCCTTTGCTGCCCAGATGCTCAACAGCTGTTTGAGGGCTTTGGCCAAGACCCTGCATTCCTGACAGGGGAATGACTTCATGGTGCAGCTCCTGTCCCCTTCTCTTCTAACTACGTGAAGTTATTGTTGGCCATTGGAATTGTGTCTACAGGCAAAGTAAAGGAGAAGGCTGGGGAGTGATGCGGATAATTTAGGCTGACATCTCTTTCCTATGAAGAGCAAATATTATCGCACTTCTTCTTGCCTGAAGACAAGGATGCTTGGTGCCCTTCAGTGCTTTGCTCTGCCTTTGCCCAGGACAATTTCTCTGAACAGAAAGCCCCTTCCTTTCCAGGAAACACCTTCCAGGTGAATGTTTCTCTGCTCCCACACCGACCAATAGAGGACTCTGTAACAGTATCCCACTGTCCACTAGCACTTCACCTTGGACTTTTCTCCCCCATCTGAATTCCTGGAGCACAGGGACAGGACTCTGTCATCTCTGTGCCTGGCCTGGGACCTGGCCCCACAAGAGGAACTCTGGATATTTATGGAACATAGGAATTAATGGACTCCCTAAGTTTCAGATTGATTAAGGGACATTTTGACCCTGCAAGTTCTCAAGAGGAGAACTTGAACCTGCTGTCTCTGCTTATCTGCCGAGGCCCAATCCTATGAGCTCCTTGTTGACAACTATTCCACAAGGCCCTGACTGGCACATAGGCCTGACCACCTCCGGGATGCAGGCAGCAGGGAGATGGACTGAAAACTGGTTCAGACAAAGACCAGTGGTCTGAAATAGCCCTTTCCAAACTGCTGTAGCCAACTGAAAGCAAATGAACCAGAATAATCACAATAAACCCCCACATGGCCTTTTAATCTGTATGGTGCTCTGAGATTGTAGAATCACACTAAGTAGAAAATTCCCAGAGGTTGGGATGCTGAGTTTCTGGCCTGCTGATTTCCTAATCCGTGCTGTACATTAGAAAGTCCCTTAGTATAAATGCAAAAACACATTTGTATTAGGCCAGCTGTTAGGTCATCGTTAGAAAGAAAGGGTCGACTGTTTCCTTTTTTTTTTTTTTTTTTTCATTTCTCTGTTTTTAATCTCTCCTACTAACCCCCTGAGATTAGGAGAATTAGGAAGAATCAACCTATCTTCCAGGAGAGAAAGTAGGGCACATCGTGATTATATTTATCCAAGGTAACACAACAGAAAGACAAAGGCTAATTCTAGACTAATTTAAGGACTGGAATGGTCCTCATGATCCAACTGCCTTATTTTATAAATAGGGAGTGTGAGGCCCAGAGAAATCAAGTAACCTGCTTAGGGATACACAGAGGTCAAAGACAAATGGAGATTGGAACGCTGGTCTCTTCTGTCTCAGCTAAGAAATGTTCCACAAGACTAGGCCACTCCTCTTTAGGGGCTTGACTGTGTAGCACTTGGGAAAAAAAAACCTATTAACTAAGACCAACTCTATTATAAACCCACGGGAACACAAGATGTGGGGCAAGGTGACTCAGTGAGAGTATTACCAGAATGAGGGGAGAAGGGGTGTCAACCGAAGGGAACTCAAGCTCCCTCCCCTGGAGAGGCGTCCTTTCTGCCACTTTTTGTAACACAAAACTGGATGGCCTCTTCTTGTCCATTTCCAGTGAGGGGGACTTCATGACTTTGCCAGGTAAATCATCCCACTATTGAGTTGTTAGAAAATTCTTTCTTCCATACGCCTTCTCCCCTGCACTTGCTGTCAGATGGCAATTAATTTTATTTACATTAGTTCATTTAAATTAATTAAGATGGAACAAGTGGAGATACGTACTTATTCCTTAGACCACATGTGCAGTTTTCTGCCTGCCCTGCAGGCCTCCTTGACTGGACAGCTGGTATGCCAGGGGTCTGTGGCCTCGATAATGTCCACCCGCCACCCTGTGGCCCCACCCCGACCCCCCCTGGAGCTGCATGGGGCCCCTGGGTGCCGGAGCCTTACCTCCATCGTTGTCTTTGCTGTCACCACAGGCGGTTTCCATGGATGTGTCACAGCCCGCTCCTCTCCAGCCCAGCTGGCAGACACAGTGCCACCCGTTGAGGTCCAAGGTACATCTGCCGTTGCCATTGCACAACCCAGGGCAACCCTCTGCAAGGCAAAGCACGCAGAATCGAGGTCTGATCGTCCGCAGCCACCTGCAGTCACACACACTCACGCTCTTCCTGCCTGCTTGGAAAATGCTCTCACATCCTTCAGCATATCGATGCCCCTGGCACCCGGGGAAGATGGATCGCTAGGAACTGCCACTTTGCTGAGAGGGCCACTGAGAGGCAGAGGCGAAAGGACTTGCTAGGGCCGCACGGTTAGGAAGTTGGAAAGTGCTGGGGGTAGGTCTGAAAGTCACGCCTTCGGCATCTGAAATCCTCCCTTTCAAAAGTGATCAGGATTCCCAGGGGTGGGTCAGTGGATGTGAGCCTGTCAGAATGTGAGTGGTGGAAACTTTTGCCTGATCCTTGCTCCATGTTCACTCCTGTGTATCTTTCCTGTTTCTGGGGGGGCTGTTTGGAATGAAGCGATCATCCCCCCAGTATACTCCTCATGTTCCCTCAGCACTGCTGGGTCTCATTCTAAAAGGGCTATGCTTTTTTCAGCACTGGTTACTGGGTCAATCGTATTGGACCCTAGGCTTCTCATTTACTTTGTCCTGTTTTCTCCTAAGCTGTCTTTGCTTTGAGGAAGAGTCCTTAGGTCTCTTGCTTCCCATCTTATCTATAGCCCCTAAGAAGAGGGTTCGGCATGCATAAAAGCCCCGGAGACTGCCATGAAGACAGACTAACTAGGGCCGTCTGTGTTTGCAAATGCAGGTACAGGCAAGCTGCCCTTCCCTAATGTAGTTCATCTGTACATCTGTGTGCCTGTCTGTCATTTATTAAGCACCTTCTCTGGGCCGGCCCTGGAGGTATAGAGATGAATAAGACCTAGTTCTTATTCTTGAGGAGCATGCAGACTATCAAAGGAGACAGATTTGTATAAGCAAAATATTTCACTGCTACGTGCCCTCGGGGAGATGTACAAAATATGGTGGGAACCTGATACAGGAGTGACCATCTGTCTGGGAGAACCTCGGGTGATTTCATCAAGAAGGGTCAGGCAATGTTTAGACTCTGCCTCGGTCCTGCTTTGCCCAACAAATAAGGTGGGGAGTTATTATTACTTGTCAGGTAGATTTACAGGTTTTTTTATTACCACCTTTTGAAACCCTTCTGAGTTTGGGCTCAGGAATCTATGCCTGAGAATCTGCTAAGTTACACGGTTCACTTCAGCTTCTATTTTGCCACTTGGTTTTCATTCAAGTCCTCATTTTAACATCCGCTAGCTCCTTTCTCAGAGCAGCTATCAAAAAACAGCTTTCGCTGGCATGCCTTCTGCGTTTTCTCTCTATCCCTGCTCGGTCTCAGGGAAAGGTATGGACGCGAAAGTCATCTATAAAACTTAATTCATTATTATGAGCAGCAGACTGCTACGAATATGGCTACCGACTGAATTTTGCCAGGGAGTAACTGAAAATTGGCCCATTATTCTTAAATGGGACAAATGTGAATGTAGCTGTTCAGTAAAAGACGTAGGCCAAGGTACGGACTCACTGAGTGAACCATCAATTAGAATATAAAACTTTAGTGTTTCAAGGACCTTTGGTAGTTGCCTTTTATTGCAAAGTAAAAGAAAGGAGCACGTTCCTTTGTATTTGAGATGTTCAAACAGCAACCAATCCATCTGGCCACGGTGTTTGTCATTCAAAGGAAGGAACATTTATTGACCATGCACTCCAAGCCTAGCAGGATCCTTCCAGAAGTTTAGAAGCAGTGCTGTGGTCTTTGCACAGCAGAAGCCTGTTGGGAAAGGTGGGAAGCCACCAGCATGGTCACCCCAAAAGTGATGGAGAAAGCAGTCGTAAAGGTGCAGGAGCAGTGCTGTGCATGCAGGTGATTACCCAGCCATCCTGACCTGACCAGCCGCCCTTCCTGGCCAAAACCATTGCAGACTCCCTCTTTCCCCAGTCAGTCCCATTTAAATGTTTATCCATCCTGCTGGGATTGCCTTTCAATTGAGCCTCATTTGTATTCGAAATCAGTCTTGGAGGAAGTAGAGTCCAATTGTTAAGAATGGTAGTGGACCGCTTTCTCTTGCTCCAAGATGTAGCCTCCTGTGAGATGCAAAGAACACCTCTGGTGCGAGAGCACGGACCTGGAAGCCCTATCAGTCTGGTTCCGTCACTCAGTGGCTTTTATGACCCAAGCACCTTATTTAATTTCTTTGAGCCTCAGCCTACTTATAAAATGGGGCTGTTCATGGGATTAAATAAGACAGTGTATGCATGAAGCACAGAGTCTGACATACAGCTTGAACACAATATCTGAGTCTTCTACTGACCTTTTTCACCTACTATTTTGAGTAAAGGGCACACAGTATCATAAGTCGTACCCATAATCGTACACAGGGCTCACAGAAAGGCAACACAGAAACCTGAGGCACTTGTCTAGATCAGAGTCAGACAACTTTTTCCGTAAAGGTTCAGATCATAAATATTTTAGGCTTGGGAGCCACATGGTCTCTGTTGCAATTAATCAAACCCGCTATTGTAGCTGGAAAGCACCCGGATATAACTTATAAATGAACGGCTGTGTTCTGATAGAATTTTATTGACGAAAACAGGTGATGGGCCAGATTTGGCCTGTGTGCTGTAGTTTGCCAACGCCTGGTTTAGAGGCTTCAGGATGGTGATACGACGACAGTTGCCGTCTGCTGAGGGTCTACCGTGGCTAGCCGCTCTGCTAGACACTTCACCCATACTATTTTAAAGTAACTTTTTGTTATTTTTTCGGATCCTGGTTTTCTAAGGCAGTTACAATTTCACACCATTTGATCCTAAATTTTAAATTAAAACCATGTGCTGTCACATGGTGTGGACTTTGGGACTGGGCAGACTTCAGTACAAATCCCCATACTACCTTTTTACTTACTACCCATGTGATGAACTGGCAAATTATTTAACTCTCTAGGCCTCAGTATTCTCATCTGTAAAATGGAGGTAAGGCCTAATTCAAAGAGTTGGTGAGAAGATTAACGAGATAATGTATGTCAATTATTTGGCACAGTTATGGGTAACATAAGCAGGCATTCAATAAATGAGAGCTGCTATTATTATTATAGAATTGATTAGCTTTAACATTGTAATAACTTCACTAAGAAATTCACAAACCAGAAATAATCCTTTGCCAGTCCCCACTCAGTTTTGGGTCAAGAGCTATGGTCCTCATAAATACGAATCTTGCCAAAGAGAGTTGAGACAAGGCCAGCAATGTGGTCATGGGAGTCAACATGCATCTCCCTGGGAGGCAGTGAGATGGGTTCAAGGCCACGAGTCCCAGCCTGGCAGGCCCACCACTTCATGCTTTCCTGGTGCTCTGTCCTCCCTGGAAGCCAGCGTCCCAAGTATACGTAAATTATTCATTTTGCAATTAATGCTTATTCCCTCCATTGGACTATAACCACCATAAGGCAACTTTGGACCTATTCCCTTGCCTTGCACGCAGCACATACTTGATGGGTATTTGTTGAGATGAATCAATGAGGAAGACAGGAGACCTAGGTTCTGGTACCTGCTGCCTAACTTGTGGGATCTTTGGAAAGTTACTCTTCCTCTTTTGGCTTCAATTTTCTTATCTATAAAACGAAGGTTCAGATGAGATGACGTGTTAGGTCCTTCTGGTGCAGCTGACCCAATAGAGAGGGTCAGAGCAACTTCAATTTTGATGATATTGTTCTCAGTTTAAACAAACTTTTCTCAGCACCCACTGGATGCCAGGCAGGTGTGTGTTAATTCTGGGGCATAGAGAGATTCAATGTATCATCCTCTGCCCTCAATTATGTTATATTCTATTTACCTATACCTTACTTTGTTCCAGGAAGGATTTAAAATGGGTCTCGTAATCTCAAACGATACTCCTCACAGTGAATTTTGTACAATGCTAGTACTATGAGGTCCTCAAAAACAAGCTTCTGTGGTCAAATTTGGAAACTATTTTATCCTAGTTCTTATTCTATAAAGTCACATGGAATATTAATATATTAAAGGCTCTGAGAAGTCTTACAATAAAAAAACTTGCTTATTTTTCAGAACATTCTCCAGTTTGACCTCAGAACATTTCCCCCCATAACCACTTACAATAACGTGAACCATTCCATTCCAAAAACCCCTCTTTGGGAACCCCTGCTCTAGTGAGCTCCTCTTAGCACACGATGCTCAGCGCACACGTTCGGTGCTGCTTGGAGACTGCCTTGGAGGGGCAGGTGTTCTTGGGGAGGGTCAGCTCTACACGTGAAATCACAGGAATGCTTTAAATACAGTTAGTTTCTTCAAATGCACCAAGATCTACCCTCAGGGTCTGCACTGTCCTATCAGTCTCAGGGTTTCAGAGGGACTTTGAGTACCTGGGGGTTAAATGAGGTTTGCTCTCAGTCAGCAGTTTGCTTCTGGAGTAATCACACCCCCATTAGCCAGCATGAGGAAGCCTCCTCGGGGGTGACATGCTGACTTTCTTAAAGCAATATGCCTCCTTACCCACCACTAACGCTCATTAATTCCACCAGCTCTGAAACTCATCAATAATTCAGGGAACCCAACTGACATTAACAATCCCCTCTGGAAGGACTCACATCAGGCATTTGCTAGAGCCAAAATAATGTAATTTTAAGGTTTAGAGAAGGGCTAAGCTTTTCAAAAGAAAAGATGCCCTTTAAATGACAAGGGACCACTTTATCTTCAGCCCTTCTGCTGAAGCCGATGAAGAAGTCCCCCTTGAAGCTAGCATCAGGTATGACAAGAAGACTTTCAGAATCCTTGAAGGTAGTTTTTAGTTATGTGGCAAAGGGGCTATGTAATATCCCTATCATGTATTAAAACGTCCCGTTTCTTTCTGGTTCTCTTTCTGGTCCTCTTGTCCTTTTTCGTCGCCACAGTCACTTCCCTTCCCTAGATAAGGTCATCATCATCTCCCACGTGGATGATGGCAATAGTCTCCTAATTGGTCTGTTCTGTTTGCCCCCAAAGATTCCCCCTCAATTCTTTTTCCTCAATATGGCCGGATGGATCCTTCCAAATCACAAGTGTCATCATGTCATTATCCTGCTTTTAAAAACCTGTAGTGGCTTTCTCCTATGCTTCTGCTGAAGTTCACAACGTTGGTCTACAAGGTGCTGCCTAAATTGGGGGGTCTCATTGATAACTGGCCCCTGGAATTCACCTGTCATAACCCTCATCACACGTCAATGGAATTATTTGTTTTATTACTGTCTTCCCTGCCAGACTGCTGGCAATACAGGAGTAGGAAGCATTTCTGTTGTATGGTATCCACATTTCCTGGCACTTAGGAGGGTTCAACATATTCGTTAAGTGCATGTTGTATTTTTAGTCTCTACCAACCCAACTGGAAAACGAAGAGCAAAAGCCAGCTTATCTCTGAACTGCATGGTACTCTAACAAGTACTGAGTTTGTGCTGTATGGGTCTCTAAATTCTTTTTTGTTTTTTCAGGATTGGTACCCAATGTACCAGAAAGTCAGCAGGATGGTGGCCTGGCTCAAACCTAGATTTTGGTAGAGAACATCTGTCCTTTAAAGCAAGTTATGATTTATTGGCTTAATCCAAATAAAGGTCTGATGATATTTTCTGAACTAAAGATCGGAACGGGTGGTTTCAGAGAGGATATACATCACTTCCTGGTGAGGCTGCCAGTTTGGAAGACATGGTTTGAGGAAGAATCCTGGAAACTATGGGACATTCTTGGTGAAAGGGGACAGAAGATAGAATGCTGGAAATATGGATCAGGTCAGGAAATTCAAAGTCCTGGCTCCGCCACTTACTAGAAATGTGACCCAGAGTGGGCCTCTCAACTTCCCCAACTTCATTGTCCTTTTCCAATAAAATGAGAGTAGTTACATCTGCTCCCTTACAAAAACCCAAAGGGCTTGCTTAAGACTAGATGGGTATGAAAAAAATTTCACATAGTAGGAAAAGTTCTACCAAATAGATGGTTAACATTATGAAATTTAATCTATGCTGAGGACTCCTCTGATAATGGTTATGTGTGAAATAAATTCCTGTTTTAAAGAAGCTCACAGATACGACTCTCTCTTGCTGGAATGATTGTATTCTCTGTTGAAGACCAGCACATAAAATGCAAGGGACTTTGCTTCTCAACACCAGGCATGCATCTCACGGGCCCAGTAACACCTTGGCTGTATTTGGCAAAGATGTTCCAGTTGGAAAGTATTCAGTCATTTATGTTTCCCCCAAACCCTTTCGTTAAGTTTTTAAATAGCAGTTTCTATCTCTTATTATAAACCAATTTAGCTGTTTTCTTTACAACTTCAAAAATTAGTCTGGCTAATGAAGTCCTCCAAATTAAGGGTGAGAATAAGAATATAATGATAAAATAGCATAGCTAACATCTACTGAGCATCATCCCTGCCTGTGTGCTAAGCACTTTACATTCATTATTTGGCTCAATCCCCATGCCCACCCTAGGGGGGTAGATCCTATTATCAAGTTTATCTTAGAAGGACTCTCAAGTGAAGGGAGGTTTAAGTAACTTGCCCAAGGTCACCCAGTTCGTTAACTGCTGGACTTGGCATTCAGGCTCAGGCAGTCTGACAGTGAAGTATTTGTCATTAACCACTGAGCACGTATTCTGTGCCGGGTGATGTGTCACGACTTCGGGACAACAAGACGAATATGGCGTGGTATTTCTCCTCAGGGGGCTCGGAGCCTTTTTTAGGTACACGCATACCTAATCTTTCTCAGACACATTCTTAGAGTAATAAGGCCTATTTGGAAAATTAGGCACTACCTAATTAATTAAGATGTTTAAAATGGAATGACTTTGCCTGTAGGAACACTCCTCAAAGATAAGACTTACCAAACTTGGGGCTTCTCTGAAAAGGGGAAAAAAAAACCCCAAACAAACAGACCATCCACTCCCTGAGGTCAGGGGTCTGTTTCCCCAATTCTCCAGAGCCTATCACAGTATCTAACACGTAGCACTAGCACCAGTGGGTGCTTCGCATGCAGCTGTTGGATGAGTCAACACGACAACAGCAATGTCATGTAGTTGTTAAGATTCCTTAGCTTGCTCTGGGGCCCCTTCTTTTCTCAGGCCACCCACCCTGGTCCTCAGCATCTTAATTCTGATGGACCAGGGTCTGTGTAAGGGATGGGTAGGGTGACGTAAGATGGGGCAGAAAGAGTGAGTGGCGTATGTGTGTATGGGGAGGGAAGGAGGACAGCACAATGGTGATGTCACAAACAGAGCGCTTTAAGGGGAAGGATGACACTCCAGGTATATCAACCACCGTGTGACCAAAAACCCACCCTCTGGGTAGTGGATGCTGTGACAAAGCTGGGGATGTGGCAGCATCTCGACACCATGCTTTATGGGGTGTATATACATTTCTTATATACACATTTCTTCTTTTATGCTCATACACAAACACACACACGAAGACAATAGGAAAATAGAGGAAGGAAGACCATACCTTTAACTACCCTATCCAGATAGTGCGCTTGGGAAATAAAAGACAGGACATTTAAGGTAGGATCAAGTAAGTGCAATACTGCCTGCCACATGACCATGCCGGGTGCTAAGGAGACACAGGGGATGCACCCCACGTTTGGGACAGACCCGCCATGGTGGCAAAAATAAAACCAAAGACAAGATGACATGAGAGAGGAGGAGGGAGAGCAAGCACATTCTCCAGAAAGGGCCAAAACGAACTTCAATACAGTCTACGATCCAGGAGTTTGGAATTGTGATCATATATAAGAAGACACAGGGACGGGGAAAACAGGAGCAAAAGGAGGATGGAGAGCTGCAAAAGTGGCCATGCTCCTGCTCTGTCAGGTTGGTTCCACTTTATGGAAAACTAGAACTTGCCCTCTGTCCACCCGGAGCAGCACCCAACCTCCCTTTGAGGGAAGCAGCTGCATGAGAACAAGGGCACCCTGTCTGGGCAGAGGGGCTCCCAGGGAGCTGGAACTTAGAGCTATGCAAAACTGGAATCATCTTTGATATGGGCTGGGGAAGTGGGTTGAGTCTTTGGTCAAATATACCACTAGATTATCTGTTTGCCATTCTGGAATTTTCCACAGACATATGTGCCCACATAGAGTTGAATGCAGAATGCTTGGTGTCCCAAGTAAGATGCATTTCTCCTTTGTGCATCTTACACAGAATGTAAGGTGCAGGTCGATGGATGCCACCGTGAAAGACAAGAAAAAGAAAAGAAAACCTGACCACTTCTCAGTGCTCATTACCTCACAAAATAGAATGATGTTGGCTTTGTTTTCCAATGGAGGGGTTGCATCCAAGCATTGGCTTACTTGGCAATCTAAGGTTTTGCGTATCTTGTGAGGATGGGTGTCAAACATTGCTCTGAAAGAAACCTCGCAGTACATGTATGTGCCTCCTTTGTTCCCAGCGTAAATCAGTAGTATCATTTCATCTTCCCCACCTGGGCTGCAGTCATAGCCCTTAGGGGAGCTTCCTTTCCACCCCTCTCGTGACAGCTCCCCTACGTGCACCCCCACAATGGCCGGACCAATGGCCCTCTCCTGAAGGGCCTGATGCTCTCTGTCAGGCTGGCCTCCACCCTCAGCTTGATTTCACACACGAATCTAAAGCACAGAAATAGGACTGGACTGCATGGTGGGGCCTTATCTGGAAGCCCCGGGGTTCTAGAAACTGTTGGAACATTCTTACCCCCCTCATGAAAAAATATAAATTTTATTTTTTCAGTCCTCTGGCAAGGATAGACACCGTTGCTGTTCATCAATATATATTTGCCTCAAAAGACTGGTGGATGAGAGGCTACGTTTTGACTTTAGGTATCCATATGGTCTCTGTTTCAAGACGTAATATGCTTCCGGAAGGCTGCATAGCCAAGTGGAAAATTGGGAAGAGGAGGTTTTAACTGGGCCTGCATGCTTCCCCTTCATGCTTACAGATGCCACGGAGTCCGTGAGATCACAAGATACAAGAAAGGAAAGTGGAGAAGAATGGCTTATTAAGGCAAGAGTGAATAAATAAAGCTGTGAAAGGCTGAGCACTGAAAAGTAGGGCCAGCCCACAGGTAGCGCGGCCCGGGAAGCATCTCTGGTGAAGGTGAAGGCTCTCTTGATTCTCGGTTCAATCTGTCACGCTTGTTTTAGTCAAGCTCATTCATCTAGATTTTCAAAGCGATCTAAAATTTCTCAGACATCACCTCCCACAATATGTCATCACATACAGCATCTGCGGGACCTCCTGGCTCAGGTGGTGTGCTTAGCTTTCAGATCTGCGGAGTTTCACAGAGCGTCATGAGCATAGACTGCTGTCATAACTGAACCCAGCTACAGAAGCACTGGAGTTTCTCTCGCAGGGTTGGAAGGGAAACACCATCAGCGGGATCCAGGTGGCCACACCATCATGCAGCATCCTCTTTGAGGGAGTTCTCTCACAAGAAAAACCTTGCTCATCTCCAAACTTAAGGGTGATATCCCGGCTGTGGTGGCGAGTACAGATTACCTCTACTCTGTCGGCTTAATCTTCCCAAGCCTAAGGGCTGACTTCAGAGAACTCTCTTCTAATGCCATTTCTTTCATTATTATTATTATTATTATTATTATTATTATTGCCATTTCACTTTTAGGAACAATTTAGTAATAATGATCTCTTTTAAAAGTCAATATGTTTCTAATATCTTTAAAAAATGCTTACTAATTTCCCAGGACACAGAGT
The DNA here is from genome assembly GCF_018350175.1 of Felis catus. Classification (NCBI taxonomy): domain Eukaryota; kingdom Metazoa; phylum Chordata; class Mammalia; order Carnivora; family Felidae; genus Felis; species Felis catus. The sequence goes on along the minus strand of NC_058377.1, from coordinate 53,666,178 downwards.
GGGGGGGGAAGGAGGGAAGGAGCAGGAACAACAGGCATTGGAAATGACTGAGGCAGACTCAGGTTGCAATCGATGCTGTGGGTTTCAGAAGACAAAAGTGGGCATTCGATACTTCAAATTCCAGCTCCACAAGCCACTCTGTCCTTTGTACCCAGTGATCTTGAATCACACCGTGCGTCCAAAAGCTGATAATGGCCAGTCAGTACCAAATCCCAAAGTTTTCTGGGAACAGAGTAGAGCTTCCTTGTCTCTGGCTATTAAAAATGGAAAGGATAGCTGGGATCTCTGAAGTCCAATGCCATTTATTTATGAAAGCGATATGCAGGAGTCCATACTGTCGCTCACGCTTCTATTGTTTGAAAATCTTGGTACGTTTGCCCTGGAACGTAGTCACTTAAGAATCCATCACGATTTTCAAACAGTAACTTTCAGAAAAGAAGGTACAAAGTCCATGAGTTTGCATTGCGCGTGGTGGATTCAGGACTTCACCGAATTCCTTCATCTTTCTCTTCAGGAGAAATGTTTCTTATGCTCTGTCTCTATTCCTGTCACTCTGCAAGAAACTAGAGACAGTGGTGGCATAATGCTATTCATGCTATTCATGATTCATGATATTCTGAGCCTTTGGCATGAGTCTGTGAGGGCTTAGATACCTTTAGCACTTCTATGGCCTCCAACATGCAAACCTCTTTCCTTGACTCGCTTGTACCAACATAAGTTTCCAAAAGTTTCTCTTAGGGTAATCCCAAGAAGCCTCAGGGGCCCCCCGTCAAAGGCTGTGGAGAACATGGCATGAGGCTTTTCATTCTTATTCTCCGGGAGCCCCTGCTGACTCTAACAGTTGTACTGCTGATACACATCAGGCCAGATTAAACAAGGGTCATTATAGCAGGTGATGGTTAGGGTGGTTATGATCGTGTGACCTTCTTTAGATGTTTGACAAACGACTGAAGAGATGTTCTTGTTAGGATCTTGGATACGTTAATCCCCTTCTCTCTTTGGATGAAGGGTCAATGAGTAAGTGGCCAGTGGCACCAACCCGAGAGGGACGCACAAAGCCCATTAAACCTCCTTCCATTTCCTACCTCTACCACCTGCGGGCTAAAATCCCCCAGAACCATTGACTAACCAAGCTCTTGCTCTGATAACTTGGGGTAGAGGCCTGTCCATTTTCTCTTGTCCTTGCCAGCATCTGTCCTCTCGGGTCACGGGTGCTGTTGTGAGAGAGTGCTTTCAAGGACAAGCACAGGGTTGTCATACAAGCACTGACACTTTGCGGGTCTCTTATAAGCTCTCAGTTAAGGAATGTCTGATTACAAACAAGAAACCTGAGAGCTATCAGCCAACAGTGGACAAAGAACTCCAGAAGATTCTGTGGCCTTTCTTTATAATTTCTCTTCATCGTGAAGTCTGGCTTTGCTCACTGGAGTAATTGCATCATCCGAGTATTATTTTGATCTTTACTCCCAGAGGAGGATTTGTTTAAGAATCCAGATTTATATGATTGGACAGCTCTCCTGAAGCCTAGTAAATAATTCTGTGTATCTGGCATCTTGAACAATCACAGCTTTGGGGTCAAGGTTGGAATTTTACAAATATAATCAGAAGCTAGCATTTCCCACATGTGTTTTGAGACTTGAAAGACAAGGGGGCACTGAAGTGAATAAAACAACTATCATAAAAGTGACCAAAAATGTTAGTACTGGTTTCAAAGAAATAGGAAAAAATTAGACACCTTCTCAAATTTAACTATGATTTTTAGCTTTCTCTACAGAATTGGGAGGTCAAGGCCCGGACTTGAGACCCATGAAATTCCTGGAAGAGACATCACAAAATAGGTTTTATGGCTCTGGGTTGACCACGCATCAATTCATCTTACCTTAACTTCTGGATTAGGAAAACTGGGTTTCATCTATGCAAGTGGGGGCGTTATTGACGAGTGAGAGTGAAAAAGAAAAATCTCTTCTTACTTGGGGGATATATTTAGGATTGGGGTAACTCAGTTTTGGGATGCTGGGTGTGCAGGTCTGTGGGCAGTAGAGGAGGAGGCTGTAACGCCATTCCTCCAGAGGCCTTCTCGGGCACCCCCATTCTGTGATCCCCAGAGGGAGAAAATGAAGCCCCCAGTGGCCATGTGGTCTGCCCATGGGACTTTCGCCAAGATGCAGAGAGACAGACAGTTCCTAAGAGAAGGAATTTGGATTCAATGTGAAATAGTCTTGCTTGTTGACAAAAACATGGTCATTAAAGAGAATGCCATTGTCCATTTCCCTTTTGCTCTCAAAACCAAGCTCTTTTGAGAAAAATTAAGTAGTTCCATAAAAGAAAAGATGGACCAAAGCCTCCGCACAGAGATAAATTCCTACTACAATAATCTGCCCCAGGAAATGTCACTGGGGTGAAGAGATCCTTCTGCCGGGGACTTGACCACAAGGAGCCCAGACTTGTCTTACTGTTTAATGCCAGCTGGCAGGTAATCAAATCATTCTTTCCTGTTTACGGAGGGCAGTGGTGTGTAAATAAACAGTCCCTCTGCTCTTGCTTCTACTGTATGGAGGTCTCTGAATCAGTGTTGTGGATCCCAGCTTTTTCTCTGGGATGGGACATCACTAAGCTCCAGCACACGAGCTAGCTGTGCTATAGTGACCTACTGTATAGTAATGAAATCTGATAACAAGAGAACATTTAACACTTTGGATTTCTAACTCTTCACATCAACAGTTTTTGTCTTTTCTTAAATGGTCCTGAAACGGAGTGAAGTTCCCTGGAAACAGAAGGAAGCGCTTCTTGTCACCATCAATGATCAGAAAGGGGTCTTTCCTCATTTCTATTCCAAAAGGAAAACGAAGGCACCGCTGCTGTTTCCCTCATTTGCATCTCCTACCCTCCTTCCCTTACACTGGACAAGGTTACTGAAGGGTTCCTTCAGCGCTAGGGTGTTGGGTTTTCACTGGGGATGCAGCTGGCCACAGACAGAGACCCACAGAGAGCAAAGCTGCCATGCAGGGAGATTAGACAGAGACACACGAAATGCTCACCACAAAATGAAAGGTAACAGAATTCTGAGCCAACGTCCTTTCATCTGGGCCACTATGACTTAGTCCATTACTTCTTCAATGTCCTGTGACATTTTTCTGGTATTTAGGACTGTCGGCCTCCCTCTTGAATCATGCGCATTTACCTGGAAGCATTTCTTATCTGGAGGAGAAAAAGCATCTGCAATCCCAGAGAGGAGCTGGCTCTTAAAGAGTGACAATGGGTACTTGGGTGTGCAGGGGAGGAGAGGGCAGGTGGGAGTGGGGTGGGATGGTTTGACTTTCTGGCATCAAAACAAATGGGAAATTCTTCAGGCCAGGCTGATGTACATCTATAAGACACTAGACACAGCACAGCCTGCCCACCAGCCCTGTCATGAATCATCTGTGATTGAGCTGAGGGAGAACTTCCTGAAATCCCTCATCATCGTTTGACTAAGATGAGATGCTCTTATCTTATGAAAGTCTGACATCCACAAACTTGTTGGAACTTGGTATGGTGAGTTGAGGACTCTGTAAGCAAGTGATAGAAAACAGAATGCGTTCTCTCTGGGCTCTGACTTTGGTTTTAAGAGGGATGGGCCCCCTTCTGGGCTGGCAGACTGAAAGATCAACCTGTCCCCCGTCATGGTGAAAGTGAGGGTGTAGGGAAAGTGGGGTTTAAGGAAGAGGGCCCCGTGGGTGACTAGGGCCACTTCTCATCAAGGGACGTCCAGGACCATTGTAAGGTAGGATGATATTGATATGAGGAAGCCACCCAGAAGTGTGCAGTCTCTGCTAGGGACAAAGCACCGTGCACTGTGGCACCCTCTGCTAGGGACAAAGCAGGAAGGGCTGCCGTCGGCTCCAGGATGGCTCTGTTAAGAGCACGGGGTAGGCAAACCAGGTCTGCAACTCATAACGAGAAGGCACAGCCTCTGGGAAGGAGGTGAGCCAGATGCCTCCGTAGCAAATTTGGGCTTTGCCTTGAAGACTGCACAGCAAGCAGCTGGTGAGGAGCCTGGGCACCAAGGCTCAGAAAACCAAGCCTCAAGTTCCAGTTCTACTTCTTAAAAGCTAAGTGACCTTAAGCCTCAGGTCCCTGAAAAGGAAGAAATAATATGTGTGTCTTCACAGGATGACCGTTGGGAGCAGGCATATGAAATAATGCAGTTAGAACCCTCAGCACATGCTCGGCACATTGTAAATAATCAAAAATTAGAAGCCATTCTTATTAATAAGTGCAAGGAATCCCACAGCCAATTATAAACAGAGTGATGCTGTGGGGGTGGGGAATGATGAATACAGACTAATTTCAGATCACAAAACAAAAGGAATGGAGCCCAAGAAAAATGAGAGCAGTGGCTCCATTTGCTCCAAATTTCTTTGTCCCCCAAAAGATCTGGGGCTTGTCTCCCAGGTTCTGTAAGACCCAAGAGGTGACTTTCAGAGTCAGAGAGACACCCGGAATCCTGCCTTCCAAAGCCATGTGCTCACCATCTGACCACAGACCCTCCTTTTGAAAAAAATGGAAGGGGAAGAAGTTAAAACACACACACAAACCAGTTGATTCAATAAAGAGCTTCTGGTGAGTGCTCTTTCCAGGATAACAAACCAAGCAAAACGTCTGGCTGTGTTTAAAATCAACAAAAGCAGCAGGAAAGGCAGGAAGAAGGGAGGGGAGTGATGAGCTCGTGCGGAGAGCTGCCAACGGTGCTGCTTCAGCAGGAGCCATGGGAGGAGCCCCAGGAGAGGACAGAGGAGACCAATGCAGACCGGATGGAAGCAAGGACAGGGGAGGGAGGGACGGAGCCAGGCCCAATGGGAGGCAGAAGTGGTGCCGGGGCCCGTGGGAAGCTTTCCCCAGGATCCCAGGCCTCTCTCAGAGCTCTGGCCTAGGTGGCCAGGGGGTGTGGGGGCCTCAGAGCTAAGCCCAAGCGCTCCCAACCAGATCATGAATTTGATAATATCGGCCACACTTACTGAGCACTGTACCATGGGCCAGCCTGTGCTATGCTCTTTATGTGCAGTATGATCCCCATTTTATAGGTGAGCAAACTGAGGCTCAAAGAGGCACTGGGACAGCCCACAGCTAGCTGCTAAGTGGTAGTAGTCATGTGCCTTATTCCTGACTCCCGGCTTCTTAATACAGAGCCCTACCGCGTCCGGCCCAGGAAGGGTAAATAGCGAGGCACGGGAACCAGCTAACAGACATCTGGGAAATGCAGACTGGGAGGGAAAAGGTTAAAGATGGCCAGTTGTGAGCTTAAGTCCAACTGATGCTGGGAAAGGCCAACCATAATGTCGCCAGATGAAAGGACGTTTTGCCCAGCTCCCACATGCGGACAGAGGCAGCGTGCCACCCGCAGCAGGTCCCGCAGCAGGTCCCGGGCCTGGGCCCGCCATACCGATGGTGCAGTGTTCGCCGTTCCAGCCGGGGCTGCACTCGCACTTGCCGTCGCGGCACGTCCCGTGCTCCGCACAGCGCGGGTGGCAGGCCCGCTGGTCGCAGGCCGCCCCCATCCAGCCTTCCTCGCAGCGGCAGGTGCCCCCCACGCAGACTCCGTGGCCGCCACAGTCGGCAGCACAGATCTCTGTGGGGAGGAGGAGGGGGGAGGGGGGTAGGAGGGCGGAGGGGGGGAGGAGGGGGGAGGAGGGCGGAGGGGGAGGGAGGGGAGACGGGGGAGAGCGGAAGGGGAGGGAGGGGAGAAAAACAAAACACGTTTTGAGCCGGTCATTGTTGGGAACAAGGGTCACACTTGGCTACCCACCCCGTCTCCTGTGAGGCTCGGGAGTCGAATCTCCCTGAACAGTATGACCCTCAGATGAGAACAATTCTCCGGGCAAAAGCCTGTCCTGACCCGTTTCCCTACCAAAATAGGGCGGATTGGAGGGCTCTGCTCTGTTTGCTTTCCCCTATTGCCAGCCTGTCCCTGCTCTTGTGCTTGCCACCTCCAACGGGGACGGGCCTTCCAAACAGATGTGAGGAAAAGTCAAATTTAATTAAAAACTGGTTATGTGTGAAACAAACTGAGGACGAGTCCCCCATCGCCAAGTGAAGTGCTCGTGGATCTGGCTTGGGCACGTGCAGGGGGCCTGGGGTCTGCATTTCATTCTGGCCTTGACTGCGATCGAGGTGGGGTGAAAGGGAGGCCAGTGCCCCGCACCCTGGCGTGTTTTCTAGGGGGTGGCTCTGTGCTTCTGCCACCTGTGCTCCATGCTCCACACACTGCCCTGTCACTCCCACTCCAAGCACCACCTCAGTGGCCCTTCTGATCCAAAGCAAAGAGTTGGGGGACCATCTCACAGCCAGAGAGGGGTTGCCCAGCCCTTCGCAAAAGGCCTGTGAGTCGGCACGAAACACACACGGCCCGATTCACAAGCCGCTTCGGCTGGGGGCCAGTGGCAGCCTCACAGTTACACAGGCAGAGGTTGTGAAGTCTCGGAAACAGGTTTTAGGAAACTGGTTGAGCAGCTGTGGCCACTGATGCTGTCTGCCAGCACTGTGACGGAGACCCTGCCTGGAGTCTGGGCCTCGAGGCCCCACGGTCTTCAAATGAAAATCCCAACGCTTTTATTCTTTTTCCAACTAAATTAACTGGCACTGTGTCACGCTGCATTTGCCCACGACAGCTTGGAATCTTCCAAGCTGTATTCTGGTTTAGAAGCTACTAAGAGTCTAGCTATTTTTGAAAAAGGAGCTAAATCAAAATTAGATCGCAGAGGCTTAGACCTTTCATATCAACCTACAATGCAATGGCTACAATGTTTAAGAACTAAATACAAGGGGCACATGGGTGGCTTAATCAGTTAAGCGTGTCAACTTCGGCTCAGGTCACGATTGTGTGGTCTGTGAGTTTCAGCCTCGCGTCGGGCTCTGTGCTGACAGCTCGGAGCCTGGAGCCTGCTTCAGATTCTGTGTCTCCCTCTCTCTCTCTCTCTCTGCCCCTCCCCTGCTTGCGTTCTGTCTCTCTCTGCCTGTCAAAAAGTAAATAAGCATTATGTATATATATACACACACACGTATATGTGTATGTGTGTATATATATATATATATACACATAAACATATATACATATATAAATAAATAAATAAGACTTAGAATCAGATGGGATTCTAAATATATGTTCTGCCAGTTATGTGACCTCAGGCTACCTATTCCATTGCTGAGTTTCGCTTTCTTCTTCTGTAAAATGGGGGTGGTGACAGCATCCCTTCGGAGGGTGCCTGATACATAGTATGTATCAATAAATTCACACTGATCATTCATTCTTCAGATAGTACTGCATGCATGCCTACTATGCGCTGAAGACTGTGGCTGTGTCAGGAATACGGAGAAAAACTAGACATAATCTCCATCCTCTGGGAGATCACAATCCAGACAAAGCACAAACTGATGTTGGAATCCAAAGGGTATCCAAATAATCTACAGCTGTTACTGCTGCACCTTCTTGCTTATACACAGTAAATAAAAAACCATGAATTTTAGGATCAGATAGATTTGGGGTCCACTCTTGTTTTGTCACTTATTGCCTGGGTGATCTGCAGGTTGCAGGTTATGAAATTCATTGAGCCTCGCTTTCTATGTCTGTGACACAGGCATAAAAAAATTCCCATTTCACCATCTCACAGGGACGTGGTGTTAGATCAAATGAGGTAATGTGTGGGAGAGCCATTTTTGGCTTAATAACTAACACTTATATCAGGTTTTAGAGTTTACAAAGCACTCTTCATATGCAATTTCTCATTTAACCTCGACAACAATGCTGTCAGAACACCCAGCTACTATCTTTCTTAGAGGTGAGGCTACTGAGACCCAGACAGTATGAGCGAATTCTACAAGGTCATGCGGTTCTCCTGGTGCTTCTTCCTTGTTTTGACAATCCTCAGGGCAATATGCAAGACAGACATTTTAAGATTAAGGAAACTGATCAGCAAAGAGGCAGGCTCTCCTCTGCAGGAACCTCCTGGTTCTTCCAGCGGGTCTGTCTCCTTTCCTGGCCCTGTTGCTTATCTTTTGTTACATCCAAGTCAGCCCCTGGATATATGTGAAATGAAATGAGATCCCCTCCGCAGAATTTCCCAGACACTCAGTCTCACTTTTGTCATCTGGAGACTGCTGGGCTGCCCATCCAAATGCAGCATTTCCTCACCATTTTACACCAGACACGCCCTCCTGGCATGAAGCTGAGGTTGCCTGGTGGTTGGGCCCCTCTCCATCAGCCTTTTACAAGCTGGGTTGTGGGCTCTTACACGTCTTAATGCAAGGGGCCTGAACAGGGTGACCTTGATGTTTATGGGATGCTAACTGATGGGAACACAGCCCGTCAGTGTTCAGGTTCCCCTCTGCAGATGGCCTCTCCGCCTGCGTGGGAGACTCACTGACTCCTGATGGCAGCAGAAACCAGAGATGCTACTTTATCATTTGGTCTCAAGTTGTAGGTCCTGTTGTGATTTTTCTTATGTTTCTCTCTCTCTCTCTGTTTTTTTTTTTTTTTTTGTCCTTGATATAAAAGGAACTGCTTTCGTTTTCCTTCTTGATTTTTGCTTTGACATGAAAACAGATATAACTTCCTAGAGTGGTTGCTGGAAACCAAATAGGATGGCACTGAAGAATGTGCTTTGACAGCTCATCTATCCTTTATGTGATGTAAGTGGGATTCTGTGAAATGTGGGTCATGGCTCCTCTCCAATCCCAGTTTCCTTGCTTGTAAGCCAGGGATGCCACTAACCACTGGACAGGGGTGGTGTAGGAACTGCTCTCACTTGTCTCCTCTCTCGTGTGCCCACTACGTGCCGATCCTACAGCAATGGGATCTGATGGTGACCGTGCCAGGCATGGTTCTTTCCTGACCTCAAGGAGTTGACATTCTAGCATGGCAGACAGACATAACTGATATCAGTTACACGAGTTCACATGTGCAGAAGTAAAACTTCTAGCATAGCGTCTGGCACGTAGTCAGGGTATAATAAATTGTGCTCACACGTACTTTTGTGAGAAAGAAAATGATGTGTAGTAGCATATGCACTGGACTGACGTCAGAGCATCGGATGTGAATTCTGACTCTGTGACATATCCAATACAAGTGAGCATTTGATAAGTTCCTGTTGACCTTCACCTGATACACATCAGAGCTTTCTGGCTGATAGCTGGAGGGGCTGGGATCTGAGAGGAATCCTTTGAAGTACTATGGAGAACACAATCCGTAGGGTAGACTTGGGCTCCGATTCTGACTCCCCAGCTTCCTTGGGTCCTTGTAGAGTCCTCAGAGAATTATTTAATCTGGGTCATACTTCTGCACTCCCCAAATGAGGAGAGTAATAATGGTCCCCCACTGGTTGAGTGGTGATAATGGAAGAAAAGGGTGCATGTGGAAGGCCCTGGGTAAGCTGTGCTATGAACACAACTCATTGATGAGGACTGAAGACCTCTTGTGTCATCAGAGCTGTACTTCTTGAAGAGGAGCATCTTCTTGAAGAGCAAAATATTAGCTTTGTAGTGATCAGCCTCAAAATTTAGGTATGCTTTGTCTAGTTACCTTGCATGGCACCATTGGCCAATACCATTGAAACCCAGGAAGAAGCCGTTTGTATTTACAGCCTTGGCTTCCTCTTGAAATCACATGAAAATCCCAAGCTGTCTTACAATTTTGATTCTAAGCCTGTAAAGTTCTTGACTGAAGCGTACAGGATCTTGGAGATGAACCAGGCCAGGCCCAAGAACACATTAGCTCTTCTCTGAGGGAAAGCCGTGCCTATAGCTCTTCCCTTCTGCACCTCTGCCTTGCCTCACCCCTGTACATGCCTGTCTTTTCTCCAGACCAACAGCTCACCTAATGGCAGGCTTTAGCTTTTTCTCATCTTGGTTCCCCCGCAGCGAGCACCAGGCATGGCACAACATGAGATTTCAACAAATATTTGTTGAAAAAACAGATGAATAAAAAAAACCCAAAAAACCCCAAAAAACCAAAACTTCACGGAAGAGGTGTTAAATTACTTGGGCTTGACTCTGTCTCAGGGTCATATTGTACAAGAGTTATTTAGTTAGATATATTTGCACAGGGGCTCAGTCCCCTTTGTGCCTAACTTTCTTAGAAACTCAGCTGCAATCTCTGACTGAGAACTCTGTAATCTTAAAGGGCCTCAGTCCTTACACTCTCATGCACACCTTTCTTCCTACTGCTTCCCATGTCATACCCATTCTCCTTCCATGACGTGGAAGTGAGTAGGCACATGAGGAAGAAGTGAAAAGAGTAGGGAAAGATAGCAGGTTTGGCTACTGGTTAATTGTGCCCCAAAGTGTATACATAAGGGAAAAAGCTGCTCCAGGCTCCTCTCATTAAATGTTAATCCCTATACGAGCCTGGATGAAGCCTGGGACCTAGCACAGCTATGTTTTAATTTGTCTGGACTTATTTTACAATCCTGTTCATTAAAATAGCTGGTACGGGAAGCTGTGGCGTTCCCCTAAAGGGACAGACTTACATATATTTTTCTCATAAAATTTCTGCGACTTGGAAAGATGCTCAAAATTGCCACAAGTGAGGAATGCAAGGGTCGCCGCCCAAGGATCTGTGGGCTTTCCTGCTGAGCAAGGAACAGAGGCAGGTGAAACAGAGTCTTGGCCCCATGTGACCTCCTGGAAAGTCCTTTAATAAGTCCGTATTTAGCACTAAAAGGGATAATAGGGAAAATTGTTCTATTTTGCTTAGGCCTTGAGGTTCTTAGAATGCCCTTAAGAAATTTTAATAGAGGGTTAAATAATTTTAAATGATACCTGCTAGGATTTTCTGTTTTATCACTAGCTCTTCGGAATTAGTGCACAGCTCAGGAATTTCTCTGAAATTCTGGTACACGTTAAGTCTAAGCCACGCTATTGAAGCAGAAATAAGGAGAAAATGTAGAAGCCTTGCCGGTGGCCCACAAATAATATCTCATTAAATCCTCACAATGGCCCTGCAATGGTATTTTCATTACTGTATCATGGCTGGGGAAACAGCTTGGAGGGATTAAGGTAACTTAGCTAGAATGACAGGTGGCTATGATTAACACAGCTCTTCGGCCTGTGACTTGTGTGACCAAGTTGAGGTGAAACCTCAGTTGTAACATGACACATTTCAATGACTGTTAGTTACATATTAGATCATTGCCCCAGCTAGAATACAGGATCTCTGAGATCAGTCAGAGTCTCCTTCCTCACCCTGACCCAGTGTTTACCATATGAAGTACTTTTCCTTTTGTTTGTCTATCTGTTTGTTCACCTTCCATATGCCCATCTGTCCATCCATCTATACAATCCACCCAATTATCTAATCATCTATCCAGTCACTAGGCCATCAGCCTGTCAGTTCATCCATCCATCCATCCATCCATCCATACATACATACATCTGTCCATCCATCTATCCATCCATACGTCCGCTCATCCATCATCCATCTATCCATCACTCATCCATCCATCCATCCATACATCCATCCATCCAGCTATCATCCATGCATCCAGCCATCCAATTGTGTGACTTGGACAAGTCACTTCACCTTTCTGTGCCTCAGCTTTCTCTTCTGCAAAATAGGGCTTATACACTAATATCTCAGGTTCATCTGTGAGGCTTAAATGGACACCTTACAATGTGCCTAGTATCATACACATCTTTTATAGAGTAAACACTGTATGGCAACTATATCATGTTTATGTGCTAGAAAGATCCAGGAGAAGGGAGAGTTTAATGATTCTGGGGAGAGCAAGGGGATGATGTGAACAACCGAGGCACCTCTGAGCAGCTAGAGAGGACTAGATTTGGAGCATAATCTGAGGGACAGCTCTTTGTGGGCACCTCATCTTCTGGGGAGGGATATGTAGGCCAGGACCTGTTTAAGGGACAGGCCAGGATAACGGTAAAGCACTTCACCAATGGCTTCAATGTTCTCAGTGAGGTCGGAATCTCTGCTGACGGATAGAGGTGGACATTTAAAGAGCCCTTTCGGGGAACAAGAGCAATAACTCCCAAAGTATAAGAAGGATGCAGCTGGAAGGGCCCGGGAGAGGCTAAAGATCATGAGCATGAGGTGGTTTGGCTTCCAGTGCTCAGAAGCAGGCTGTAAGCTGAGGGATGGTGAGTGGCTGGGATGGGCCTGGGTTTTGCAAGGTGGATATGGACAGAGGTAGAGACAAGGGAGCTGTGAGTGATGAAGGAGAACAGCTGGAGGTGAAGGACCATGGGACTAGGGGAAAATGATGGAGAAGGAGGGTGTTGGAGCTGGGCAGGAAGTGGCCTGCTTCTGACCAGGGCATTTCCCTCAGGTGGGTTTAGGGGTAAGAGAGGAAACAAGGAGAAAAACTTAGAGGACCAGTTTTTGTGATGAGAGCATAAGAAGACACTTCAGAGATGCTCTAGCCATTCTGTAGACAGGAAAATGAAGGGCCGGAAGAGAGGTGTGCCTTGTCTGTCGTCCCACAGGGACATGCGTGTCAGTGTTTGAGCAAGAACTTAATGGCTGGCTTAGGAAATAGTCACATAAGGGGCCAGCTAGACAAATGGCAGCCGGGCCTTACCACACACTGTGGCCCCTCCTCTGTGCCTCTGTACAAGCTGTTTCTGTGGTCTGGGTTCCCCTTTTACCTCAATCTTCAAACGTTCAACTCTACATTGGCTTTGAGTTCTGGCTCCTCCTCTCTGAAGCCTCCTTCTAGTGTTCCATCTGGCAAGAGTTTCACCTCCTGCCTTCCCAAAGCACTTGACACGAACCTTTCTTTATCAGGGTAATTAGTCTGTCTTGCCTCCAGAGAGCCCTCCCGGCACCAGATTGATCTCTACATTCCCCAGTGAGTCTTACACAGGAAATGTATCTTCTGACTGCGTCAAGGTTCTACCATTTTGCACAGAACAGAGGCTGGGATTCACAGAAGCTAGTATAAGGGCCTCCTCTGCTACTTCCCAGCTGTGGGAAACAAATGTAGCACCCCTCTGAGCCTTCTCTTTGTCATTTAGGAAATGACAATAATGGTACCTAGCTGCCAGAATCCTGAACTTGATTTAAAAACATACTGAGCACCTACTATGTGCCAGATACTCCTAGAGGCTGGGGATTCAGAAATTATATTAAATTATCTCTAGGCTCAAGGAACTGAAGTCTACCCATATGTGTAAAGGAGCACGAGGCTACCACCATGCCCAGCACACAGTAGGGTAATTACAAGGTACCTTTCTTTCCCGTAGACAGATATCTCTATATTTTGAACAAAAGGGTTTCGATGTAGCACCCCCCCCCCTTCCTTTTCTCACTAAATTGGGAAGATGGCCTTTTAGTCTCAGTGCAGGTTTCAAGAAGCAGCCAGAAGGGGAGGAAGGTACAGGAAAGGAGCCTTTGACTTCCTTACAGTAATTAGTGTCCCCTTGACATTGAGGTCAAACCCAAGCCACTCTCCCATGCTTTTCAACTTCCAGCTCTATCACCAGAGGGTCAGCGCTGCTCCCAGCCACTGCTCCATCCCACAGATCTAGTTGGAGGAAAGCTAATGAGCCTTGGAAACCACATGGCCTTTCACCTCACCGGAGGAGCTTGGGAAGCTTTCAAACCAAGCAGGAAAGTAGATTCCAGGATGTTGGTGCATAGCACGCTCCACACCTATTCCCCCAGGACCAGAATTTCAAGCTTCATGAAGCACCCATCACAGGAAGTAGTAAGCCACTGCCATTCATCTTAATTGGAGGGTATCAGGTGTCCTGATTGGAGGAGTTCAAACTGAGCTTGAGGGAGGCCTCCTAATAGGGTCTGACTTTGCAGAAGGATAACAAGGCAGGAAAGGGCTGGTGAGCACAGAAGCCACAGAACATGCCCAGGATGTGGGGTTTTGCCCAGGGCTGGAACACTACCTACACCCCACAAAAGGGCCCAACTGGATGAACTGAAGAGGCAGTGATGTTCGCTCCTCTTCCCAGAGACCCCCGGCCCTGCTATACTTTATGAAAGGCCCATCTCTCCACCCGATCAGGTGCCCACCTGTCTAACTGGCTCCTGGACATATCCACCTAGATGTCCTCCTGGCGCCTCCAACTGCATGCCAGTGTTAGAGTATGCTTTCCAAAATCAAACCTCACATGTCACACCTCTGCTTAAAACTTTTCAGTGGCTCCCACCGACAGATAAAACCTAAACTCTTCCGAGGCCATTCACGACTGGATGCCTGCTAACTTCGCTCACCTCTTCTCCCTCTCACTACTGCCACCAATATCCTAAGCAAAGCCACTCCAAACTACAGGTCTTCCCTGGAAATGCCATGTGCTGTCGCATCTTTGTGCATGTTGCACATCTCTGACTTCTACAACGGGATGCTGCAAGGTGCTTGTCTCTTCCTTCTATCTCTGCCAACTCAAACCCACCTCCATCACCCACCTTAAATCCTGCTATCCTCCAAGAAGCCCCCTGATCACCCCGGCTGAAAGCAATGACTCTTTTCCTCGAACCCTTGTAGTATTGCCAGTTTACATGGTTCTTGGCACTGGTATCCAATGAACTGATACCTTGTGAACCTCATACCTGAGTCATCAACGGGATCAGCATAAACCTTGGAAATGGCCAATGGCACAGTTATGTAGAGGATAAATATGGGCTCTGAAGTCCGAGATGGCTGGATTTGAATCCTTGTTTTCCCAGAGTGTCTCTGGGCAAGTCCCCCAGGCTCTCTGAACCCTGATTCCCTGGGAACAATACCATCTGCAGTGTCACAAGATTCTTATTTGTTGTCTGAATAAATCATGAAGCATATACATGAAGAAGCTCTGTAAAACGTAAATAAAATCTCCATTCAGAGAGCAGTTATTATTTTAAAATTACAAGTTATATACCAGTGGTTTGATTCAGGAAGACAACCGGAGATTGTATACAAGCCATCGGCTTGGGCGTCCAAACAGAAACCTGATTCTGAAGCCCAGTTTCAGGAGGGCTTATATTTACATACTGAAGAGCTCCAATTCTGATAGAAAATGTTCTGGGGCTGTCAGGGGAAATTCTACTAAATTACAAAGCTGCCAGCTCCTGGTTTATCAACCTTTAGCTCTGGCACTATTTAGTACTACGCCTGTCTGGGCCCAATTTCCCAGTCTTTGATTAAATGTTAGGAACTGACCATCTCATTGTGTCTGAAACTGCATGCTACTTCCCAGACAACTGGTGGGCTCTTCTCTGCTTCCTTCCAACGCCTTCTCTTCCTTCTCTGCCTCAGTGTCAATCTCTCAGATATTTATTATTCTGAACTTTGATTTCAGGCTACCACTTGCTGTTGGGAAGGGGTACAGGAAATGTCAAGTCTCAATGGATATTATTCCTCGGCTGAAATTCTAACCTCGGGTTCCTCTTCCTGTAACATACCTATACAGAAATAGCCCGGCCTGATCATTTCCTTTTGATGTTTAATTGGATGTCGGTGCTGTGCTTTCTGGGCTGAGAAGCTAATGCTTCTCAGAGAGAGAACAATTCCGGCTATACACACGAGACCTGTAGCGGGGAGAATGCTCCGCGCTGAATGTAATTTTCTCTCCCATCCATGAACAGAAGACAATTTCTCTGGCATTAAAGCATCTCACTCAGTCTTTCTGTCATTAATAAGAATCAAATTCTGTTCCCTCAAATTTAAATGTAATTATATTTGCCTCGTAAATAAAATTGAATTACCATTTTCAAAATTTAGCACTAATGCAAATGCTATATTTAGAGCTTTAATTTTTTAACCCTGTTACTACTTTCGACTTATTATTATTATTTTTTAAACACTGGGCTTATTTTGCTGTCAACTGTGACATAATTTGATAACAGAGCGTCTCTGTTCCCTATCTTTCCAGTCATATTTGTTGTTAACTATGCTTCGTGGTTAGCTTGTCTTTTTGGTAGGGGAAGAGAGTAATAGAGAGGCAACTGGCAGCTCAGAGGATCTGAGTTTGAATTCTAAAAGGTCCACCCTAAGCGAAGGAACCTAGGCCAGGGTGGGCTGAGAGAGCTAAAGAGCGAGCCCTGACATGGAGTCTGAGAGAGAAATCTTCACTGTGCATTGGAAATTTTTTTAATCCGAGATTTGCAGCAAGGCATTCAGTAGACCCCAGGTTTGGACCCTGCCTACCTTTCTGGCCCAACTAACCGCCCCCCCCCCCCCCCCCGCCCCGCTCCACCGCCCCAGAGCTCTGAGTCTCCGGTCAGAGAAAAGATTTTCCAGAGGCCACTCCTACATATCTGTGTACTTCGCACATGCTGTTCCATCTGCCTGCACTTCCCCTGCCCCTCTCATGTTCTGGCTCACAAGTCTCCTCCCTGGGAAAGACTGTCTCAGCTTCTGGCCCCACCATCTTCTGGCTGAGCTCACTGCTCCTGCCCTTGTGCTCCCAAACCCCATGCACATACCTCAGTCAGAGCTCTTATCACACCACTTAACTAGGTGTCACTTCCCGAGTGGGTGAGGTTCCCTGATCCTGGGTGCCCAGAACAGCGCCCAGCACACAGGGAGGCCTAAAAGGGTCATAAGTGAATGAGGTGGATATCTGTGCCTGTCAGGGGCAGGTGCAGATCTGGAGCTGTTCTGGGATGCTCTCTCTGTGAGGCTGTATTCCACTCTGGAATTGAGCTCAGAAAGCTCATTATGGAAGCTGATGCTAATGCTGTTTGGCCCTTGTGCTGTTGTTTGGGGATAAATATGTCAGCACATTAATAACTTCATCTGGACTCAATGACCAGTGATGGCAGCTGGTGGTAAAGAGTCAGAAACCACAAGGAAACTGAGCCTCTGAGAGAAAGCAAAGTTGTTCAAGGCTACATAGACTCAAATCCAGGTCTGGCTCTAAACCTTCACTATATAAACTGTCCTCAGACTTAAATTTGCAAGAGTCTAAGGGACTATTTGGATAATTTAGATTTAATCATGCATTTTAAAAACACACTATTTATTGAGTGCTTACTGAGTGCCAGCACCATGCTAGGCATATTATACATATGCATTAAAGCTAATTTAAAAAACAACCCTGCAAAGCAGGTACCATTAGCCATATTCTTTGGATAAGCTCAGTCTTAAAGCTCTAGCTTGGTCCCACTCTAAATCCCATGCAATTCTTTCTGACCGCATATGCTACCTCCAAACCTGTACCACAGAATCTCTAAAAGATCTCTACCTGTTCTTCCATGAAACTCAATTGCAGTGAGATGATAAGAATCATAAACCACCAGCATGGGCATTTCACAGGCAGAATCTCTGCCATGTATCGCTTCTATGAGCCAGCAACCCAAAGGGATAAAATGCAGTGAGAGGACCCTCTCAAATAAAAGTCATTTATGGAAGATAAGATTGGAGAGGGCTCACAGAGCAGTGGAAATGATGAATGAATTTATGAAGCTGAGGACGGAGGCTACTGGGCTGGGGTGGAGGGGAAGAAAGACCCGAGGGAGAGCCAACAGAGGGGCAAACGATGAGTCTAAGTGACCACATTTGAAATGGTATCCTGGAAAATGTCACAGAGCTTGAAATCCTCTTTAGAAGTCCTGAGGCTCTGAAAGAAAGGTAGACTCTTCCAATTGTAAGGACGGTCTCAGAGAGGTTAAATTCCTTCCCTTTTCTAAGGCAGCTCAAAGCCAAGAGGATGAAAAGCCAGCTAAAGCATATGGGGGAGGTGGGAGAGTCATTCTGCTCAGCAAGGCTGCTGAGTGGGCCCATTTTATGCAAAAGCTGATGAGGCATCCAGCCCAGCGTGGCTGCTCCCTGGGGAAGATGGCCTGAAGGAGGTGACCCCTCCTGTCCAGGAGGGGTTCCGGGCCGGCCGGCACGGCACACGAAACTAACATGAGCTAGGTCTGGAAATAGACAAAGAAGGAGCCCAGGGATTTGGTTTTAGCCCTTAGTGCATGCGTGTGTGTGTGTGTGTGTGTGTGTGTGTGTGTGTGTATGGCGGTGTGGGGGCACACTGGGGTGGGGAGGAGGGTCCTGAGAGAACAGATTAGACCGGTAGTGTGCTGGGATCTTCCTGGGCAGAGCCAATAGCCTTTTCTTTGATGTGCCACTGGGTAAGTCATCGAGGAATCATAGAGAACCTAACCCAAGACAGGCCCTGCACTAGGGATACTGGCAAACCCTGACCTCATGGAGATCACGCTTGGCAAGAGAAAGGCTTGATGATAATACATTGCTCAGTATGCCACAGAGCTTGGCAGAGGCCCTAGAGCCATATCCGGTGTGAATCTGGACTCTGCCACTCACCGGTGGGGGGAAACTGGCAAGGAATTGAACTTTTCTGAGCTTCAGTTTCCTTACCTGGAAAATGGAACTAGTAATACTTTCTTCCACAGGGGTTTGTAGAACCTTAATTAAGATAATGGTTGTAATACACTTAGTTCAGTTGGTTTGGTACATGGTAAGCCCTAAGAAATGGGTGGCTCTTTAAGTGATGCTCCATCCTGTGGCTTATCAGGAAAAAAGATAAGATCACTGATAAGGAAACACCTTTGGATGGAAAGGGGGGGGGGGGCTTGAGGCAAGAGCTGAGGACTTAGCTTTAATTCACACTCTGCCACTGCTAAACTGATTTACTCTGGACAAGTCACTTCATCCTCCCAGCTCTTTAACCCTCTGTTAAACCACAGCACTGGCAATCACCATCACCATCACCACTACCACCATCCCCCAGAGACCAGAGAAGCCAAGTCCTGCTGTGCTCGGAGTTGAGGACACAGGTGTGCTGAGGGGTAGGCCACAGGCATTCGTCCCAACAATTATCTTACACTGTTTGTCAGGAAGGAAGATCACTTGAATGAGGCAAGATTTGGGGAGGAATTTCTGAGATGAGGCTGGAAGCCAAGCTACTGGGAACTCAGGGGCCTGAGTAAATACTTGTGTAAAATCGGACTTCACTGTTTCCACAAACAGTAACCAAAGTGCTGGGGAACTTTGTCGGCTCACATTTCATCACAGGCTGGTCGTGGAGTGCGGGGCGTGTCGATTTCAGATGCTTTCATTAAGTCTCGTTCTCTGGCCCAGTGAGACATCTCTTCCTTCCTATGAGGGCCATTTGGTGATTTCTGCCAACTTCACAACCCGTAGTTCGTGCCGACGCTATGAGGAGCACTTAGGACGGGCTGCAGGCCTGCGGTTCCCGATGGGAAGGCTCTGGGCAGTATCTGTGCCAGCCTGGCCGTACCAGGGGCAAATAACACCATACGAGGAGAGCTGCCTCTCGACAGGTGTCTGACTTGGGCCAGGCACCGTGCCGACCACCATACCTACACTTTGTCACTGAATCCTTACAACAATCCTTACAACAATCCTGCAGGTGATTTTACCTTTATGATAGAAGAAGACAGAATTCAGTAGGCCCAGAGGGGAACATTAGGACCTGAGATTCCTGGGTGGGGAAAAACATCTCTTTTGGAATAATGCTGGGAGTGTCTGACCACAGCAAACTTCCTCAAGCACAAGGTTCCTCTTAAGAATGTAACAGATCTCCCCCATTCCCCCTCAGGCTTCCCACAGGAATTTGACAAAAGACCCTAGCATGGCCTTAGGCCACCACTCATAGAGTGGAACTGAGCCAATCAGGAATGGACCACCCAGCACCTAGAGCTATTAGGCCAATAAGGGTGGGACCTGAGAGGGAACAGGGGGTAGGGGAAGGCTGACCAAAACCTTATGACAAGGACCCTTGCCTACTGTCACAGGCATTCACATCCTAACGTCCCCCCTCTGTAAAGAGACCTTTCCTACTATTCTTTCTTCCTGATCTTATACTCTAATACAATTTTGCTGATGCGATGCTCATTTTGTGTCCACCTCTTCGTTCTTAGAGGGAGCAAGACAATGAATCCCACATACTGTGGTAAAGAGTCCTGCAACACCTTGAAGGAAACTAACTGCAACTTGCTGCAGCCATCGTACTAGCGGGGAGCAGATTTTCTGAAAGTCCAGTGCCTGTCCCACCACCATGGAGCTAATTCCCCTAGCACAGAGGCGGTCCCTCAGCTCCAGCACCACCCAGTCAATAAGGCATCTCTTGCTTTACTTCATGGCCAACACTCAACAGCTTTCAAACAGCTTCCACTCAGTGCAAGTGCCCTTGGAAGGGAGGTAGGAGAAAGATACCAAGTGCTCACTCTATCTAGGCACTCTTCTATGTGCGTGCACACATTGTATAATTTAATGGTCACCTAACCTTTGAGGTAGACACTGTTATTATCCCATTTTCAGATAAGGAAGCTGAAGTCAAGAAAAGCCAGTACCTTGCCAAGGTCATCCAGTTAGCACATGGCAGAGCCAGGACTGAGCTCAGGCAGGTACTGCTTATACAAAGCAGGGTTGCAAGAGAGAAAACCACCTTCAAAGTGCTTCCACTAGACTTCAGACTGGTTTCTGGAGGGGATGTGACCGCTGAGGAGGAACAGTGGCCTGTGGAGAGGCAGCACAGAATACCAGGAAGCGGGCTGGGCCTAGGCTCCCAGGCTGAACTTGGGCTGCCAGCCTCATAGGGCACCAGAGTGCCTTAGGCAAGTCTGCAACCCCCTAAGCCTCAAGCTGAGAATGGGGATGATGTCATAGCTGGCCACCCTGCCTACGGGGCTGTTGTCCTGTGTGTGTGTGTGTGTGTGTGTGTGTGTGCGCGTGCGCGCGCGCGTGTGTGTGTGTGTGTGTGTGTGTGTGTGAGAGAGAGAGACAGAGACAGAGAAATATCTCTGTATGCTGTGAAGTACTCGGCAAACACAAATTGTTATTTGCTATCGCCAGGGGAGACGGTAATTTTGAAGCCATCTTTGAAATTCCTGGCCTGGTGGCAGTCGTGACACTGTTTCAGTCAGCTGCAGGTTAGAGATTTACAAACTATAATCCACATTTCTGAAAGGGCATATTTCTTCTTGCCTCTATCAAATGTCTTCATTAATATCGAGGGCTCTCATCAATGGCTGTTTTAATCATAATTGTAATAGCAGCTAACATTTACTGAGCCCATATTACGAGGTGAGTAGCATGATAAGTGAGTTTTTAATAACATCTTAAACAATTCACCACATAATAATTTTCCAAATAGTAACCCCAGAAGGTAGGTCCTGTTAACCACCTCCATTTTACAGCGTAGGGAGGTGAAGGAACTTGCCCGAAGCTAGAACTAGTACGTAGGGGGGTCAGCGTTTGGACCAAGGTTTGCTGGGATCAGGGATGCTTCTCATCACTCCTCTGACCGTGCGCAAGAGGCCACACACAACTGACACCAGTTATGGGGAGCTATGTACACACGATGGAGGAATACAAACTCTCATGATTCTATGTAAAGTCCCTTCCAGTGGGTCTGCTGTCTCCTTTTATGGGACCAACTGAAGAATACTTAGTGATCTCACTCAAAGTTACACCTACCTCTGTGAAAGGCTGTGGCGTTTCATCAGGGATTAACAATGCATGGACACTTATATACCTATCATAAATTAGCTCTGTGGCCACATAACAAACAATACAACCCAGTGTAGCTTTGAGAGGACCATTTATTATATCGCTATAAACAGAGCTATATAAAAAGAATTATTCCTAAGACCCTGCGCATCTGCGTTTGCAATCACGTCTTAACACGAGCTTTGCAAACGAGGATAAAAAGTCCAGTTTAGACTGCATACTGAACATCAATTCTCCATTCAAGGGGGCAAGGTAGTTCAAAGTATTCCAGAGGCACAAAGGCTGCACGGATCTCATTGTTGCCAAAGGTCCTCAACCATCTTTCCTGATCACAAAGGGGACTGCTAACACACAACATGATAAGCTCATTTGGGCTTCCCGTTGTTTAAACAGTGTGGTGTGGTAGAGAAAGCGATTTAGGTAAAAAAACAAAAACAAAAACAAAAACAAAAACAAAAACAAAAACAAAAACAAAAACCATAGCTAGAGATGCTGCCACTTTTTAGCTGTGTGTCCTTGGGTAGGATTACTTAAAAATTTTCTGTGCCTGAGCTTCTCCATCAGTTTATTTCTCTTCATTTGTTTCTTTGTCGTCTCCACTCCCTTCGTCCTTCAATGCAAGTGTGACAAAGATGGGGACTTTCTTATCTCTTTATATCTCTGATTAGAAGAGTCCCTAGTACACAGTAGGTGTCCAAAAGTATTCATTGAGTAAAGGATTCTGTAAATCAGTCACACAGGGGCGATGATACCTTTCTCAAGGGGTTTTCACGTGTCCACTGTTTATTTTTTAAAGTTTCTTTATTTTTGAGACAGAGAGAGTGAGCAGGGGAGGGGCAGAGAGAGAGGGAGAGAGAGAGAGAGTCCCTCCTCTGACAGCGTGGAGCCTGAAGCAGGGCTTGAACTCACGAATCATGAGATAATGACCTGAGCTGAAATCAAGAGTCAGACACTCCACTGACTGAGCCACCCAGGCGCCCCATGTGTCCACTGTTTAAATGAGATATTAAAAGTGAACACACCTGCCATGTACCAAAACTGTGCTAGGTAATTCACAAATTGCCATTTAATCATCATTTTGAGAGGGTCTATGCTTAATTGATTGAGCCACCCAGGCACCCCAAGGGTCTAAAAAATCATAAAGTGCTTACAGACAGAAGGGTGCCAATAGAATTATCCTTTGGAGGTTAGATGTATAAACCCTGTGTATATGAACCAAACAGTAAAACCAAAAACACATTTAATCATGCATTCATTATCCATTCATCAATATTTATTGAGCAGCTGTAGTGAGCCAGGCCTGTGCTGAGTCCTGGGCATGTAGGGTGAATAGACATGTTTGTTATCTTCATGGAACTTACGGGCTAGCAGGGGATCTGGCCACAATGGCAGGTAGGGACTAGGTCACAGAAAACCTTAAATACTACACTGAGTTCAGACTTCATTCTGAAGAACGGGTGAAACTAAAGGGTTCGGCAGCTGGGACCTGAGTCCTTTAAAGCCCCATCCCTGCAGATCTCACCAGGCATGCTGTTCCCCATGGCCCTGCCTCTAGGGATGACCACCATAACATGGGAGATGAGATTTCAATCTATTACTGTAATTCACATGGTTACAGGGCAAGGGTTTGACTCTGGGTTTAAGTGATATGAAGATTAGTTTCTGAATCCTCTGCCCATCTAAAAGTACGGGTGCCGAAGGATGGAGTTCAGGGAAAGAAGAAAAGCACGCAGAGATGTGGGTCACCCCACTAATACATGACAGAGAATAGGGTCAGACCACTAACACTGACAGAGAATAGGGCACGAACCGTGAACATGTTACAGCGGAAAGCCCCTTCCTCCAGCCACGCTGTGCCCTTCTCCCCACACTCACCAATGGAACAGTCGTGTCCGGTCCAGCTTGGGTCACAGCTGCAAAGGCCGGTGTCTGGGAAGAAGGTTCCGTGGCCTGAACACTGGTCCAAGCACGTGGCTCTGGGCGTCTCACAGTTGGTGCCTCCCCATCCCACGGAACAGTGGCACTCGCCTCTCACGCAGACACCCCGGCCTGAACACGTGGGGTCCATGCAGTCCACTGTGACACAAAGCAAAGGGAACACAGGTGAGCATCTGATCAGCAAAGGTGAGGCTTCTTTAAGGGAACTACTACATTTTGTAGTAGAAGGGCTTGGTAAGAGGACACAGATCTCCTGAGGACAGGCCACTTGATACAGTAAAGAGGAAGGATTTTAGCAACTGGTAGACCTGGGTTCCCGGCTCTATGGGTGGCTGGCTGTTTACCAGTCAGAGGCTCGGTTCCCTTGCCTGTAAAAGGTGGATACAAATCTCTAACTTCTTGGTTTGTTGGGGTGATGGAGTAAGAAATAAGTAAGACGGGTGCCTGGCTGGCTCGGTCGGTAGAGCATGTGACTCTTGATCTCAGGGTTGTGAGTTCAAGACCCAGCATGTGACTCTTGATCTCAGGGTTGTGAGTTCAAGCCCCAAGTTGGCAGTGGAGTTTACTTAAAAAAAAAAAAAAAGAAAAGAAATATTTATCAAGTGTTAGCATGGTGCCCCGTGCCTGCTACGTCTGTAATAACTACACCAGTTAGCGGACAAGACGTTGTTTTGTTCACTTCTGTGTATCCACCTCCTAGAACAGTGCTTAGCACATAGGTCCTCAAGAAATCTTTGTCAAATAAACTAATACTGTTTACCACTTCATAATACAGTCTTAACATGAATGTGGGACTAAAAGAGATTCCTTAATTCAAAAGAGAATTTGTTTTGCACTTAAATTCCATTAGATTTTATCATCTTGCCAAAGTTCTTGTGACTGACACAAACTTTCAAACCTCACTTTCCAGAGGGCAAACATTTCAACGACTATTCAAAATTACATGTGGGAGCTTTGCACCGATTCTCCTCATGTAGTGAGTGAACTATATAGCTGTAGCTCACAGCCAGGCAACCCCTGCTGGGCTATTAGAGCCTAAGGTCAAAGTGGTCTCAAGAGATCAAACCAGGAAGACAGAAAGGAGAATAACATTATGGGTGACCTGCTCCGTGCCCGCACTCTAGGAAGTGCTTTACATATAATATCAGATTCAGTTTCTTCCATAACCCAGCGAGGTACAGATGAGGACATTGAGGCTCACAGAGGCAAATAATTTAAGCCAAATCATACAGTTAACCCTGCCAGAGAGGAATCTGAAGGCGCGTCTGTCTGATTCTGAAGCCAATATTTGTTCCTGCGGCTGATTTTCCTAAATCAAAGCTTTAGCTACGGGGCTACACAAAGTTAACAGAGACCTCTAATCTTCCAGAAAGCACTGCACAGAAAAAACAAAAGGAGAGTAGGCAAAGGTTGGTCCAACGTTATGAAAAAGTCATTGGATCTTTTATTTTAGGAAGGCAGGAGATTCCACTCCTCTTGCAACTGTAGGGGACAGTGGTGTCCTGGCAGGGGGCGCTGTGATGGGTGTGGTCAGCTTCCTCCTGGAAGGAGCTCATGAGGAAGCCCTATCTATGCTCCACAGGAAGGAACCTGGCATCCAGCCTCTGAGGCCCTACGTCATGGTTCCATGACCCGTGTCAAGTCCTGTACCTCCTCTGAAATTCCCATGTCAAAACTATCAACACCTCGGTCGCTAATGAGGACACCGAGGATTTGAAAGGACTGTGTGAACTGTAAACTGGTGGCAAGAAGTTACTTTTCCATCCTGTCAGGATATTCAGCAGTGTGACGTGGGCAGACTGGTCAGAGGTGCTTTTACTTTATTCATTTATAATTCAGACAAGCTTTTTGTTCATTTAGGAATTAAATTTCTTTTTTTTTTTTTAATTTTTTTTTTAATGTTTATTTATTTTTGAGACAGAGAGAGACAGAGCATGAACGGGGGAGGGTCAGAGAGAGAGGGAGACACAGAATCCGAAACAGGCTCCAGGCTCTGAGCTGTCAGCCCAGAGCCCGATGCGGGGCTCGAATCACTGACCTTGAGATCATGACCCGAGCCAAAGTCGGACGCTTAACCGACAGCCACCCAGGTGCCCCTACGAATTAAATTTCATAACCCCACATATTTGACTTTGGTGCAAAAGACTGGGAAGCCTGGCCTGCGGATGTTAAGGGTCAGACACAAACGGACAGAGACCGTACAAACGGCTACCTTCTGGGAACAGAATGTCTGTTTGAGGACCAGCTTATCAAGACAGTTCTTTTACTTTATAGGTTTTGAAAAGGGATTTCACCTTACTGGCCTAAATGAGAAATCAGAAAGTCAGAAGGGAGGAGCAATCATTTGCTAAAAACAGAGTTATGAGAACAACAAGAGCAACAACAATAATAATAACAACCAGTATTGAGGTAGTCCTTCTTCTGGGCCATATTTTGCTATTAAACCTTCTATATACATTATGTCATTTAACTTTAGCCACAATTCTTTGAGGTAGATACCATTACTATCCCCATTTCATAGAGGAGGAAATTAAAGCACAGAGAGGTTGAATAACTTGCCCAAGATCACACAGGGTAAGTGGAGGGATTTACATTGGAATCACTCTTTCTTGGTACACATCTCTTGCTATTTCCTCTGTAATCTTACTGGTTCAAGAATATACACATACGTGTATATGGACATAAGTGGTCAAAACATAGAAACAAAACCAAAATAAAACAAGAAAAGAAACAGAACAAAGTGGAGAATTAATAAAGCCAAACGAAGGCAAAGAATCTTCTCTTGCAGTCTCTGCACACTGCTTAACAATGGTTAAAGCATGACCCGTTGGAGTTCCTGGTAATTAAAAATCATAAAAATAATAATAGTGATATATTTTCATGACTAGCCTCACATCTCAGAACCTCAGAAGGATTATTCTGGCCCATTAGGCTACTATGGTAATTCCCTAGATCCAGAGAGCTTTCCAATTTGACAGGAAACGACTCAGCAATTCCTATCCCGAGGCCTATAAAGGTATTTCCCGTTCTGCGAGCGCCTGGGCCCAGGCTTCGGGTGGAAGCAGTCTCCGAGGCGCCCTCGAGGTTGAATCTATAAATCTGCGCTGTTAGCGAGCAAGCCGGGAGGGCGCCAAGTTTAGCAAGAGGCCCTTGGCGTCACGGCCCCATTCCTCAGACACAATAAGTCTGACAGGGACCCAGGAACCAGCAAAACCAATCCCACGCTCTCAGAAGATGGTCCGGGCGGGGACGAAGGCACTGCTGAAAGGACTACCTCCAGGCAGTAGTCATTGCTTCTGAAGGTCCACCTGGAAAAGTGGGTGGGGCGTGTGAGGGGAGTTTCGAGGAGGACGGAACCTCCAGGAAAGGCCTTTTGGCTGAACTGGCCGAACTCCCTGCAGGGAGGACAACGCCCACAGCCATGATCTGTGCCACCAGGATGCTCTGCCAGAGATGTCCTCTGTAGACTCTGGATCGGCTCTCGCTTTCTGGGGCCTCTGGTTGATGAGAACCCTCGGGTGGGATTAAAGTTGTCTTCTTTCTATCCCACCAGGGCAGTTGCACAAATGACGCTTATTTCCCTGGGAGCGGTGGGTGTCACGGCAAGAGCCAGCTGGCCAGGGGTTAGGGAGGTCTGTGCCAAAGGAGCAGGGGAGAAGTTGGCAGGGAAGTGGGCTGAACTTTGTGTGGAAGACAGTCTAACTCAGTGTCCGCTTGGAAGAGGGGCCAAACGGTACATTTGTTCTCCTCTGCAGAGCTTGGCATTCAAGCCAACATTTCTGGCAGAAGCTTAGCCCATTAATGAAATGATGAGGCCTGCACGAGCTGCAAACACAACTCTTCCCCTAACACGGTCCCCGCTTCAGTGACCACACCAGCCATTAGCCGCTCTTCAGGACCACAACACAGTGTCTCACTCTGCCCGGCAAAAGGCCCGAGGTGGTCTCTTCTGCCCCTCCCCCGACTCCCTCCAAGCGTCCTGTCGGCGCGGTTTTAAAAAAAATAGGGGGCAATAAACCTCAGAAGGAGGAGAGACGGGAGAAAATAAACTTGTTAGCTGATGTTTTATAAACACAGTGAAAGGGAGGAGGAGAGAGAGCAGCGGGGAGTGGGGGGCAGCGGGGGAAGGGCAGGGAAGACCCCGAGAAGCCCCCATTATAAACACAAGGACGCTGCAATGACGCTTCAGCAGAGAAACAGAAATAATAAAGGGAATCAGTACCAGATGGCCCTCCTCAGGAAAGAAAGGAGTGAAAACGCTTCTTTTCGAATAGATCACGTACATCAGAGAGCTTAACAACCTTTTTTCCCCTCTTTGTAAGTACCCCTGCCCGCTGGGGCACTGCCCAGTGCCAGCTGAGCCGGAGGACGGTCTGCCTCCTTGGCCCACATAACACGGTGGGGTTGGGGGAGGGGGGCGGCCCCACAGCCTCAAGAGGAATCTCTTTGTTCTTCTTTTCTTCTCGGGGTCTTCGCCTCAAGTGGCTAAAATGAGAAGGGAAAGCAGATGAAGGTCACCGTTGTCAGGACGAGAAAGTGAAGTTGCTTTGTTCCTGAGGCCGGCGCTCCTCCTCTCTCAGACGGCCCAAAGTAATCCCCAATCCAAGTTAATAGGTCTGAATCGGGACCCCCAGGCACACTTGGGGTTTACAGGCAGCCTGTCTCCAAGAGGCACTGCTTTTCAGACACTAATCCCTTCCTGTTCCCTGCTCCTTTAAAGTGGGCCCATTCTACCGGCTGTCCTTTGCTTGCTTCTTTTTTTAAGAGAAATGATACTTTGAGAGGGGCCTGTGTGTTAAATCCCAAATGGGTTAGAAGGCCAGCTCTCCTTGGAGCCTCCTCCATCCACGGAAGAAGATGCCAGCGCCCTAGATGGCGGGCAGTGGGAGTGAGGGCCGTTAGCTTTGTCCACCAGTTTCAACAGCGACATCCCCCCGTTTCCAAAAGACCTTGGATAAAGTGAGTGGGGTGAAACAGGAAATGTGCTTCAACCGTCCCCAGAATAATACTAACAATATAAGAGCTAACATTTACGGGGCATTTATTATGTGTCAGACACTGAGCTAAGTGCTTTACATGGGTCGTTTAATTCAATCCTTATGATGGCCCTCTGAGGAAGGAATTCCCATTTTGTTGATGAGGGAAGTGAGGCTAGTTTGTGGCACAGCCGGCACTCAAACCTACATCTGGTTCCAGAGCGTGTGCTTTTACAAGCCACCCTATATTGCTTGTGAATAAGACCCCTCTCATCTAGAAATCCCATGCAGTAAAAAAGAAAGAGGGCTCTGAAGTAGTAAGACATGGGGTGGGTCCCAGCCCTGCCACCGGTTAGTTCCATGACCACAGGCCCACCATCAGTTAGCTCCATGACACTGGGTCTGCCACCAGTTAGCTCCATGGCCATGGATGGGCCCACCCCTGGTGAGCTCCATGACCACGGGCCTGCCACTGCCTCTCCCTGGGCCCCGGGATCTTCATTTGTGAAACGAAAATGCTCACTTACCTCACCAAGTTAGACTGCCTGGGAAAGAAATGGCAACACTGTTAAAGCGACAGCTCACTGTCTAGCCTCCACTACACGATCATAGTTTACTTTATGGAGGAAAGAGACATACTCACGAGCATCTACGAGCCATACAACACACGCCTGGGCTAACAGAAGGCAGAGTGTGAAGGCCTCTAACAGACATGCGGAGCACATGAGCTTAAAGGGGAGGAGAAAGAACCTGGACTGAGGGACCAGAAACACTGGGCTCAAACCCAGCTTTGCCACCTACCAGCTGTGTGACCCTGGGCAGGTCATCTGACTCTCTGAGTCTCGGTTCCCCTAAGTATAAAACAGAGATATTACCCTACCCTGTTGGGTTTGAGGTTAAATGACAGAAGGCTTCTAGGACAGAGCCTTGTGTATAGGACGGGCTCCACGTAGGCCACTTCTCTTCCTTTCGCTACCTAGGACTCTGATTTGCCCGTCCTCTTCCGTGTGGTTAATTCCTGCTGCTGATGGGGGCCTGGCTTGGGGTGTGGTCCCAGGGCTGTCCGGGAGCTCTCCTCTGCTCCCTGAAGGCCCTCCCCGCGCTGTGCGCTGACCTCTGTCTGGAACAAGGTGCTGGGCCGCCCGCCCGCCATCCTACCTTCCTCGCAGCTCTCGCCCTTGTAGCCAGGGTTGCAGATGCAGGTGCCCATGATGCAGGTGCCGTGGTTGCTGCAGGCCACGTCGATACACTGGTTGGTGGGCACGTCGCACTCGGCGCCCTTCCAGCCGCTGTGGCACAGGCACCTGCCCTTCATGTACTGGCCGTTCCCACTGCACAGCACGGGGCAGGAGGCTGGGGAGACAGCACAGGAAGTCTGGCATGAATCAGCACCCTGCACACCCCACCTGCCTTTGTTCCTTTCTCCCTTCGGCCTGGAGGCTTGACCAAGAGCCTCAAGTGCTTTGCTACAATTCCCATCTGTCCGTGCTTCTTGCTTTGTTTCACTGTAATTTAAACACATCCGGAACTGTAGGCAAAGGTGTGCAGTGCAGGGCCTGGGGGAGCTAGTGCCCGGTGACCACCGCTTTCCTCCATCCCCGCATACTACTGGTGCAGCACGGTGGTCACCAGGACCCTTATGCAGGAAGCTTCCATCTGTTTCTTGGTCTTACCGGGAAAGACAGCGGCTAGGCCTCCCGCCTGACCCAGTCTCTCCTCCAGCACCCTCCTGACAGCATTCCATTTTGCTCCCTGCCCCCCTACCTGCAGCACCACCTACTGTCTCTCCAACCCAGTCAATCTCAGCTTTTCTTGCCTTTCAGGCTCCACCTGAGCCCCACACACCCCACAAGAGAATAGCTGAGCCCAGCTTGGCTCTCTAAAGTATTATCTTTCCATTCTGCCTCTTAGCGTCAAGTGTTTTGTGATCATCTCTATGAAGGACACTATATAAAAACAAATTATACTGCATTGTGCTGTAAGTACCTACCAGCCTTACCAAGATGCAATAAGGCTGTTTTATACGTGACTCTTAACTTTAAGTGCATATGGGATGAGACAGTAATTCTTGTTAGAAGGAATGACTCATCTCTTCTCTCTGCAGCACCCTCCGCTGGTCCCCGCCTTGCTTCTTTCCTTTTAAAGGCACTGATCAGGTAATCACTGTGGTTCCTCAGGGCTGCAGCTCTGCTGTCTCAAACAGAGTGTCTTCCACATCAGGAAGGATAAGAAGAATCCCCCAAACAGCATCACGCTGTATTGTTATTTGTAGGGCACGGTGAAGAACCATCTCTGCCTTCCTCTGATGAACAACTATTCAAGCATCAGGTCCAGGTTCCAATGGCACCCCACCTGGGGGGCCTTTTCTGGTCCTTATGGCGTCCAAGCTGAGACAGCTGATGGGTGCTCCCCAATTTAACCTTGCTCTAGCATGTTTTACTTACTAATGATGGCTTTGTCATCGTCTACTTACTCGTCTGTCTCCTCGACCAGACTGAGAGCTCCTGGGACTGGGGCTTGCTCAGTGCTCTAACCCCAGCACCTTGCACAGGAACAGGCCCTAGAGGGCACTAAGCAAATGCCTGCTGAATGAGTGAAGAGGTGGGAAGCCCAGAGGAAGGAGCCGTGTTAGTTTCCCCAGAGGACCGCCAAAGCCTCAGGACTACAGAGCTCCTTTGGCCTTTGCCACATTTATTCTTCTGAGAACAGGAACAGAGGCCAAGTGCACAGGGTGTATCATGGGCAGCCTTTAAGCCATGTTAGTAGGGCTGTATGTGCCCAAGTATGAGGCAACATTAGGGTCCTGTGTGGAGAAAAGCATCCTTCCCTCCCGAGTCTCTCCCCTCGGTGGTCCCTGCAAAGAATCTGGCAACAATGGAGCACTAATGCAGGCCCTGCCACAAGGCCAGAGTGAACAGCAAAGAAAAGACACTGGGTGCGTGTCGACCATACTTCAATAATCAAAAAACAAGTGAAACAAGCCCCCCCCCCCCAAAAAAAAAACCACCAAAGACACTTGGCAAAGGCTGATCACTCCTCAAAAGGGAAATCAACTTTTTTGAAAGACCCTCACTGTCACTTCCCCCCTGCCCCCGCAGCAGACGGGAGGTTCACTGTACCTGCCCTTGTAAAGGCTGGCCCTCCTGAGCTCTCCAGTCATGTCCTTGTGGACAATGGGGCTGATGTGGCCTTAGCTCTGCCGGCAGGCCCCCTGCCCTTGGAGCTTCCAAAGAATGGCTCTGGGGGGTCCTTTTTGTGGGAGGCAGGAGGTGGTCTGGGGTCCCGCGCTTTCTCCAAGAAGCAGGAGGTGAGCCCCCCACGGGGCCGAGGGAGCGGGCCTCACATGCACACACGCACACACAGGTCTCACCTCTGCCACAGTCCGGGCCCAGGAAGCCCAAGAAGCAGTGGCAGGTCCCAGAGATGCAGTCGCCGTTGCCATAGCAGTTGCTGGGGCAGTTATCCACCGACTCTGGAGGGGGAAAGAGGGAGAGAGTTGAAAAGAGAAACTTCTTCACCCAGACCGAGGGCCTGGGTATCAAAACCTCAGGTGAACCAGGGCCCACACGTTCTAGCTCTTCTGGCCCAGTTGCTGAAAAGAACCAACAGTTAAAAATGATGTGTGTTGGTTTTACTCTTACTGCATCTCAAATGACACTAAGAGACGTGTTCTGGAAAACGTCTGCCGCCACCAAGTTTTTATATATCAAGTTTGTATCTACAAACGCGTAAGAAATTCTTCAGCTGAAAACACTGGGGACAACAGTGCAAGCTGTTCGTGGTGCTTATCTGTGGATGCCGGGGCATCATCGGGAAGTCCTTGCGGTCTTCTTTATGCTTTGCTGTGCTTTACATTTTCCTCTTAAAGGGCTGATATTCCATTCACTTTCTTCTTCTTCTTTTTTTCATAAAGCTCCTGGCATTTGCAAACCTGTCTCTTCCCGTCTCAGATTGCTCACCTATCGGTCTGGGTGCACACTGTCTTCCCCAGGGCTAACACAACGGCCTCCTGGCTGGTCTCGTTTCCTCTCTTGCTCCCCACCCCACGCAGTCACCACCCAGCAGTCTGAGTGATCTCCGGAAAACCAATCTGATCCTGCCACTCTCCTACTTAAAACTCTTCAGAATGGCTTCCCATTTATTGAGACCAAAAAAAAAAAAAAAAAAAAAAAAAAAAAAAAAAAAAAAAAAAAAATCCAAGTTCTTTCAAAAGGCACAGGAGTTTTCTCTCGTACTCCCTCTGCTGTCCCTGCATCCCTGGCGTATGCTGTCATGCCCACCTTTTGCAGGGATGTGATTTTCTCAAACTCTTCCTACTACTTTTAGTATGCTCTGTGTGACGTGACAAAGAAATATGGCATTTATTTCAGAAAGGTTTTAGCAAAAAAAATAGTCAACGTTTTGTAGCATCAGGTAGTCCGGTCTTTTAACCTAGAAAATCTGTGTATTTGGAACAGCCTATTTCTCAATAATGCTGGATGTGGAATAAAGGAAAGAAGCCACTATATACTGAATTATCTTCTTTGTGTCATGTATTTCCACAAAGTTCATCATTTCACTGTCGCCAAATCTGCAAGCGTGTATTGTTATTCCTATTAAAAAAAGAAAAAAGAGGAGGCCCAGAGAAAGATGAAGTAACCTGCTGAGAACCACAAAGCCACTGAGTCCTGGAGGCGGGATTTGAACCCAGGACTCCAGGCCTGGTCTTCTTCAATGATACTGTGCTATCTGGGCCTTGAAGGAACTCACTCCACAGCAGGAGCCCGGGGGATGAATGAGGTGACAGATTTATGGCACAGCGAGGCCAGTCCTGAAGACAGCAAAGGATCCCCGCTAGAAGGCAGTAAACTCCAGAAATTTCAGGGCTTAAAGGGATCCAAGAGACCACAGCCTAATGCTCTCATTTAACACTGAAGGAAACTGAGACCCAGAGGAAAGGCAGTGACTCAACCAAGGTCTCAGAGTGAGTCAGAATAGAAAGCAGAGGAAGGGTAAGGTGGGACAGAGTTAAGGGTTTCAGCCTGTTGTCTTAGCTCACAGCTACAAGTCATGAAGCCAAGACTAAGGCCTCTGTTAAATGAGATGTTAGCCTAAAAGACGTGAGTCTTGCCCACAGGAAATCTGCAGCCTAACTGGGAGAACGAGAGGACAGTTGTCACCCAGGCAGCAGTACAGGGCACGGAAGCAGCTTTGCCTGGAGGTACAGAGACCTGGTTCTGGGGTCCATTCTTCCAGTACCATGCTGGGGAGCCTAAAACAACTTCCCTCCCCTCTCTGGGCCTCACCTCCTTCATATGTGAAATGCGGGTGAAGGCAGAGATGACCCCTAGCACTACCCCCTGTTCTAAAATTTTATGAGTCTACAATTCATAAGAGAGCAACTGTGCAGAAAAGACGTCCAGACAAGGAACCCTTAAATGTGACAAAGCACTTAGGGCCAATGCAGTGGGAACTGATTGAACAAAACCAGGACAGGGAAGGCTTCCCAGAGGAGGTGGGCTTGAGGAATGACCCAAATATGGATAGGTTAGGGAAAAAGTTGGGGGATGGTGAGGAGCTCCTAGCGTGGTACATTTCCCAGACAGGTCTCTTCCCAACTGTTTGCCATCATTAACTTGCAAACTACTTAAAAACGTTTGGCAAAAGAGTTCAAATGGGTAGTTCCTTTGGTGAATGGGTAGGAAATCCCATTCCCTCGATGTCCCCCTGCTAACAAGGGCAGTGCTAAGAACAAGAAGGTCCAGTCTGCCTGGACTCACTGCAGCACAAAGTAGTCCGGGTCTCGGCAGAGCGAGGCTCACAAGCCAGGGCCCTGGGCACCTCCGCTCTCTGTTGACTCTGCCTGGAAGAATCCACGTTCCTACTGCCTTACGGTTATAAGTGTCTTTACAGAGAATGACTTGGGAACTTTCATTCTGAAGATGCTTTTAAAAATAAGAATTGTGAGTAAAGTTTACAGCCAGATTATCTTCACCTGAAGCTACTGGTTGACGGTACAACGAGGGAGGGTGGGTTCCACCCATAGCACTGCAGGAGGGGCACAGGGCAGAAGCAGAAGGCCTGGCTTCCGGGTCCTGCTCTGCTACTGAATGGCCGTGGGACCTTGGCCGTGTCACTTGATTTTTTGGCACCTGTTTCCTCATCCTTCCACTTGTTCCTCTTTTGCTTCCCTGCATGGCAACTCCTAGTCCTTTCAAATCCAGCTCAAATGTCACCTCTCCTGACAAGCCTTCCTGATTTCTTGAAAAGGCTAAGTTACTCCCAGGACTGAAGGTAAGTTATTCACCCCTATTGAAACTCCACATAGTCTACGTTGTTGTTACCACTGAGAGAATTCAACTGGATGATCTCAGAGATCCCCCCAGCTCTAAAACTCTCTGGTTCAGTCCTTCTCAAACCCAGGGGTATAAAATATGCCTCTTAATAAACTGCCACAGTTACCAGTTGCATTTTTAACAAGATCAATTGCAGATAAGTGTTACACACTGTCTAGATTTTGATTTATGAAGTCTGCGAGATACAAACCTGTTAATCATCTGCCAAAAAGCCTTCATAGTGAAACGGTGAGGAAAATACATTTTCCGTGACTGAGTATAGTGTTGTTTGCTGAATCTGACAGAATAGAAGCCTGTTTCCTTCAAAATTTGCCCCAGGCTGTTGGTGTCAGGGGAGGCAGAAGTTTTAAGAGACATGGAATAATTTTACGACAGCAACGAGGAAGTGGAAGGGAGACATTTAGAGAATATTTCCTTTGGACGAAATGTTTAGGTCTATAGTTTTTCTTCCACTTGGAAGGCTTTCAACTACTGGGGGTCCACCTGGGACCCCACAAATGAGTCTCCACTAACCAGATATCTCTATACTAAACATTAGGGCAGAAGTGACACTCATTGGCTCGGGAGAAGTGTGAACTTTATTGCATAAATGTTATGTTTCCAATTAGTGTTTGGTGAATTTCTTCCCCTTATAGTTCCTTCCTGCTTTGCTCATGTTCAAACTGCAGCTGCCTTCATTTAGCAGAAGGTGTACCTTTAGACTGCTCAGATCGGAATTAAAAATTTAGCTGCCTGTGAATAACTGACTTTCATAATCAGGGTGTATGGTATGTTGGAAAATGGGGGCCTTTTCCCCTCGCTTTTGTTTCTCTATCACAACAGTGGGTCCTGCTAGGAGATTTAATTTTCAGGAACTTGTTTTTCTTCCACAAATATTGGACTGTAAAGTTTAAGTGTTTCCTTAGCTCATTCTCTGGATGTGTGTTGTGAGTGGGTGTGTTCTCTGGATGTTGTACAAAATATTTTTCGAAATACAAAGGGGTGTCTGCAGAAGGAAGAGAAGGCAACGCTTTTTCCTAGAGGAGATGTGGAAACCATAGAAGCCTCAGTGAACCCATTACAGTGCCTCCCTTTGTCTGCTCACTACCCTTTTCCAGACCCATATCATTAGCATTGCTGCCTCAGGGTGAAAGAGGAGCAGAGTTGATCAATATGTCCTCCTGGTATGGGGTTGAAAGCCTGACTTCATTTTCCACCTTCTGCTTTCCTTTAAAAAAAAAAAAAATTTTTTTTTTTTAACATTTACTTTTTTTTTTTACTTTTTTTTTTTTAACGTTTTATTTATTTTTGAGACAGAGAGAGACAGAGCATGAACGGGGGAGGGGCAGAGAGAGAGGGAGGCACAGAATCGGAAACAGGCTCCAGGCTCCGAGCCATCAGCCCAGAGCCTGACGCGGGGCTCGAACTCACGGACCGCGAGATCGTGACCTGAGCTGAAGTCGGCCGCTTAACCGACTGAGCCACCCAGGCGCCCCTAACATTTACTTTTTGAGAGACAGAGAGAGACATAGCACGAGCCAGAGAGGGGCGGAGAAAGAAGGAGTCACAGATTCCAAAGCAGGCTCCAGGATCTGAGCTGTCAGCACAGAGCCTGATGCAGAGCTTGAGCTCACGAACCATGAGATCACGACCTGAGCTGAAGTTGGACATTTAGCTGACTGAGCCACTCAGGCGCCCTTCTGCTTTCCTTTTTTGGGATCCCAAAGCCTCCTTTTGTAGGAAACAGGGAGAAACCACAGAGGAAATCCCACCAGGGAGAGGAATACTAGTTCACAGGGGCAGTCACACCAGAGGAGGAAAGGAGGCCTTTCTCCTCCACGAGCCCACCAGGGCATGAGCGCACCTGCTTCAGGCCCTGGTCTGGTCAGGCAAACCTCCAGGGTCACGGGAGCCTGCTTATGGATTCCAGCAGCAAAGACAGACAGAATCCGCTGTGAGTGAGGCTGGAGCTCACTGGCCATCCTCAGTCCCTCTTTTCTGCTCATCCAGTATGTATCCCTCGCTCCCAGCCCCTCCTCTGTCTCTTGGTCCCCTGTGATGTGTTCAGCCAACAGAAGCAACCCCTTCCACTGCTTCTCTTATCTCTCCTTAAGTTGTAAGTGTGCATGTCGGCATTTCTTTGGGAGCAGCAGCTCAAAAGACCAAAGTCTACCTATTGGTAGACCTATTGGATCCATCCTTTGCTTCTTCCTTTTGGCTTCTGTGTAGGACAGATGCTAATGCTTCCGGCAAGAGCCAGGAACTTGGACTCTGGGACAGCCAACTGGATGACTGGGTACAAGGCCTTGACCGCAGCTCCTGAAATTTATACTTTAGGTTACATCTATTACATCTTCCTTGATTCTGAAAGGGGATTGGGTTTATTATGGGCAACCAGGAAAAGAAAGGAAGACAAACCAGGCAGCATAGCTAGGATTTAATTCCACAGCAACTCAAGGTTGAGGAAAGACTCTAAGAGAGATCCTCTCATTCCCTCAAATGGAACCATGAAAGGTGTATCACAGATTTTAATTTATTCTTCATAATAATTACGAGAAATAGTACCTTTGCCATCATTTTACACACTTACACCTCTCAGGTGGAGACTGTGAGCTGCAGTCACTTCCTCAAGGTCACATGGCTAGCTGTAAGGGCAAATCTGGTAGGCGAACCAAGCTCGGTCTGAAGCCAAAGAAGCCGAGTTTGTGATAGACGATCTGAAGCAGAGTATGGGCTCTGGAGCCAGGCTGCCTCTGGCTGGCTATGTGCCTTTTGGACAAGTTGTCTCTAAATATCGGTTTCCCCATCTGTGAAATGGGTTAGTAACAGCCACCTAAGAGAGCTATTTTGAAGAGCTAATACTGTAACACTGTGCATGTAAAGAGGTTTGCTCAGGACTTGGTAGAGTTGACACTTTGGTTTTAAAGAAGGGTCACACAAGCCTTCCATTTATGAACCGAAGCAATATACTAACCTGGTCTAATGAATCCAAGCAAGGCAACGTGGGCTTTGGGAGGTAAACACACACACACACACACACACACACGCATAAAACACACAGAAACTCCCCATGGTAAAACAGGAAAACAAACAAGCATGGTGTTGAATGTGAAGAAGGCAGGGCGGTTGGGTAGATTTCCTCCTGGGGAAAAGCACTATCAAAACAAATTAAACCTGTTGTCTCCCAGAAGCCCAAACACAGGCAGACTCGTGCCAACATCTGAAAGAACTTTTCTCCCTGTGCACTCTAGATTGGCACTGGGAAGGTGCCAGGTGCTGGAAAGCTGTTCCATGGCCTGTGAGGTGTCAGTCCCTGTAGGTGCCCCAGTGATCTGTGCAGATGATGGGATTCAAAGGCCTCCAGTCTGCAACAGTCTAGGTCAATGCAATGACAAAAATCTGACAAAGCCCCTGACAGCCTGGGCTTGAAGCCAGTTCTGCACTGGTATGTTAACTGGGAGGTCTGTTTTCGATCAGACCCAGAAGTTTACCAACCACTCTTAAGAGCAGCTCTAAGGAGGGGTCTAGGAAAAATGATTATTCCCTTGACTACATTAAGTGTCGGTTCTTTGTTAATTATTTCTTTGGGGGCAAACAGAATTTCTCCAGTAAGACTATGAGCTCCTTGAAGACAAGCATCACATTTGGTTCTCCAAAGAGTCTGCTGTGTGCTACACACACATAGCAAGTACTCAGTAATATTCATGGTGTTGAGAAACGGACCGAAATACAAAGAGGAGAATGGAGGAAAGAGGGCAGGAGGCATGGGATGACAGTCAGACTCCAGAGAATGGCTAGTAGTTGGCAAACAAAGCCACTGCTTCTTTGCCCTACAGGTTTAGATGTGCACTGCCTAGAAGAAAGGGGCTGATAAGAAGTGCAACTCTGGGGGCGCCTGGGTGGCGCAGTCGGTTAAGCGTCCGACTTCAGCCAGGTCACGATCTCGCGGTCCGGGAGTTCGAGCCCCCCGTCGGGCTCGGGGCTGATGGCTCGGAGCCCGGAGCCTGTTTCCGATTCTGTGTCTCCCTCTCTCTCTGCCCCTCCCCCGTTCATGCTGTGTCTCTCTCTGTCCCAAAAATAAATAAACGTTGAAAAAAAAATTAAAAAAAAAGAAGTGCAACTCTGTGTTGCACTCTCAGACCGTATCTGGAGTTCAGTAGTTCACGTCCAGGAGCCACATTTAAGAGACAGATAAGATGAGCTTGAGCAGGTTTACTAAAGAGCCATGAAGACAAGGATAAGAGAACTTGAACACACATTTTCAGATAAAGAATTCCTGAAGGGAT
Organism: Felis catus; assembly: GCF_018350175.1. Classification (NCBI taxonomy): domain Eukaryota; kingdom Metazoa; phylum Chordata; class Mammalia; order Carnivora; family Felidae; genus Felis; species Felis catus. The sequence continues at coordinate 53,627,248 of NC_058377.1, read as the reverse complement.
TGGGAATTTAGCTTACTCTGGGGGCATGACCTCTGTTTAAAAATATCTGAAGGGCTATTATGTAAAACAAGGATTGGACTTTTGTTTTGTGGCCCTAAATGAGGTTGATTAGGTCCAGTGGGTAAGGACTATATAGTCCTTGGGAAATGGGCTTAGTTCCAAAGAAGAAAGAGTTTTGTACAAGTCAGAGCAGGATACAATTTACTATGTTGGATTATAGTCTATTAAGTTGTATGGATGCACGCAAATACTGTATACTTCTTGAGGGCAGGGAATGTCATTCGTTTCTGAATCTTCAGTAAACAGTAACATCCTTGGCTCACGGCAGGCGTTAAATGAATGTAGTTGGCTGAGTGATGAAATGAATGGACTAGGTGACCTATAAGACCATACATACATTTTCAGTTACTGGATGTATTCAAAGAGAAGGCAAACTGATGACTGGCAGAGATACCACAGAGGGATTCAATATAAGTTGTATTGCATCATCTACGCTTGAAATCTTCTGAATCTACAAGTCATGTATGAGGGAACAGGCCTGGACTATATTGAGACACTTGGGTTCTAGGCCTACTCCTGCCCCCAGAGTGTTAGGTGACACTGGCCAGATCCCTTCCTCTCTCAGGGTCTTTCTTTTCATCTACGAAATTAAATTCATTCAGCAAATATTTCCCAAGCATCCAGTCTGGCTCAGGAAGTGTTCCAGTGAAGTGGATGGCTTGGGTGATCTTTCAGATCTAACACTCTGTGATCTAATGAATCAACCCAAATTGTCAGTCGTTAGCTACACAAACTGATGAAAGAGCTGAAACATGATGAAAATCATCATGTTCGGGATTTGAAAATTTTTTTTAACATTTATTCATTTTTGAATGGGGGAGGGGCAGAGAGAGAGGGAGACACAGAAACAGAAGCAGGCCCCAGGCTCCAAGCTATCAGCACAGAGCCCGACGCGGGGCTCGAACTCACGGACTGCAAGATCATGACCTGAGCCGAAGTTGGCCACTTAACCGACTGAGCCACCCAGATGCCCCTCATGTTTGGGGTTTGAGAGGAGAAAAGGAGGCTTGTTCATTTAAGGACTGACTTTGACTTTTTACACCTCCCTTCCGAGTCTGTGGATAACGGCTAGTGAACATCATGCTATCCTCAGGCTGTGAGACGGGCAGCAAGGCCGAGTCCTCAAGACAGGGCTGGAGAGGAGGTGCCTCCCTGCTGCCTCAGGCTGGGAGCCCCCACTCTGTTCCCGGGGCTGTTGGTGACTGCTCTCCCAGGTGTCAGAGGCTCCACTGTTGGCTCTGGTTCCGCTGCCTTGCCTGGAGAATGCTGCACATGTGGTCTCCTACCATGCCCCACGAGCATATGCCGGAGAGGCCACTGAGACACTCAAGATGTGCTGATGAGGCTCACAAGTGCTATGCTGTTCGAGAAGGGCTTCAAAGGAGAGGTGCGTGCTCACATGTTTGGAGACACAATTCCTTCCCTTGTAGATCTACCAATCCTCCACCGGCCGTTCCTTCGGACGTGTGATGCTCTGCCCACAGCTCCTGCCTAAGCAGCAGGCCCAAGTGGCCCAGGGGACGCCACCTCCTCACTGGCCACAGCTGACTGGGCTGGGATGAGCACCTGACCCAAACGGACTCCGTGCACCGGCTGACTGGCACGCTCTGATGTGGCCTGGTGTGCAGAGGATCTGGGCCAATCAGAGACCCACTCTCTAGGATCTGAACGAACATGCACCCAGGGAACGTGCTGTCTGAAGTCTCAGCTTACTCGTCTATGAAATGAGAAAGCTGCTTGCCTTACACAACTGTCGTGAAGATTAAAGAAAACCACTACCCATGTATGAGTCTGTGTATATGTACATAGTGCACGCATGCATATATATATATATATATATATATATATATATATATATATATATAGACACACTCTGGCACACACGAGGTGCTCAGGAAATGCTGCTTTGCTCCTGTCCCCAGTATAGTGTCATTGATTATAAACCTTTAGCCTGTGTCAGTCAGCTGAAGGGCTGGATTGCTAGGCCCTACCTCCAGAGTTTTTGATTTCACAGGCCTGGGGTAGGGTCCCAAGTGATGCTGATGCCCTTGGGTACCCTGGGTATCACTTTGAGAAGCACCGGTCTGGAAGAAAGGGCTGAGACTTTACCCACAGGTCTATCAAAACAAGCCGGAGGGGACAGAAAGATCTAAACTATGCAAGAATGCCATAACTTGGGGACCACTTCCAAAGAGGAGGGCCGGGTCCTCCAGGAGGTAGTATTTGAATAGCTCTTGAAGAACAGACAGCCTTTTGAAATGCAAAGCAGTTCTGGGCAAGATGGGGGTCGAGCCAGAGCCAGAGCCAGAATAATCATCTTTGCTGCTCCCACGCAGCGACCTGCTGATCATCATGCCAACTTCATGTCAAGTCTGTCTTTAGAACAAATTATTTAAGAAATCAGGTTTTTAAAAGCTCTACTCAGCTGCTGGCTAGAGAGTTCCATCTAACGAACATCACTTTGTGATGAATTATTCTGTGATGACAGACAATGGGGGAACAGAAACAGGCTCTGAGGAGGTGGGGTGGGGGGAGCTGCTAATTATTCTCCAATCATTTACCCAGGCTTGTCGCCAAACTCAATACTGCTCATGAGCTACGTAGAAAACCAGGTCAGCATGGTCTGGTTTGAAAACATACAGAGCTATGTAGATGACCTAGATCCCCGCAGGTTAGGAAACTCCCACGACAGGGATGCCTGGGTGGCTCAGTCGGTTAAGTGTCTAACTCTTGACTTCGGCTCAGATCTTGATTTCACAGTTCGTGGGTTCAAGTCCTGCATCGGGTTCTGCACTGATAGGGCAGAGCAGAGCCTGCTTGGGGTTCTCTCTCTCTGCCCCTCCCCTGCTTGTGTTCCTTCTCTCTCTCTCTCTCTCTCTCTCTCTCTCTCTCTCTCTCTCTGTTTCATAAAAAAGAAAAGAAAGGAAAAGAAAAGAAAAAAGAAAAGAAAAGAAAAGAGAAAAGAAAAGAAAAGAGAAAAGAAAAGAGAAAAGAAAAGAAAAGAAAAGAAAAGAAAAGAAAAGAAAAGAAAAGAAAAGAAAAAAGAAAAGAAAAGAACTCCCATGACAGCCAGGACTTCACCTGGAAAATGGAAAGAAATGTCTGGGCCACATTACCTCTGGCCTGGACCAGTGTGTTAGCATTGTGAGTGCATGTCTGCCTACAGCCTTATCCCTCTCAGTCTGCTCTATACCTGCAGGCCTGGGCTGTCATTCTGAAACTGAGTGTCTTCAGGCCACTGACAAGGCCAATGCTCCTCAGCATCCAGAGTAGATACCACAAATTGGAGGCTTTTGTTTGCACAGTGTTTAAAAAATTTTGAATCGGTGGCCAGGATTTCTAAACAAGGAGAACTCATTAAAAAATCTTCATGGTGGCAGGGCACCTGCCTGGGTGGCTCAGTCGGTTGAGCGTCCAACTCTTGGTTTTGGCTCAGGTCATGATCTCAAGGTTTGTGGGTTTGAGTCCCACATTGGGCTCTATGCTGACAGCGTGGAGCCTGCTTGATTCTCTCCCTCCCTCTCTGTCATCCCCTCCCTGCTCACTCTCTCTCTCTCAAATAAAAAACAAAAAACAAAAGAAACCTTCGTGGTGGCTTTTCTTGAAAAATTGGAAGATCCAGCATGGCAACAATCTCTTCTCATTTAGGAGAGGCCCCTATACTGTGGGCACCTGCTTGGCCCCCGAGACATTGGAATATAGGACTCCGGCCTGGAATGGTGTTTCTAAATGTCATTTATATAAAGGTACTGCCTTTATGCTGTTGTCATAGACACATGCTATCTGTCCTATTATTCACTTCGTATTTTTGGCTCATTTATTTTCTTGAATGTTTTAAAACAGAAATTTGAAACAATAGTTCGATGTACCTAATTATATTTTTCCAGCTCACTAAAATAAACACGTAAGTTTTGAAATTGAGTCTGTCTATGTATAACGCAAAATATTCTCAAGAACTATACCTCAGGGAACATTAGAGAGGAGAAAGCCCAAATCTCTGAACCAGGAGTTTAAAGCTCTAACTTCCCTTTCCAAACTAACTTCTTTGCCACAAAAGTCCTCCTCATGGCTTCTGTGCTGCTTCCAAATTCCTCCCCACCCTCACCCCAACCCCACCCCCGCTGGAACCCACACATCTTTTCCAGCCTCCCTGACTATGCCAGTGCTGGTGACCTCACCTGCAAAGCCCTGTCCCCAACCTCATACATGTGTCCAGGTCCTGACTATCATTAGAGCCTCCCCGGATTCCTTCTAGCAAGATAGGTCTCTCCTTCTCTCTCTCTCTCATCTGAATCCTAATGGCAATTTCCTTCCATCCTTCACTTATCACCTACTGCTTTCTACCTTGCAGTCTTGTTATTTATGAGTATAGCTCTTTTCCCCTAGAGGACTGCAAATTCTTCGAGAGGAAGGAATCCATTTCCAATTCCTCATCTTGTCCATGTCTCCCAGGTGACTGGCACGCTATCTTGTCTGCAGTAGCTACTCCCTCAACACTTGTTAAATATCAAGTGACAAAGGGCAACCTGTGCTTGAATTAGCGTCCTTTGGTGTGTTAAGTCTCAAATCCTCAGGCTGGGCTGGAAGGTCTGCTTCCTTGTTGATTTCTTTTTTTTTTTTCCTCCAAATTTCATTTCTATAAGTTTTTTTCCAGAGCTGCCACTTTTTTCCATCTCTCTTCCTCTGGGCCTGCTATATTCAGCTAGACACTGTCTCTGGCCCTCTTCTCCCTGAGCAGCATGAGCCATGTGTCTGGGGAACCGGCGGGAACATGACTTTGCAGAGCCCCGGCTCTCTTCTCGAGCAAGAGCTGTCAGGATGGCTTCTGTGAATTATGGACTTGAATTACTTCTTTCAGGACATAACACAATATAATGATTAACAAGATGGATAAATTCTCAGACTCTGGTGGATTTTTCTTTACAATAACTATAATGCATGTCGGTCAGTTGCACAATGATTTGAACAGTATTTCTTTCTTATTTATCTAGTAGGTAACGCTCAACATAATAACGTGGGTCTCTGTCTTTGGGCCAGAGGCCAAGTTGGACTTCTGCTGGACACCAAATCCTATTAGAGATCATGGTAATGTAATTAGATGCTCAAGTCAAATATTTTATAGCTGCCGTAGCCATCTTGACAGATCACTCCCTCAGCCTCTAGGCAGAAAGTGCCCAAATGGCAAAGGCGAAAACTACAGATCTTGCAAGGAATTGAGAAACAGTTGCTGCTGTGAAAAGTCTGCGGAAACTTCTGGCCACCTCTGACCCTCTGGCAGCAGCAAGACTCTGAGCCACCATTATACTAGGTTATAATACAGCCTGGGCCAGACCCAGAGAGGAAGTCTCCCTCGTGTCCTCGATGACATGCTGGCCGGTCCCCAGGCCAGGACTATCTGCTCTCTGCCCAGTGAGAGGTTTGGAGGCACAGCTATCTGCATACTTGAGTGATCAGAACCCATGGGGTCCCTGGAGCACTAGAGCACAGCCCTTGTGGCTGGCTAGCCCTCTTTCCAGGCCCCTGGCTCCTTCCCCTTGCCTATTAGGCTGGAGCATGAGCACCAATCCAGGTGTGTTCAGCTAGGCTCTGCCTCCCCATGCTTAGCCTCTAACCCCTCAGTGCCTCAGGGCTGGAGCCTGGTATAAGTCCTACATAATTGGACTTCACTTGGCTGGAACTCCCTGACCCATGACTGAGTGTGGGCTATGCAATCAACAGCCCTGGGTCTGACTTCCACCTCTCTCACTGACTGTGCAACGCTGGGAAAATCATTAAGGGTCTCCAAATCCTCCAAATTCCTTACTCACTTATCTCACAGCATGGATGGGGGTTAACTGAGATAATGCACACGAAGCACTTTGTGGAGCTTACAGCAAATTTCTCATCAGTGCTAGGTAGAATGGGACCAAGTCACAACAAACCAAAGCAAACCCATGTTGGACAGGCCAAGTCAGAGGCCATGTGATATAAAAGATAGAGTACACTCTTTAGAGTGAGACCCTGGGCATTCTCATCCCATTATGCCATATCCTGTGTGACCTTGAGCAAGTCACTTCACCTCTCTGTGCCCCAGTTTCCTTGCCTGTAAAACGGGAGTGATTACACAATGCCTGACACACAGTAGTTCTTACAGTATTAGCAACTGAGTGACTGTGGGTAAGGGGATGTGGACCCTGCTCAGAATGTTCGTATCCCCTGGCTGTCCCCTGGCTGACCTCAGCTCACTTCTCCCCCATCAAGGGCTCCTGGTCTGCTGTGCCTACAGGTACGTGCACTTTATGACACCAGGACAAGCGGAAGTCAGGCTCTCAGCTTGGGAAAGCAGCAACTACTGCCCCAACGCCCTCTCCATACAGCACAGGCTTACATTATTAAGACACAACTGGGTCCGTGTAAGAGATTACATTTCTTCCATCTGCGTGATGTGGTGCAGCACACAGAAATGTGCCCACATGGAAGTACTCAGGCTGCTGAATTCCCTTTTCCTTTCAGCTCAGACCTCCGATGCATGGATGAATATTCTATAAACACTACTCCCTTTCTACGAGAGATGAGTTGTAAGGGTCCAGCCTCGCTGACATGCCCTGGGGACATTTCCCATGAGCCCCTTCATACTGGCCAGCTCTGGGCTTCTTCCCTCCGCTACCGTTCACCCTGAGAAGCCTGGCTGTGTGCACAAAAAGGTTGGGGGGCAGGCTGTTCTGCTGACGGGGCCTGATCCACTGCTACAACCTCATCGTGGGCCTAGCAGCTGAAGGCAGGGCACACACGTGCACACAGATGTGCAAGAAGACGCCCAAGCTGCACCCTCTTCAGTTGGCAGGGGCTGATGCTGGGCTTGTTGGGTCTTGAGGCTTCCAAAGGATGTATCAGAAACCAGGCAAAGCATGACCACGCTGCCAGGGAACAGACTCCCCTTGCTGGGGCTTCGGCCTCCTCCTGGGGCTGGAGTAAATGACCTCTTGGTCCTGAGTCCTACACCTGTAGGGACAGTATCTCTGCCTGCATCAGCCTCTATCACTTCACCTTCCATGCCTGGTGGCTGGCCAGTGTTCCAGAGGATGCAGGTGCACGTTCTCTCTAGAACACTTGGGTCTGAGGAGGCCGCTGCTCTGGTCATCTGATGGTTTGGAAGGTTTGGGGAGAGCAGCTTTAATTCATGATGGCTGAGTGGAATCTCTTGTCCTTCCCAGGCTCTGGGGAAATCCCAGCCTTCACACTCAATAGCCAGGACAGTAAATTAAGAGAAAGACGCTGGGCCAGAGAGCACTTCCAAAACATCCTCTGAAAGTCAAAGACATGCTAGAATATTTACCTCTCTTTTCCATCCAAGCTTCTTAGATTTCTAGCGCAGATACAAGTTTTCAATAATAAAAGAATAAATTCAGACATTCAGTAAGGTAACAATGGCAATCATCGTAATGGCCCTCACCACCACCTTTTAATGAGTCTGCCATGTGCTAGGCCCTGTGATAAGCACACAAATCTCATACATTACTGAACGCTCACCAGCATTAAGAGTTAGGTATCACTATCCCTATTTTTCAGTCAGAGGAAATGAAGACTCAGAGAAGGGAAATGGCTTGCTCAAGATTACAGAGCCAAGAACTGTCGGGTCCCCCAAACATCTAGTTATTGAAAACCTATGATGCCGCAGGTACAGGAGACAACTGATTTCACTGCTCCCACTCCGCCCTACAGGCTGCTCAGGCTTTCATGACAGCCCAAGTCAAAGTGCCCTGTAGTGAGTTATTGCAGGGCCCGCCTCCCCAGGGCAATTAGCACTTGGAGGGCCAAGGGGACTAAGCTCCTCAGTAGCCCCAGGTCTCAGTTCACAGTCAGGTCAAGAGCAAATGCTTGGCAAGTGGTCAGCTGAGATAGGATGAAGTCACAGCCTCCGCACTCAGACCCTACAGTCCCATACGGGTGACAAAAAGATGGGTCCCCTTGAGGTACGCACCTGCACTGAATACATGTGTAAAGCCCTGAGGGGGAAGTGACACCTCAGAGTCCTCCAGGAAAACACTGTGGCTCAGCACTGGGGGCTGGGCAGGTAGTCTCCATGCAGAAAAGGGCCCTTGGAGCATTGAGAAGGAATACGTTCAAAGTCAGGTGTTCCCAGAATTAGGTCGAGCAGCAGGACAAGACGAGCAGGAGAATGGAGGCTGTGAGGGGGAGTCTGCTGGTGGATGTCAGTAATGAGGGGCAAAAGAGACTTCAAACTTCCCACAGTTTGAACCGGAGGCCCAAAGGAGCTGTACTTGGGGCAGATCAAAGTGCCCACCGCTGTAAATATCCCTCCTCTCTGAATAGCCTTTTGAGACCCACAGCAACCAGGCTGGCTAGAACCACGGGCTTAGGCCTAGGGCTCTGACTCCACTCCACACCGCCCCCCCCCTCCCGAAGGAAAGGCCTTCTTTGAGGCCCTCAGCCAGTGAACGTGCTCCTGCTTGGAGACTCAGACTCCAAGGACAAAAGAAAGGGATGTGGAGGCCTACTGCCTTTTGGCCGACCTGCAGGCATGCAGGTGTGCCCCCCCATTATATCACTTAAACCTTCTGAAGCTCATGGTCTCAAGGTCTCACAGCTGGGTGGCTATAGAACTGGGGCTAACTGGCTCCTCTTATTCTCACTCTCCTCAGCACTGTCCTGCACTTCAAGTAGCTTCTCTTCCCGGATTTTTGTTCTGTGACTCTTCCCTTGCTTCCTAACAAAATCCTCTAGGCCTTCTTGGCCCACCTACACTATACTGACCCTCATTGTTGACCTTCTCAAAATTACAATGACGATTCACCTTGCACTACTGGTAACACCCCTGCCCCCATGCTATCAGTGCTAAGTCTATCTGGGTTGTGAGAAGCTCTTAAAGGACAAGGACCCCAGAGAACACCACCTTCATCTCTCTCAGGGAGCGGCATTGTGCTTTGCTAAAAAAAAAAAAAGGGGGGGGGGGCGCCTGGGTGGCTCAGTTGGTTGAGCGTCCGACTTCAGCTCGGGTCATGATCTCACAGTCTGTGAGTTCGAGCCCCGCGTCGGGCTCTGTGCTGACAGCTCAGAGCCTGGGGCCTGTTTCAGATTCTGTATCTCCCTCTCTCTCTGACCCTCCCCTGTTCATGCTCTGTCTCTCTCTGTCTCGAAAAATAAATAAACGTTGAAAAAAAATTAAAAAAAAAGTATAACCAATGTATATGTTTTGATTTGCTTTTTTAGCAGGGTAAACAGAGTTGGGTACATAAAGGTAAAACCTAAACTTGGACAACTTGTAACTTGTGAAAACAATAAATACGAAAGCAAATTTTGGACTAACACTAATGCTGACATTTATTATGCATTTAGTGGGGCGCCTGCTCTGTAAGCGTTAACTCATTTTCCCCTCCTAACAAAGTCCGAGTGGATTAGCACTCCCACTGCTGGATATGTTTTCTTGGCTATGTCTGCCCGAGGCTACATAGCTACTAAGAAGAGGTGCAGGTATCTGATCCCAGGTGCTCTGGCTGCAAATCTTCTCTCAACCATTATACTGTATGGAAAGGCTGAAGACTAACTTCCAGTCACTGTGGCATCCTCACCTTGACTTACTCTGGACAATGAAGGCTCAGAATGAACAGATTCTCTTACTGGAGGGAAATGGACTGGGCTAAGTGAGGAGATGTGGAAGGAGCCAGGGGGTCTCTCTGAAGTTCCTACTGCTACTTCCAATGGACACTTTAACTCTTTCTTCCTTGACCCCTGTAACATTTTTTTTCCAATTTTTTTTTTCTAATTCAAAGTAATGTATGTATAGCTTAAAAAGTCAACGATACTTGGGGTGCCTGGGTGGTTCAGGCGGTTAAATGTCCAACTCTTGATTTCAGCTCAGGTCATGATCTCACGGCTCATGAGATCGAGCCCCATGTCAGGCTCTGCACTGACAGCATGGAGCCTGCTTGGAATTCACTCTCTCCCTCTTTGCCCCCCCCCCCAAAACAAATAAACTTAAAAAAAATGTCAATACTGTAGAGCTTACAATGAAAATAGCAGTCCTCTGCCCCACCCCCACATCTGCATGCCACACCCCAGACAACTTGTCTCAACTCTTTTGGCTATTTCTTCGAGAATTTACTTCAATATTTTTAAAGAATGTGCTTATACAGGTATATTTTTTACTTACATTTGATTTTATCTACCACCACTGTTACCTACTCCTTCTGTCCAGTGCGATCTAATGGAAAAGACTGATTTTTTGCTTGTGTTTAACTTCCTATGTTTTTATTCATAGCCCTATCCATACTATCCAACAAAACTAAAATCCCCCTGAAGTAGAATTTTCCATGTGGTCAAACATACCAGGTAATACCAGTCTGGCTCACAGGTTTTCATTTTGCTTGGTGATCTCCCTCCTGAGCCTTCTGCCCTGCTGTGGTGTGGTGTGTTTGTTTTCTGGGCCTGCTACACATCCATCGTTCTGGGACTTCACCTCTCTCATTCACTGAACCCCTTGTTTCCTGGACCCCTCTTCTTGGTCTAGTTTAATAGGTTTTCTAGGTGTGCAAAATGGTTTGATGCTGACCTAGCTGCATTTCAGGGATTAGAGAAGCAGAGAACTTCCATGCTGTTCCTCCATCCTGCCCCCCACCCCCCACCTAGTTTAATAGGTTTTGATGGAGCACGTTTTCCAGTAGCCTCCTTGAGAAAAGGTGAATGGGAGGTATGATTTTTAGGGCCTTGTGTGCCTGTAATCACCTTTATTCTACTCTTACCCTTGATTGATAATTTGATTGTGTGAGATGGGGCCGGGATACCTAAGGGTCTAACTGTTGCCGTTTACCACCCACAGAGACTTGACCCCATCCACGTTTCAGCTCTGTGCCCTCCCCTTGCCCTCTGCTGTACCTGGTACCTGGTTTTGGGGGTTTTTTGGGGCTCGGCTCCTCACTGACAATCAGCTGAGGCTCAGTATTCAGTTTTCTCCATGCTGCTAATTCAACCCACTTTGTTTTCCAAAAGTCTGCTGACCTCTCTTGATGGCTATTGTCTCTTATTCTTTTTGTTCTTGTGGGTTTGTTCCTGGTTTGAAATCACTGCTCTCAAACGGGTGGGACCCCAGGAGGGAGATACATATAACCTTTAACCATAAGTTCCTGTCAATAGCATTTGAGATGATTTTCCGGTCCTTTTTTCTTTGAAGTCCTCTCTCCCCTTGGATTTAAAAAAGCACACTGATAGTTCTGTCACTGTAGCCACTCACTGTCACTCATTCCTCCTCTGGCTCCTCCTCTCCTGGTGGGCCTTGGGTGTCTGTCTTAAATCCTCCTACCTCCTCCCTACTTGCCACTCGCCTCCTTCTCTCTGTTCAGTTTCAAGGTCTCAGCTTAGATGTCATGCATTCCCTGACCCCTCTCCCAATTAGGTTACCTCCTTTGTTGAATGCTTCCCCAAACTCCACCCCTCGCCTTCATAGCTCATCATGGCCACAGTGCTGATCAACGTCCTTCTCCCTGCACTGAGAGATCCACTGGGGCACGTCCCTGAGACGTTTGTCCTCAGCTGTCACACTGCCCAAGCGGAGGGCATGGCACACAGAAGGTGCAGAACAGACACATACCAGATGACGGTGTGCTTGCGAGGAGTAATGAATAAATGGGTCAATGAAATAGGAGAACGGGATTCAAACCCAGGCTTGTCCATACACTTGCTGTGTGATCTTGGACCAGTAAAAGAACTTAACTTCTGGACTTCAGCTGCTGCTGCTTCTACTGAAGAGGGACAACAATCCAAGTGCCATCCTGCCTCACTGAGTTGTGAAAATCAAAGTACACACGCAAAAAACTGTACGTCACTGTGCTCAGTAAGCTACAAGTCCTATACAGCATAAGGGATTATTACTGTCATGGTAAACTCTGCTACGCAGAAAATTCTTATTCGTTTTAGATATGGGAGACATAGGACACAGAATGGCAGGCTCAGGTCTCCAATCTCACAATTCTTTAAAATATGCTTTCTTTCTGAAAGAAAGAATCCCACTAAGCCTTCTCTGCTTTCCCCTAAAACTGGGCTTTCCTGATGGAGGGGCCACCTGGGGTCTTGCCTTCAACCTTAAGCAAAGCTGACTGGAAAGCACGGCGCGCCTTCATGGTTAACAGTTTCAACTTAATGCATTCTTTACAAAGAAAAAACAAACAAACAAAACCAATGGAAATATTTATATGCATCCAGGTGTGTAAGAGAGCTGAAGATGCCCACAGCATCTGCCGCACTTGCCGGCTGACTTTGGTTCAACTCAGATCCTTTCTTGGCCTCTCGATTTGCTCACTGGATCACTTGTGTGAATGGGGGAGAGGGGGAAAGCGTAGAAAACCCCAGCTCTTAGAGGTTATAAGGCTCACAAGTCTGTTTCATAGCTCCCGTCATTAGCGCTCTGAAGCACGCATGAGGTTCAGTTTAGAAGAGGACTGGATTCCAATGGCTAGCTGACACCCTAGAATAGTAGCACTTTGCTTTGCAGGAAGGGCATGTGGGAACAGCATGGTTTCAGAGTTGAAAGACTTGAGTTCCACTTCAAATTCTGCCTCCAACAAATTACATTGTCACTAATAGATGTGTTCATGCTGTAAACGTAACTTCTGCGCCCTTCTGGGGACACATGCTGAGGACAAATGCTGAGGATGACAAGCATTTCCCCTTGTTTCATACACTTCATGCTGATAATTTATAATGGCTGAGTAATATTCACTATGCAAATATTCCGTAATTTGCTTATATGCTTTCTTATCATTAGACATTGGGCTGTTTTCAAATTTTCACAATTTTAAGCAGTGCTAAGATAAGCAAGTAGCTTTTGCTAAATATTAGCTTATTTCTTTAAGAAAGACTCTCAGAAGTTGAAAATATAAACGTTTTTATGATTTAATATAAAATGCCAACCTGCTTTCCCAGTGGGGTGCATTCATTTACAGTGCAAATATGTGTGGGTACAGTTTCACTGCAGCCCATTCAAGTTGGGTATTAACTTGGAGAGGGGGGCCTTCAAATTTATTAGGTTAAAAAAACCCAATCATTTTAATTTGCACTTAGATTGCTGATGAGGTTAAACATATTTTATGTATGTTTAAAACACATCATGTGTATTTGCAAACTTTTCTACCTGTGAACTTTAGTATCTCTGAGATCCTAATTTTGTTCACAGCATCTGTACCGTAATATCATATAGACATGAACTCTTCCTTGATCTCTCAAATTTACTTCAAATATTTTCTCAGTCTACTATTTTCCTTCTTATGTTGACAAGTCTTGTAGGACATATGGAAGTTTTACAATTTTATGTAAACATCTGCTAGTCTTTTTTTTTTTTTTTTCTTTGCAATTTCTTCGGTGACTTTTAAGCTTAAAAGTCCTTCTCTAGGCCAAGGCTACATGAACATCGGGTTTTACCCTCTTTTAGTTTGGCTTTCAAATATTTATCTGTTTAATCCATCTGGAATGCATTTTACCATATGGTGTGAAGTGAAGTCTGCCTCAGAGGGTGAAAACGCAAATTCCTCCAGGGGCCAGGCAGGTAAGTTAGAGAAGCAAAGCAGGTCAGGTGTGAGGAAACAGAACGAGGTGCAGACTGTGGTGAATTACACAGTGTTCAGGAGGGCAGGGACTTGTTCCTGCAGGAATTTCAGTCTCCTAACTTTTAAAGGTAAGCCATAAACCTAGAGCTTTATGGGAAACTGCCCAATTTTTAAATATTACACCAACAATGAGGGCGCAAAGAGCCTTCTCTGTGTCTCTCAACCACATCTGTCCCTCCGAATGCTGCTTTGCAGCCTCTGGGTTAAGCTATGCCTTTCCAACAACATTTATTCACTAAGCCTTTTCTTCTCCATTAATGCGCAATGCTTCCTTTCTTCCAACATTAAAGTTTTGCATATGGCTTGTAGGCAGGATTTCTAGGCAATTTTACTTCGCTTATCTGTTTGACTCCTATTCTCTTTTATTACAGATTTATGATATGTTAGCATCTTTAGAGATGAGTGTCCTTTCATTATTCTTTTTGGGCTTTCTTCCATACTTTCATCTGTTTATTATTCCAGTGAAGTCTTAAACCATTCAATCACATCTCCTATATTCCCTTTAGGATGCAGTGTGGCATTCCATTAAACCTATAAATTGACATATTTAGAGTATTTCACCTTCTCATCGAGGAACATGCTATGTTTCCTAATTATTCATGTCCTGTTTTATGGCTCCCAATAAAATTTCACAGTCTTTGTCACACAGGTCACATATAGTACTCATTAAGTGATATTTTAATTTTTATTGATTTTTTTTGACTGGGACTTTTTTTTTTATTATATTTCATACCTGGTTATTGCAAGTATATGGGAAATGTATTGACTTTTGAAAAGCCCTCCTGTACCCCACTTACAAGTTCTGAATTCCTATGAAGTAAAATAGTTTTTCAATTAATGTTGCTGTGTTCTCTAGGAATATTAAACACATCCTTCACAAATAATGATACCTTTGTCTCAACCTCTTGTTTCTGTTTTATGCTTTATGTTGGCCAGAGCTTCTAAAATAATGCTCACTAACGGTTATACCTTTCTTTCTCTTTCTTTCCTTCCTTCCTTTCTCTCTCTTTCTTTGTTTCTTTCTTTCTTTCTTGCAAGCAAGGGAACAGGGGAGGGGCAGAGGGAGAAAGAGAGAGAAGAAATCCTAAGTAGACTTCAGGCCCCAGGGCAGAGCCCAACAAGGGGCTCGATCCCATGACCCTGGGATCATGACATGAGCTGAAATCAAGAGTGGGACACTTAACTGACTGAGCCATCCAGGCGCCCCTTTTTGAGGGCCAAATTTAAGCAAATTTAAAGCAAATTTGTCTCATATTTAACCAGGAAGCCTTAGACTTTGATTAGAAGTCAGTGCTCTTTATTTTGCTATGTATCTTTTTGTCTTTCATTTTCAGTATTGTGAGGACCTAGTATCATTACCAAAGGTGTTTTCATCACTTACTGAACACAAAAGACAGCTCAGCACAGTGCACAGTGCATCCAGAAAGTGTTTGAAACTTGCAGAATTGTTCATCAGAGACACCTGGGTCTGAATCTTAGCTCTGACCCTGTGTGACCTTGAATGCAACCCCCTGACTCACCTGGAAAACAAAGATAAGAACTCTGGCGGCACAAGTCGGTTACGAGAGTTAAAACGAGTTGATGTAAATAAATTGTGTTTAGTGTAGTATGAGGTGCCCAGCAGGAGCTCAAGAGGTTTCACCTCCTCTTCTATCATTTAAAGAGATGATGGTGGGAGGAACGATCTCCCAAATGAAAGGTTTCCAAGGAAGAGCTTGTATTTATAAGCCTAAGAAAATGCAAACCGTATTGGGAAATACCAGCCTAGTCTCTTCCTGCTTTAGTGCACAGGGCTTTTTCTTGTTCATCCAAAACATACAGTCCATCCCTTGCGCTCGTGCATGGATTCTTTGACTTATGACACAAATGAAAGGAAAAAAATCAAGCTGGCGTGTAATACGAACCAGGAAAGAAACAAACTGTGTGTCGATTAGCCCCGAACATGAGAGCTGCTCAGATAAAGGCATGAACTCGAAGCTACTCAAATCAGAACCAGATGCTCAGAGGTTTCTGGCTTACCATTTTTTATAACCCTTCATATAACACTCATAGTCCTGTCATCTCAGCAGAAGGTCCTCTGCTCTGTTTAAAGCAGCAAGAAACCCGCTGAAACCTCTGCTAGATTTGCAATCTTTAAACCTGTGCTCGATTGTAAAGGAGCTCTCTCCCCAAGGAGGGACCCTTTGGTACAAACTCTTTGGCTCGGAGAAGCCAAGGACTGACAAAGTCAACCCCTGTGAACCCACTGCCAAAGGACAGGGGCAACGAGGGGTACCAGGGGCACTGTAGAAACAGCATGGATTCTGCAGTCAGACTGTCCTGTACTCACACACTGGCTCTGCCCTTACTCCTTGCATGTGACTGTGAGCAAGTGTGTTAATCTCTCTGAACCTCTTTTCCTCATCTGTATAAAGGAAATAATAATTACTCCTGCTTCCCTGGGACGATTACAGAATTTAAGTTAGATAATGCACATATCACACTTAGCACGCTCCTGGGACGCTGCAAACACTGAGATTAACTCATTCGGTCCTCAAAATTACCCCCATGAAATGCGTACTGATATCACCGTCACTTTTCAGATCAGGAAACGGAGGCATTGACTGGTTATCTATCCTGCCTGAGGTCACTCTGCTAATAAGTGGCAGGGACTGGATTCAAAGCAGGCTGCCTGGCTTCAGATCCACTCCCTGACCACTAAGCCATGTCACCCCTCTCTCTACTAGTACGCTACACAATATAACGGGTTTGATTCAGCGCTGTCTTGAGTGTGCCTTACATGGAAGGGCACACATCCAATTCAGGCCATCAGGGGCTCACCCGGGAGGGCAGTCCATTTCTAGAAAGCACGGCTGACTCTGAGGTCAGCACAGACCCTCCCCTATAGTCCACTCTCCTCCACCTTCAAACTTGACGTCCTCTTTCCTCATCTTCACTGCCCTCTCCATCCTATGGCAGGGGGCGGGTGGGGTCTCCCCTCCTTTCCCAGGGCTAGTCCTTCTGCATCTGCCCTCCACTCCATGACTCCCACCTCCTTTCATTAGTCATCTCCCCTCTCTCCTGGGCTCCCAATCTTCCCCCTGGCTCCTTTCCCACAGCTGACAACACGTTCAAGGCTCCCCCCACCTTATATAAACCTTTCCATGAACCTGCCTCCTCCTCGGGTTACTCCCATCTGTCTCTTTCCCTGCTCTGTCTAGAAGGAATTGCTTCCACTCTACGCCTCTCACTCACTCCTGAACTCGTGGTGACCCTGCTTCCGCCTGCACCCACTGAGGTTGCCAATGACCTCCTGGTGGCCAACTCCAACAGCTTGTCATCAGCTCCCTACCTATTCTCTGAGGCTAATCTCTATGTATCACCTCCTGCCCACCTTCTGAATGTTGGGGTTCCATCCCTGACTCCCTGCTTCTTAGTGCTCTACCCTCCCACCTGCCCCACATCTACACTGATGATGCCCAGTGGGTTTCTGTCTCAGGTCAGAGCTATCCCCAAGTCAACGCCTATTTATCCATCTGCCTGTTGGTAACAGTCAACAACTAACATCCACTTGGAAATTCTATTAGCAGCTCAAATCTAATGTGAACTTACCCTCTGTACTTCCTTCCCCTGACAAACCAACTTCCCCTCCTCACTTCCTAATTTAATTAATGTTATCACTATGTATCTATTCTCCCAAGGTTGAAACGTCCTGCTGCTTCCTTATAGCTAAAATACAACTGGTCAAGAAAACCAGCCTATGATGTCCTGGAATGCATCCCTTCTTTTATACAAAAGCAGTGGCATTTGCCCCAGTTCAGGTCCTCTTCCTTCATGGAACCCTACTGGTTACTCAAACAGTCTTCCAGTTGGTCTCCCTATTTTAGTGTGAGGAACCAACCCATTTGTATATACCACTGCCAAAGAAAGCTATCCAAGGCCATAATTGTGCTACACCTTTGCTCAAAAACTCTCCTGTGCTGCCTGTTGCCTTCAAAATCAGATTTGTGGGCTGGTTTACAAAGCCTTTCCAGGTTCAGCTCGGAGCCTGGAGCCTGCTTCGGATTCTGTGTCTCCCTCTCTCTTTGCCTCTCCCCTGCTCATGCTCTATCTCTGTCTCAAAAATAAATAAAAACATAAAAAAAAAATTAAAAAAAAATCCTTTCCAGGTTGTTCCTACGATCATTTTCTAGGATCTTCTCTGGGAACCATCCCCTTCATGCCCTCTACCCACTCCCAGCAGACACACCAGGCACTCTCACACAGAGGCATAGCAGGAAACAACATGAGAAGAGGGTGGGCACTGGAACCAGACAGACCTGGATTCGAATTCCAGCTCCCTCACCGACTGGCTACAGGACTACAGCCTACTCATTTTTAGACACTCAGAGCTCTTCACCCGTCTGGGGAGAAATACCTACTTTATATGCCTGTTGTAAGGGTCTGAAATAGTTTAGTGAAACATCTAAGACATACTGAGATAGAGTATACATTGAATAAATAGTAGCTATTAACACTATTATTAGCCAAGTAGTTTCAGAGAGGCAGGGATGAGTTTACAAAGACTCATAAGACCTGAAACTAGAAGAAAGGGACATTTGCGAAGTCCCTTGTTGAACTGGAAGATCAAATTGACAAGAACAAGTAACAGTGCCTTGGAATGTTCTGGAACCCACATTTCCATTTTTGAACTGCAGTAGCACTGGCACAGAAACACTGTAAGACTAGAACCAGTTTGAGAGTTGCTTTGCCCCCTGAATCCAGCAGCCTTGGAATGCACAGATCTCCTAGGACAGAAAAAACATTCCTCAACCAAGTGCCTGGCAGTGTCCTGGATTGGCAGTTGCGCCTTGTTCCCTTCTGAGCTGCTTGCAAGAAGTTCATGTCCACAGAAGAAAGTTCTAGGCTGCAAGGAGCATCTGTGACCTTTGACCTTTTCACTTCGTGCTCACTGACCCTCTGGTGAAGGTCTGCCACGTTCAGGGTCCTGTGCCAGGCAACCGGGCTCCAGGAGAAGTCACTGGGAGTGGATTCAGAAGATCTGGCTTCATGTCCTCATGTGAGTCACTGTGCACAGACCGCTTCCTCATCTCTAAGTGCAAATAATGATTCCTTCCTGCCCAGTCATCAGAGGTTGAGCAGAGATGCCTACCATCTTATTTCAATCTCCTCTTTTTTTTTCGAGTAGCTACTTCTCTATGTTCTGTGACTTGCACACGGCTTCCCAGCTGAAAAGGCACATCTCACCACAGTAAGTCCTTTATGCCTCACAACCTCCCCCTGCATCCCTGGAAGAGGGAGCTGCCCTCCTCTCTGCTCCTGTGGGAGCTCGTGCAGACCCCCTGTTGGCGCAGACCACATTACGTTGCAGCTATGTACAAAACGGGCAGTTCCCCAAGTTGACCTTGGGCTCTCGGAGAGCAAGGTGTGTGTTCGATTCACTGATGACTCTCTCGAACTTAGCAGAGCAGGTGTTCAGCAAGTGTCGAATAACTGAGCCACTTAAAAGCATGCTAAGAACGTACCATGAATGACATGTCTTCACGTAGTTGTCAGACCCTCCAAAGTAGGTTTTTCCCTAATTGCAGGCGAGTTGGGTGCGGCTCAGACTCAGCCAAAGTCCCCCAGTTCATAAACAGTGCTGTCAGAATTCAAACCCAGGACTGTTTGACTCCAAAGCCTTTGCCCTTTCTCTGGGCCACACCACCTCTCTCTGGCCACAGTGACTTCAACTATCTACCACTAATGCCAAGTACAGCAGACCTGGGTTAGGGTTATTCCTAAGAGGGTGTTACATAACTGCAGGCCACACATTCAATCGGGTCCTGCACATCAGTGGTAGTGCGAAGGGAAAGAGGAAAGATACCACCATATGAGAGCCCTCTTAAAGGCACTGCTCTGCAATAGAGAAGCTAGCTGGCAAGATGGGGATGAGTAACTGCCTTCATCAACTGCGAGAGAAAAAAGCGATCAGAAAATAAAAATGAAACCATCTCTACCTAAAAACCAAACCATCAAGACAAATATCTTCTATCGAAACTCCACCTGAATGGGGGTGGGTGTAGGGCTTCCTCTGGCAGGAGTAAGTACAGGTCAGGATGCTCTCTAGAACGTGGCAGATGGGTCCCCTGCAGCTGCTGGTGGCAGGCATGATACCAGGCACACCGCGAGCCTAGGAGGTGTGAATGCCATCATCTCTAAGACCCTGCCTATCTTGCCGTCTGATCGTGAGAGTGTGTAACACGCACGTGGAGGTCATCACGTGCTAGAAACCTGGTCACTAAGATGTAAGAGAAAGCATGGGCTCTGGGCGGCCACTCTTGCTCTGCTATTTCCTACATAGGAGATCTCGGCAAACAACACTGGACCTCTGAGCCTCATTTCTCTGTAACACGGGAACGCACAAGACCTAACTTCCAGGTTGTTTGGGAACCAAGTGATGACACACGTAGTACAGTGCCTGATGCAGAACTGGCACTCAGTCAGCACAGTGCTGTGACCACGACCCTGGCTCTGCCTCTCAGTGGCTGTGTGACCCTCGGTAAGTCATGTGACTTCTCTAAGCCTCAAGTTTTCTACCTTTAGAAGTGCTATTTAGGGGCGCCTGGGTGGCGCGGTCGGTTAAGCGTCTGACTTCAGCCAGGTCACGATCTCGCGGTCCGTGAGTTTGAGCCCCGCGTCAGGTTCTGGGCTGATGGCTCAGAGCCTGGAGCCTGTTTCCGATTCTGTGTCTCCCTCTCTCTCTGCCCCTCCCCCGTTCATGCTCTGTCTCTCTCTGTCCCAAAAATAAATAAACGTTGAAAAAAAAATTTTTTTTAAAGAAGTGCTATTTAAATAATTAACAAGTTTGCAAAGGCTCTTGGCATTCTGTACCCCAGGGTGGCAAAAACATAAACCAACCATGAATGGAAACTCTGGCTACGGATTGAGGAAGGTGGCCTGAATGCTGGGATGGGAGAATCCTAAAGTATCTGGACTCCATCTACAGACCTTCTCACGAGCACATTCTTCTGGTCCCTCCCCTCAGCTCTCTGACCTTCACCATCTTCTCTCCGGCTGCATGGCTTCACCCGCCCCTGAAACGGACCGTTTCTCAACTCTCTCCTCTCCTGCTTTAATCTCCTCCTTCAGAAAACAGCATCTTAATAGCTGGCCTTTGCTAATAATCTACAAGGGTCAGTCTATAGCTCAAACTGGTTCATTTCTTTCTCCATTTCCAAGGCCTCCGTTCTGGTCCAGGCCAGCCTGAGCCCCTGCTCCGACTACTGTCACAGCCTCCTTACTGGTGTCTCAGCTCCAAATATGCAAATCACATCCGGTCACTCTAGCTCTAAGTCCCACAGTGGCTCCTGGCTACCCTGAGGATAAGTGAAAAAACAGAACTCTTCACATGCCATCTTGAATCCCCAAACAGGCTGGCTTTTGGCACCTCTCTAGCCTCACCCAAAACCATTCGGCCCTTTGTCCCCATGCCCCACAATGTGACCATCCTCAAGTTTCCTGAACACTTCTAGCAGCCGCCTATCCAGGGCCTTTGCATATAGATGCTCTTGGCCCTGCTGGTCTGTTCTTTCTCCAAACCTTCATCTACCCGGTTCCTACTCCTGCCCCAGCACTTTTAAGTGAAGTCTCCTGTTTGTTCCTCTAGAGTACCTTCTCTTTGCCACGGTCGGTATTTACTATTTACTGTCATATGTTTACCTATGTATTTAATGTCTGTATTGAAATTTAAGACTCTACCTCAAACTATCCCACGCATGTCTATAAATGACACAAGGACAAGAAGAAGCGGGACTATTTTTTATACACCATGGACATTAATGCATGCTGAGATGTGGCATGTAAAAGGCAGTCAGTAAATGTCGGTTGAATGAGAAAATGAACACAGTGTCTAGGTCTGCCTCTAGCCCCTCTGGACCTGTTCATCTCGTCCATCCTCCTTAAAGCATCGTGCAAGGGGCTTCAAGGAGTACTCCAAAAGGCCTCAGATCCTTGGTGCCGTAAAGAGACTGAACTAGGCCTGCTCCCTCCTCGCCAGTTACATGCGCAGCCTCTCCTTGTCCTCAGCCTCACTGCCTGGCCCACGAGAGCCTCGAGGGTAAGTACTGTGCTGCTTCACGGCTACACCTAAATGCCAAGGCCAGGACTTGGCACACAGTGAGGGGCTTGCTGAACCAAACAGACTCGGTGACGCCTAGGACACATACTGAAGACCCCATATTGACTTCCCCTCTTCCTGAGAGAATGCACATTCTGTTTGGAGTGTCGGTGTGGTAAGCTACAAACACTCACTGTCTCAGACTTCTTCACAGCTCTGCGCATCCAAGTGATGTGGCTATGCCATGGAAACTGTAAGCTGGGTGTTTTAGGAAAAAATGAGCATCCCTGCTTCCTTCCCCTTTCTTCTTCTCCCTGCCTGATGTGCAGCCGAGTCCTGGAGCTGCAGCAGCCACGTTGGGACCACAAGGGGGCAAGCATGAAAACAGCAGCCAGAGCTGAGGACGGCAGGGCGCAAGGCGGGAAACAGCCCGGTCCCTGATTCCACTACCGGATGCCGTGCTGGCCCTGGACGGACACACCCTAGACTGGGAGCGTACACGAGAACATCAAGGTGCCACTGAAGTGCCACACCAGCAGGGATGCTGTTATTTGCACACTAAACGCATTTCTAACCATTTCCAGAGATAAGCTTTAGTGCTTGGTACCTCTTGTGTCCTTGAGCTATCGTTTCTTCTTTCCTGCTCTTGAGGTCCAAGATCCCAGAGAATTCAGAAGGTTTAGCAGTCCAAGACAGATCCCGGGGGCAGTAGAAGAGGCCGGCGGGAGGGTAGGGAACCCTCCCCTACCATCTTCGGTGATCAGGGGCAGCTGCCCGTGGGGCTGGTCCCCAGTGTGCAGATGTAGCACTCTGATATTCCTAGCTCTCTACCACAAAACAGATTTTTGGCCCCAGTCTATCCCCAATGTGCTGACTTGAGCTCTCCCTCGGCCTACGGTTTCATTCCACTTATACCAGACTGTTCTGAATAAATCACTGCTATCAGGGAGAGGTGAATTCACAGGGTACTTTTCCAAATAAGTGTTGCCAGCGGAAATTTCACAAAGTGCTGCCAGTGTCATTTACAAGAAGGTTAGCTGATTACCGAGAGACCTTGATCCTTCATTGCTGCATTATATCTTATAATTCAGAGGAAGGGGATATGGGGAGTGGTGGGGGCCGAGCTTATTAGAAACTGAAAATCATTCTGCAATCACTTTTCTTAGCCTCTTCTTTGAAGTACTTCAGGATTTTACACAAGTTAGAATATATGATATCAGGGCTTTTTCTCTCTAGATGCTTGCAAATGTACTCAGAGGCTAACGAACAGTGGTTTTACCCGATCGAAGCAAAGGAAGTATCGAGATGGCACTGTCTGGGGGTCTTTGGGAGATTTTCAAGGACCCCATTTTGACTACCCCTGGAATATAGAAGCTTATGTGAAAGTATCTATTCACATCTAGGGAAAAAGGAATGGGGTGTAGGCACAGCAAATCAAAATACCAGCACCAACCTTGAACCAGTCCTCTGTCCTTCCTGGCTCCCCCTTTCCCTCCCTTCTTTTTCTCATGAAATCATAAAGTTCAATCTCAGCAACCTCTTCTGGTTACATAAATTAATGAGCTCTTCTTCTGGGCCCCATAAGAGAAACCCTCCAGCTCTCATCATTTTAGTCCCTTGCTCAAAAGCCTGCAGTGGCACCTAACACCTGCTGAATGAACTTTTTCTTAGGGTAGCATCCAAGCTTCTGCCCAATAACTCCCTCCTCCCTCCCAGGGTATCTTGTGTTTTGGTCAAACAGAACTTCTGGCTCCTAAGAGCCAGCTTTTAATTTTTGCTTATCTCCCCTTTGCTCATGCTGTTCTTACTACCTGGAACGGATTCCTCAACAAACCCCCCCCCCCCCGCCTCTTCCTGTTTTCCTTCTTTAGATGTGGAAATTCTACCCATCCTTTAGGGTCCCATCAAATTTCGCTTCATCCAGAGAGTCCTCCTGACCTACCCAGCTGGACACACTCTTGCCTTCCTCCAACCCTCATGGCACCTTGACCAGTGAGTCCAGAAGTGACTTCTCTTTCTCTTTTCCTTGGATTAGAGACACTGCCTGTGTTGATGCTTCATCTCCTTAATCCTGACCACGAGCTAATTTTGCCAGAAGCCAGGTCATACCTTCTCTGTATCTCCAACTTGGGAAAAGGCAGGAAAGCACTATTTGTTGGAGGGAAGGAGGGAGGAAGGGGGGGAGGAAAGAAGGAAGGAAGGAAGGAAGGAAGGAAGGAAGGAAGGAAGGAAGGAAGGAAGGGAGGGAGGGAGGGAGGGAGGGAGGGAGGGCGGACGGACTAAATGGGCTTCTAGTCCCTAGACATAGGTCGATTTACAGCAGCTGCCTGGGCTTGAACAAAAGGATTCTTTTCTTTAATTAGCACAAATGTCCTCAGACTGGGAAGACCAGGGCGTGTTTCTCATAAAAATGGCCAGGTTCTATGTTTTCCAATAACGATTCTCATTTCTCCGTGTTTCGAAATCCACTATGGAGCATCTCTGTTATTTTCCAGCTTGGCTCCCGTGGCCATAGTGTCAGGATGATCTGTCCTTTTATGCTTCAGCATCAACCCAAACTAAAAGAGGAGATGCTCTCTAAAGACCCAAAACACTACAACACTGATTTGTCAGATCTTGGGGTTGGAAACAATTCATGCGAAAAAATACTTTTTTAAAGTTTTGGATGCTGTGAGGTTCCCCCCCACCTCCCCACCATGGTCTTTTTAATGCCTTCCCAAGGAAACTTCTTGGGTTAATGTAAGATGCTTACTTGTACTGGAAGCAAGTTAATTAAAGGGAAATTAAATTCCATGTAATGCAAATGGAAATAAAATATTTAATAGTATCATAGCAAATAGGAAGATACTGTGGGGCATAAAGGGGAGAGCATAAGATCTGGAGACCAAGCTGCCATCCTATCCCTGCCCTTACTAACTGTGTGAGTTTGGCTAAGTCAATTACACTCTCTGGGCCTCAATTTCTTCATCTGTAAAGTTGAGATCAAAATTTGTACTGTCTAAGGTTCTCGTCTGGATTAAATCACATGTGGAAAAGATCTAAGCATGGTCCTGAAGACACAGTATGCACTCTCTTGAGTTTTAAGGAATGAATAAATAGGTAGAAAAGAGAAGTGTAATACCCCAAAAAGAAACGTGATCCTGGGAAGGAGGCAGATTACTAAAGAAGGAAGATCCCAAGCCTTGGAGTCAGAGAGACATAAATTCAAGTCTCAGCTTTTCCCTTACCATGCCTGAACCTCATTTTCCTCCTCTGCAATAGGGGGTGATCATAAAAATAAGAATAATCACCTCATTGAGTTATCTAGAGGCTTAAGGAATATATATGAAGCCTTTTGTAAACTGCAATGGTAAATTGTATTTTAGCTACTGGTATATACCCTCCTACTTCATTTAGTACTTGGCATCAGCAAGGCTACCCACCTCCAGTGAAGGTAAGACCAGAAACAACATTACCTTCAAATCCTGGACCTCCACATGTGGGGAAAAAACTGCTGTTTCTGAAAACAGCTGCTCTGTTTTATTCTAAACCTTGCTTGGTTTCAGTTAGGAGTGCGTGTGTGTGTGTGTGTGTGTGTGTATGTGTGTGTGTGTGTGTATATATATTTATGTATACAGTTATTAAAGTGCTTTTAGATTTTTTCAAGGAAGATAAACTCATTTAATTTAAAATCATCAGCTGGATTGCATTAAATGGAGGGAAAAGCACGAGCACACACAATACAGCCATTTGTTAAATTAAACGCAATTATTTCTCCTGTTACTTAATTACAAACAGACATAAATACTCTGGATCCTGACATCTCAGATCTTCTTAAATTCTATGTCTGCATTTCAACATGTAACGAAGGGAGGGTCATATTCCAATTTGTGTGTTAAGCAAGCCTGAGAGTTACAGTTGTATATTGGGACCATAATGAGCTCACTAAAACAAGACCCAAACTTTTAATTAACCTGCCAAGACAAATTACAACTCATGGCTCACAGGTAACAATCACAGACAGCTGAGACTCAATGCCACGGACTCTTGGGGAGAGAGGGATTAATAGCAACATCAGAATCCATCTGTTTTTGTATTAAAGAAAAAAAAAGTATTCATTAAACAACCACTGTAGCTCAAAGGAAGACAGACAAGTCTGAAAGGCAGCAAGACAAAGGGAGGAGGAGGGAAGAAGAGAATATTAGCAACTTCCATTTATTGGGTCTCTTAGGAGGCCAACGCCTGTGCTGGGCACTTTATATCTGCTCTGATCTTCATGACAGGGACTGCAGAGTACTGTTACTATTTCATTTTCCAGCTAAGAAAAACCTCAGAGAGGTGACCTGACAACGGTCACAGAGCTAGTGTGGGACAGTCAGGGGAGGAAGAAAGAGAAAGCAGTGCTCAAAGCTTAGTGGACAGACCCCTGGAATCAAGATTATCTGGGCTCTACCTCAGGCCTAGTGGGTCATAATTCCTGGGGACAGGGCACAGGAATCTGAACTGTGAACGAGCTTCCCGGGTGACTGCTTTGCATGACAATATTTGGGACCATTCATAAGATACCATAACCCCCGGCTACTCAAAATGTGGTCCACAGCTGGGCGGCACCAGTATCACTGAGGCTGGTGAGAAATGGAGACTCTAAGGGCCCACCCCCACCTAGTGAAGGGAATCTGTGTTTTAATGAGACATCAAATGGGTCATCAAACTCTGAGAAGGACATCAAACTCTGCTCTGAAGGACATCATAGGGTTAAGGAGGTGAAGGCAGACTTCATCATTAAGGTAAGAACAGGAGAGCCAGAGGGAAAAGGAAGACCATGGCCTTAATTATAACAAAACAGGTTAGCAAGCTCTGACAAGCCAAGAATTGGCAAAGATACCTAACTGCACCTACATTTTACTTCTTTGAGAGTCACATCCTAATTAAAAGTGGCTTTCTTTGGGGGTCGATATTAATATTCTTTCATATGTATGCTCAGTTATTAAAAATAAAGAATTCTGATTATAAGAGATCTTCGTTCTGAGCGAGCAAGACAGTCCATGCTTCTTTGTGAACCATGCCTCAGAGAAATCAGGCTGTGAGACCAGGAAGCTCTCACTCAGGTACCACTAACGACTCGATAATCCACGTCCCTAAAAACGAAGCCACTGTGGCCAGAAAGGGAAAAGAAACCAGGTTTGGAGCCTGGCAAACCCCGCAGAGTGAGAGCCTAATCGATGGTGAGGACCACAGCTGGCTCTCTGGTGACAGGGGAATGGGGCTGCCCGGGCGGCCTCCAGCTCATCGGCAACCACCGAGCTGCGGCCTCAAATCCAGACTCTAGAGAAACCGGAAGCTGGAAAACTTAAGTGATTTGTGCAGGGTCAAAACACAAGTTAGTGGTGGAAATTCAGAGCGGAGGATACTTTCAACTCCACCTCAAAAGGAGGCAATAGGGGAGGAAACCAGCGGCAGCCGCAACTGCCAGGCCTGTGGCTGCTGACGGTCCTGCCAATGGGAGGCTGAGCAGAAGCCAGGCCAAGCTTGTGCTCACGCCCTTAGTAACCCAGGGACCCCGCATGTCGGGGCCTGGGCTTGGGGTTGGGGGGCAGAGAAGATTATGTCAAAGTCCTTGCCCTCTGGACACTCGGAGACCAGCAGTTAGGGCAGACACTTCCAAATCGAGGACAGCACAAAGCAGGGTTTCCTACATCGGGGCCGACGTAGCCAGATGGCCTCTGCTGCCCTCATTTTGCCAAGAGGGTAGGATACTGAGCCTGCAGGGACAGCAGACGTGGAGAAGCCATGCCCGTATTTAATGGGAAGGTATTTTCCGCCTCGACACTAAGGGCAAAATTGCAAATGAGGGGAAAATGGCCTGAAAATGATTATTGCTGTGTAGAAGAAAAAGCCAGAGTTCTGCAGGAGTTTTAGGAACCAGTGACCAGATTCAGAGGTTTTTTTATTTAACTCCCTTTTCCATGTCAGAGAGATTCTTAGCCAAGGACTGAGACAGAGTTTTGAGGTGAACTCTATACCACATAAAGCTTTTCATTAAGCAGAAACCCTATTTCCATGCATTCTGGTTAGTGGAGTTTTATTTTCCTGAGGGAGATTCTGTCTCCAGGCTATGTCATAATGCTTCCAACATAAACCCAGAATAAATGTTTTCTGACCTGAACCACTGAGGCCACTGTGTCCCATGGCCATCCAAGGAAGAGACAGACTCTACGGAATGTGTGGATAAAGAAGAGAAATTCCTTAGAACAAGATGCCAAGCTCCCTGGACACCCGTCGGCTTGTGGGGCAGCCCCACAGGCTCACCCTGAAGGGAGAGCTGTGGCCCTCTTCCATGATGAGGGACAGAGAAGGTGTTCAGCACTATCCCAAACATCGCGGCTCCAGAATATTCATCCAGAATAGCTCTGCTATTCTCACCCTCTCCCTGAGCATTCATCTTCTTTTCTCAACTGCCAGGGACTGTTAGCTCCCAGGACAAAACAATAAATAAACAAAAAGCTACATACACACAGTCAAAAACAAAAACCCAAACCACAAATCAGTGAGTTGAGCCAAGGAAGCTATAAAGACAAAATACAGGTGTCGGAGAGAAGTGAGAAGAAGAGAGGTGTTGCCTCCATGTGGCTGGTCAGGCAGGGTTTCGGTCTTGCTGTCAACTCTACCTCTCAGTTGTTAAATGCAGCAGCTGGCCCAAAGATGACACAAGAAAGGCAGTGGGTAATGGCCCAGAATGGCTGGCCAGCCTCTCCTGTCACTCCTCCCCTCCCTCCTTCCCTTGAATCCCACACCCATCCCTGTCCAGCAAGCCCAGTCAGGAAGGACTCATGCCAGACTCCAGGGGGCATCGACAGCTGCGGGCAAGACACATTCCCTTGCTGGCTCCAACCCTCAGAATCCCCAGGGTCCTCTCACCCAAGAGGCAGAAATCCCACAGACCCCAAAGGGCTGGAGGCTCCTTACCAATGGCAGTGGTGAGAAAAGAAACCACTTCAGACTCCTTCCCGTCGTTGTAAAAAGCCAGGTGCCAGATTCCTGAATCCAAATACTGGATGAAGCCAGTCTCGTGACTAGATGGGGGGACGACTCCCCGAGATTGGCGCTGGGGTCCCTCCAGGCTCCGTGCCTCCTGGGTCAGGAGCCTCCTTCCATCCAGCAGCTCTACAAAGTCAAACTAAAAGTACAAACAGAGCATAATTAGCGGGGTGTCTGCTTCACCATAATGCTAGATTCCTTCCTCACGTGTCTCCTGGGGGCACACAAGGAAATACAACCTGAGGACAGGCAGAGAGGCTAGAGTCACATGAAGGTTGATCAACCGACTTCACCTCCTCCCCAGACCCCTGTTTCTCATGGTAATAGACTCCTCATTTCCTTGTGAGGGCAGCATAATTAGCTCATTATTATTATTATTTTTTTGGTCTCATTTTTCTTTAATTTGCTGTATATGTAGGCAGTCTTCATCTGGCTGAGCCTGTGCCGGGACAACCATGCCCTTCCAATGGTGGGCACGTGATCAGAAACCCAGCCACTGAAGGACTGAACTCCAGCTCCACGCAAGTGATGCTGGGAATCCCAGGGCTCGAGGGTTGGGACTAGAGCACTGGATGTGCCTTAAAAGTCAGTCAGGTGCAAGTGCAAATCTGATCTCTCTCTTCCTGTTGTCAACAATCCTTTCTAAATGCTGCAGGTTCAGGGAGCAGTTTTAGGGGAACTAAACTGGATTAGCTCAAAATTCTATCAACGATTACGTGCTGGGTCAGACACACAACTGCTGACTGATCCGAGCCCGCGAGTGTGAGACTCAAGAGAAGTCAGCCACACAGTGCTAACAACAGGTAGGTGGTTAAGTCCTACTGGCCTACTAGCAAGCAAATTGAGCAATTATCTGTCTACTTATCTGTCTACCTACTGACCTACCTATCTTTTAAAAAACCAAGATATCTAATTCTATTTCATGTGTAAATGAGGTCCAGGAATGAAGTCCAGGACTAGCATCACTGTCCTGGTGAGTGGCCCAGATTCTATTTTCCCATGACTCCACTGCTAGAAAATATATCTACTTAGATTTCACGTGGGAATCTTAAGTAACAACTGGGGCTAAGAAGGCTGCACACGGCTTGGGAATGTCTGATGGATGCCTCTGATTTATTTTAACCCAATCCCAGAGCTGGCAGGACCTTAACAAGTCTGTTCCTTACCCATTACGACTGGTGTTATGTCAATCATCCTAGATGAACTGTTAGGTGTTTCTGGTGTGCATGTATCACAGTAAATGCGAAATCCCAAAGGAGAGAAGGAATGTAAGAGACCAGGGAAGTAACGTGTATTCTAAGCCAGATCTTGCGCAAGCTGCCTTATAAATGTTCTTGATTCTCCTCAACAGCCCTACAAAGTGAGTATTGTTATCATCAGTGGAGAGATGAGAAACTTGCTCTGAGCGGGTAAGCACCAGGCCATAGTTCTCATAGTTGATAACAAGAGGATTCAAACTGAAGTCTGTCGGACTCCAAAGCGCATGCTTTTCTCTTTATATTTCTTGGATAATTTCACTCAGGTGACTGGGTAATAGTAGAGAGGCTATTTGAGATATTTCCTAAAATTTCCTCTTCTCAAAAAACCCCAGGGATATAACCCTACTCAGCTGAAAGGTAGGGTCTTAGGTCAAATGGAGGAATGGGCTATAAAATATGCAAAATGCCCTTCAAACACAAGGCTCCAGGTGTGAGCATTAGGCTTCCTGACTTTGGGTTAGGATGTGAGGTAGGAGCCCCTGCAGATCAGCAGGGGATGTGGCATTCTGGTTACCTGTGTATGTGAAGGAGGAAGGCCTTTTCTGCCATAGATGCCAACCAGAGCTGCCTTTCCCAGGGACACATTGAATTTCAGATGCACAGGATGGTCTATGAACACCTGAGATCTCCAGAAAGTGCCAGGAGGAATCTTCTGCGAAGCCCGTCTCCCCACGTCGATTTCTCCAGAGTCTATGAAACTGTCCTCTGGAAAGAAACTACTGGGCTTTCCTACCAAGACACAGGGAAGGGAAGACAAAAACAGAAGTTGGCCACAAGCGAAACAAGGGATCGGAGCCCCTGAACAGCAGGACTCCCCTGTGCCTCACACTTCTCTCTACTACGTTCCACCACCAGCCCCACCCCCACTCCCCACCGAGGAGGAAGAATGTCCAGAACTTTTTTTTTCCAGTGATGCTCAAACTGTTCTGCTAAAAATATGCATTCTTCCAAAGCAGTATGGGTCCTCCTCAAGGGCCATCTGTATACTGCATAATTCCACAGCTTGTTAAGATATATTCCGATACCCAAAATAATCACTGGTGGTCACACGAGAATAACTGTGCACACGCGTGTGTGTATAAAAGCATGCACGCTAAAATAGAAAGGGTAGTGCGAACAAGGTGTTGTTATTAAATTTCCAACTCAAAATGGTCCCACCAGCAGTGGGAAGCCTGACCTGAGTGGATGAAGGTATTTTACAAGTTTACTAGTTTATGTATAATTGGAAGCCAAATCCTAAGGCTAAGACATGTGGAAGGGGTTTATATGGGGAGCAGGAGTTGGGTTGGGGAAGATGAAAAAGGGGGTACTTCTGAATGGAATGGATATTTCTGAAAAATGCTTCCTTGTCTTGCTTGGATGGAGGTCTTCGAATATCAGTTTTGTGCTGAAGTAGGTAAAGCCGAGGGAATTGATCTCAAGTTCAGGCACAAAGCCTATGGCATACTTGGAAATTCAACCAAGGCCCCTGACCCTGCAGGTTTCAGGGGACGGGGGTCAGAAATATGGTCCCTTGCCCATTTCTGTCACCATTCAGGAGAGTGACAGCTTTCTGGGGGCACCAGAAGTGCCAGGAAGGAAGACGACTTATCAAACTTCCTCTGTTTACTAATTAAGCACACTCACATGTGAAAAATATAAACCTGACTTCCTTCCAGACATCAGCCCTCTGGGGAGTTGGGAGGCGGCAGAAGGAGGTGATAGGGATGTTAGAAGACCACCTTTAGGCCACTGACTAGCCACATGGCAGCCAGCAGACTACGTCTTATTTGTAAGGAAGAATCCGCAGGGTATCTTAGTTCCAAGATTTGTTGTTAGACGTGTTCGAAGAGAGGCTTTAAGAACAATAATCCATTTGTAAAGAAAACACGTTTGTGAGAACTTTTTATAAAAAGCACTTGGGGAATAAGAAATTAAAATGTCTTTTTTCCCCTAGCTTTGTAAGATTCCTTACAAAGCACATTTGATGCTGAAATGGAGCTTGGCAGGGCATTGTTGTAGTCGTAAAATATTTTACTGTTTTAAATAATAAAATTCAATTTAAATGTTAAACTTCTCCATATGTTATCATTCCTTTATAAACTCCTAGGCAGAAACATCAGGTTTTTAGCTTCAAACCATTAAATGTTATTTTAATTAAAAAATATGCCAACAACAAAAAAAGTTAAAATGCATGCTCTCAATAAAAGTACCACTAGTACTCTGTCATTAGCATGGGAAAGAGCTTGCATTTAATTCCTTTATGGAAGGAATGTGCCCCAGACTTTTACCTTGAAAATGCAGACACACAAAAACCACCACACTGTGATTCAAAGTTCAAAGACAGAAGCCAAATTCACAACACATTAAGATAGAGGAGAATTACTTTCACATTCTTATCTGATTGTGGGGCTCCCAATACCACAATTCTTTTGTATTCTAGGTAGAAAAATAGTGTACCCTTTAGCTTATCATTCTGCTAGGGATGCAGAACTCTGAGTTTCCTCCTAGAAACTGCATAGAAATAAGCCTGAGACTGCTAATTCCAAGGACTCATTTCCTTTGTGAGTGGGTGGGAGTCGGGGCTGATGGGATTTCAGAATTGTCTGCAGTCAAATAATTCCTGGGTCTGAGAATAAATAATGAAAACTTTCCCCCACATTTTGGCATGCTGCTAGAGCACCCTGCATGGTTCATTTTCTCCTCCAGTGAGCATGTTTTTGAGAGACAGCTATTGTATCAGCTGAGTTCTGAGCCTCATAAGGTCAGAGGCCAGCCCAGAGTCTCTCTCCAGAGGTCTGCGGGCCCCAGAGGCATACATAAGTTGGCTCTTACACCCGAGGAGTGATAAAAAGCAATATCCTTTTCTAGCATTCTCGTATTTCACCAACATGGGCCAAAATAAGAGAAAAGAATTGTCTTTGGTGTGTATACAAATAAAAATAGCGGATTCTGTTCCAGGGCACACCGGCCACCGGGACCTGGACTCTCGGCTGAGTCTCTGAGGGCCACTCGGGCTTTGTACTAAAGTGCCCTTTGTACTAAAAGTCACCTGGTCCAGATCCTTAGGGAAGGGACCACAGCCCAGCCTAAAGGTGATGTTTTGGAGGGAAAAGAGGACCCCATCTGGGGATTTAAGCTTTATCATTCCTCTACTCTGGTCCCCAGTGGTCCCCTTGTAGGACTATACGTAGGGACAAGACGGGGGCTTCTGAGGGGAAAGAGGTAGAGCACAGCGAGTACCCGTGTCTGATGGGAAAGAGGCGTGAGACTGGCCGGGCTAGCAGTTATTCAGAGTGAAGCCACACTCAGCTCTTCCTGCCTTCCTCTTTCCAGATCCTCTGTTCTTAAATCCGAGCACCAAGCTGTGAGTGCTTAAGACAGAAACCGTCCTACCACACAGCAAGACCCACCAACAGTAGAGTGAGGAGAGATGACAGAGGGTGGTGGGAGTTGGAGGAGACAGGTCTTATGCATACAATTCTTTTTATCCCCACCCACATTCTGGAAAATAATAATGACAACAACAGCAGCAGCAGTAATAACAGCATTAGTAGTAACAGCAGTAAAGGTAGAAGTGGCAGGATTAGTGGTAATGCTTGCTATCAATTCTTGCTCTCACTACATGCTGGGCCCCCCTTTACGTTCATCGGTCCAGTTAATTCTCACACTGGTAAGATGTATGTACTGAGGCTCAGAATGCTTAAGAAACCATTTGAAGATAAAGCCATTTGGGGTTTCTCTTCATTCGCTAGAATATGGCTTCTTAAAGCATTAAATTGATAAGTGGTTAATTAAAACTCTTCAAAGACACTCTCAATAGTCTCACTCAAGGGTCAATGGCACAGTGCATGAGTCCAACCTAACTCACAGTCCCAGCAATCTAACCATCAAGGCTAGGCCAGGTAGACCAAGGCCCACTGAGTGTCATGGGGCACAGAAAGTTGACAATTTTTATGAAGTAGGAATGCACAAACAGGACCCAGAGTCAAAGGGCAAGAGTTGGGGTCTCAAGACATTTATTTTTAAAAAAAAAAATTTTTTTTTCAACGTTTATTTATTTTTGGGACAGAGAGAGAGAGACAGAGCATGAACGGGCGAGGGGCAGAGAGAGAGGGAGACACAGAATCGGAAGCAGGCTCCAGGCTCTGAGCCATCAGCCCAGAGCCCAACGCGGGGCTTGAACTCACGGACCGCGAGATCGTGACCTGGCTGAAGTCGGACGCTTAACCGACTGCGCCACCCAGGCGCCCCACAAGACATTTATAAAGAGGACTACACAATCATTGGGGGCCACCAGAGACTTAACAAACAATACCAAGAGCTTAACTAAGAAATAGGAATCTCCAACAGTATGATCAGGTTTCACAAGGCAAATTCTACTGGCAACAGTCCTGTTCTTTGTAAAGATACACAGACTCAGCCTTCCTCTAGCAATGATGTACAAATACACAATCATGTCTATAAAAGAAATTTCTCAACAATTTGCTGAAATGATTGGATTGTTTGGTCAAACAAGAGAGAATTGGAAGAAGTGAAATTCCATGCCCTTCTCAGCCATAGTCCTCACTTTCTTGAACTAAGATCCCTCTACACAGGTTCTAAATTCCTAATCAACTAACACTCTCCTCTTCCCTCCACCTTTCTGGTACTTTTCAATGCAATAACTTGCACAAAGAATCCTTTAGTTTCCTTAGCAACTGTTAGAAATTTATTTGGTTATCAAAATAAGCTGTTCCATTTTGGAGAGCCCAGCTGAGCCTGCGTGCAGCAATTTGCATGGTTTAAACTGATGGGTAATTTTTATTTCATTGCAGAAAGAAGAAAATGCTATCCCTAAGCCCACCAATTCAACCATCAGGAATTTTTGTTTATTCAATGCTTTCTCCCCTCTTTTCCATTAACATATAACGTAAGTTATTGTGGCTTTTCTTCGAAAAGCTGCCATATTTGGTTTCTGTCCCATGACACCCTGAAATGGTAAGAGCCACTTTGAAAATACAGTGTAAATTGCAGTTTGGGGTTATTCTCAAAGACACGATGAGCATTTAAAATACTGGACTCATTATATATTTCATTTGCATAATTAAAAAATATATAGCATTTTACAATATGAAAAAATGTCCCAATTATTTGCAGGGTCTTTGAGGGGAAAATATTACTTAGTCTGGATTTCTGAGATTCTGATAACTGACATGGAATGGCTTGGGATTTGAGCAGATGGGAAGAAAGGAAGTGACATTTGTTGAGTGCCTCTTCACCACCAGTCTGAAAAGATACAGACGTTACCATCCTTGTTCTTATGGATGAAGAAACTAAGGCCAAAGAAGATGGAGTAATTGGCATGAGTTAACAAAGCCAATAAATTTGAGGGCCAGGATTCAAGCCTGTCTGGCTCCAAGGCCCATTTATCTTCTTTCCATCATACCACATTGTTACTGCCATCTCTGTAAACCAGGGCTCTAATCTTAATTCTGTAATCAGCTCTCCTCTCTGATACCCTTAGAAAGGATAGGAAATATGCACTCACATCAGTGTTAAAGACTTTTCCCCTTGAGCTATGTCTAAGGAAGTAGGTTTTTTAATGTTACAATTAAAAACATGAACTGTGTAGACATTGGTTTGACCAGGGCAAAAGAAATTAAGAACCATGTGGTCTCACATAAACTGTAGGAAGCTTTGTCCTCTGTTTCCCCAGTCTGATGTATTTTTTGTCACAGTAATTGCTTTTGATGCTGACCACTTTCCAGCACAGCACTGCATTTTAGGGGTTTGTAAACAGGATTTCCATTTGCATTAGTAATGACAGATAATCCCTTTAAGCAAAAATACTCCAATTAAAGTAAACCAATAAGCTGGGGCAATTTTATTTTGCCTCTTATCTGCACCTCCTGCTCCTTGGGTAAAACAAAACAAAACCTAAAAAACCCACAAACTAATTTCATTAGAATGAGAGATTTCAGATAGATCCAACTCTGTTTCAAGAATGTCTGATAGAGATCATGGAGGGAAGAAAATACATTTTGCTAAATGAGACCTCATCCAATGCCTTGAGGGTTAAACGTATCTTAAATCTGCATTTGTACGTGCTGACCTAAAGACCGTCCACATGGATGGTATTCCCGTATGGCATGTGACACTATAAACTGACAAGGGAATCACAAGCTGACAGGCAGGACCATGGACAGGGCTGTCCTGGAAAAAAAAATTCTAAAGACCCATCTGGTTAGTCTGATGATTCTACTATCAATTTCATATGTAGGACTTGTGAATTAAACTGGACCTTGGAGATAATTTAGCTCAATAACTTCCATTTAGAGAGGAGGAGAATGAAGCTCAGAAAGTCTTTTTTTTTTTTTTGAAAGCATGTTCACTTTTTTTTGTTTATTTATTTTTGAGAGAGAAGACCTCTGAATGATCCTGAAGGCCAAAATCAATTCATTAAAAAAAAAAATGTTTATTTTTGAGAGACAGAACACAAGTGGAGGAGGGGTAGAGAGAAAGGAGAGAGACAGAGCATGAGTGGGGGATGGACAGAGAGAGAGGGAGACACATCCTCCAGCCTCTGAGCTGTCAGGACAGAACCTGACACGGGGCTTGAACTCACAAGCTGCAAGATTATGACCTGAGCCAAGGTCAGACGCTTAACAGACCAGGCACCCCACTCAGAAAGTCCTTCAAGGGATTTGCTTAAGGACAATTCAAGGGTCAGCAGCTGGGCTTGAAGTCAGGGCTCTTGATTCCTAACCCAGGGCTCTTGATTCCCGTGGTCCTATCCACACTCCCTCCATATCCTTACTAAAGGGTGAAGAAAGTATAAATTATTAAATGTTTTAAGTCTTAAAATCTTCGTAAAGGAGAAGACTGGCATTGCCCCTAGAAAAAGCAGGCAGAGGTTCTGATTTGGCTCTGTGGAAATGCTCCCATTCTTACTTCCCTTAAAGATGACCATGGGTCAAGAGTTGATTTTGTTGGAATGTTAGCATAGTCCCTGTGCAAGGATTACATGCAAATTCATGAAGCATTCCATATTTAAAAAACAAAAAGAAAGAGTTGGGGGTGCCTGGGTGGCTCAGTTGGTTAAGCATCCAACTCTTGATTTCAGCTCAGGTCATGATCTCATGGTTTCTGAGTTCGAGCTCTGTGTCAGGCTCTGCACTGACAAGTGCAAGTCTCCTTGGGGTTCTCTCTCTTCCTTTCTCTCTGCCCCTCCTCCACTTGTGTTCTGTCTTTCTGTCTCAAAAATAAACGTTTTTTTTTAAAAAAGAATTGATTTTTGCCTTCAGGATCATTCAGAGGTCCTGAGTAGCTACTTCAACCAAGCATATGGTACCCTGTTAACCAAACAGATTCCTGGAAGGGAAATCCTTGAGGGCAGGAAACCTCAGAAGCTTTGATCCCAAAGTTGTCTGAGATGCTAGGCAAGAAGATATAGCAGTAAAGGTGGAGGCAGACCTGTGGTGCACTTTGCTAACAGACGAGATGAAGCAGGGCACAGCAGGGACAGGATAAAGAATGCCTACGCTGCCCAGAATGGCAATGAGACTGGCCCATTAGCTCAGCCATCTTTCACGGTACCATTTTTGTGAGTCTGTGCCACTTCTGGCTGATAGTGAAAGAATGTGTGTCAATGGCGTGTTAGAAAGACCCTTAAGAAATTCAGAACATGGGTCTACAGATGTCCCATTTAAGAATGCCAAACTCCAAATGTCACTACCACTCCATCACTGATAGAAAAATATCCGTGTCCCACTGCATGATGGGATTTCTCATCTACATCTCCTTCAAGGTCTTGTAACCATGTGGTGAGTCAGGTAGGACAATTTATAGAGACAGTAAGAGCTCTGGAGTCATCCAGACCTGGGCTCATACGCCAAGCTCCATTATTTACTGGCTGAGCGACCTCTGGTCAAGTCACTAAATTAATGTAACCCTTAGGTTTTGTATCTAAAATGGGTCTAAAGAATTATACTTACCTCACAGGATCTCTGTGAGGATTAAGTGTAAAAACCTCTTGACAAAATCTTTGAAATAAATAAACCGTACAAACACTAATGATTATTGTTATTGGCCCCTTAAGGACTCATCCTGATCCCACACAATCCAAGACAGCCACCCAGCAGTGCGAAAGCCCATGATGCTTCCCTCGAGGCATGAGATGGGATACCGCTGAGCACCATGAGAGCTGCCCAAGCCCCGCTATGAGCTCACAGTGACAAGGAACTGAGATGAAGACACAGGTGGGCTGGCAGCCGGCGTGGAGTGCAGAAAGATGGAGGAAGGGCCAAAGCACGGAGCTGTGAGTCAGGCACATGACGTGCATAATGAAGGTCTCTTCGGTTCAAAGGCAGACACAGAGGACTCACGACACGAACAACACGGCAACCCTACCTTCTGTGGCTCCTTTGCCTTTCCTGTCAGGGATCTCTAACCCAGTGCCCCCTGATGGATACAGGGAGACGTCCGTTGGCACAGGCCAACTGCTGGCTGTGTCCTCCGTGATTTCATACATCTGCCCCTCCATCGGCTGCAGGTGCCAGTTTAGGCCAAACAGGTGCATGGCTGTGGTGAGCAATGAGAAAAGTCATCTTTTTCTGCTGGAGGAGGAAATGGAACTCCCAAGCCATAGGGGAGGGCAGCTGGGGTGGGGAACTCAGGAATTCAGTTCAGCTCAGCTCAACAAACAGCCCCCGAAGAGAGCTTTGCAGTGCCAGGCCCTATGTGGGGGGCTGGGCATGGAGATGCTCAAGGCATAGACCCTGCCCCTGAGGGCTCACAGTCTGGTGGGACAGGGAGAGGGGTAGGGATGGGGGAGTTTCAGGAAGCCTTGGCCTTTTGCTTTGAAAGATAAATAATCTAGGGGGAAATTTTGCAATTTGTAGCACAAAGGGTTAATTTCATTAATATAAAAATAACTGCTACAAATAATAAGCAAAATCCAACAGCTCATCAGGAAAATAGGAATATGATATGAACTATGAGCAGAGAGCTTACAGAATAAGAAATACAATTGGTTCTCAATCATATGAAAAGACTCTTGACAACACTCATCATAGGAGAAATGTAAGTTAAAACTTTGAAATACTATTTTTCACATAGGCTTTGGCAAAGATAAAAAAAAGGTTAAAATTATACAGTATTGACAGAGAACAGGAAATAAGCACTCTCATACTTCGTTGGTAAGGGCATAAGTTGGTACAAACGCTATGAAGGACAATTCGAAAAAAGCTATCAAATTAATAACAAACATACTACTGATCCTGGGATTTAGAGGTTCCCAGCGTTTCTAGAAAATTCTAGAAATTTATCCTCCAAATATTTTCACATATTAGACTAAATGATGTACATACAAGGTTATTCACTGCAGCACTGTTTGTAGTAGCAAAATATTAGAAACCACTTCATCAATAAGGGGCCAGATAAGTTACCTTCATACAATGTATTATGTAATCATAAAAAAGCACATGGAAGCTCTTTATATTTTTCTGGAAGGAAAATTGTAACGTGCAGAATGGTATATCTGATATACTGCCTTTGGGGGGGAAATCATGTATATGTTTAGAATATTCCTGAAGGATATGAAAGACACTGGTAACAGTAGATGCATCCAATGATGGAAAGAGATCCTAAGGGTCAGGGATAGAAGACAGATTTGCTTCTAACTGTATATCTGTTATACTTTTTGATTTTGTAGGATGTACTTGCATTTCTGTTTTAAAAATATTTTTTTCCAAGGTAGTGACTGCTAAACGGTCTTGTGCAACAATCTAGAAGAGACCATAAGACACCAAAGAATGGACACTGTCCCCTAACACACACAGTGCTTGAAAAGGTGAGGAAACTTGTCTCCAAAAGATTTTGTAATCTAGTACAAAATGTCTGCTTAAATCCCATTTTAGGATTTAAGACTTGTCAATGGTCTCTACTTACCTTTTCTGAAATGCCTGCCCTGATTCCTTACGCAGGGA
This sequence comes from Felis catus, assembly GCF_018350175.1. NCBI lineage: Eukaryota > Metazoa > Chordata > Mammalia > Carnivora > Felidae > Felis > Felis catus. The sequence continues at coordinate 53,587,293 of NC_058377.1, read as the reverse complement.
GTTAAGAACTTCAGTCCCTGACTCCCACAGCATCCTGTATGCAACATCACTCCTTTGTTGTACTGATGAATATTTTCTAGGAGCCTACCCTGTACTGGGACCCAGAGCTGACTCTGGAGAGCCAGAACATAATCAGACAGCCCTTGCTTCCATGAGCTCACAGACAAGTAGAGAAGATGGACAAGGAACAAAGTCTACTCAGAAGAACTAGAAGGCCCAGAGGAGGGGGTGACTGGCCCACTAAGAGGGCCAGAGGAACCCAGGGAAGGATCTATGGAACTATGAAGGCCCACAGTAATTATGTATACTGAGGGCTAACTGCACGCCAGGAAATGCACTGGGAAATTTGTATACATTGCATCTAATCCTCAAGGCAGCCCTGCGAGACCCAACCTGCAGATGTGCACGCTAAGGCTCAGAAGGTAGTTATAAAACTGAGTGCCAGGCATTGTGCTAAAAGCAGTAAATGCAATATTTCCTTAATTCTCACAAAAATCCTGAAAAGACAGTAATAGCCCCATTTTACAGATGCAGAAACTAAGACACAACGACATCGATTAACACAGGGAAGGTTAAATGGCTCGCGAGCGACACAGTGTAGACTAGAATCTGCAACTATTCAAACACTGAAATCAGATATCACCAGTCTTTCTGGCTTGAAGCCCAGGCTCCACCCACTTCACCAAGCCTTTCTCACTAGCTTTACCTTGCAAGGCAAGTGGGTGTTACAAAAACATCCCCTTTCACACATGGAGGAGCTTTGGGGGCTGTAACATAGGATCCTGTGAGGAGGAGAGGGTTGTATTGCTTGGCCCATCCGTGGAAGGGTTCACTGACGGGCTGGTGGGGGGTCTTGAGGGGCTGTGTGGGCACCTTCAAGGCACAAATAACTGTATAAAGGACACGAGAGCTGCACATCCTTCTGACTTCCAGTCCAAAACACAAGCCACCCAGGGAACGCACACAAGTTTGATCTCAACAGGAGGGGTACTCTGTAACAGAAATGGAATCTGACCCTTTGCTCTCTCTGGTTACTGCCGAGCGGGGAACAGTGTGTGCCAGAGGTAAGAAGACTGGTTTGGACTCCTAGCTGCCACCACCTAGACGCATCCAAGAAGTGGAGAGGCAATTATTTCAAAGAATTACTGTATCATATGAGATAATATATGGCAAAGTGCTTTGTAAACCGTACATACGCATGATGGCGGTATTTTGTAACCATTATACTCATACTGTTGATGATAATGACAAAACAGCAGCTACCACTTAGCATATTTTTGGTCCTGGGCACTAAAGGAGGAGGAACTTGATGCTGCTCGTGGTGGTGTAGTTGTCAATAATGATAGAAGTTAACTTGCCTGGAAGAAGTGAAAACTCTGCTGTTTCCAAGGCTGAATTAGCTCCCATTTTTGCTTACTGTCTTACCAGTTTAATCTATATATTGGCAACTCCAAAGGTAATGGAGAAATTGTTTGAACGGAGGACGACTCGGAGATATGCAGTTAAATGAGCACTGCTCCTTTCCCCATTAGAATCAATTATCTCATCTAACTGTGCACAAGTGCTGTCTTGTTAAAGGTCATGAGAATTAAGTAATCCCAGAATGAATAGAACTCTCACAGCTTTGCGAAGAAAAACATTTTTATTGTCAAAGCTTTCTCTTACTTTTAACAAGATGCAAAATCAAGCTCTTGCTAAGGAAGGAAGGAAGGAAGGAAGGAAGGAAGGAAGGAAGGAAGGAAAAAAGAAAGAAAAGAAAAGAAAAGAAAAGAAAAGAAAAGAAAAGAAAAGAAAAGAAAAGAAAAGAAAAGAAAAAGCAAGCAAGCTGAGGGGAAAGAAAAGCCAGTGGAAAAAAGCATTGGAGGTGAAAATGATCACAGGGTCTTGTGTCTCAGGGAAGTTATTTAGGGCAGGACAGTCCTCAGCTGGTGGGGGGGAAGATGCTGACCTGAAGCTTCGGGAGGCACACGGGCGGGGCTTCCTCATGGCCTTGCCCCCCACTACCCGCCATCACAGAGCCCTCACACAGCTGTGAGGCTGGCATGTCTCTCTGTTTCCTTTCACCACCTGGGAAGGCAAAGTTCTGGACCCCATTCAAACCTGGGCCCTTGGAAGACTCAGTCACCCAGAGATCAGTTTGGGAGGCTTGCAGGTGGGAAGTAAGCATGGGGCCACCGAGATTAGGTGATGATGTGGAGACAGGTGTGAAGTTCAGCCAGTCATGGTCACTTTACAGCCACAACAGAAGGGACCCTTACTCTCTGATTCAGGGTCTTCAATAGATTTGTGCTAGAGGGCCCTCCATTCCTTTACTGTGCTGAGTGGTGGTGAATTCTATAGTTCCAGGTTATGGAAGAGGGGAAGAGAGAAGGAACAATCTCCCCTCTCCTCCCCTCCTCTCTCCAAAGGTTTGTAAAACACAAGCTCAGCCACAGATAGTCCAAGGAAACATAACTCAAGCAACCACTCTTCTTTTTCCTTGAAAATAATCAAAATAATAACAGCAACTCAAAATGTGGAATCATTTGAGTGTGTACCAACATGCTGAATGCTTTATATTATCTAATTTAATCTTCATGTAAAGATAGGTTGAAAAATCATTACTGGAAAATACATACAAGGAAAGTGGACTAACATTTAAGTTATACTAACATACTCTGATTTACCAGGAGAGGTAAAAGTTACCCAATACCACCAGTCCCCTTTCCCTGCCCAGCAAGACATAAGGGATGGCTGAGAATGTGCAAGCTCTATCCTGACATTTTTAACAAGAATGCCCAATAGATGTTCAGATGCTGAAGCCTCCTCCCAACACCTGGTGGCAGGAAGCAATTCACAAAGTCATCGTGCAGGAATCACCAGTCTAAGTGTAGGAGCCAGTATAGATTCGAGGCAAGCTTCAAACTTAGGAGCCTGTGTTCCCAACCCAAGCTTCCTCTTTTTCATTCTTTTAATTTTTTGAAACAAATTTTAATGTTTATTTATTTTGAGATAGAGACAGAGTGCGAGTGGGGGAGGGGCAGAGAGAGTGGGGAAGGGGCAGAGAGAGAGGGGGAGACACAGAATCCGAAGCAGGCTCCAGGCTCTAAGCTGTGAGCACAGAACCCGATGCGGGGCTCAAACTTGTGAAATCATGACCTGAGCTGAAGGGGGATGCTTAACCGACTGAACCACCCAGGTGCCCCTTTCATTCTTTTACTTTAAATAGAAGATAAAATATGGGCAACATAAAGCCATCAGCAAAAAAACCCACCAACACACACACACACACACACACACACACACACACACACACACACAATGGCTACAATTAATGTTTGGGGGGACCAGTGGTGTTAATAACTATTTCTTGGCCAACAGCAACCCCCGTTTAAAGTTGTATATGGCAGGAAATGAATGCTACCCAAATGATGTGAAATTAACAGCCATGGATCCAGAAAAGCTAAGAAATAGAAGGAGTCCTCCCCTGTCTGCTCTAAGGATGAACCAGACCATTGAAAAAAATAAACTGTAATTGGTCACACCCCCTTTCCTGAAGAATTACTGGTGACCATTCACCACCAATGTACATCACAGGATTGTCTAAATTGCACTCTGTGGTTTGTATTTACAACTGTTAGTGCAAAACTCTCAAGCACACTGAAAGTGACCTAAATAAGAAACCTGATATGGGTTTTCCCTTTAAACTACTTTTTAATTCCATGAAAAGGTGAAAAGGTGCTTAAGAGTTCAGAAGAAGGTTGTGGAAAGGTAGCGGGTTCACAGGATCACCCACACTGAAATGTTAATGATTTCTAAAAGCCAAGAGCTGGGCTGGGGGAAGTTTCTTATTCCCTCAGCTCCGGTCAATCTGATCCCAGGGTTGACATTTTCCAGTCCCCTTTTCCTGCCCAGCAAGACAAAAGAGATGGCCGAGAAAGTGCAAGCTCCATCCTGACATTTTTAACAAGAATGCCCATAGATGTTCAGACACTGAAGCCTCCCCTCCCCCCCCCCCCCCCCCCCCGCCCCCTGCACCCAGCCAGCAAGAGGCAATTAACAAAGTCATTATGCAGGAATCACCAACATAAGTACAGCAGAGCTTTTCCTGTCACGGTGCACGCTTCCCTTTCTTCCAAAAATCAAATGCATGAACCCACTTGCATCTGTAAATTAGCAGCTCTAGGTAGTGACTAGAGGCGGCAATCAATAACCACAAGGGAGTGTTGATTCCAGTGGTGTTTTTGGTTTCAAAAGGCAGTGGGAATCAACCCGGTTATGTGGCTACCCACTTTTTCTGTTTTCTATTAGTGCTCAGTTTTGTTTTCTTTTGCTTTTAATAAATATTATCATTTCTGTGAAACATAAGTCATTGGCATTCTTGGACTATGGTCGACCAATGGAGAAAACAACAACAAAAACAGAAAGTCACAACAACAGCAACAAGAAGACAGAGTTTCATTCCCCAGGTTCTAGTCCTAGTTTTGCTACAAAGCTGTGACATTCACAAATTCCAAACCCAGAAGTTCCATACGCAGGGATGTCGACTGCAGGGCAAGAGCAGAAAAAGTGGAAACAACCTAGACGTGTAAAAATAGAACAACTTAGCTGACTTATAATACAGGTACTGGATGGAATGCAGTGCAATCGTTATACAAAAATGACCATGACAACCAGCAATGAGGGCAAATACTGACGATAGAATGCTAAGGAAAAAAAAGGCAAGACATAAAATTGCATTTTTTTGCTGACTGCATCTCTGCAAAACCAGATATGCATATGAAAAAAAAACCTGGAAAGACATATGTAAAAATGACATCAGACTTTGAATTATAATGTGGGATTAGGGATGAATTTTCTTACCTAGTTTCTGAACTCATTTTAATGCTGCTTTACACGAAAAGGGAAGTTCTCCAACCCAGCCTCAGGAGGAATAGGTAGAAACGAAGGGTGTCAGAGCCCAGGGAGGAGATCCCACCTTGGAGCACAAGCCGTGTGTCAGACACTTAAGCAAGAGGGACCGCATATGTTATTTCATTCTATCCTTACATAAACCTTGAGAAAATTACTATTATTCTCAGTTTATGATGGAAAAAAACCTGGAGGCTCAGAGAGGCCGCATGATTGCAAACACACCTTCCAGACGGGAAGTGATACAGTATCTGACCCCAGATCTGACTGGTTCCAAGGTCCAGGCTCTCCTCCTGATACACCACACCGCTAGTGAGTTCCAGTGTCTGAAATTAAGTTAAAATTTAAGACAACTGAAGGCAAAGCCTCTGCAGACAGCATAGCCAGATTTGCTCTTCTGAGGTGTTCGTTAAGGGGCTTTCTTCTCAAGGACAAAGCATGGGGCCCCCATCCTGACTACTTTAGGCATGGCTCACCCCCCAAGTCAAAACCATGTACATGCAAGTTCAAGTCTGGATCTCTCCAGAGAGACCGGAGCTCGGTCATTTATTAGTTTTATGACTTTGGGCAAATTACTTCGCCTGAGTCTCAGTTTCCACACGTGCAAAATGCAGCTGGTAGTATCTATCTCAAAGGATTAAATGAAATAATGCATGTAATTTGCTTAGAACTCTGCCTGGCGCATAGTAGGAACTCTACGGCAGTTGTCATCATCTTTGTCATTTTGCTACATTGATTTTCCTGATTTCTGGAGCCACTGAAAGATTTGTTTAAGCCAGCTCTGTCCTATCACCTTTTTCTTCTTTCTATATATTCTCCCTAATTCCCTTTCCATGCCAACTATAAATTCCTTTACACTGAGGGGGCCTTTTTCTATCCTGCTTCCATTAGCTGACAGACTTTGGGCACAGGAACCAGAGATACTTGCCCAACGGATAAAACAGTTTTTAAAAGCAGAATCGGCATAAAGAAACCTGACAGGATCCCACTGGTGACTACGTGGGGCTAATTTTAAATCAAGTAAATATATTGCTTTTCTTCCTGTCTCTGGATAAACCTGACTGCAACAATCAGGGTTACTGTCTCTCACCCCCAAATTAAGTGTTTTCTGGAGAAGGGTCTCTGGTGCAGCTGATCATTTTTCTGTACCGTGCAATGCTGTGGGAAGGATTTGCCGGCAGCTGCTCAAAAGTTCTGTAAATCAAGGGGCGGTGGTGGTGGCGGCTGGGCACAAGTAAGAGGCTCAAGCGCAGCCAGCCACACGAGTGGGAACCAGGCAGTCCCACGGTCACTGCACAGGAGGAACAGCAATGTAGCTGGAGGGCACCCAAAGCTGGCCACACAGCAAGGGGTGGGGGGACCAGAGCTGGAATCTAATACGCACAGAATAAACTGGTAGTATTGCAGCAACAGAATCAGAGAGCTGTCTTTTCTGGGCGCTTTTCACCAGGCAGCCTCGACTAAGACCTCTTCTCTACGTAACTAATGCAGGGGCTGGTCACCTCCACCAACCCGTGGACTGACCTCAGCCCGGTTATCCGACTTCTCCGTGCCCGCCTCCCAGTGTCGTGCTGGTTCCCGAGGCCAGAAACGGGAAGCACAGAACTGTAGTGGTGATGAGCACAGGCTGCCGTCACACAGCCCTGGGTTCCTTTTCCGGTTCTCACGTTCACAGTGACGTGCCCTGGCAGACGTTAGGTAACTCTCTGGAGCCTCGGTTTGCTCATCTATAAAATGGTGACCATAACACTCAGCTCCAAGAGCTGTGAAGATAGTTTATGAGATTATGGTGCTTGGTATTTTCTCAAAGAGATGATCCTCTTTGATCCTAACATTATCACCATCACGGTAATTGTATATTGAGGTTTTCCTTGCAAAAGTAAGGTCAGGAGATTTCTCCAGCGAATTCAGAGACTGGAGTTTCTGCTGGGATGTTGGGGGAGGGTGTTGCTTAGATGGAACTGACAGTCCCAGCCCCCTCCCTCATTGCACAGGCGAGGAGACGCAGACGTGACGAGAGCATGTGGGCAGAACCTGGGACCCTGCTGAGCCCAGGTTTTCGACTCTGTCATTAAGTCATGGCAGGAAATCCTGTAAGGGCAGGAAAGCCATCCTCATAGCCTATTCCTCCATCAGGCACTGCACTCCCAGATTAAAGAGGTTGTCTCCTTGGTGCAGCCGCTCTGGAAAACAGTGTGGAGGTTCCTCAAAAAATTAAAAATAGACCTAGCCTATGACCCAGCAATAGCACTGCTAGGAATTTACCCAAGGGATACAGGAGTGCTGATGCATAGGGCACTTGTACCCCAATGTTTATAGCAGCACTTTCAACAACAGCCAAATTATGGAAAGAGCCTAACTGTCCATCAACTGATGAATGGATAAAGAAGATGTGGTTTATATACACAGTGGAATACTACTTGGCAATGAGAAAGAATGAAATATGGCCTTTTGTAGCAACATGGATGGAACTGGAGGATGTTATGCTAAGTGAAATAAGTCAGCCAGAGAAAGGCAGATAACATATGTTTTCACTTTTTGTTTTTTAATTTTTTTTAATGTTTATTTATTTTTGAGAGACAGAGCATGAGCGGGGGAGAGGAAGAGAGAGAGGGAAACACAGAATCCGAAGCAGGTTCCAGGCTCTGAACTGTCAGCACTGACATGGGGCTTGAACCTACAAGTTGTGAGATCATGACCCGAGCCAAAGTCGGACACTTAACCGACTGAGCCACCCAGGTGCCCCCATATGATTTCACTCTTATGTGGATCCTGAGAAACTTAACAGAAGTCCATGGGGGAGGGGAAGGGGAAAAAAAAAAAGGGAGGGAGGCAAACCATAAGAGACTCTTAAAAACTGAGACTAAGCTGACGGTTGATGGGGGTGGGAGGGAGGGAAAGTGGGTGATGGGCATTGAGGAGGGCACCTGTTGGGATGAGCACTGGGTGTTATATGGAAACCAATCTGACAATAAATCTCATATTAAAAAAAATAAGAAAGAAGTTGTCTCCTTGAGCCTAGAGTCAAGGGAATGAATCCATGGGACAGGCTGTATCAGGCCACCATGAGGGCCTCCCTTCAGGGCAGCGATTATTCCTTTCATTTCTACCCCTCAGCACCTAGCCCAAAGGAGTGAAGAAAGGGAAAAAATGAAGGGGCAGACATAATTAGGATTATCATTAAAACAATAACAGCTCCTAATTATTAAAATTGTACCATGTGCAAGACATAATGCTGGAGGACTCACATTTGTGGGATCATTCAATCTCACGACTTTTTAAGGAAGGTATCGCTGGTAACTCCGTTTTATACACTAGGCCCCTCAAAACGCAGCGACAAAACAGGCATTATTAATCTAATTCTGTATCTCCAGACAACCCAGCCTCCAGAATTCTCTGTAATTGCACATTCATCACGGCATCACCAAGAACTGAAACCAACCCCTGAGCTCTTCTCAGACTATTGTCAGGGGAGCGCAGGACAGGTTTCCTGTTAGCCCCTGTGAGAATAAACATACAGCTGTCGATCCAATCACTGCCAACAAACACACAAGGAAGACCTTTGTTTGCGGCACTTGCCTCTGAGCGTCAACACTAGATTCACAAGGCTGGCCCGAGCTTTTCTTTTCTTTTTAGTTTTTTAAACTAATTTTTATTTATTTTTGAGAGAGAGCACAAGCGAGTGAGCACGAGCGGGGGGAGGGGCAGAGAGACGGAGACACAGAATCCGAAGCAGGATCCAGGCTCCCAGCGGTCAGCACAGAGCCCAACGCGGTGCTCAAACCTACGAACCATGAGATCATGACCTGTGCCGAAGTCGGACGCTCAACCGACGGAGCCACCCAGGCACCTCTGGCTGAAACTCTTCTATAGAAAGATGACTCCGCTTAGCAAAGGACCTGCCACTCTCGCGTGAGCCATCACTCCTTCCTTCATGTCGTCAACCATCCAAGGGGACCCGAGGAAACCATGCGTTTGGTTAATGCCCAGGAATACCGAAGGAGAAAAGTCCTGTGGCTGGCTTCATCTCCACAGCTGCTAGAACTCACTGTGACAGCACTCTGCAGAGCAACCCTCCCATTTCCTGCTTTCCTCTGGCATACCGACCGTGTTAAATGATTTTTTTCTGTGATCAAAGTCAATTAGGAGGTGGTCCCCACTGTACCTCTAAATGGAGTTTTAATTTGTGTATATATTATTAGGAGAGGTCTTTTCCCTCTGGAACGTTCACTTCAACAAGAGGAATGAGGGCGGACAGCTTAACGTGGAGCCTGCCACCCGGATTTGTAACTTGGGATAATATTTCTTTATAATGAGAAGCGTTTTGAAAGAGCATTTTAAAATCTCACAGAACAGAGTGTGCGATGTTCCTCTAATACTCCCCAGAGCATCCCAGGCGGCTGCCCCGTGGGTGAGCCTCTTCTGGCTCTTTGGGGTCACCCACATTTTCCTGCTTTCCTGCTCTCGTCCGCACACAGAGCAAGGTGCTCGATACACGTGAGTTCCCTTTTACCTTCTCTGATACACACAGATCTCTGGTTTGGTTCAGCTTTTCAATTAGAAGTTTAAGGCAGCACAGTTCTGCGCGCCAGGGTGATGATGATGGTCAAGTTAACAAATAGCCCCTGTTGTTAACTGAAGGTATACTGTGCCAAATACTGCAGCAAGTGCTTTATAAACACAGTATCACTTAACCCGCACAAAGCCCCAGAAGGGAGGTAGTATTATTACCCTCATTTGCAAGATGAGGACTGAGGGTCAAAGTGATTCAATAACTCACCCAAGATTGTGCATTTAATAAGAGGCAGAGAATAAGCTCGGATCCTAGTCAAATCCGCAATGCCTTGAACCTGTCCCTAACCACTATGCATGCTGCCTTTCCGATTAGATGTAAAATCATGGAAATGACAAAAATGGGGGAAAAAAAGGACAAATCTCTTAATATGGACCAGTCTTACTGATCAAATTTTGTTGGCAATATTTTCCTGAGGACAGAAACTTGATGTAATATCGCTTAAAAATGGACACAGTTTTCCAAGAGCACTCTAAATGCTTGTTGAGCAAGGTACCTGATATTCCTCACTCCCTTCTGCTCAGGAGTCTTGGTCTGTGTGATTTCTTCTACCCCTCAAACACACCTGTCCATCCAGCCTCCAGGCTTTTGCGGATACAATGTCTCTACGTGGAAACGGCCACTGCCCTCCCTATTTAAAAAATTTTCTCCCATCCTTCAAGGTCTATTTCTGTGTGGATTTTCACCATCACCACCCCCCCGCCCCCCCCCCAGCCAAAAATGACCTTTGCTCCCGCCTCTGCAGCCTGGGGCCATTATCATGATTTCAGCACCTCTCCCATGCACAGTGCCCTGACGCTGCGGGTCTGTGTGCTCCCCGTCCCTGGCTGGCTGTGCTGTTCACCTATGTACTCAGTGGAGCAGATCTGTAGAGACAGCCAGGCTCCCAGCTCTGACCCTTATTAGCTGTGTATCAGCAAATAAGTCACGTAACCACTCTGACCTACACTGTTTTCATCTGGAAAAATGGAAATAATATAAAACCATCTCCTGAGTTGCTGTAAGAATTAAATTTAATGAAAGTTCTTTATAGATTAGGAAGTGTTCTAAAACCATAAGGCATTCTGGTCACATTGCTTGAAAGTTAATAAAAGAGGCATGGGGTGCCTGGGTGGCTCAGTCGGTTAAGCGTCCTACGTCGGCTTAGGTCATGATCTCATAGTTTGTGGGTTTGTGCCCCGTGTTGGGCTCTGTGTTGACAGCTCAGAGCCTGGAGCCTGCTTCAGATTCTGTGTCTCCCTCTCTCTCTGCTCCTCCCCCACTCATGCTCTGTCTTTCTCTGTCTCTCAAAAATAAAACAAAACATTAAAAAAAGACAAGAGGGGCCCTGGGTGGCTTAGTTGGTTGAGCATCTGACTCTTGATTTCAGCACAGGTCACCATCTTGAAGTTTACGAGATCGAGCCCTGTGTTGAACTCCATGCTGACATTATGGAGCCTGTTTGGGATTCTCCCTCTTTCTCTCTCTGTCCCTCCCCCACGTGCACACACACATGCCTTCTCTCAAGATAAATAAACAAACTTAGAAAAAGAGTTAACGAAAGAAAGAACACCCAAAGTTTAAAGCACAGACTAATGCAACAATTTGTATGTGAAACATCCAGCACGGCCCCAGACCTACACAATCAGGTGTATGAACCGTGCTATGTAATAGACTTGATGCTCTACAGGAAGTTAGATGCCAACAAGTTACGAAAGAAGAGTTTCCAGTTTTCAGGTAAAAAAAAAAAAAAAATGCTACTTCTCCTAAAATTCGCATTTAATCTCTGCCAACTTTCACACCTTCTCCCCTCAAATACCAGTTTTGCATGCGTGCTCTGGTGGAGGAATGTATGTGCTCACGAAACCAGAGACACTCACAGGAGCCCAGGGACTAGGTCTTGCTGAGAGTTCCTGGTGGCCCAGGTGGTAGAATTTAGGACCGTGGGACGCGGTGGAGGCCACAGCACAATGAATGATCCTGGCATATCTCCTCTTTCCCCACTGGTGCCTGTGAACAAAATCTAACTCCAGGCTCGAAAGGACGATAAATCTAGCTGCCTGCCACACACCAGAGGGAAGAGCTTCCTCCAAAGTGAAATGTTACGCTGGTGACAATCTACTCATGCCAGACGAAGCCTGGAGAACAGCAGAATCAGATAACATGGGGGGCCAGGGCTCAGTAAGTGACATGTACTGAGGTCCCTGATGTCATCTGGGCCTCCTTGTCTCTCCAATCCTGAGGCATGTTGGTAAAAATCACAGACCCACTCAATGCCACGGGCACATAGCAATCCTGGCACAGTGCATGGGACAGGACAGGTGGGTGTTAATTTTTCTCCCATAAGAAAGTTAGCTTCTCTGCTTCGTAAGGCGCTTCCTGCATCCTCTCAGCAGTCCAGATCAGGTGGACTGTCCCAGCCCACCCCAGCTATGGGAATCCAAGAGCCCAGGTGGAAAGAGGGCAGGGTCTGGGGACAAATCCTGGCTCCCTCTCTTACCAGTGATGTGGCTTTGGACAAATGAATTAACCTGCTTGGGCATCAGTTTCCTGTCTATAGAAATGGAGATAAAAACAGAATGGTGCCTAGCACATGGTTGGCACCTGGAAGATATTTGTTGGATAAGTAAGACCATGAGAAGATTCAATGAGAAAATGCAGGAAACACTCAGAACATGCCTGGCACGTGGTAAAGGTACATCACGTTGGGTTGCGGGAGGGGAGCTGGGAGCAGGGGCAGAGGAAAGCCACAGCCAGGGTGGCAAAGGCCCTGTGGTTTGCTCTGAGCCCCAGGGTTGCCGCACCACAGTAGATGAGGACATCAGAGTGGGGGTCTGAAAGGCAGCACAGTCTATATAGGGAACGTAGGCCTTGGGATGGGGAAATCTGGCTTCTAGCTCCAGCTCTCTCACTCGCCAGTTATTCCAGCTCAACGAGCTATTTAACTGCGGCCGGCCTCATTTTCCACATTTGGGGCTTGCAGAGCAAGAAAATACAGTTGAGAATTCTATATGGCGCATGGTCTGCCGGAGAGGATCGATGGGTTTGAAAGCCTCACGGGAAGCCGAGGTATTTACCACGTAGCTGTCTCGTGCAGCATGTCTCCTAAGGGGGAAGGCAGCCAGTGTCCTGCAGTCCTTGTGGGTTCTGTGCTCTACACTCCAGAGCCTTGGGTAAAACAGACCAATGCCTGCAGGCGGCTCAAATGCACCAACGGACATTTTAACACACAGTCTTCTGATACAGGCACCCCACACAGCCAACATTTCTGTCTACCACCCTCTGCCTTTGTTTAGGCTGTTCCATCTTCCAGAAAGCCATTCATAGCTTCTCTTTCAATATCTTACTTGATTTACAAGGCTCAGCGCCTTGGGGAAATTTTATCTGATCTTGCTTAGAATGAATTGCTCTTTCCTTCGGGCTCCCACAGGGACAAGGCTCAAACTCCAAGAACATGGTTTTATCATCTGTCTAGTACCACCATCAGCTCCTAACACATCTGGCTCACCATGAAACCTAGGATGACTCAAGGCGGTGATGCTAGCTTATCTGGCTTTGTCTGTCCTTTGCAGCTGGGGACACAACCCGGCACACAGGCTTAGTGAGTGCTCCCTGCCGTTTCAAACCTGAACCTTGGGGAAGTTCCCTCTTCTTAATTTCAGATTACCTTAAACCCCTGCATCCAGGAGTGGCCCTTGGTGGCTGAATCTGAGAGGCCTTAAAACTTCTGGGTGATCCCGCTGCCCAGAAGGGTGTGAAAAGCATCAGCTGAACACCCACTGTGGGCCACCCATGGTCTGGACCCCCCCCTTCACAGGTGGCCTCTCGCTTAATGCTCCGAACACTGCTTAGACATTAATTGACTTTTTACCAAGGAGGAAATCAAGACCCCCAATGAAAAACCTGTGGGCTGGGCCAGAATACAGGCCTCACTAGGTCCCGAGTCTGTGCTCTTGCTACTGTGTTGCTATCTCAAAAAAAAAAAAAAAAAAAGAAACCATTTAGTTGTGATTTCGCTGTTTTACTGATAGGAGGAAGAAAAAAACACTGTGCTTACAGCCATCCTTCCTGCTCTCCTGCCTCCCTCCCTTTTCCCCCATGATGAAGAGCTGCTTCTCTGCTTCCTCACGGAGGTCCTGAGCCTGCCGCCCTAAGCACACAGCCCAGACTGCACCCCCTCCTCTCCACGAGCTATATATCTATGGCAGCGCAAGAACAGCCATCAGGGAGACCCTTCTCGCTTTCTCTCTGCACCTAGGTGCAATTAAGTTCTGTTATATCACAGTAATTAGTCTAGAAGAAAAACAAGGATGCGGGGAACAAATCCTCTCCATAGGATGCAAAAAATCTGTAAGATCAACTCCTTTTCCACATTCCGGGAGTCAAAGCGTGCAAGGAACACCCTCGGGGTACGGTTGGGGCTATCTCCTGCCCATCCATGGCCACAGTGTCCCTTCAGGGACCCCAAAGCTGCCCATGGGGCACGGGCCTCAAGCCCCAGGAGAGCGTGTGATCTCTGCAGGTGCTGCTGTTGTTAGGCTATATGAATACACCTTTTTGTGACACTTCCAACCTCAGGACTGGTTGGCCCTAAAATTCAACACGTCTTGTTTGCCGGGGGGAAGGGAAGACAGATTCCAGGGACCAGGAACAGCTAGGCGCCGGGTTGTTACAGCATCTCTCCAGCAGCCTACTGTCTACATTCCCAGGGAGAAAACTGAGGCTAAGAGAGAGCGAGGTTCTTGCTCGACTTGCACGGACAGAGAAGCAAAACAGGGCCCTGGGCCAGGAGTGCACCTCACACTGATTACACTTTGGCAGCCGCCTCTGGCTCCCTGCTCAGCTTCTGATAACCATTTTCCATGCTCCCATGATCTCACTGCGTCTAGACCTTCCCTCTCTGTCCCCTATACGAATACAAGCCTCTTCCCTTTTTCCTTCCTTCCACTCCATGCCTTGCCACAGTGGCTAGGCTCAGGTCCAGGCACCTTCCCCTGCTTTCTCTCCGTCAACACACTTCTGCTGAACACGTGCTACCTCCTGCTGGCCTTGTACGAGAAACTAACTACGGCCCTGAGCAGGATGGAGATAGTTTCTGCCCTCATGGAGCTGACAATCCAACAGCAGGGACAGGCGCCAGCCGATCCGTGACACGATGAGCAGCTGCCGTTGTGGGGAGCATCGTGAGCAGTGTCAGAGCATAGAACCGGGTCCTGGCTTAGTGTCAGGAGGTACACTGAGGAAGGGACGTGTGAGCCCAGCTTTTGAAAGGAACAGACTGAGAGAAAGGAGGTGGAAATCCCTCCAGGAATGAAGATTCTATAGCTTCTCTGGGTCTCAGAATCACACGTCAACTCCCTTGCCCCCCACCCACTGAACCGGCTGACTCAAGGTCAGACACAAAGCCCCACCCCGGTGGGACTGCGGGGAAACGGGACACCCGGCTGGGCATCCTGGAATTCGGTCCTACCCTTCCAAGGAGCCCCTAGCAGTGAGTAACAAGAGCTTCAAACTGTGCACCCCTTGTGACCCAGAAATCCTGCTTTTGGAACACGCCCTCCCCAAAATAACCGAAAGAAGAAAAATCAGAGCAGAGTCACAAAGATGTTCACAGAAGCACTATTTATAATAGGAAAAGTTGGCAGGAATATACTGATATGGTAATGGCACAGATAGGACAGAGCTCTTCAACTTGCCAAGAACTGTGTCAACAGTTATAAGCGTGTGCGGGAAGAAATGGTCCATAAAAATGGCACAAGGGCATATGCCCGTGCGCATTCATGCCGACAGCACGGATGTTCCCGTTGTGAGACCCTAGTATCTTGAATTCTGAATTCTACCTTCCAGTGTTCTCAGCAACACTTGAAGATCTTACAGTCTGATTCTGAATCCAGCAATAAATCACCTCTTTATTACATTTATTACTCTGAAAAAGAGTACCTAAAACCACCAAACAGCCAACAGGTGAGGGCTTGCCAGAGGCTGAGAATGAGGGGAGCACTGAGTATAAAAGGACATAAGGGAGCTTTTTGGGGTGATGGAAGTGGTCTGTGTTTTGACTGTGGTGGTGATGATGGTCACGCAACTCCATCCATCTGTCAAAACTCAGAGAATGGTATGCCTAAATGTGTTAGTTTTCTGTGTGTAAACTGTATCTCAGGAAATCTGATTTTGACTACAAGTGGGCAGGGCCTGGTGGCTGAGTGGGAGCAAAATATAGGAGAGGTGCCTGAGTAAGGTGGGGGGGAGAGGTGCCCGAGTAAGGGAGGGAGAGGTGCTTGAGTAAGGGGGGGGGAGTGGTGCCCGAGTAAGCGGGGGGAGAGGTGCCTGAGTAAGGGAGCAAGAGGTGCTTGAGTAAGTGGGGGGAGAGGTGCCCGAGTAAGGGAGGGGGAGAGGTGTCTGAGTGGGGGGGGAGAGGTGCCTAAGTAGTGGGGGGAGAGGTGTCTGAGTAAGGGGGGGAGAGGTGCCTAAGGGGGGGAGGTGCCTGAGTAAGGGGGAGAGAGGTGCCTGAGTAAGTGGGGGGGGGGGAGGTGCCTGAGTAAGGGAGGGGGGTGCCTGAATAAGTGGGGGAGAGGTACCTGTGTAAGGTTTGGGTCTCGATACTAGCCTTGGGGCCCCAGGAGGAGAGCCAGAGCCATGAGCACTGCTATGGAAGAGAAATCGGAGATGTGAGGAGGCTGATGTTATCTACTTGCCTTCCAGACCTGCTCTCCCCTTCTCCACCCTGCTCTGTGCCTGGGAGGCTCACCGACACGGTCTGGATCAGTGGGCTTCCTTGGGTCTGCCGGCTGCTGGCTGGTTCCACCCGTGGAGGAGATCGGAGGGTGGGGAGACGGCGGGGGGCGGGGGGGCAGCTGCAGAGCGGGGAAGATGTTTTTCATGCCGAGTGGTCACATGTTGAACGCCTTAATCATTTTGGCTACTCTTTTGTTTGCCTGCTTCGTCCTACGTCACAGACGGGAAGGCATCTTAAGGAGATGAACTCCTTGCCCACGCGGTACAGCAAGGAAGGGCAGAAGGACAACGGACAATAAAACGAGACCCACTGGGCACCTACCCTCGCTCCTCTCGTTCCAGACACAGAAGCCTACTCCACACAGGCCGCTGTCTTGTCAGGAAAGCCTCCTCCCACAGAGCCCAAATCGGCCTTTGTGTCATTTTCACCCTGCGGGCCCAGTTCTGGCCTCGGCAGCGCCACAGAGCAAGTGAGCCCCTCCTCCGCACGGTGGCACCTCAGACAACGGCAGACAGCCGCGCCAGGCTCCTGAAGTCCTGCTTTTGGGGGGCTGGAGGATACCTGTCTGGGGTCTGTTATGAAGAGAACAATCTATATATATCTTGCTATTAGCCATTCCCACTGAGCAGCATGAAGGAATCAATCTTGGAAAGAAAAGCTTTAACACAGCATCGTGTATCTTTACCACTTCTTCCTCCCCCTAAAACATCAAGTTCAATCATCTCCATTCCCCATTCTTTGGGCTATAAAGGTAAATCTACCCAAAAGGCCTGATGTGAAGTCAAAGAGAGAGGAGAGAAAATAAGCTGTATTGCTCGCTAGTAACACCCGGGCCCAAAGGGCAACAGGCCTGTGCTTATGAAGCAAATGGCACCCGAGATGCTGATGCCGTGAGAGCTGAACCAGATGGGATAACTGCGGGAAGGAGGGGGTAATATCACCTCGGCTTCCATTTCTGACCTTTTCTCTACTCATTTCATGTCCATGTCACCTGCCCCCGAGCCCCAGGGCATACAGTGCACATTTCTGCCATCGTGCTTTTGCCTGTATTTTCCCTCCACCCAAAATACCCTCAGCAGGCTTTACCACCTTGCAAGGTCATTTATCCAACCAAGTCTCACTGAGCAGGGCTCCCTTGTGCCTGGCTTTGTGCTCGGGACGAGCGTGCAGCAGAGAATAGACTTTAGGAGAGGGGAGAGTGAGCAACGGCGCCCCCTAAGGAGAAGGGATGCCTCATGACCCCCTAACTGGACTGCCGCCAGCCAGCCCCTGAAGTCGGGTTTGTGTGGTGGAATGTCAGTCAGACATGGCGAGGAGAGCCCACACCAGTCTGCACACGTGGCACTCGGGGCCCCAGCCCGCCTCCATCAGCGCTGCCCAGATAACCCCCATAACTGGATGACCCAGGCGCTTCCGGACCAAGGACTGCGATATTCCAACAAGCAAGCACTCTGACAGCTGCCTTTTGTAAAGCAGCAATTAAATTTAGCAGCGTTCTCACCGAACTATCACCACTTCAAGCAAGGGCTCCGATTTTTTTTTTTTCTCAATCCAACATCAGCTGCTAGTGGAGGTGAAAATGTGACCTACTTAAAAAAAAAAAAAGATAAATAAAAAGGAGCCCTCCGTGCTGAGCATGTCATCGTAGCAGCTGCACAGAGGCCGCCACAGCCCACGTCCGGGTTCAGTTTCCTCCTTCCTCCTTCCAAAACCTGGGGAGGACATTACGGGATCATCTACTCCCACCCCATCCTGGGTTGAGAAACTGGGGTCCAAGGAAGGCTCCCAACAGTGTCCCAAGGCCAGCAGCAAGGGAGCTCTCCTTTTTCACATGCCCTGTGGTTTTTCAGCATCATCTCTCATGGGAGTACTATTGTTCTCCCCACTTTGCAAATGAGGAAACCAAGGCTCCAAAGGGTCACCCAGCTGGGCTGTGGCAGAGCTGAGATTTCTGCAGAATTCCATGAGAACACCTCACTGCCTTAGAGAAAGCATAGTGAGCGGCACCCTTTCTCCGCGGGGCGGGCCTGTACCCACCGTGGAACAGAGTCCTAGGGCAATCTCAGGTCTCCATTCAAATGTAAAACTAGTCCTGCTTTTTTGTACTGTTAGCAAGCCTGTTGTGCCCCCTTTCCCAAACGCCTATTTGGCAAGACAGGTGCTTGAGGAGTCCTGGAGATAGGAATCCGCAGCTCTTCTGTGATACCCCGTGTTTGCTTTTCACATAGAGATCCAGAACGCCGGGGAGCCTGTCAGTCTTACCTGGACAGAGGCGACTGTCAGTGAACCAAAAATCAACTTTTGTCTGAGTTAAAGAAATGACGCGAGGCACTTTCTGGTAATGATTCTTCTCTAGGCTGCTTCCCTGTAACAGCGACACATCCCTACAAATGTCTCCTGACAGGCCTCCCTGCTTGTTCTGTCGGCTGCCCTGGTGACTAACACAGGCCAGGAAGCCCGCAGGCACTGCGATGAGATGAGGCTGGTCCAAGGTCTCGGTCAAGACTTACAAATACTCTTCCACATGCGATGCTAATAGTACTAAGAATACTATTAACAACAATGATAGTATCTACCTTTTATTGAGTGCTAAAGGTCCCAGACAGTAGTCTAAGTACTTTATGCAAATTATCTTACTGGAATTTGCAAGAGCCCTGTGAAGTAGCCACTATTATTAGCCTCGCTTTGCAGATGGGTAAACTGAGGCTGATAGAGGTTAAACAGACTTGTCTAAGGTCACAAGACAGATACGCAGCAGAGCTGAGATCTGAAATCAGACAGCCTAATTTCAGAACCCATGCTCTCAGCCATGCTGCTATAAATTCCTCCCACGTAAAATGGGGTAATCATTCCAGCCACACCCACTATAGGAGCCATAAGCAAAGTGGAAACTGAGGTTCAGACAACTTGCCCAAGTTTATAATTAAGCAACTTGCCCAAGTTTATACAGTCAGCAAGTGATAGAGCTGGACATGAGTGGGGTCTTTTGATTCTACAACCATCTGTTCAAGCTGTGAACCCAGGACAGTGTCTGAGAGTATGGCCTTTAAAAATCCTATATTCTTTACTGGTTTTGGGACCCTGGCAAGTTGTTAACTTCTGTGAGCTTTAGTTTCCTCTTGTAGAAAAAACAGAAAATAAAACTTATCTCACAGAACTGTTGAGTGTTCAAAGATATGACATGATGGGCTTGGACCAACACTGGGCACACAGCAAAAATTCTAAATACCAAGTACTATGATAGGAAAGTTAGTGCATAAAGTTTAGGAATGTGAAGTCGAAAGAGAAAAAGAATTTAAAGGCATCAGCCCTAGAGCCTGGGTGCCTGGGGATGACCACTGTCCTGCCATTTACCAGGTGACGGTGGGAACTTATTTCAGTTCACAGTTTCTCAGTGTCCTCATCTGTAAATTGGAGAGAATAATCCACAGGGCTGTTGGGAGATTTGGAAATGAGAAACTACAAGCAAAGTGCTCAGAACAGAGAGGGGCATGTGGGCTGCAAACAATGAAAGCTAAGTGAAGTGCTCTCATTATTAACGACCACAGCAGCCCCTATTATCTTTACCACACTATGCCACACTGCCTTTTGTGGGGACAGCGTTTTAAAAACAATTAGCTGCTATAAAATAAAGCATTATTTGCCATGGCTGCACAAACTTCATGGTTTGACTTTTAACTAATCTTCCCCTCATTATCATGCTCTCCCTATTTGGTTCTGCAAACACATTTCTTATCTTCAGAAAGGAAAAGGCGGAGAGTGTTCCAATACTCAAAAACCATCACAGGGAGAATGGTGAGTAAAACAAGGCACACATGGTCAACAGCTACCTCTCCGAAAGGGTGTCCTTTGGAGACAAAAATGTACATCACGTCTCTGGTGAGATGCCCGGTGGATTCCTAAAGGTCCTTCCTAGATTACCCACCCAAACTAGAGTGGCCAAGTAACACCCCCCCAGGGGGGAAGACAGCCCAGAGGCAAGGCCCCAGGCCCTGTAGCCTTTGTGGGTGGGTAAATGCTGGCGGTGATCTTCCTAGAAGAGTAACTGCAGACGTCTCTGCAAATGAAGGGAAACTTTTGAACTAAAAACCGAATGTCAAATGGATCTGTCAGGGTTCCCTCCAGATATGGCAGCCCCGAGCAGATAGCAGAGAAAGAACAATTCTTGCCCGCCCTGTTTTCGACTCCCCCTGTGCTGGTGAAGTGATAGGATTCTTATCTGGAGCTTGATAGGATGTAGAAAATAATTACAAATGAAAAGGTTATTCATAATTTTTAAATGAGTTAATTAGTAAACCCAGTCAGACTCACTCATTACAGTAATTAATAATTGATTATACTTGAAATTAAACACAATTTTTCATCAAAAATCTAATTAAGTATCTGTGCTTTTGCCTGTTGATTAGATCGGTTGGTCGGCTGGAAAAGTCTTTGTTAAGGATATTTGTGCTCGGCTGAGACAATTAATTTGATTTTTAATAATTGAAAGTTCCTTCCAAGTTAGTCATCACAGGCTGTGATTACGACCAAGCAACAAGACGCTCATCCTCTGCCCCCGGCAGCTGGAGGGGACCAGGCACGAAGGATGCCGCCCCAGCCCTTGAGGAAAAGTAGGAAAATGCACCTGCAATGCCTTCACCTGCATTAGCGTACTCCAGCCTCACACACATCCTCCTGAGGTGATGGGTCGTGCCTGTCTTCTAGATGAGGAAGTCAAGGCTCAGAAAGAGAAGCGAGTTGCCCAGGGGTGAACAGCAGCCAGGTGGCAGAGCTGGGAATGGAATCCAGGTCTGTCAGAGGCTGGTGTAAGCTCTGAGTCTCCAGGGAACAAAGGCAACATTCCAGTTCTGCCTATCTGACCTGGCCCTTGCATATGCAATCTACAGTCCCGTCTTAAAGTTTCTGCAGAGAGAGGGTTTTATCAGAAGGATGTATTTATTCTATGTGAGGACACATTATCAGTGGACTAACCACTCCTAACAGGAGACACAAATTCTCCTAAAGCCAACCCCTCCTCTCCACCTACACTGCTACTGTCTTAGCCGATGCCCTTGACTTCTCCTGACCCATTTGCTGTGACGGGGCCTATTCTTCCTTCCTCTACACTTTTCTTTCTAAAATAAAAGTCTGACTACATTCTGCCACTGCTTCCACTGCTTAAAACCCTTCAGTGGCTCCCCAGTGCCCATCCGGGAAGGTCCGTCACTTGGCCTCTGAGGTCATCTTCATGATCTTACCGAACTCTCCTGCATTAGCTCCAACGCCCCTCAGATGCTTCAAACACAGACGATGGCCTTACCACCACACTGTCCTCTCTTAAACCTGAAACTTCCCTCGGTTTGACATCCACTCTCTGCATGTCTCCTGACAATTTAACTCTGACTAGAGGATTCAGCTACATCATCATCCTTCCCAGGGAGCCTCCCCTAGTGCTCTTGGAGGTGGGTATTCCCATAGCCCCTGAGCTGCTTCAGTCACGGCTAACACAGCTGTCTCCTTTCCAAAGCTACCAACAACAAGAGGGCAGGGATCATGTATTTAGCCCTAACATTTAGCACAGTACCTGGCCCAAAGGAGGTACCCTGCATGGTTTGCTGAATGAGAAACAAAAGTCACAAAATCATGGATGCAAAGACTGTCAGTGTTGGAAGGACAATCAAAGGCCATCTAGTGAAAAATCTCAGTCGGCACTGGAATCATCCTTGCTATGTGGTCACTGGGCTCTATTTGGATCGTTCCTATGACAAGGAGCTCACTACCTACTGGTAGATCCTATCTAAATTTAGATTCCTGAAAACTGACCCCATGGAAGCCCATGGGATGTAAACAGACGAGAGTCTGCATAATCATACAAAGATTTATTCTTTCTCCCTGAACGAGGCTACAGTATAAACTTTCCAACTTCAATGTAAGTTGATGTCTTTATGTTGCAAACTACGTGACTCTCGATGAACAGGGACAGTCCTCGTTCAAACGTCTACTCATTTAGGAAATATAATAATGTCAGTCAAAAACAAGAGTTGCATTAGTGGTTACCAGGGACACAGCATTGGTGGTGACAAGAAGAAACTTTCATGCCGAGTGATGGTGCTTGGAACTGTAGAGCCCTCACCCGTAACCCAGTTTACATCAATCAGTACCCTTTCACAGGGCTCTGGCCTCTCCCAGTTTGGCTATTCCTTTTACCCACTAACACACAGTAGGGATGGCAAATGCCTGGTGTGCCATCAATATTCTCCATTCTGGTGACCATGATAGGTATTACTAATCAATCACAGAGACCCTTTCCCATTGATCCTGAATATAGCCTCAGGACCCTTCTTTTTGAGAGAGAGAGAGAGACAGAGAGAGAGAGAGAGAGAGAGCGCGCGCGCACAGGGGAGGGGGAGAGGGAGAATCTTAAGCAGGCTCTACCCCCAGTGAGGAGCCTAACACAGGGCTCAATCTCACGATGATGAGATCATGACCTGAGCTGAAGTCAAGAGTCAGACGCATAATTGACAGAGCCACCCAGGCTCCCCCTCGGGATCCTTCTTAACACAGCTTTCTAGACAGCATCAACTAAGCAATCAGATAGAAGAGAAGAAACACGTATGCCCACCTGGCCTTGAAGCCATGGAATTCTCTGTGCCAGTCGTCACAAGGGAGAGAGAGATCTGGCATACTGACGAAAGCTTACTATAGGTGGAGCTATTTAAGGCGACCTCCCTGTTTGAGGGGCTGTCGTCTTCCCGATTACTTGTAAAATCCACGAATCTCGAACGCTCAATCCATGCTCAAATCCCTTCTCCTGAACAAGCGGGGGCCCATGTTTCGTTCATCGCTCCTAGTGACTGCACGTACTTCCTCAGCACACAGCCCTTTTTCATCCACAGTAACCCAGGGGGTTATGCGATGACAGGGTTCTTTTCCACCGTGGACGACACCCTGTCTTCCTCTGGCCTGTGCCAGTTACTTCTGTTTCTCTTTACCGGGCTTACACTGGAGAAGTCCCCCTTGCATACAGAATTATCTCAGAATTCCTCAGCATGGCTTCAAGTTCTTCTCAAGCTGCCTTGACCTACCTTAAACCCGAGAATGACAGAATTCGAAGGCTGGAAAGGACAGAGGGTTAAGCCAACCCCTCTGGATGCCTTTATTAATGGGCTGACTTACAAAGAGGCAGCGGACTCTAAGCGGTGCCTACGGATCTCTTCAGATTAACATCTTCCCTGGGAGCAGATCAAAGATGGGGGTGAAGGAAGCAAGAAACCTGACTGTGGGGGGAATACGTCGAAAGAGCATCCAATGGGTGGCATCCTGTGGTGGCAAAGTAGGGGCCAAGAGGAGTTTCCTACATCGTGGAGGTGGCCTGGGGTCAGGCAAGAAGGCCAGTCAGCGCTGCTTGGGGTCTCTGTGCATCCCTCAGCCAACTCTCGCTGCTAGTGGGGACCCGCTACTCCTCAGTCCTGACCATGGCTGCACTCTGGACTTGGGCTCCCACAGTCCCCTCAGACCACCTCGTCACAGCCTCTCGTCACCTTCAGATATGCTTCCTGGCTGAGGTCAGCACAGTCCAATCTTTGGCAGTTTCCCTCCAACCCCAGGGCACCCCACGTCTTTCCTGCTCCTCACTGCGGCTACGTGGCACTAGCAGGAGAGGCCTGCCTGCTGTCCAGCCTCTCCAACTGGTCATTTGTCGTGACTCCAATCCGCGACACTCATGCCACAGACCACCACCTCAAAGGTCAGTCTCGGTGACTGCTTACGTCTACTGCTAGGCATCCAACACAGGACGGAGCAGCTGCTCAGCTTCCTTCCTGCTCACAAGCAGGGAGCAGAAGAGGGTCCCAGAGAGATGACCTTGACAGTTTAGGGGGTGCAGGCCAGCACCCCAGGGCTGCGTGGCTCGCCATGTGTGCTTTGGCCGTCGGGGCGGCAAGGTGCCCGCGGTGCCCACAGGCGTGTTGTGTGCTGCCCTCTGAGCGAAGGGGAGCCGAGGGGAGCTGGGGTGAGGGAGGTGCTTACCCACGAAGTATGCCAGCAGGATGACCAGCGTGGCTGAGATGACGATGGCGCTCAGGGCCGCGCACTTCCAGTTACAGTACTTGGAGGGCTTCTGGAGGTTGAAGGCTGGCCGGGCAAAGGTGCTGCGGGGCAGGGGCCGGGGCGGGGGGGAGTACACCGTGCTGGACGTCAGCGGGTACCCTGGTGAGGTGGTGCAGAAGAGTGGGGAGGTGCCTCCCGGCTTGAAGAGGAAGTGCCTGCGGGTGGAGAGAAGCCAGAGGGCATCAGGGTCTGCAGGCTCACTGGGACCAAGGTCAACCTGGAGGACAGAGGCAGCAATAGAAGCATGCAGAGGAGCCTGGAGAATCACCACAGAGAAGACAGGAGGGACAGAGAAAAGGAGAATCATGTACCAGACCACATAACAGGGCACACGAACACACGCTTCCGGGGAACACAATGGGATAGTCCTCCCCGTGGGAAAAACCACCCGGGGCCAAGGAAGAAGGTGTTACTGACTTGACAGAAGGCTGGGTGTGGAGATCCCTCTCCGGGGAAGGGCTGGGGTGGGGATGCTGTTTCTTGGGTATTATACTAGCTGTTCTCTAAAATTACTGGCGGTTAACTAGGAATGTGTCTAAAATCCTGTTCTGCGTCCTGGAGCTAATGGAACCTAAATGTTTCTTCTCTCTCCAATACCTAGTTTGCCAGTGTACCTTGGTGGAGGTATGAAATACCGTTCCGTTTGAAGGGTGTTTCGGGGGTGGAACTCAGAGACCACCATTAAGTTTTGCCATGGCTGAGTCCCCCAGTGGCTGTTATACAACTGATGGCAGCAAAAGCCTTCAGAAGCCAGACTGCTGCCTTCCAAACTCCTAGCAAAAGCTGTGTGAGAGGACAGGTAGGCAAATGCATCCTCAGCCTAGCCATAGTCTTCAGGGCAGCGTGGCAGGTCAAAGCGCATGGTTGTGGCCAAACTAGGTGTCAGGAAATCCTCCACAGCTTGTCTTTAACCATGGCCACGGGAGAATTTGTACACGGCCTGGGAAATGGGGTGCACTGGTTGCACTGCTTCCCCCTGAAACCTTAGGGCAATCTTGCACTCTGCTGGGGTGCAAGATGCCTCAGGTCACAGAACACATCCTTGGGATTACAATACGTATGATATAGGGCTGCATAAAAATTGCTATGAGATGTCTCTCAGAATGTCAGAGGCAGCCAATGAGATGCCGGGAGCTGCATATTAACAATGCCGCTGTTAATATGCTGAAGACAGGGTACTTCAAGGAGAAACTCTTGGGGATGGGCATGCAACGTGGCATCGTCACCTCCCGCAGGAGAGCCCAGGGAAAGGTCTCAGGGTCTGCATGCGAGTGCAGGAGCCACAGGGACAGCATACACAGAGAGGAAGAACATGGGGATGTCACCTACCCGTCACTGTAAGCCCCATCATGGCGGGAGGCGCTGAGAATGTCCATCTCAATGAGGTTGTCCTGCAATGTCCCTAGGAATGGCTGCTTGCCTAGGTTTCTACGCACACATGGAGACATGAATGAAGCAATGAGTCATGCATCGATGAAGGGGGATAGTAGAGAAACACACAAAGTGGCCGTCTGCCGCAGCTGTGCGTGAGATCAGCGGGACAAGGCTGCCAGGCGATGGGTCTGTGTGCAAGCCACATGTGCGAGGGGTCTGCCTGGCACAGAGCATCCAGAGGGAGCATTCTCTGTACAAACCTGAATGTCTGGCAGTTGTGGCCATCAAATCACAGCTCTCACTGACGAAGACTGATTATGTCTCAGGCACTGAGCTAGGCATGATACATCCGTTTACTTCAAATGTTCAGAATAGGCTATGCAAGGAAGGTGTATCCCCATTTTACAGGTGAGGAAACTGAGATGTGGAGAGGTAACAGGATTTGCCAAGGTTACCAGCTGGCAAGGTTCTATGCAGGAATTTGAGCTCAGGTTTTCTGTTTCCAAAGACTGTGCTTTCTCTACTACACATAGAAAGTAGAAAGATGTATATTTTCTATACATCTGTTCAAACAATAGCAAGAGACACTTGGCTAGTCCAAAGAAAAGAGTGACAAGCATTTGGGGCCATTTTCTTCTCAAGCAGTGGTGCTCAAACTCGAGTAAGCATCAGAATCGCCTGGAGAGCTGTGCTTTGCCGAGGCCCACCCCAGAGATTCGGAGTCAGAAGATGGAGGCGGGGCCTGGGAATCTGCATTTCTCACAAACCCCCCAGGTTGATGCTGACAATATTTAAAGTGTCACGGTCCTTTAGCAGAGCAGGGACCTCGGTGATGGCTGAATGGTGAGGATGGTGCCCCTCAGAAGACAGATGGGGCGTCGTGTCTTTTGTTCCCCCCATGTACACTGAGGGCAATGCATTTTCTGACAGCACCCATTTCTAATGCAGAATGGAGACAGACACACTCGCCCTCTGGGTCTCCATCGTGCCTGCTAACTGGCCTCATTCATACTGGAGTGTGCTGGATCCTGTTTCCTGATATTTTCACGCACTGCTGTCCCCTCACTTGAAAACCGTGTAAGTGCACAGTTTTAAACAAGCCGGTGATGGCTTCAGCCTACCGTATGCACCTCGAGGAAGGACTTGAGTGCCGAGAGCTAACTTTTGGGTTCGGCCCTGCGAGGGACCTTCCTGCTGACTTTGACCAGGCCTTGAGCACCAGAGAACCCAAATTCAAGTCCCTTTTCTGCCGCTTTCTTGCTGTGTGACTGTGTAAAAATTTCAACCTCTTCCAATCCTATACTTCGTCTGTAAAATGGGGATAACAATACTAAGTTCACAAAGTTGATGTAGGACCAAATGAGTAATGTTGGAAGTATCTGTAAGGGCTAAACACACACCATAGAAGTTCTAATGCCAATTTAGGTATTAGTACTAATTTACGTAACATTAGCACGGACACTAACAAATATTCTAGAAGTACTAATGCTAATCTGCCCTACATCTACCATAGCTTATCCACTGTTCTAGAACTCTGTATCTAACGTAAATGTTAGTCCCCACATTACAAAGTCAGCACTATCATTTTTGCTTTGTAGGCTGGCAAATCAAAGATCAGAGATGCAACTTTCTGAAGGTCCTATCACGGAGTAAGCAAGCGGCAGAGCTGGAAGAGAACGCAGGTTTGTCTGATCCCACAGCTCACAAGCCTGTGTCACCGCCTTGCCTGTGGGTTTGCCCCCCGGGCCAGCCTTACAGACCAAATGAGGAGGGGCTGTTGGCACTTTCATTAGCACCCTCGGGGACGGTGGGAACACAAGGCAACACAGTTTAGCAGCCGGAGCCACGGAGAACTGCCACGGTGGTGGGGACCTCCCCTTTGAGAGAGTCCTGAGCTGTCTGGGCCCAGCAGCCTCGGTACCAGGCTGTTCTGGCTGTGTTCATGGCCCCCGGGGCCTCCCACAGGGTCTGAGAGGAACTACAGGGGTGCAGAAGTCCTTCAGAGTGGCCTCATTTCTGCCCCTACCCTCCAGAGGTGGTCTCCTCATGGGAGGCCTCTTGTGATGAGGGAAGGCACAGAGACTCTGCGGTCAAAGAGGTCCCAGCTCTGTCATTCACCGGCCATGAGGTGGTGAGTCTATCTCTCTGAGCACTCATAAACTGGGATAATCACTCTCCTTATAGAAGCTAAAATATAATTTAGATCATGCTACTTCTCTACTCACAACCTTCCAACGGTTTCATAAGAATAAAACCATGGTCCTTACCAGGGTATACAACGTCTGGCCCCCTGCTACCTCTCCAATATCATTTTCTCTGCTACATGTACCCTGGCCTCCATGCTGCTACTCCAACCAGCTAAAGCCTTTGCTGTCATTTGCCTGAATCACCTTCCCCCAAATATCTGCATGGGCCTTTCCTTCCCTTCTCATGGCTAACTGTAATAGTTCCCGTCCTGCTCTTTCTAATTACCCCTGCCCCCTAGCACTGCTTTAGTTTTCCCCATTGGACTAGACACACGCACATATGCGTGCACACACACACGCACATATGCACACACACACACACACGTGTTTTTTTCCTATTGCAATTTAAGTTCCGTAAGGGTAATCTTACCTGCCTTGTTCTCTGCCATGTGCCCAGAGTCTACAAGAGCGCCTGGTACACAGTAGAAGGCACTCCATAAATATTTGCTGAAGACTGTGAACGATGGGGTATACAAAGGGAGGCGCCCCTGGCATACTGCAGGCACACAGTTGGTGTTTAATTGAGGGGAGCACAGGTGGTGTTTTATTATTATTTCCCTCATTCCCTGTAGCTCAGGAGGGAATTTCCAGTCTTTCTACAGTCCCTATGGCCCAGCCTGAGCAGGCCCTAGCCACTTCTGCCCAGAGGCCCAGGATGAGCTCTTGGTGCCTCCCTGGGGCCAGCAGCTGGCTGCATGGTATGCTTCTGCGTACATCTGGGAGTCTGGCTTGCATCGCTAGGCTAGGACTGGGCTCTCAGAGAGTCAAACGTGTACCTTAAAGCCCATCCAAAATAAATATATTCAGGGAAAAAAAAGACAAAAAGGATAAAAATTGAAATGTTAATAGTGAGATTTTCCAGTGTCTGGATCAAGAGTGGTTTTTATTTCTACTTCTATAATTTAAGAAAAGAGAGCAATTATCTCTCAAATGTTCAGATCTGTTAGGACAGGGGAAGAGGCAGTGCACTGGAACAAAGGGTTTCTGGAGTGAGACTATGCCAGATTCCCTGAAAGAGCTTTGCACGTTGGCGCTAACTCAGACGTTAGCCATTTAGATCACTCGGGAATTTGGGGGGACGCTAGCACCTGCTGAAAATACTGCCAGTTTAGAATCCTACTGCTGACTTGAAATGCCCCTATTCTGTGCTTCTGAAACTTAGTTCTGAGTCGATGAGGCCTCATTTGATTGGTGAGGAAATCGAGACCCAGAGAGACATATGTCCTGCTCATATGCGCAGAGCAACTTAGCGGCAGAGCTGAAACTAAAGCCAAGGTGTCTGGGCTCCTAGTTCGAGGCTCCTCCCCAAATTTCCTGCCCATTTCCCACTCCCAACTCTGAGATTCCAGTTCTTCGGGAAAACAAAAGTTACAAGGCTCTCCTAATGAAGGCCCATGCTGCCGAGGCCTCCTTAAATCACAGTCCTGCCTGGTCTCCATCTCACTGCTGTTGGGAACTCGGGTGTGGACCCTAGATTCATCGGACCCGCACACCGGTGGGTATTGTTACCTCATTTGAACAAATATGGAAACTGAGGCCCAGATTGGATGAGTGACTGCCCAAGGTCACACAGCAACTGAAAGGTAGAGCTGGGACTGAAAACCACATTCCTCCAACCTCACTGCCTCCAGCTGCCTCTCAGGAGAGAGTTGCTGAGTACCCGGAGAGGGGATGTAGTGAAGTGCATTCTGCTCTCACAGCTCTCCTTGCAGTGGGGAGGGGACCGCCTCCCCTCTACGCCTGAGAGGAGGCCTCGGGCAAGTCCCCGAGCTGCCTGCAGAGATTCTAGTTCCAGCCCAGGGCAGGCAGAGCTCGCCTTCCGAGGACAGAACAAACAGCTTTTGGGAAGGACGTGGCCGGAAAGTCACAGTGGCCAGGTCTTCCGAATGCCTTGCTCAACAGCTCATCTCACCGCGAGCCCGCTGTCCTGGCCATGCTTCACCCACAAAGCCCTGGGGCAGCCACCCAGCAGAACAGGACATTCTGCTACGTGCTCTACTAGCTGTCCAGCTACATTCTGCAGCTGACACCCCCAAGGTGTGCAGGGCGTCAGAGATTTGGCCAAGGCCCCATAAAGACTTTGTGATAGAGCCAGCATTTAACAAATGAATGAACAAAAGCAACAAAAAATGAACCGGGTCTTCCAGGTCACCGTGATCCTTCCGAAAGGCCAATCCCATAACATTACTCTCCTATTTCAGAGATGTTCGTAACTACTCACCCCACTTCTGCCACCCTCAGGCCCCATACCCACCTCTTCTTCCTATAACTCAAGGCCCTCCATTGCCGACTCTCATTTACATGCACTTCCATGAGGCCCATGCGCTCCCGTGTCCCCCAACTCTTAGCCATCTCTCCAAGACACGAAGCTCTCTCAGCTCTGTGCTTTTGCACAGCTGTCCCTCACCCGAGAATTCCTTTCTCCCCTGCAATCTCCTCCCGATGCAGGTCCAAATACTCAGGAGGGCAGCACTGGAGAGCAGCTAGGTCCTCTGGAGCCAGCTGGCCGGGGTGTGGATCCTGGCCCTGCCACTTGCTGGCTGTGTTTCCTTACGCAAGTTACTTCACTTTCCTGTCTTCAGATTCTTCATCTCTAAAGTGGAGATGATAATAAGACTACCTACCTGTGCACAGCAGTTACCGTAGCAGTCCTGACTGAGGTTTTCCGGAGGGTTCCCACCATTAACTGGCGAGCGGCTGACTCACTGTGTCTAAACTACGTGTACAAACAATATGGTTTATGCCAAACACCTGCTTTCCTTCTGGGTGTCTGAATTTGGGCCTTTGCCAGGCATAAGGTGCCTGTGTGACCAGTTCCCAATAAAAATCCTAGGTGCTGAGTCTCTTACGTGCTTCCCTCTAAGGAGCCCCAGTAAGGGCCCCATGAGTGTTTGGTGTGACTGTTCCTTGATGCCCCCATACAGAGGGAGCCCCACTCTCCTCTCTGCTAAGACCACCCCCCAAGTCAGAGCACTATCCAAAGTGCCATCTTCATTCATTCATTTATGGGTCTGCCTTCCTCATAAGACCATGAGCTTCTTCTAAGATAGTGGCTCTGTTTTCTGCATGCCTGGGACCAAATCATCAAGTGACAGGGACAACTGTCCACCCCAATTTCCTGCAATGCTCAGGAGTTGGCCTGGCCCACTAGAAGGTACTGTGTGCTATTCTGGGAACTATACCAAGCCTGGGTTGGAGACTACCAGGATGGCCTCCCATCCCTGAGGGGTAGACGGGGCTATTCCCCTAATTGAGCATGACCACACAACGGGCCTCAGGCTCCCAAACCAGGCCTGGGATCAGATGAGCTAGAGCAGGGGTCTGGCAGCCTCGTGCTCTGGCTTCCCCTTCATCTGACAGGAGCCTGACAGGCTATTAATCAGACAATCCCTATGAAATCAATTAAGCATTTGATGCTACAGAGCGTGAACGAAGTGGACCAGGGTATAGTGGACCCTGAACACACGGATCCCACCAGAATGGACCACAGATGCACCAGCAGACCTCAAAGCAACATGTGACCCCCAGCTCTGGGAATCACAGGGAGGCCTGGTCTCCCCTTGGGGACTCCGTTAACCCTCGGAGGGTGCTAGAGGCAGTGGGTTAACCAAGTCCTCCCTCTCACTTGCCCTCCTGCCTTTGTCTCCAGCATGAAATCTAACCCCCTCCTGCTTATTCTGCCAGCTGTTATGCTGTTTTCTCAGCTATTTACTTTTGACTCTCAACATAGACTCAGTGCGACAATTACAGAAGGGCCTGTGACTGTTCCTCTGGCATCATGGGGCTCTCCATTCGGGTGTCGCTTGGTTAAAGGCTGTTGGCTACAACCGCCTCAACTAGGCCCTGCTCCCTTGGGCTTTCGGGCCTCTGCTCGGGCTGTGCCTCCCTCACACCCCTTCTTCTTGGCTCCACCTGGGGAATCCTGCCTGCTCTTCGACAGTCAGCCCCACAGCACCAGGTCCCCTGGGAAGCCTTCCTTTTCCCCACTCAAGTTAGGTATAACATTTCATTCACTGTTCCATTGTTCATTCATTTAACCTGCGTGTTAATATTTTTCCAGTACCCATGATGTGGCAAGCCCTGTGCTGCCCGCTGAAAATCCGGAGGCAATTAAAACACAGATTCCTGGTATGTGCCTCTATCACAGCAGTTGCCCTAGTGCAAGAGTCTGTTCTCTTAGACATATTGCCCACTGGGCACACAGTAGGCATTCGGTGACTATTTCCTGAGTAACAAGCACTACATGGTAAGCAGTTGAGCACTTACTGCGTGCCAAGACATTTTCAGACCTGATCATATGTAATTGCTATCACAGCCTCAGGAGGCACTACAGTGGGTTAGAAGTGGCCGAAAATCCTTGGGCACTCTCCCCTTGGGAAGTCCCTCTCCTTGAAGCTGGCTGGCCTAGGACTGCTCTGACCAACAGAACAATGGCAGGAGGGACACTATGCCATTGCAGACCAAGCCTTTAAAAGGATCGGCGACTTCTGTCTCAGTGCCATGGAGCTCTGAGCCACCGAGTATGAAGTCCACTCCCTGCTGGGAAGACTGGGAGGAGAAGCCCTGAGACCACGTTAGAGGGTGAGGGTCCGCTGAGCCCAGCTACCCAGCCTTCTTCTCCAAGGCTCAGGCATGCGAGTCAAGCCACTTGGCTCCTTCAGATTGCCCAGCTAACAGCTAATACCACTGACCGACCCTAGGTCAGGAAGACCCAGCTCTTCCTGAACTCCCGACTCACACTGTGAAGTCTAATCAACCGGCAGAGTTTGACAGTCATTTGTTATGCAGCAATAGAGAATCAGAACATGAACTTACTAAGATTTTCTCCCTTTTAGAGATGAAGAAATTTAAGGTCTAGGACCACAGCCAGTGAGCGACAGGGTGGGGATGTGGGCACGGGATTTGCCTGGCCCTAAAACCCGTGCTATGAACAACTAGCTTCAGTGAAAGGACCATCACTTATGTACTCGGAGCACTGGGGCCAAACTTCCTTCTCCAAAGTGGAAAAAAAGGTGCTATCTCCTATTTCCTCTCAACTCTTCGGGTGAGCAGGAGTTCAATAAATATTTTTTCAAGACTTTTTTCTTTACAGGGTTGATATGGGAAGATGATGTATATGAAAAAACATGGGAAATCATTTTTATAGTGTGTCTTTTAATGCCAGGCACCATGCTTTATGTTTCTTATGTGATTCACTTCCTTCCAATCGGAGAGGCCTGAGTTCTTAGCCCAATTTACACAGGCAAATCGAGGGTCAGGGATGTTCATGAACTTGCTGGGACAGTAACTGTTAAAGCCAAGACAGGAATCCAAGTCCTCTGACTGTAAATTCTGTGGTATTCCTATCTTACCACGCTGGTCAAAATTATCCGCAGTTCTATCTGCCAGATGGGGCACCAACCCCTCTTCAACCTTGTTGGTTTTGTGCCATCAACCAGGAAAGGTCAGTATTAAGGCCCAGAATTCTGAATGTGTTACCGGCTGTATTAGGCACGTCTCCCGGCTTTAGACCATCTTTAGATGCACAAAACTCTGGGGTAACAGAGGAGACCTACCTCAAACATTTCATCTGGGTCTTTAAGCGTAAGTAGGACTTTGCAAGACCAAGAAGTAAGAAGGAGGGCCGCTCTGGCGGACAACTGTTCGAGAGCATGTGCAAAGGCACAGAGGCATGAAAGGGGTGGGCATCTTGGGGAAGACTGATAAACACACACACACACTCATACATATATCAGATGTTAAATATATATATCTGTTTAGATTTACATAAAATAGTATATATGAATATACATATGCTGGCATGTTAACGATGGTTCCGTTTAGTGATAGATAGAAGTGATTTTCTTTTATTTCCGAAGTGTGATAAAGTAGAAGGAAGGACAAAGAAAACCAAGTTCTGTGTGGTTTGTACAATGGACGTGGGAGGACAGAGGGTCAGAAAGGCAGGTGTCGGCTGGCTGATGAGGCAAGAGAGGTCAGCTGGGACCACTCTACCAGGAAAATGCCCTGCTGCTGGTCCTCTATCTTCCTTTCCCTTGAAAAACCCAGAGAACCACCTACTTTGATACTAAGGGATAAAAATGAACATCCAACCAGAGGGAGTGGCTACTGTGTTCCATGCAGAGAATCAGAACCATCGATTATTTGCTGACTTCTTTCAGCCATGTGCAGTCATTCAATAAGCCCATGGGAACTAATGGGGATCTGATTAAGCTACCTTGGGTAGGATGGCATATGATCATCCAGCTCTGTCACTGACGAGAGCCAAGGAGGCATGTCAGGAAAACTCACACATGATTTTAGAGGAGGTCAACAAAAACAATATTGATTAAGAGACTGGGGGTGGGGCGAGCTGGGCTGTATCTCTAAGAGATTTGCTTTTGGAAAAGCGATTCTACAGGAGTAAAAGGGCACAAAAGGATGTTGATTTTCTTTCACTGGATCCCACAAGCTCAACGTGCAGATGTCATAATGCCAGATAGAGTCAGATGGGTACATGTTCCATGTGTAAATTAATTTCACCTCTTTAAGTGTGGGATGACTTCTGTCCTCTTCACAGATAAAGAACAGGAGTTTGAGAAAATAAAATCTATGTTTCCCCACTACTTAGGGTAGAAGATGAAGAGGTTCTAATTGTGCTAGACTGGGACACTTCATCTTTAGAGAAAGTAGGGAAAGGCTATGCCCCCCAAAGTCAACAGAGGGGTAAGAATTATGGGTAAATCTTTTTTTTAATTATTTTTTTATTTAAATTCAATTTAGTTAACATATACGGTGGTAAAGATTTCAGGAATAGAATCCAGCGATTCATCACTTACATACAACACCCGGTGTTCATCCCAACAAGTGCCCTCCTTAATGCCCATCACCCATTTAGCCCATCCCCCCACTCAACACCCCACCAGCCACCCTCAGTTTATCCTCTGTATTTAAGAGTCTCTTAATAGTTTGTCTCTCTGGTTTTAACCTTATTTTTGCTTTTCTTCCGGATTATGGTTAAATCTAATTTTTGTCTTTATAACTTTCTGCATTTTCTCCAGTGAGTTTGTATGCCTGTGTCTTAAAAATAAAAAAAAAAACAAAAAAACCCTCATTTTCATTTTGGTAAAATAGTGACTAACCAGAGGGAAGGAGGGCAGCTACAGAACTGATGGTGACTGAAGTCCCTGGAGGGAAGGGAGCATTCTGCAAGACTGGAAGAATGCAGAGGTGGAGAGGTCCAGGCCAGGGGAGACCAGGAGAAGGTGGCCGTGGTGTAGGGAAATAGCATTGCGCACTGAGTCAGGCATCCTGGGTTCACATCTTAGACACACATCCACCGTCTATGTGACCTGATAGTCACCAAGTCTGATTCTCAGCTTCCAAAACTCCCAAATGGGATCACAAATCACAACAAGGCCTTGGTAAAGTTGTGAGGATTACATCACATTTCAAGTATGAAAGGTCTTGTAACCAAAAGTTGATGGTGTCTCAATGTTAGGGATTATAGGGCTTGACCAACGGTGAGAAGTCCGTGGGAGGGAAGGAGAGGAGAAAGCAGAGGGAGCCTTCCCTGAGCACCCACCACAGGCCAGGCAGGTCCCAGGCCAGGCGCAAGGTGGCCAAATCACAGTAGGGAAAGGCGGAGATGTGGATCCCAATTAAACACTGATCAGGAGCCTACCCTCTGCCTCCCCGTGACACACTCAGCTCTCATCTCCTTTTACAACAGCCTCCTCCAGCGAGCAGCACCCCCACCGCGTAGACAAGGAAAAAGGGCAAGCCGGGGCTCATACCTTTGTCAGCGGCAGGCCAGCCCTGGACCTCGCGGCTGCTCGATTCGCCAGCGCCCGCTCTTCCTGCCCCACGCCCATCCCGCCGCCGGGCTCCCCTTCTCGAGGGCGGCCAGAGAGCCGCCTCTCGGAGCTGCTGCCCGACCCCAGCCTCCCGGACCACGGCCGTGGGGGCACACGGAAGGGCCCCTCCGCCCACCCCCGCGGCTCGGCCCCGCCCCTCCCCCGCACCTGGTCTCCAGGGGGATGTTGCTGTTGAGCAGCCAGTTGTCCTGGGCGTGGGCCGGCTCCTGGGCGCCGCCGGCGGGGGGCTCTCCGGAGAGCGAGTGGTCCGTGGGGGCCGGGCTGGGGTTGCTCCTCGGAGTGAAGTTGCCCCGGTTCAGGGAGTTGATGGAGGCCGCGTGGTGCTGGTTGGGCGTGTGCGCGTGCGAGAGCGGCGGCGGCGGCGTCCGGAGCCGCGGGTGGTTCTGCAGGCCGCCCGGGTGATCTAGGGCACAAACACGCGCGGTCAGCGGGGCGCCGGGCCACCGCCGGGCCTGGTCCCGAGGCGCACGCGGGAGTGGCCGGGCGGCGACGGGCGCGGCGGACCATGCGTGTGCATACGGTGGGGAGACGGTACTTACTGAGTACCTACTATTTTCGGTGCTAGGGACACATCAACAAAACAGACAAAATCCCTGTCCCCTTGGAGCTTAAATTCAAAAAGAGACAATAAACAAGATTAGAAATAAAAAAAAGTAGCCTCTGACGTCACCCACTTCACATGGTTTCTTTAATACTTAGTGGGTGGTGTTTTGCAAGTGTGGTGCAGGACCAGCCCCTTCGATATCACCTGGGAATTTGTTAGAAGAGAAAATTCTGGATCCCTGGCCCAGGCTTATTGAATCATGAACCCTTGGGTGGGCCCCAGCAATCTGATTTCACCAAGTCTCCAGTTGATTCCAATGGATGCTAAAAGTTGAGAAAGTATACAATGGTACACAGAAAATGAAACAAACAAGGTAAGGAAAACATGTAGTTTACTAAGGTGGTGATAAATCTGAGAACACAGAAAGCCAGGAAAGGGCCTGTGGCCTGGGTATGTGAGGGCTGTGGTGAAATTTTAGGCTAAGTGGTCAGTGATAGCCTGGGGGAGGGATGAATTTTGAGCAAAGGGAATGAGCTGAATTAAAAACCACCTGGGGGTTATTAAAAACCATCATTAACAGTTACTGAGCACTTACTGTGTGCCAGGCACTATTCTGAGCCCTCTCCATGTTTAAATTCAGCTGATCCTCATGACCCACTAAAGAGCAGATACTATTTTTATCCTCCCTTTACAGACAAGGGAATTAAGATACATCTTTTATTTACTCCTTTCAACTACTCAGAACAATAAGTATTATTATCACCAGATTTATAGATGAAAAATAGATTTCAAGATAAAGCCCACACAGGGTCTGGCAAGCCCTTCAGAGTGTGACCCACCCACCCTGCAGAATCCAACCCTACCTCTCATCATCTTCCTCCCTCTACCCTTGACTCCTGCCACACTTTTCCCCCAGAGGCCAAGAGGTCTGCTGCGGCAGTCTAGTGGCTAAAACCTCATTTCTGATGAGGATAGTCCCCAGGAATGTGACTCGTACCCTCTGAAGATGTGCCATGCGGTGCTAGCAGGAATCCCCCTTAATGGGAGGCATTAAGCATGGGAAGCAAAACAGGCAGAAAGCAGACAGCCTTGCACCAGGGAGAAGGCAAGAATAGCAGGGTCATTTGCTTTGTCCAGCCGTCCTCAGGCATCACTTTAATGGAGACGTTTGGAGCCTGAGACAGAAGCCAGCAGCAGAAGCACCCTCCTGGGTTGGCCGAGTGTTCCCCCTACCCTTGGCCTTTCAGGCTGCTGGCTGCAGTCCTCATGGCTCCGAAGTAGTGAGAGGGATTGGACCACTATGTCTGAGGCTTATCAGGAGGCCAGCAGAGAAGGGTGACCTAGCCCTTGCTCCAGGCCTCCCAGCAGGAGTCAACCTCCTTGTGGCGTTTTTACCTAACGGATATTGACAGTTGCTGCCACTAGCACTTAACTGTGTACTTTTACAGCCTTAACTTTTCTAATGCCCACAACAACCCCTAGAGGGCAGTATTATTATCATTCCCATTTTAAGGACAAGGAAGCTGAGGTTTGCAAAACTAAGGGGTCCTTTATTTTATTTTGTTTTACTTTTTTTTTTAAATCTTTTAAAGTTTTATTTATTTTTGAGAGACAGCGTGAGCAAGCAAGGGGCAGAGAGAGAGGGGGACAGAAGATCCCAAGTGGGTTCCGCACTGACAGCAGTGAGCCTGATGTGGGGCTTGAACTCACGAACTATGAGCTCATGACCTGAGCTGAAGTTGGATGCTCACCCCACTGAGCCACCCAGGTGCCCCCCCCCCCCCGCCACTTTTAATTTTAGAGACAGCACAATCGAAGAAGAGGGGCAGAGGGAGAGAGCGAGAGAATCGCAAGCATGCTCCACACTCAGAGCCTAACACAGGGCTTGATCCCACGACCTTGGGATCATGGCCCAAGCTGAAAGCAAGAGTCAGACACTCAACCAACTGGGCCATCCAGGCGTCACACTAAAGGGGTCCTTATTAATCCAAAGCCTGAATTCTGTCTACCAAACCACAGTGCCTTTGCATATAACAGACACCAGCCCGACTGTCTCAGTCCATGGCCATAGGCAGAATAAAACCCCTCAGTTCAGACAGCAAGCATATGAGGGCTGGGTCAGAACAGGCTGGTCTGCATGCCTACAGACATCTGCTTTGTGACTAAGTCAGGATGCCAAGCTCTGGCTTGATAAGGCTTTAGAAGCACTGCCAAGAGTCCTGAAACAATGAGATTTTAATGTATAAGACCACTAGCCATATATCTAAAAGCCTAACTTCTAGAAGGAAATTCTCCTATGAGGATAAGGAATATCCTGGTCCAAATCCTCTCTGTTTTTTGAAGCTCAGCTCAATTTCCACCTCCTCCAGAAAGTCCTCCTTGATCTGCCCTCCCCAAAGTTCTTTTTTCCTTGATGGAACGCTAACAGCAGGTAACCTGGACCATGCAGCTTTTCCTTCTCCCTTACAGCTGGGATACTTATGTCCCCATCTTGCCTCTCCTGGTAGGTATAAAAATCCCTGTCCCCTCTGTGCTGGTGACCACAGGCCCTACAACCAACCAGGTGCTCAGTATAGGCTTATTTAGTAAAATGGCTCTCATGAGTGGCTTGGGCAGTCTACCCAAGAGCATAAACCTAGTGTGGAGGACATCTGTGTGCCAAAAATCATAGCAGATCACCCTGGGCTGTCTAGACCGTGGGCCTATGTGGCCCTTTACTGACTTACCTGGAGCCAGAGTTCCAGGTGCATCAGCTGGGCTCTTTGTTTACCTTCCCTCATCCCTTCCATTCTGAGACCACCAGGAAAGGGGACTTTGAGTTTTCCCAGGTTCCCAAGGGAGAAGATCTGTGTTTTGGGACTTATCAGTGGAAGATCACTCACAACCCCCAAAAGAGACATGACCTTCCAAAGGAGCCATTGTCTCCTCTGGTCTGAATGGAGTCTCCTTTCTGCTCCTAAGGCCAGGAGGGAGGATAGACGGCAGGCAGAGAGGGTCCTTCTTTTCTCCCCTTCCCCCCTCTCTCATATACATTCCCATCTAGACAGAGAAACTTAGAACCAGTTCGTTCATTCAACATTTACTGGGTGCCTATTCTGTGCCAGGTCCTGTACACTGCGTGTTGGGAATGCAATGGTGGATGAGACAGAGATGGCCCAAGAGAGGCCTGACTCCCTGCTGGTTTCTACAAACTGGCTGGGTGGCCTCCAGTAACTCACTTTACCTCCCTCGTCCTTGGTCTGTGAAAGGGTGCACGCATTCCTACGTCACCACTTTCTGGAGGATGAAAAGCAACGGCCCTTGCTCCAGTGCCAAGTACTTGGGCTTCCGCTACTCCCACAGGGAAGGGACCACGTGCCACTCATCTCCATAGCCCCAGTCAATATTTACGGAATGTGGGGGAGAGAACAGCAAATTAGCTAGGTGGACTTCTTGCTCACGCAAGCAATGGCTTCTCTCCTGCTACCTGGGAGTAAGCATTGGTACATTTGCAAAGCTGAGCTGTAAATTTCAATTTACACCCTCTTTTCACAGATACAGCCTCCAAGTATATCTCTGAATCAAGCCCAGATATGAGTCATTTTTACTGTTATACTGCACACCTCTGTTAGTAAAGGCCACTTGCTTATCTGAGTTTTGCAAGCCTGGTTTTCCAGGCAGTATTTTTGCTTCCTACAAGTTCTCGGATATATTTGCAGTTGCTGCTTCCCTCCAACACCTCAGACGCTTTTTTTTTTTTCCTTCCCACTTTATATACCACAAAAATCCTGAACATTGACGCCTCCAGGAGCATCTCCCTGAACTGAGACATCATGAGGCTTCTTCAGAGTGCTCTTCCAAATAGTAGGTAATAGGAAGAGACTACGCTTTGATGTCAAACAGCCCCGGGTTCAAGTTTTGGCCTTGCTACTTATAAGCTCTGCGACGTGGATCAAGTTACTTGATTTCTCTGGAGCTTCAGTTTTCTTATCATTAACTGGAGATACTACCCACCTTATAGGGTGGTTACGAGAAGTAAAAGAGATAATGTATGTAAGGTGCTTAGCATAGTGCCTGGAATACAGTAATGAAAAAAAATGGTAACTATTAATTCCACAGTTACCATAAAGGCATGCTGAATGAATAAATTGTAAAGTGCTGACTCATCCCCGTGATAATCACTGTCCAGCATTTACAACAGGGGTTCCACAAGGCAAAAAACCTTGAGAGAAAAAGGGCAAGAACATATCTGATAGAAATGTGGTACGCCTTTATTGCAGCTGGAGCCTATTCTGGACCACCCACTGGCTTCCAGGAGCCCTGGTCTAAAGAGGGTACCTGTGGCTCAACATGCAGATCAGAAGTGATTAGAATGGCTGCAGCCTGACCCTCAAAGCAAAGTCAGATGAGTGGGGTCTCCATGACTTCCAAGGGCCCCTTTCTGCACCAGATAAGCATGTCAGAACAAATCAAGGTGATGCTCTGTCCTGGGTTCAGGTGCACGCTAAGGTACCCCTTGCCCTAAGCAGAGGGCACTTCAGGTTCAAGTCCATCAGCAACACTAAAGAGCCCTCTGTTGTGCAGAGACCGGAGGGTTTTAAGATGAAGATAAGCCCCAGCCTTGGCAAAGAGCTGGTGTCTACATGCTTGCTGAAGAAACGTGTAAGAACAGAGGTCAGGCGTCTTCCAGATGCAGGCTCCGCCTGGGCTCCGTCTCTGACAAGCATGATTGAGGGCAAGTCACTTAACTTCTCTGAGCCTCTAACTCCTCATCTGTAAAATGAGTCTATAATAGTAACAGTAATAAAAGGAAGAGGAAGAGAAGGAAGAAGGGCTACCACAGACTGAATCCACGGAGATCCAGAGATGAAACACATATGGTCCCTGACTTTGAGCTGCTCACAGACACTCAGATACTACACAAAATGGCAATCATGATGAAACTGCAGCAGTTAATATTGAGTACTTGCTACGCGACTGGGCCTGTGTTTGACTTATTTAATCCTTCCGATGCCCCTGTAAAGAAGGTACTATTATTACTCCCCATTTTGTAGAGGAGGAAACTAAGGCACAGAAAGGCTGAGTAAGCAGTTTGCCTAAGATTACAAAACCACTGAGTGGTGCAGCCACCATTTGAACCGGGCAGTCTGGCTCCAGGGCCCATGCCGTGAAACACTCTCCTGTACGTATATGAAGTGAGTTGACTCAGGTAAAGAGCTTACGTCAGTCAATGCCTGTCACACAGTGAGCCCCTCCTCAAGCGGCGGCTCCCAGGATTCACCACATTGCCACTAGAGCTCCATGGAGCACAGAGGCAGCTGCCAGACGGACCGCTGGGGCTGGGGGAGGAGGCTTCAGGAGAAATGACGTGTGACCTGTGTCTAACGGGCACACGTGAGGGGTTCAGAGGCCTGAGAGAGAGGCAGTGAGGCCCCCTGGAGCACTTGGATAAGCAGTGTGATGGCTGGGAGGGGCAGCGGCCACAGGCAGGGAGGAGACCCCGAAGGCAGGCCCAGATGAAAGAACTCGGCCTTCACTGGGAGGGTGACAGGGTGCCCCAGTGGGCTTTAAGCAAGGGAGGGCCGTGCTCCCTAGTGTTTGAGGAAGGTGTCCAGTGGCCAGGTGGAGGCTTGAGCCAGGCGGGGTGAAACCACAAGCAAGGCCCTGGGTGACTGCCGGATGCCCGCCTGCCAGAGGCTCCAGCTGAGTGGGTCATTATTCTTTCATAAGAGCACCCTCATGAGAAAAAGGCATGAACTTCCAGGGCTTTGGCTTAGGCA
Organism: Felis catus; assembly: GCF_018350175.1. Lineage (NCBI taxonomy): Eukaryota > Metazoa > Chordata > Mammalia > Carnivora > Felidae > Felis > Felis catus. The sequence continues at coordinate 53,545,248 of NC_058377.1, read as the reverse complement.
AGGAATCCGAACGTGTCAACGGCCCTGCGAGCTAAGGCCAGCAGTGGCTCTGCGAAAGGGTGCCGGGCCCGGTGCCCACGCTCCTGCCGTCAGGAGCCCCGAGGTCTCCTTGCTCCAGAATTAACGACGACCTGGCGTGCACTGCACTCGTTCATCGGGTCCTAAAGATTGTCAGACGTGAAAGATGACGGTATTTAATTACCATAAAACACAAAAACTCCAGCTGCCTGCGAATGCCATCAGGAAGAGTTATTTGGCTCCCATTAAAATGCCATCGAGCACCACTAACTCGGGACGGTGATGTAGCCGTGCTGAGAGCTCAGCTAATGAACCTTGGCCTGCACGACCAATTTAGGGAGGCCAGAAAGCTCTTTGTCACCACAGTCGGCAGCCGGGATCTGATGGCCTGACTTCCAGGCTCAGCTCTGCCTCCTTCAAGCTGTATAATCTCAGACAATCTATTTGGCCTGCATTTTAGTTTCTTCACTTGTCAAAGGCATATGAAAGCACCTTGCAAGCTATAGGGTCCTATGTAAGGGTTAGAGACAGAGATCACCAGTATGATCATTACCTTAGCCCAGAAGGAACACGGACTGTGAGGCCCCAGATGAAACCACCGGTTTGAGCACAAGGCTAGTGGCTGAATTTTTTGCCATGTTTCTTCGCTCGTTCGTCCCCTCCCCGAACGGATGCTTTCCGTTCACTTTCACTGCTGTGCTGCTCTTTCTATGTCATGGCCAATGTGCAGTGATTCGAAATGGTACTTGGCCTGAACCCCAGATGGACTCATGGCAGGGAGGGTCCACGGAAGCGGAGACCGAGGACAGGAGCTTTCCCAGGGCTCCCCTTCCAGTTTTCTTGATGAGGGGTAGAAAAGGGTACCCTGAGGTCACCAGGGGGCCGTTTATGCTCCTCATTCATGCGGTCAGGGCAGAACTTTGAGTGGACATTCAGACTATTAAAGCGCTTTGTGTTGAGGGGCGCCTGGGTGGCTCAGTCGGTGAAGCGTCTGACTCCGGCTCAAGGTCGTGATCTCACGTCTCGTGAGTTCGAGCCCTGCATTGGGCTCTGTTGCTGACAGTGCAGAGCCTGCTTGGGATTCTCTGTCTCTCCCTCTCTCTCTGCCCCTCCCCTGCTTGCACTCTGTCTCTCTCTCAAAATAAATAAATAAACTTAAACAAATAAAGTGCTTTGTGTTGAGATGTGGTGATGCGGAGACAGAATAGGACTGGAGCACAAGCCTCACCGTGGGTGGCAGTGGTTTTCCACCGGCAGTGTCTGGAAGGGAGTGTTTTCGGGTTGCGATGATGACTGGGGAGCACAGCTGGCATTTGGTGGGAGGGGCCAGGAAAGCTGGCGCGTGCAGGGCAGGTGACCCAGTGACCCTGAGGGGCGTGTAGTGCAGTCAGCACTCAGTGTAGTCCTCGCTAGCGAGCATGGGTAAACAGCCACTACAAGACGTTATTCTTTGTCTGCCTGCTCCACTCCCTTCCCGCCTGAGACTACTCTCCGCCCTTCTCCGACACAGGCCTGCAGCACCTGGGCTCCCTTGCCCCACGGCTTCCACAGAGGTGTGGCTAGGTGTTAGCACGACAGGGCACTGGGAGACCGGAGGAGAGGGATGTGGTGACGCCCTCCCCCCATCCTCTGCAGGGCAGCATCTCAGGCACGGACACTGCAGTTCGGTGGTAGAGTGGTCTGGGGAAGCTTCTGGAAAGAACAAGAACTGGGCATGTAAGGAGAGACAGGGTGGAGGTGTATAAAGTGGAGGGACGGGGCATTCGAGCCAGGGGGCCTGGCATGAGCAAAGGCCCGCAGGCTGAGAGACACAGGCTCCTCAAGGCAGCAAGGATGGTGGGGGGGGGCCTGGGCATGCAGAGCAGAGATACGGTGAAAGGGAGCAGAGGGAGAGGCTAGAGCCCACCTGTGAGGGCTGGGGGTCCGGCTGGGGGTCCACCTGGGAGCCTGGAGTCGGAAGGCAGCATTGAGGATACTCACCCTAACTTCTGGCCTTTTAAGGCCAAATGTCGGAGTCGTCACAGGAGTGAACTAGAATCGCCAGGCTTCATTAAAATGTACATTTTATGTACATTTTACATAAATGGACATAAATGTAATGAGGGATTCCTCATCCAGCAATGAAAGTTCTCCTAGAATGTGAGCGGGGGTGAGGGCATGAAACCCATAGCATCAGGACCTATCTAAGTGTGTATGAACAGCTTGGCTGGGCCACCATCGAACCTGGAAAAACTATCTCCCAACTTACACTGGCCCAAACCTCACTCTCGTGCTTGTCCCTGTCGGCCACCAATTGCTCTGTGACCTCGGGCGAGGCGCTTCACCTGTCTGAACTCCGGTTTCCCCAACTGACAAACAGGAGGAGGCGGTGGTGGGCGTCCCTTCTCTTCCTAAAATCAAGACTGTGTTATTCTTGGCAGATGAGCCTGGGGCCTTTGTTAATGAACAGCTACTTACAAAAGATGTGCACAGCAAGCTGTATATTGGACTGTGCTGTGTGATTAGGCACCAGAGAAGGCAGGGAGATGGAAGAAAGAGAAACAGAGTGCTTCTCTCCTCCCACCCTCTCTTCTTGCTTCCCTGCTTTGCATTCCTTTTGCAACGGTCACTCTCCAGAGGCCTTGGGCTTGAAAGCAGCCACACAGAGAGGGATGAAAGGCCCTGCCTAAAGCATTGGAACAGGCTGGTTGGAAAAGGCCACCTGCAGCCACAGGGGAGATTTTTTTTCCTGGGTGGACGGCTTTCCCCCAACTTAAAGCTGCGTCCACCTCAGGGCAGAACTTGTCGTGGGAAAGCTTTCTGGTCGTCAGGTAAGTTTTCCGTCCTTCTACCGTCACCTTCTTAGCCTTTTCAAAAATGGTCTGACCCACAAGCTGTTAGGGCAAGTCCCAAATCAATAAGAAACCATATTTTATAGGTAAGATAGGAGCGAGTGGATGCACGCGGGGGTGGAATTCAGTTCAACAGGAGTCTGTGTGTGTTGGAGCAGATGAGAAGCTCATGGAGATGCGGTAGGTTGCAATCCTAGAGGTAAAACACTAGGAAAGAAGGAGGTGATGGTCACGCTACTGATTAGCTGGCGTGGGTCCAGAGGAGGGATGCCTGGATTGTGGGTCATCGCAGTATTACAGAGACTGATCCTCCCCACAGGTCTCTGGAGGCAATGTTTTCCCTGGCTTCCTTGAATGGTGATGAGTTTAGAAACTGTGTTCCTGTGCGTGCAGACAACGGACCGATGCTGTTAGCCTGAAAAGGAGACGGGTTAGGGGAAAGGGCTTAAAGAAAGGGCGTGTGTCTAAGAGCCCTGGGGAAACACACCAGATGCCTTATGATAAGCTGTCCAAGTTTTGTCACTTAAGCCGCACAATCCGCAGCTAGGAAATTAAACACATAATTACGTGATGTTATGGAGAGCCCTAGGTTAAAGAACTGTTCCCAGGTTTGCCATGAACTCACTCTGTGACTTTGAGCAAGTCCCTTCCTCTCTCTGGGCCTCAATTTGTCTGTCTTTTATAGATGATCTCCTGAGGCTCCTTGCAGCCTTTGATGGTCTGATTCCTTGTGGCTTCCGTGCCCCTTTCAGGGGACTTCCTGAAAAGAAGAGGATGTGTAGAATGCTACTGCTGCCTCCAAACAGCTAAAGGGTGGGAGAAGGAGAAAACGTACTCCGTGGGGCTTTAGGAGAAAGAATCAGGACAGAGGCCAGAAGTTACTTGGAGCCACCAGCAGTCAGCTTAAGGGAACCCTTCTTCCTGCCAAGCTCTGCAATGGGCCGCCTTCACAAAGAGGGAGCTCCCTGTTAATAAAGCAGCAGATTTTTTTAAAATGTTATTATTTATTTTGAGAGAGAGACACAGAGCATGAGCAGGGGAGGGGCAGAGAGAGAGGGAGACACAGAATGAGAAGCAGGCTCCAGGCTCTGAGCTGTCAGCACAGAGCCCAACACAGGGCTGGAACCCACGAACCATGAGATCATGACCTGAGCCAAAGTCGGACACTCAGGGGCGCCTGGGTGGCGCAGTCGGTTAAGCGTCCGACTTCAGCCAGGTCACGATCTCGTGGTCCGTGAGTTCGAGCCCCGCGTCAGGCTCTGGGCTGATGGCTCAGAGCCTGGAGCCTGTTTCCGATTCTGTGTCTCCCTCTCTCTCTGCCCCTCCCCCGTTCATCCCCTGTCTCTCTCTCTGTCCCAAAAATAAATAAACGTTGAAAAAAAAAAAAAAACAAAGTCGGACACTCAACCGACTGAGCCACCCAGGCGCCCCGGTAAAGCAGTAGCTTAAAGAATCTCAACCTCTTCCCTGCACGTCAAACCTCTGCGGCTCAAACAAAATACATACAGAGCTGAATCTAATGCCTCCCTGCTTCTGAGCCCCCAATCCTACCCCCCTCTCCTAAGCTCCTGATCTCACCACCACCAGCTGCTGCCAGAGCTGCCCCCCCCCCAGTCCACCAAAGCAGACCTCGGGGAATCACCACCGCCTCCTCCCTCTTTTACCAGGGAGGTAAAAATTTTACCAGGTCCTCACCACTCCCACTGTCACTACCCCAGCTCGGGTCTTGTAAGTGGACACCGAGCCCGGAACCATCGCCAACACTGGTGTCCCACCCCACAGGCTCTCCCACCTTCAATGCATTTGCCATCCGTTAGCAGGAGTGAGCTTCCTCAAAAAAAACAATCTTGTCAGTCCCTCATGATAAAGCTTCAGTGGCTCCCCACTACCCACAGGACAAGACCCCTCACCATCTGGCCAGAACCTGCCACTCCAGGGCAGCACCCACAGCTTTCCACTCCCCTCTTTAAAAAGGTACTAAGGATGGGGCGCCTGGGTGGTGCAGTCGGTTAAGCGTCCGACTTCAGCCAGGTCACGATCTCGCGGTCCGTGAGTTCGAGCCCCGCGTCAGGCTCTGGGCTGATGGCTCAGAGCCTGGAGCCTGTTTCCGATTCTGTGTCTCCCTCTCTCTCTGCCCCTTCCCCGTTCATGCTCTGTCTCTCTCTGTCCCAAAAATAAATAAACGTTAAAAAAAAAAAAAAAATAAAAAGGTACTAAGGTGAATGGGCTAATTACAAACCACTCATGCAACTGCTCCCTGCTTGCCTCCTATGCATGGCTTTGCACATGCTGTTTTCTTAGGCACGGATGGCTTTCTTGGTTCCTTCACCTGGTTAACTCAGATGCAGAGTTACTTTCTCCAGGAAGCCTTCTCTGACCACCACCTTCACCCCCGGTGTGGGCTCAAGGCACCTCTTCTGGGCTCTTATAGCCCTCAGAGCTCACTCTGAGTTATCATATTTTGTTTGCACGCCTGTCTCTCCTGCTATGCTCTAAGCTCTGGCAGGGGTCTTAACATGTCAGGGGCTGTGAGGCTAGGAGCAGATGACTCCTCTCTCCAGGGTACATGGCAGGATCTTTCACCTAGGTGCTGCCTCTGATTCTCAAGGGGCATGGTACAGTTTGGGCACTCTGATCTCTTTAAACTTGACCTGATGTTCTTCAAACTGTACAGGAAAGACAGAGGTGGGTGTGTCACTGAGGTGGATAAAAACTTAATATTTTAATCAACAGTCGAAGATGCCATGAAAAGGAAATCACGACAATGGAGCTCAAGGCTCCCACAGGGAATGGCTCGCTTTGTTGAAACTGATGTCAGCACTGAAGGTCAGGGCAGGTGGTTTTCCTAATTCTAGCCCCGCTCCCACTGCATGGCCTTGCAGGGGGCAGAATACCACCAAATGGACAGGTGAATTCTCATGAACCCTGTTCACGTGCCTCCCTGAACTTTTACATCCATCAGTAATTTTGAAGAAACTATTTTCTCTTGTAAGAAATACAGACATGCTAGATGGAAGCAAGAGGCTGCTAGAACTCACAGAGCATTATGGCATGGTCAAGTGCCAAGGCTCAGGCTCAAGATGCTTTGGGTTCAAATCCCACCCTCCCCACCCCCACTTACACACTGGCCACACTACAGATCTCTTTTGGATCTCAATTTCATGCCATGAATCCCATTCAAACACCACGGTGGCCAAGAAGCCAAGTGCTAAGTCACATGGAACTGAGTTTGAAATCAGGCTCAACCACTTAGTAGCTCTGTGGTTTCCAGAAAGCCTTGATTTCTTCATCTGTAAAATGGGGAACAGAGCACCATGTACTGATTAGTGTCGTTTCAGGGATTTAAGGACATGGTGCCTATAGTCTTTAGCAGAATGATTGGCAAGTATACTTAGTTGAGGTTAACTAGTAATTTACTCTCATAGAATTACGTCTAATTACATTCCCCTTAGGCTATAGAGTCTTCAAGAACAGAGATCTTATCTCTGCTTGGTCTCTCCTATACCTTCAGCTGTCTTCCCTGTAAAGGCTGTTAAGTTCATCTGTCCCTACGTGTTGAATGAAACTAAATTACGCCCCTATCTTTGTATATCTGGGCACCAAGAGGTTGCTGGGGGGGAAGAGAAATATTTATCAATACGTGACAATGAGCAGACTCCTTATTTTATCTCCAGAGTAATACTGGAAGGTGGCTGTTAATTTCCACATTTTATAGGCAAAAAGACTTAATTTCGCAATTTTGCAGACCAAAAAACAAAACCAAACCAAACCTCTGAGTCTCATAAATCTGCTTATGCCTTGGTCTATGAACTCTCTCAAATTTTTTCCAGCAATGGGGTAATGGGGTATCTCGGGCCCTAGCATTTGGGGCAACTTTATTAAACGTGACATCTTGAGTCCAAAACAAAACAACAAACAAAACAAGAAACCTGCCCTCTAGGGAAAGGATAAAAGCCAGGATCCCAGCACGGGTCTCTGCTCTTTCTGCTCTTGATGCCCCCTAGAGGCAGAAGGACAAGAAAGAATAAATTCTGGAGTACTTAAGTTGTATGTATCAGGAGATTGATTAACTGCACACACATCTAATGTATTTTTGTTATGACTAGACAACAATCATATCAATAGCTGTATGGACGAGGTGTTTTGGGGACCACAAAATGCTTTAATGTTTGATAACACACCGTAGCAACAACCCTAAGAGGCAGGTGTTACCAGCCTTTTATACATGAGGAAACTGAGGCTCTTCAAGGTTTTGTGCCTTGCCCAGGTGGCCTGCCCCTAAACAGAGCCTCCAAGCCCAGTACCCTCTGCAGTCTCTAGAAACTACATGCAAATGCGTTGTACCTCAACCAACCCCGGCAAGTCACAGGATGCAGGTGGCCCCTGCCCAAGCGATCTTTACCTTTTCCCTCAGGCCCTAAGAGGCCCCACCTAGGGTTAAAGGCAGAAAGTCATCCAACTAATTATACAGATTGCAGAGATGCTTTTCATCATTTATGACATGATCCCATGTGGATTTTCCTTTTGATACAAGCTCAGGAGATCTTAGGCAAGTATTTCATCCATCAATGTCCATAAACCAAGACATAATAGAAACAGATAAAAGGAATTTGTCCCCCTGAAGTCCTCTGCACAGTGTCCAGCCCGATCCCCAGGCCACTGAAATGTAATAATAGTACCAGGGGCGCCTGGGTGGCTCAGTTGGTTGGACGTCTGACTTCAGCTCAGGTCATGGTCTCAGCATTTCACGAATTCAAGCCCTGTGTCAGGCTCTGTGCTGACAGCTTGGAGCCTGGGACTGCTTCAGAGTCTGTCTCCCTCTCTCGCTGCCCCTCCCCTGCTCGTGCGCGCTCTCTCTCTCTCTCAAAATGAATAAACATTAAAAAGTTACAATTTTTTTTCAAAAATAATAACAAAAAGTAATAGTACTAGTGACAGCCTCAAAGTAGTGAAGGCCTACAGGGCCACTAGATACTGAGCTAAGCACGTTTAACATACTTTCCCTGTTTTCTCTTCCCAAGAGTCTTCTGAAGTGTCAGAGGAGCCCAATGCAGTATGTTTGGCATGCGGGCTCTAGAGCCAGACAGCCTGGGTTTGAATCCTGGCCCTGCCACTTCCTACCTACGTGGCCTTGCACAAGATACCTGGTTCTTCTTGTGCCCCACCTTCCAGACTTCAAATATGCAGGTAACTCTCATGGGGTGGCTGGGAGGACTGATGTTAAGTGCTAAGGCACGCCCAGCCCGTAGCAGGTAGTCACTAAATGCTAGCTATTACCGTCTCTATTTTACAGACGAGGAAACTGAAGCTCAGAGAATTTGCTCATGCTCCATGGCTCCTCAACGCCAAGACCGGAGTTCAAGTCTGACTTCATCCCCCATGCTCCTTCCTGGTGACCGTGGCATACTTTCCACATTTCACCCTGCCATCCACCCAGCACAGCAGGTGCTCTGTAAATGGTATTATTCCTATTACTCATACTTGAGAATGCCTTCTGAAGCACTGTGCTCCTTGTCATTGCCCTCTCGGGATGACCCCCAGCGTCTTTGTTTGCCTCGCGTACAGCTTCTGGAGCAAGTTCCTACGGCAAGGGCGAGGAAAGTGCTAACTTTATTTCAATGCAAAAAGCATAGAGTCTGTGGGCACCACCTGGGCTTATTCCCCAAGCTAATTCTTCTCTCTCGGCTGTGGAATATTTTATTTTTCCAATTTCAGAATCTTCTTATGTTAAAAAAGAAAGAGAAATCCAATCAGCCCAGCTCCGGTTTGCAGAAACAAATAATGCACCCAGCATAGAACCTTAATCCAACAGTTATATTCATAACCAAGGCGATCACTGGTCTGCCTAATTTATACAGCCCAGTTCCTAAGGAACACATCCCTTGACGATACTGGATGCAAATGCAGAGGCTCAAGGACACTGCTGAAGGGGTGTAGATCTCCAGGCCTGGCATCTGGATGAATCTGAAGCAAATCTGGATTTGGAGGCACATCCCCCAGCAATTCTACCCACGCCCTAATGTCATACTACCTTTTCTTCGTCTTTTTTTTTTTTTAAATAAGGAAATGGAAGACGTAAACTTTTGCCTGGTTGCTTCTTTTGTTTTCTGGAAAAAATAAAATAGAAATGCCGAACTGCCTTTGTGTCCCGGAGAGGAAAAGTACTTCAGAGTCCAGCTGACATGGGTTTGAATCCTGGCTCTGCCACTCACTAGCTGTGTGACCTAAACAAGTTACTGAACCTCTCTGACAACATCTATAAAACAGAGAAGGTATACCTACTCACAGAGTGAAAACTGAATGAGAGAATAGTGAATTTCCTACTAGACAGTGGGCTTTGTATTCTCAATGCCTAGAACATGTACCACTTTAGTCTACGTCTAATATAGATGTTTATTGACCAGGCCTACAATCCCAATGTCCATTGTTTACTGAGAGATTATTCTGTGCCAGGGACTGTGCTAAGTTCTTTTTATGCATGATCCTATTTTATCCTAAAAGCAGCCGTGTAAAGTATTTATTAGTATCCCCTTCCCAGCTCTGAGATAACTGAGGCTCTAACAAGTTAGGACACTCGTCCAGAATAACACAAGTAGTAAGAGGGGGAGCCCCTGGGAGTCCACGATCACAATGGCAGAGCCAGGGTTCAAATCTAGACCTGTAAACTCTAGTTTTCTGCCCTGCCCCCTCCTTCCACAGTACCCACCAAACTCACACACAGCAGACAGCAGATTCCCAAGGCCAGTTTGTTCCTCTTTCTTTCTCCTTTGGACCTCTCATATTGTGGGATTTCTTAGGGGCAACTCAGAAATCAGGATAATACTTCAAGATATGTAGAGGTATTTAATCACAACTTCCAGCCAACATCTGTTGGACATTTGCAGAGGGCTAGCTCTGTGTTAGTTACTGTGACTCGCCAGATTTCTGGACTACCTTGATGAAATCGAAGCGAAAATCAAATTCTCCTGAATGACACAGGGGAGGGAAGGTGCCCACCCAGGCACCCAGGTGAGTTTGATTCGTGCCCTGCCCATTATCTTAAGGTGGCAGGGTGGTTGGCAGGCCTGGGTCCTAGTTCCAGCCCTGCCACGATCTCGCTGGCACGTGGTCCAGTCACCCCCCCCCCCCACCTCTCTGGACCTCATTTCCTTCCTGTGGAAGTGGACGAAATGGAGAGTGTTGAGCCTGATTCATTTGCTCAGCAAATATTTGTTATTGTCAAACTCTTCACTCCTAGAATCCTATTGATAAACCCCTCAACGACCCTATATTTTAGAATATGTTTTCTCACAAGCTATATTTTTTCTCACACAAGCTATATTCATTAATGAATCATTCATCGTTCTCCCATTTTTTTAAATCAAACACCTGTAAAGCTGGTGATCAGAATTTCTGATAGGACCAAGAGAACTCAGTCAGTGGATCCCTAGCAACTGGCCCACTGCTGACGTGAAGCAGACCCTGTGTTTACTGAATGAACGAGCGAATGGATGGATGGATGGATGCTTGATACTACAGAAGGGCACCAAATGGTGGGAAAATATGGAGCCTTAACTATCTAAGGTTCAACCTTCCTATCTGTGAAAGGACAATTAGACATATCTTATAGGACTGCTGTAAAGTTGAATAATAATAATAACAACAGTAAGGAACATACTGTAGCTAACATGTACATAGTACATACTATGTGCCAGGCACTAATCTAAGTGCTTTACACGTATTAACTCAGTCTTCATAATAACCCCACGAGGTAGTCACTATTATTATTCCTGTTTCACAGATGGTGAAACTGAGGTATGAAAAAGACATTGTGGAACTTGCCCAAGGACAGACTTGCATCCTGGAGACAGGATGCAAACGTAGGTGGTCTGGCAGAGTCTGTGTCCTTAATCCCTCCACTCTGCCGCCCGGGCAGGTCACACAAAGTACCCAGCACATTGCATGGTAACGCTCATGCTTCCTGAGCGGAAGCCCTGAAGGTTGGCCAGGGAAGCCTTGCTGCAGGATGCTAAGCACATTTTTCACCTGGGCTTTTTATAATAATGGTAATTACCCAGAGCACCCCTATATTTACATGCTCTATAATGCCCAGGAACCACAGTCGGGATTGAGTATGAGGTGCGGTCAGAGACTAGCTCTACTGGTAATTGTACCACAAAGACCCTAATGGATGGGAGAGAAAATCAGGCGAGGGCTGTCCACTCAGCCTCCATGTCTGGAAGAGATGCACGATTCCTCTTTCTCAAGCCTATTTCTTTCCACCATATGCCTTCGCCTCTTTAATGTACCCGTGTGGCTTTTTTTCCCCCTCGCTTGCCTGGTATTCCTTCTAATAATAGCAATTCTCTCTTTGTTTTGGGGATCCCTACTCTCAGCCTATGAATTTGGATGGAATTGGCTTCAGGGTGGCCAATGGGAGTACCCCCATACCTCTGGCCAGGGTGTCTAATTCAGGCAGGGCCACGTGACCCTGGTCAGACCAGTCAGAGTCAATCCCAGGATTCTGCTGGAGCTGTTGGGGAAGGGGGTGGGGAGAGGCACTCCTTTACCTGGTTTACAAAGCTAGTAGCATATAAGCCTGGATGGGTTTCTTTCATCAGATGGGGGGGATGTCCGCCCAAGGAGGAGGCCAAAGCAAAGAGAAACAAAGTCAAGAGATGGAAATAGATTCCTGGAGACGTTATTGGAATGCCTGGGATCTAGCTGCATTGATCAAGAATAATCCCCTGGACTTTTCAGTTATATCACCCACTACGTTTTCTTTCCTTGAAAAATCCAGTTGGAGTTGAGTTTCTGTCCTTATGTCTGGGAGTTCTGTCTGACCCACTGCATTGCTTTCTCAGCCTAGAGCGCCTTTCCTAGTCCCCTCCCCAGTCACGAGGCTGAAGGTCAACTCAGAGACTGCAACACCACATCAGAGCCCTTCCGTTACTTTTCAGACAGACCTGGCCACGCCCTCCCTTGGCTCCATGCACTTGAAATCACAAGGGACCTGCACTTGCACACCCAGGACACTAGCGTGTAGGCATGCGCATGTCACCCCCCTTTGAGGTGACTTCCCCACCTCCGTGTCCCTTGAGCCCAGTCCAATGTCGGCCACGTGGTAGGCACATATGCTTTGACATCACCAGCGTTTAGGCAAATGATTACAAACATCCCCTCTAATAAGAAAAGAATGCTCCGTTGCTACCAGAAGTGGCCATTTCTCCCTCATGAGAAAGTGTCCTGGAGTGATGGGTGGATATTAAGAAATGATAAAACACCCACTTCCAGGTGGCAGACCGTGACCTGTGTGTGGATGTGGGAGCAGCTGCAGTGCCGAGCCTGGAGGCAGGGAAAGCTGTCCGCTGGGTCACGGCTCCACAGCTCACTGCCTTGGTCAAGTTCTCGTCCTCCTGCCGCATTACTCACGGATGCTGTTACTAATCATGCTTACTCACATTGATTTCTTTTTTCTCCCTGAGGACAAACTACCTCATCCCTCCCTAATCTAATGGCTGAAATTAGGCAAAAAGCAGCCATCTGATACACGTTAGGCATCACCCCAGAAAGGAAGTCATCGAACCAGATATTGCAAAAAACCTTTTAATGTCTCCATTCTCTTAACTGCCCATGCAAATCAGGCAGAAGAATTCCAAATGGAAAAAAATATGCTTGAAGCCGCGGCTGTCAAGACCCTTCTTGCGTCGGGTCACCGGGAGAACATATCTTTGCGCTGAGCTGTTCTCCCTCCTCAGCCACTGCTGAGCCTCCGGTGTGTCAGGTGTGTGACATACATGCTGTCTGATCTGTGTCACAGCACTGGGAGGTTGTACAACCGTCACTTCCATTTCACAAATGGGGAAACTGAGGCTCAGAGAAGTGAAGGGATTAGCCCGAGGCCACCCCGTAAGTGGTGGATTCAAACCTAGGACTGGCTTGACTCTACAAGGTCTTTCTACCTTCTTTCCCCAGAGGCTGGCCCTTCCCCCCTCTCCCCAGTGCCCCCCATTGGCACTGTATGTTAAAGGGATTCAGTAAATCTGGGCACAGCCAGTCCTGTGAATACGGGAATTTTTATAATGCATTGGGTCCCATCTATGCTCTGGCATTCCTTAAGCCTGTGGAAGAGTGTGGGTGATGCTTAGGTCCGTCCTATCTGGACATCCCTAGACACCAGCAGATAGGTCAGCTCCCTAGAGCTGGATCGGGGCAGGGGATGTCCTGTCACAGTGACCACATCCAATAACAAGTGGACGGCGCCCAAGGGAACTTCGGATATACATCTCAGTCTCTCCCTCTCTAGAACTCAAATGTGACATTTAGGAATATTTCTAAATGTCAAAAGCTACCACGAAGATCGAATGTGACTGCCCCCTTCACGCCCACTTGAGGTCTGAGCTCTAATTACAGACGCTCCCTCTTGGCCTCTCTCTGTTTGCCTTGTCTGAGCCCATCTGTGCAGGATAGCAGTGCTATAATCACACAGTCGGGCGTCGCAGACAGACTCCCAGGGCAATCCTGCTCTCCCCGTGGACTGATGGAGAAGGCCTGGAAATGGAAGGCATAGGGCCAAGGCAAGGAGGGAGGTGTCGGTCCTGAGGAGGCTGGTGTCTGGTTGACAGCTCAAGGCAATTCTCGTCCTGGGCATGTCCTGAGACTGAGATCACACGCTGCCTATTTCACTTCTGATGTCTGACTTTTTCTGGAGATCATGAGCACTCCCTCGGGGCCCTCAAACCCACAGACCCTCTCCTTCCCTGACCTCAGGGTATACAGTCCAGTCAACCTACTCTTACTGGCACCTCTTGGGTCCAATGCCACACGACAGGCATGGAGTGAGGGAGGGAGAGGCGTGAATATCATCCCTGGCAGCAAAGCACTGAGTCTCCTGAAAGAGACAGGCTTGGAGACAACGAATCCTAACTGGCTGCAGCATGGGGACTACTGCTCTCAGGGTGGATCTGGGGTGTGATGGAGCTGGAAGGGACTCACGTTCTCTCACAAAAGTTGGAGGGCGCCTCGGAGAAAGCAATGCCAACATGTAGCAGGCTGAACGTTTCTGTGCCTGGCCTCGGAGACAATCTCAGGAGGCCCCGAAGGATGGGTAGAATTGATGCCAGAGAACATGTGTAAAATATGCAGGGACAACTTGAGCAAAGGCAGGCAGGCAGGCAGAAAATAAAGGGAGTGTGGTCTGTACCATTCAAAAGGCAATTAATTAAGGCCTGCCCTTCTGACGTCTCGATGATGACAGTTCTCATTGCTTAACTCTTCTTGTCTTCCTGGAGACACTTTGCCCAGTGTCTCCAACGAGGCTGGTCCATTTATCCACTTCTTTAAATCTCCATTTATCCCCAGAGTTCACACCATGCTCTGCATGTAACATACGCTGAGTCAGCTCTTCCTGACAAAACGAGGAGTCCATTCCTAGATGATAAGGAATGCTGACCGGACAGGCACAGCGGCAAATCCCCTTTCTGCATGGCCAATCCCAAGGCAGCTTTTAACATCAAGAAGGAAATCCTTTGCATGGCGACACAGGGACTAGGAGTGAAAGAAAGCTACGGTGTGGAAATCCTGGTCACATGTGTTAGCTGTGTGATTATAGCTCAGCAGGTATCATAACCCTAAAGGCCTAAAACTTCAGATATCAGCAAGTGTTCCTCAAGGACAAAAGACAGACAGCAGCACCGGGGAGGTGGAAACAGGTCAGGATTGGTGTCAAAATGAAGTGAGGGAGGAGAAGGTACGTAGAGGACACGGCATAACGCCTGGCATGGAGCTGGGGGTGCTCACGGTCTCCAGCATCCTATGGCTCGTTCCTCAATCCGATATCAGCTCAGGCAAGAATTCCTTTCTTGAACATTTTTATTCCTCGAACACCTATTATAGGTCAGGCGTTGGCGGTACAGAGGATGCAATGACAAACAAGAATGGCTGGTCCCTGCTCTTCAGTAGAAGACAGAGCAGTAAACCATTAAAAGCCTTGGGCAGAGGGAGCAGGTTAGGGTCAGGGCCACGGATGAGTGACCACCGCAGTCACACAGGGCCCCGCACTCAGAGGGCCTTCTACTTGGTTTGATGTGCCATCACCATCCTGAAATTCTTAAAAAGTTTTGAACAATGGGCCATGAATTTTCCTTTTGCAACGTGTCCCGCAAATAATACGGTGAGTCCTTGATCTAGGAAAGACCTTTGCCATTTGACTTTCACTGTGTCCTTTTCCCACTGAGGAGTAACGATGCGGTCTGGAGAAGTGATCCCCACTCAAGGTGCCTCAGTGATCTAAGGGTGATCCCATCTCTTGGACCAATGAGTGGTTCAGAAATGAGCACGTGACAAAGTGCTGGCCAGTGAACTTTGAGAAGGATGTCTGCTGGGTGTTTCAGGAAAGATTCTTCTTTTGTTTCTAATACTCAACAATGGTAAGCCAGTCTCTCTTGCTCATTAAGGGAACACAAAACAGTGTGACTCAGCATTGTGACTAACAGCCGTCCTACAGCCTAAGGGGGGAACCGGCCTAAGAATGATGGAGCCGAAACACGGAGAGAACCCGAGTCTTTGGTGATACTATGGGCTTTGGAGCAGCCAACTATCCAGTCACCCTACCACTGAGCCTCCTTTTATGTGACACAACATATGTCCCTAATACTTGGTGTTTTCTGTTAACTGCAGCCAAAAGCATCTTAACTGAGTCTGAGTTAACTAACTTGGCTTTAAATCCTGATTCTGCCACTCACTAATAGTACACCTTTGGGCAAGTCCCACTTTCTTTTCTCCACTGCAAAATGAGGGCAAGCAATCACATTTTATAAGACTTGTGAAAATCAAAGGAGGCGATGCTAGTGAAAATGCTTGGACAGTGTCTGGTACACAGCAGGGGCCCAATCAATGATACGTATTATGATGACGATCACATCTAGACCTAACAGATACCTGTCTACCACTGCATTTTCTGGTGATGAGTTGCTTATGAGCCAAAATTCCCAACTGTAAGTAAAAGCAGAAATCTTGTAAAAACATCTTCATTTTACATAAATAGCAATTTATAATCATACTAGTAAAATTGAAATAGGTTGACGAGTAAATTCAAGCACTTTGCACATGATAGAGGCAGCTGGTAAGTTGCCTTCTCGGAAATCTGAACATGCCCTGGGCCCCCATTACACCAGGGTTTTCCTCTCTACGAATGTTAACATCAAGATTTATCTGTACACATTAAGATCGCAAAGCTGTGACTTTGCATACTTGAAAATAACTTCACACCTATTGCCACTGATACAAACCCTAGTTTCTATTCTTATTAAGCAACTTTCCAAATCTTAATTCTTCCTCTACATTCTTCTCTTGAAAACTGCCAGCCTTTCCCTCTCTCTCCCTAAGCAAAACAAAACAAAGAAAAAAGCACCAATTAGGATATGTGTGATTTCAGCATAGGAGCTACATTTTGGGTGTAGCATAAATTCTAATTCATTGGTGATGGGTCATTCACAAATTTTGTCTGTCAGCATTTTAGTGAGGTTTTACTTAAAAGAAACAAAGGTGAGTATTGAGGGAAGGGGGTAGGAATAATTTTGTTTCCCTCAACCCGGGCTACTTTGTGACTGGACAGTTCCAAGTTAATCTTAGGAAATTCCAATTGGGAGCAGTGAGGGAGATGACTTTTTTCCTTCCTTACAATATATTGATACTGGTGGGGAAGGAAAATTCAGGAGAGCTGGAATCTGTCAGTGACTTGACAAACACCTATCCAAATATGGGAGTTTTGTGAAGATGGCACCAGTTAGTTGGAAAAATGATGAGAATGTGGATGCTTTCAAACACACTTCCATGTCAATTTAAAAACTGTTTCCATGTGGTTCTCTCACACTGTCATCGGAGAATGTTCCAGAAGGTTGTTTCCTTGCCTAAAGCCTTTCCATGGCTCCTCATTTCTCTCAAGATAAAGTCCAAGTTCCTTAATTGAGCATTAAGGTCTCCTTAAGATCCAGTCCCTTTTATAGCTTCATATGTCATTATAGCCCTTATATTAAGGATCTCATCCTAGCCATACTGATCCATTTGCGATTTCTCAAATAAGGCAATAAAAGAAAGGCAATCAACAACTCCAAGAAAGAACGAAGGCATGTATAAGAGAGGAGGGATGGTTGCAGTGCACTACTGGCTTAGGAACAAAACACAAAAAACAAAACAAAACAAAACAAGTAACCACACACACACACACACACACATAAACACAAACCAAAAAGTCCATATTCTTACATAATCATAACTATATAGCCAATGACTACATATTTTACCAAAAAAATATTATAAAAATTATCTTAGGGCTGTGGGGAGAGGAAAAGCAAGAAAGTAGCTGTTATGGGAGTTCTTCCATTGGAGGAAGTCAACAGATAATGGCTAAAATTGATAAATTAAAAAAAAACGTATATGCACAATATTTAAAAACATGAAGTTAAATAACAGGGAAAATAGCTATCAGAGACCAGAGTTGTAGTCTGCTGGAGAGTGGAACCTGGGAGAGGAAAGGGCTGGGGCAAGGAACTGCTATTTTTCTTAACACAAACATTTTGCTAAAATTTAACTTTAAATTTTTTCTGTACATATTGTTTTCATTTAAGAATAATAACAGGGGCACCTGGGTGCCTCAGTGAGTTAAATGTCTGACTCTGGATCTTACCTCAGGTCATGATCTCACAGTTTATGAGATCGAGCCCCAAGTCGGGCTCTGCACTGACAGTGCGGAGCCTGCTTGGGGTTCTCTCTCTCCTTCTCTCTCTGTCCCTCCCCTATTGCACATGCACGCTCTCTCTCGCTCTCAAAAGAAATACACTTTAAAGAATAATAACAAAAGTGTTTTTTCTTTAAAAAATAAAAAAGCCATAGAGGCATAGCTTTAACACTAGGTTTGATGTTAATGTTATAGTTTGAGAAAGGACAGAGCAAACAGAGCTACAGGGTGGTATTTTACAGATCGAGATAACTTGCCATCTAATGTGGTGAACACTAGTGATTAGGAGAATCATCTGGACTCCATCAGGGACACAGGCTTTTGAAAGCTTTGGAAATGCTGATTTACCTGGCTTTGCAGATGAGATTTTCTAGGTTTGGGGGATCAAGATTAAAATCCTCATGATACAGTATAGTTTTGCTGCTTGTCATAGAGCATTGGTATTCACCAAAATATATTTTTCCTATAAACCATTCAAAAATGTTTTGTGTTTGCAGCACACTGATATTCAGTGAAGCATTTGCTACTTTTAGTCTGTGTGTAAGCCTGATGTTGGAATTCTCTCACATGGATTATTTTGCTGTACACTTGGAGCTTGTTTCTGATGAATTATTTGCTTGTGTGCATTGTGGCTACTAGCATAGGAAGTGATTTAATGTTAAAGTAGTTTGCTAGCTGCTGTGTGCCATTTTTTAACTGATATATTCACTTTGTCTACAGGGATCGCATAGGAATTTATTCCAGCTTATGCTCAAAGAGCCAATGATATATTACTTTCATATCAGAAAAAAGCAAGCAAAAATGTAAAGGAAGTAGGTGGCTCCACACCACTTCCTCCGTTCCCTCTTCTAAAGATAATTAGGCAGGTGTCAAGAAACATTAGACCATTTTAAAGTAAATGATGTAAATGAAGAAAAAATTTACACAGATAAAAAATAAGAGATATCTTGGGGGAAGGAATGGGTTTTGAACGGTGGATCATATGGCTCCTAGAGGTTTTTCTTATAGAAGCTTTTACCCAAAATGTAGGAGGTATCAGTGTCTCTCAAGGGCTCATTAGACCGGGCACACATGACTGACACTGTCTCCTGTGTTAAGCCAAAGGGCTTGCACTTTAAGTTTATTTATTTATTTTAAGAGAGAGAGAGAGAGAGAGAGGGAGGGAGAGAAAGAGAGAAAGCATGGGAGGGGCACAGAGAAAGGGAGAGAGAGAGAATCCCAAGCAGGCTCCGTGCTGTTAGTGCAGAGCCCAATATGGGGCTCAAACTCACGAACTGTGAGATCATGACCTTACCCAAAATCAAGTCAGATGGTTAAGCCACTGAGCCACCCAAGCACCTCAGGACTCGGCTTTTTAAAAAAAATTTCTTTTTAATGTTTATTTTTGAGAGAGAGAGAGAGAGTGGGGGAAGGGCAGAGAGGGAGACACAGAATCCGAAGCGGGCTCCAGGCTCCGAGCTGTCAGCACGGAGCCTGACGTGAGGCTTGAACCCACGAACTGTGAGATCATGACCTGAGCCGAAGTTGGATGCTTAACCAACCGAGCCACCCAGACGCCCCTGCATTTTTAAGACTTAGAAGACTGTATGTGAAGTTTTCTGCCCATTTCTGCTACCAATGTCCTTCAAGTCGGGAACCACGTTAAAGCAAAGAACGTATCAGAGAGTTAGCACTCAGTCAGGCTCAGCTCTCTCTCTTCCATCCCGGAAAGAAGAAAGAAAGTCCTGTTCTCTCTCTTTTTATCACACGTGATTTAAAAAGCAGCCCTCAGTGACAGAGTTTTCGTTTCCGACTTCCTGACACCTGGAATGGTGTGTTGTGTCCTTCCAGGTGCGTCTTGCTGGGATCCCTGAAGCCAGTACCAGGACGGCACCAGACCTATACGCCCCCGCGCACTCGTTGCTGCCATCTGAAAACGAGGTCCTGTGGTGGGGCCACTGCCTTCTCTGAAGCCATCACCATCGTCACCACGCACCCCCATTCTGCCTCAGCAAGCAGAGGGCTGGGGCCCCAGGACCATCTCCCTGCTCTGCAGCCATGCAAATAGAGCAGCCGCTGGGTGTTCTGGCTCTTTGTCTAGAGCCAACCCTCCCTTGTGCTGTAGACTTGTGCCTTGCAACAGTTTCCTGGGAGAAGACTGGGAGGCCCAGGAAGAAAGGAGGTCTTCTGCAGAGGCTACCCCACCCACCTAGCTGGAAAGTTTCAAGAGGGCAACATTAGGCTTTAAGAAGCAGAAAGCTTTCTGGGAGGAAAAACACCACTCTGAGCCTGGGAGGAAAAACACAGCTCTGCCACTAATTCCCAACGTAACAGCTCTCAAACACTAGGATACGTAAACGTATGTATGATAAAGGTAAAACAATTAGAACGGTGTGCAAATAGTCGGCAAGGAGGTTGACAGAATAGGTTCCATAACCTTGAAATCTATCTCAGAATACACGAGAACTCACTGTATAATGAAGGAGGGAGGAAGGCGTGGGAGTTAGTGTGGGCTTTGGAATCAGACCCGTGCAGGTTCAAATTCCAACTCTCCCATTTGCTGGCTGTGTGACTTCCTACATACTGCCTAACGTTTTGAATCCCGTTTTCCTCATAATTAATGGAAATAATTAGATCTAGGCTAAAATTACATAATGAATTATTGTCAGTCTTAAATAAGAATACATGAGAGATGTACTCGGCACAGTGACAGGAACCCAGGGGAGGGCATGAACTGGGTGGAGTAGATTTTGGTGTGATGTCAGCTGGGTTCCAAACCAGTTAGAAAGTCTCGGTCTCACTTTCTTCATCTGCAAAATGGGGATAAGGGCTACCTTTACCGAGGCAAAGATTCCAATACAATGATATCACACGCTTCCCACATTTTTGTATCCGCGGCTTGCATGAAGAAAAGAGCACCCAGGAGGCAAATGACAACAGAGCCTGGAGCTCAAGACCCATCCTGGTTGCACACCTACAGCACCCGCAGCCTTGTGCCACCACGCACAGAAGCTCACCCTTAGACTGCTTACTCCCCACACCTCTGGCCCCATCTGCCCAGAAATCTGCCCCACTCCCCCCACCCCCAAGGCCTGCCTGTAAATCCGGATCACTCCCCTTTCTGCCGGGACATTACAGACACTCACGGAGGGTACGCTCGGCTGTCAGCTGAGGCTGAAATAGGCAGGACAAAGAAACAGCAAAATCAAACTGCTTCCGTGCGCAGCAGGTAATTACAGAATCTGCTAAATTACAGTGATTAGGCATCGCCAAGGCGAAGTCAAAAGAAGTCTCCGGCAACTTTAGAGGTGGGAGGGAGAAGGATTAATTAAACATCTCCTTGCAGCTGATTTAATCTCTCCCTTGGAAGAAACAGCAGGTTCAGAAGAGAGGAGAGGGAGAGAGGGCCAGGGAAGGGGTCCTAGGGAAATCCTCCCACAATGGGGCTGCCTGGGTCTTTAAATGGTTCTTGGGGAGTAAGTGATGAAAAGGGAGATGGTGGCCTTTATCATGGAAATGTTAAGACTTAGGTTGAGGATCAGGGCCCCTTGGGGGAGGGGGTAAAGAAGGGACCCTATATAATGGTTGATCATATCCTGCTGGGGCTGGGGCTGATCTGCATAGATACAGCCCAGCCAAGCTTCAGGTGGTTGTAGATTTTTCTCTTGAAGGAATTATTCTGCTGTGTCAAAAATTCACCACCCCTACATTCTGTTATGTTCCTGCAAAATGTGCCCTTTTTAGCCTCTGAACATTGAAAACAAAGGGTACGCAGCCAGGAACCCATTTTACCAGCAAAGGCTTCTTTGAAGACTAATTAAATTTAGGTTCTAGACAGAACAGAACCCATTGCAATGGTGAGGTGGGGTGGGGTAGGGCAGGGGACAGAAAGACTGAACAACAGACAGGGAATCTCTGTGCCTCTGTCCAGGAGTAATTTTAACTTTACCACGAGAGCTTTACAGAGAGGGGTGGGTTTCTGCAGACTACAGAAGGGCCTGCTGAGCTGGTGTTCCCCAGGGAAAAATAGTTCTAGAAGTATTTAATGCTTGTGACCTTGGACAGCCTATAAGCCATTTCTAGGCCTCATTTTCCTTATCAGTGCAGTGGGCACACTGGTTCTGGCTACCTTACACGGTTATAATATGATGAAATAATGTTAAGATTATTAAATGTGATTAATTTAGAAAGACAAGCTAACAGATCAGTCTTCCCAAAGCTCTGATTCTGCCATCGTCTTTCTCAGAAATTTTCTGTGGTTCCCCATTGCCCACTGAATACAGTTCCATTTCCCCTGTAATTACAGAGTTAGTTGTAATATGTAGTAAGAACAGTATGTGGAGTTAGTTTTTGCACCCACAGACAGGTCCCTCTGCCTGGAACACTTTTTCTTCCTTCTTCACGGGGCTAAGTGTTACTCATCCATTACCTGTGTGTGATCTTGACAATGACTTAACCTCTCTGAACCTCAGTTTGCTCATCTACAGAATAAGAAAAATGCAAAGCCTCAGTGCTAGGATAACTTGGCAAGATTAAATTCACCCACCTACATGAAGCGGTCTGGACCACAGACAGTAGGTTCTCAGTGAATGCTTGTTGAAGGTGACAGGGGTTATACTCTACAGATCACCAGGAAAAGGGCAGGAGCCTTATTCAAAAAAAGACTTGACTGTAAACTTAAAGAACATCTCAGATATTTTAAAAAGTGAACAGTGTGGATAAGAGTCCTTTCTTCTGACTGTGGCAATGATTAAAACCAGGCCTTCAGCAAAGAAAAATTCGACACACTCTAGCCCTTCAGAGGCAGGAAGCTATCGTTAAAAGGTCATCTTTTCGACTCAGACTTCATATGGTCCAGGGGAAGGGTTCCAAATGGTTATGCTTTCATTTTGCAGTGTTGCCAAGAGGATTTGAGAATCCACAGGGCCTCATCTGTTGTTCCTTAAGCAAACATCTAATGTAATTTGAAATTTCACTTCATCATTCTGATGGCCGCCAGCAACTCTCCCACCCCCCGCCTGTTAACCCTCCCTTTTAGGGAGGTTAGGGCACTTTCTGAGCGGCCAAAAAGTGCCAGCTCCACGTGGATTCTCTCTGCCCACCAGTCACGAAGAAAAGGACAAAACAGGTTGTGGGGATGTGCCCTGCTCATGATTTCCCCATGTGGCTTGCAAGGCTTTTTCTTCCCTTCTCTCTCTCTCTCTCTGTCTTTCCAGAAGCCAGTACTTTTTCAAGGCATGCTCTGAGTCCTCTGAGTCCTTACAGCAGCACCAATACATATTAAAAAGAAAGAATACCCACCGTCCTGAAATGGGGCATGGTGAGAAGGTGGTCAGCTGGGGCCAGGGGTCTGTCTGATTCTCAAACACACAGCCTGAAACACTGTTTTTCTCAGTTGTCAAATACAAAAGACGAGCAGCAGAAAACAGATAGTGGATAATACATTTGCATCAAGGCATCTAAGAAATAAACCAGTAATTATTTACTGGTCATTAACCCCCTGAAGAAGGAAGAAACAGAAAGAAGACATGTACCCGCACCCACTGGTTTTTGGCAAGCTGTTATCTTACTTAACCCTGACGTCCATCCAGGGAAGTAGGTGTTATTGTTCCACCACAAAGTATGCAGTTAAGCGACTGGCCCAGGGTCACTAGGCTGCTAAGGGGGAAAGCCACTGTGCGGGATGGTAAAGGGGGTGGGTTCTGTAATCAGATCAGGATTCCAGCCTCCGCTGCCTGTGAATTCCGCTCCTTCCTAGCTATGTGACCTGAGGCAGCTTTAATAGAACCTCTGAAGCTTTAGCTGCTTGCGTACAAAAGGCAATGATCATAGGAATACCTCCCTCTTGGGTTACGGGAGACTCAGTAGGGTGACTCTTGTAAAGCATTTGGCAGGCTGCCAAACACCTAGAAAGTATTCAGCCAGAGCTAGTCCTGGTCACAGGCAGCAGCACCCATACGATGGAAGCTGGTGTTAGGCATGGGATAGGCCTTCTGCCCACGATGTAGGGTGAAAAGGCTGCCCAGTGCCTCTCTTCTGGACCAAGGAGATGTAGTTTCTTCATTTGTACGAAACCGATAAGTTCTTGTAAGTCCCTCCAAGGACTGAGGAGAGAAACAAAACAACACGTATAAAGAAAGAGCTTCACACAGTACTTGGCACCCAGCTGGGGCTCAGTAAATGGCAGCAATTATTATTATAATACACGTGAAGGAGTTTGGGAAATTAAAATGCTGCATAAACTCAACACATTATTATTAGTCTTACTATATCTATGCCATAGGTCCTCAATTAAGGGATAATTAAAGATTAGCTAAGGTTACAAGGCTGGCTGCCCACATTTTCTTTCTTGGTTTGGTCTTTGGTGCTGCTTGTAACTTTTATTCAAGCCCCGGGCAAGACATAAAAATACACTCCAACACCCAACCACGTTAAATGCCAATAAGATTTAGCAACATCTAAACCTAGAGAACACTGCTGCTGATTTGTTAAGTTTAAATCTCAGAAGCATTGGGAGGCCAAGGAAGTTTGCTCTGGCGTGGGGGTGGGGGGCAGGGCATGGAGGTAGCATGGAGGGCAGACCCCAGAATCCACAGTGCCACATGTGAGTGGAGGGTCTCACTCAGCCCACCCCAGACCTCAGTTTCTGTAGAATGAAAGTAAGAATGCTTGCCTTTGAAAAGAGATAACATGTTGCTCCTGGCACGTGCTCAATCAGTGTGAACTTCCCTTTCCCTTTTCCTACTCCTGGCCTCACATTTGACTATTTCGGTTTACCAAGTGCAGACACAAATTCAAAACACCTCCTTGGGGAAAGGAAAAGCATACAAGACTGGCCCACTGGTCTCTTAGTGCAAAGATTCGCCGAGAATTAGACTTTACTTTTGTCTGTGTGAGTTACTCTTGGGAATTTAAGGAATACGCATCACTTAGGCAAGCACTCAGGGCAGTACGGTTTCCAGAAAGGGCAGCCCTCGTATGGTGAAAGGGTGGCTCCTCAGGACGAGTTCACCTGGTGCAAAGAAAGGTCAAGAAAGGGGACTAAGGAGATGCAGGCAAGGAAGAGTCTGCAAAAAGGCAAATCAGGGCTACAGTCATGACGCAGGGACTGGGATCCCGGCTCTGATCATTCACGTATTCATTTATTCATCTCTCACAAGCCTAAAGAATCTTAGAATCTGGAGTCTGCCATGCTTGTTTTGAAAAGGGGAAACAGAGCCCTAGGAGAAAGACACAAACAAAATCCACAGAAAGACCTTGATTATTGTCCCTCCTTGTTTTGCCATATGATGAGTGGAGGGTCCTCAGGAAACCATGTCACCTGGGATCCATCCCAGACCCTGGGGGAAATCATGGCCCTTCTCCAGGCCTCAGTTTCTTTATGTTTTAGGGGTTAGACTGGAGGACTTCCAAGGTCCCTTCCAACACTAAAGTCCATGGAATCCATGCTGCAGTGCTGTTATGATTGCTTATGCATATCACACAGAGGCTTTCTCTGTTCCCAGGGTGAATTTGGAACAATCGCTTCACATCAGGTCAAATTTCACATGCTTGGGGGATTCAGCCACTACCTAGAGAGAACTCACCTGATCTGCTTTTATATGAGTTCATAAAGTAGGCGGTGGGAGATGTGTTAATAGTTTTCATGAGGTGCTATGGCCCAAGATCTGGAGATGATATGAATTATGCTTTGTTTTAAAGCCTTCTTTATCGTCCTGGGAGGAAGAAAGTAGACATATTATATGTGTTTTTTTGGAGCAGAGGCACTTTTGATTTACCACTCAGGAGGGGGTTATGTTTCATGGCCAACACTTATTTTAGTTCTGTTTCATTATTGCTATGCACTTCGTGAGTGAAGAAGTGTGCAACTTTGAAGAGTTTCTTGAATACTTGAAAAAGGAAAGGGAGGAAGGGTGCTAAGCATCTATCTAGCTCAGGCACCTTTCACTTCTTATACGACAATTGTATGAGACAGGTTATTGTAGTGTGCCCATTTTACAGGGAAGATAAAGGCTTAGGGAAATAAAATAATTGCACTAAAATGAATCAGTCAAACAAAAGTCTGTTTAGCCATAAAGTTCTCATAGTCTGTTCAATTTCATGTGTGTATGTGTATTAAAAAAAAAACAACAACCAAAAATACACCTAAGGGTTGAAAACAACATGATGGAATTGGGTGATGGCAACTATCTAGGACCGCCCCATTAGGGACTATCCCATAGCCACGTCTGAGGGTTCAAACAAGCTGCTGCTTTCGAGCATTGTGTTATAAAGCTGATCATAAAGATGATCCCAAGGCATGCAGAAAGGTCCAAGATGGGAACCCTCCATCTGACGCAAATTCCAAAGAAATACATATTCTAAGAAAATTGCTAACATATTTTGAAAGCCCTAGGCTGGAAATCAGAAGAGCTGAGATCTAGTTTTGGTTCTACAATAATTCAACAAAGCCACCTCGAGCAGGTCACCCAGGATCCTTGAGCATTTCTTCTTGAGTATTAGTTCTTAAAGTAATGGGGTTTCACCATGAGATCTCCAAGGCCCCTTTGAGTTAAAGCTCTGTGATTCCATCTGTAAAATTCCCTTAATATAACAGCTCATTCCCCAGTGAGGGATAAATGAGGTGTTACCAGGTTGCCTTGTAAGTTTCATGCGCACGTTTCATCTCCTTCAACTAGAAGGTGGGTTCTCAGAGGACTGGAATGTGTCTTATGTCTGGCACCCAGCACATGTCAATAACTGTTGAGTGGACTGTAAGAGTGAAAGAAGGAATGGATCCTATCATTTCTGGTGCAATATTAATGGACATGAACTTAGGGACTAGAGAGATCTGAATTTTAATATAGCTTCACTCTGAGCCTCGTTTTCCAAGTTTATAAAACGGGAGCAATAATACCGACCAAGCAGGGTTGTTCTCTGCTAATTACTATCACCAAGTTAAGTGTCTTTATTGAAAGGAAGGCAAAAGAGAGACTATATAAGGACTTTAAAGGGTGCAATTAGCTCCTCAATTAATCTTTATTAGACTAGTGGCAGCTGTGTGCACGTACCTGTGGTCACTCAACAAGTATTTTTTAAGAGGTTTTAAGTGCAGAGTATGACAATGCTAATCACTGGAAAGAGACCATTAGAGAGAATACTTACCAAGTGCCTAAATATACCATGTGCCCAGCACTTTCCTGCACTAGCTATAGGAGGTACGAATTGCTCTTCTCATACTGAAGATAGGAAAGCAATGTTCAGACAGGTTAAATAACCCACTGAAGGTCAAACAACTGGCAGAAGCTAGTAGATGTCATAAGATCAGAAGGTTTAACGAACTATAACTGGCCAAAGCTTGAGCCTTGCAATGATCACTGTGCTCTTAACAACCACCAAACAGAATGAAAAGGTAGCTGGGGAAGGAGGAGAAGCCACATTAACTCATTAATGCACACTGGCCAAAATCAAGGTGGGGCTCATTTGGAAGGGGGAGGGCGATGAAAAACTACCTTGTATTTTCATTCAATTGCAAAAAAGAGGTTAATTAAGGACCTTGATTAGAAAATGACATTTAAAGAGTCCTTCGAAAATACTCCCCTTCTTAATGAAAACATTGAATTATTTCTCATTACTGCAATTTAAAAAAATTGGGTTGGAAATGTGTCTTAGGCATGTGTGATGTTATTGTTCTCTTGTGGCCAACAGCCCCACAGAAGAGCCTCTGGGCATTGGGAAGGGTGGTGACCCTGGGCTCAGACAGCTGTGGAAGGAAGGGTGGTTCGGGCCAGGGAGAGAGAAAAACTGGCTCCCCCAGCACAAAGGGATCTGAGTTATGTCCAGGCCATGGCTTCCAGTTTGCAGAATCTAGAGGTAAGGAAGGAATGGACTACAAACACCTGCTCCTCCATTTCCAATGCTAGCCAGTATTTCCTGAAGGGTTTCTGTTGTTGTTGTTTTGTTTTGTTTTGTTTTGTTCCCCCTGAATACAAGTCCTACGAGAAGTTCCAAGGATGGAACTATGGTCAAAAAGTGTCGGGAGGGACACCAGTGTTGCGGGGGGGGGGGGGGGGGGGGGCGCTCAGTTGGTTAAGCATCGGACTCCTGATTTCAGCTCAGGTCATGATCTCATGGTTCATGGGTTTGAACCCCACACTGGGCTCCGTGCTGACAGTACAGAGTCTCTCTCTCCCCCTCTGTTTGTTCCTCCCCTGATTGTGCACATGCATTGTCTCTCTTGAAATAAACAAATAAACTTAAAAAAAGAGTTTAGGCAAATACTCCATATCACCTCCTCTCTTTAGAGACACACAGTGCACATAATTAAATAAATGCCTCTGAGAACTCCCGCATAAAGACATCTCTTCAACCTTAACATTTCCCAGTTTTTTGGTCTGTGAACCCCTCCCTCTTTCAAGCAGCACCTAGTAACATCCTGCAGAGCTAGCTCTCTTTGGGATAGTTTTAAAGATCACCCTCTGTGGGCTATTTCAGCCACCTCCAGGATCTTTCTGGTAGGAAATCTCACCATGTTTTACCCTTAATCAAACACCTTCCATGACGCCACACTAGCTGCAGAGTCAAGTGTGAACTCTTCAGCCTGACATTCAAGATCGTCCCTCATGCAGCTTTAAGTGACAATCCTGGCTTACTCCTTTTTATCACGTATAAAAAGTGACCCCCTTACCATTCACCCTAGGTGCAAGACTTTTTTTTTTCCTAACTTTTTATTTTGAAGTAATTTTGGACTTATCTACAAGTGGCAAAAATAGTACAAAAGTTCTTCCTCATCTGCCTTCTGCCATCTCCCCATGATAACATCCAGCCTTTTCTAAACAAAACTCATCATTTCCTACCTTGGGTTACTACGCATGATCATCTGTCTTTAAGAGCCAAGCCCATGTCTGATTCACCTGTGCATATCTCCCAGAGCATGGCATTAAGTATAGATTAATAAGGCATAAGCTTAGCAGTTCTCAGACTTTTGCCTTTCAGAGTAAAGTTAAAAAAAAAACATCAAAAACAAAAATAACACAATCTATTCAGCATTTCTTCACTGAAAAAAGGTGTATTTATAGGAAGGGCAGTGTCAGAATAAGAGACAGTCCCCAGAACTCCCTACATCATTCCGATTGTCTCCTTTGGTACAAGCAGAACCCTTGTGGACAAGCACAGTGGACCATCATCGTGTAAGCTCCGTATTAGCTAAACAAAGACACGGCAGAGGGATCCACAGAGGGTCACCCTGGGTTTTCTATGACTTTGTCAGCTCCACGATGAGGGGTTTGGGGACTTCTGTAATAAATGCAGCTCCAACCACGCCTGGAATAGAAGTACTGACAGTATTGCCACACAAGATTTTCCCTAGTTTTTAGGGCAAGAACAGAAGTGTTTTGAGCTAATTAAGCACAGAAATCGCATTCAAAGCCAAAAGTCCATTTGAATTTCTCAAGTCTCTTCCGGCAATAACACCTTTTCCCAGGCTACGTGGTAAACACATTTCTGAGCACATACATCTCTCATCCTGGGGCTGGATTCCACATGGCTGCA
This sequence comes from Felis catus, assembly GCF_018350175.1. NCBI lineage: Eukaryota > Metazoa > Chordata > Mammalia > Carnivora > Felidae > Felis > Felis catus. Next base: position 53,516,175 of record NC_058377.1, on the reverse strand, counting down.
GTGACTTTCTACAAGCAGATAAGGGTAAAGGAAATCACACATTTCCATGGCCTCCTGCCGTTTCCTTTCTCCTTCTCTGCTTCTTCAGCTGGAACGGAGATGAATTTTCCTGCAACATTCAGTCTCCAGAGGAGCACTTCTCTCTCCACAGACCAGTGAGCTTTTCACGGGATTTAAGAAGACAGAACGATCTTCCTCCAATGCAGAGCTGGTCAGGTCAAGGCTCCTCAATGGCGTGCTACTGCCTACCGGAATTACGCTCAAACTTTCAGCACGGTCTCCTCTGCCCTTCACAAAGTGGCCCTGTAGGCCTTTCTAGCTTCTTGCTGGGGAGGAAGGAGTGTGGTATTAGCCATTTCATAACGATGTCTCGCTCTTTCGTCCCTTGGTGTCTTTGTTCATGGTGTTCTCTGTACATGGAAAACCTTTCCCTGCTCAGTCTGCTTGGAGAACTTACATTTATCCTGCAGGGATCAGTACGCGTGCTGATTCCTGGCTGCAGCCTCCTTGACCGCCCCCCTCCCCACCCAAGACAGAATGAATCTCTCTTCGCTCTGTTCCCAAAGCAGCCTGTGCTGTCAGTAAAATGGGTTAATAACCACCTACCCATTGAGCTGTAAGGTTTGAACGTAAATATACAGAAAGCATTTAGAACATTCCATAGCACTTAACAAACGTGTCAGTATAATTGTTGCTGTTGCTGCTGTTGTTGTTGAAAATACCATTAAAAAAAAAAAATCTGCTCATGTATTTTTATGCCCTGCTAGGCTATGAGCTCATGGAGAACAGAGGCTAGGTTCTTCTAAATCTTATCCCCAACACCCAGCATAGTGTCAGGTATATGGGGAGTGAAATGAATTAACCTTTAAGAAATTAACTTTTGGGCTGGGGCGCCTGGGTGGCTCAGTTGGTTGAGCGTCCGACTTCAGCTCAGGTCACGATCTCGCAGTTCGTGAGTTCAAGCCCCGCATCCAGCTCTGTGCTGACAGCTCAGAGCCTGGAGCCCACTTCAGATTCTGTGTCTCCCTCTCTCTCTGCCCCTTCCCCACTCATGCTCTGTCTCTCTCTGTCTCTAAAAAATGAATAAACATTAAAAAAACTTAAAAAAAGAAATTAATTTTTGGGGCGTCTGGGTGGCTCAGTCGGTTCAGCGTCTGACTTTGGTTCAGGTCATGATCTCGCGGTCCGTGGGTTTGAGCCCCGCGACAGGGTGTGTGCTGCCAGCTCCGAGCCTGGAGCCTGCTTCGGATTCTGTGTCTCCATTTGTCTGCCCCTCCCCTGCTCATGCTCTGTCTCTTTCTGTCTCTCTCAAAAATAAAAAAATAAATAAACATAAGAAATTAATTTTATTTGGGGCGTGTTCACTAAAAAATGTATACAGGAGAAAAGTACAAAGGGAAAAACCCAATAATTGCTGTTAACGTACCCTGCTCTATTTCCTTCTAGTCTTTTCTTATACATATGTAAACATGTACTTATCAAATTAGGTTCACACCGTACTCATACTGAGATAGACAGCTTTCTATTTCTCTTTCTTTCCACTTAACATATACAATAAGGGGTTTTCTCTCCTATCTTTAAATATTATTTGAACACATGATTTTAACAGCTATTTAAAACGTCATCATATGGACAGAAGATAATGCTATTTACCAACTTTCTATTATTGGATGTCCAAGTCATTTTTAGATTTTCTGCTTTTGAATATTTCTTGAGTTGCAAGCTCAGCCAAGGAGTAGACTAAGTCCCAGATTAAGCAGAGGAGTGGTGGTCTGAGCTAGGAAAGGCAGAGGATGAATCCCTCTTTCCTGGAGCTGGTTTAAGAGTCTCTTGGAGGGACTAGCAGACATGCACGGATGAGCTCACTCAAGAGGCTGACCTGAGAGTGGGCTCCGACTGGTCAGTCTGCCCCCCTTCCCCCCTCCATTCTTGGTCCCATTAACATTCCTCCTGGGGGATGGCAGTTCCAAAGGACAAACAGCCATTGTTGGGACTCAAGGGCCCTGAGAATGGGCTCTGTAACCTGAGCCCTACCAGCTTGGATATGGTTGGGCAGGTCACCCTGGGGACACCCTGGTGACAGACGAAAGTGCATCCCAGAGCCCTGGATCGTGTTTCCAGGGCACAGGTGTGGGGGGATTATGTTTCTGACAAGCCAAGCACTTACCCAATCTCTACAGCTGCTTTCTCTTCTCCCTCTGGTCCCAGGCCTACCAGAAATAGCACCCTGAAGCCATTCTCTGTTAAAGCCAAGAGCTGTCTCTGCCTGAGCCCCTCTGCCTAAGAGCTACAAAAAGAACCTGACAAATTGCCTCGCTTTGTTAAGCGAATGAGTGAACAAACATCCTGCACTCTGAATGCCCCGGCAGGCGTGTCCCCTCGAACCAATGGCACCATGACGCTCTTCGTGGGAGTCCTTGCTGGGTGGGTGCAGAGACCACGAACTCTCGCGCTGGCCACTATGGGCTTGCCACCTGCGAACTGCCTGACCCTGGGCACACTGCTTGATCGCTCTGAGTCTCGGTTGCCTCACCTGTGAAAAGGAAATAATTAAGGGACTTGCCAAGGGACATGAAAGCACTCACAGGCACCTAGCAAAGGTACTCCTGTAGAAAAGGGCAGAGCTGGGAAAGGGGCCATGTGTGTGGGAGGAGCAGAGAAGGTGACAAACGGGGGGCTGGCAGGTGGGCCTGCACGGGCAGACTGACGGGCCTGCAGAAAGCACATGTAAAACCAGGCGTGCCCAACAGGAGAAGGCTGTTGACTTGAAAGCAGCCTGGCTTCAGGGCTGGGAGGCAGGAGGGCAAAGCCCTGGCAGGATGCTAGCTGGGACCCACCGGAGGCAGGTGCTGGGGCAAGGCAGACAGGGGAGCTCGGCCACTTGGCTCCTGGTACCCCCCAATGTGTTGTACAATCTGGAGGAGGCTCTCCCTGCAGCCTGAGCTGCCCTGACTCGTGTCACCTCACACAGCTGTCTCGGGGGCAGGCAGGGATCACAGACCGCATTCCTGGCCTGTCTTTAACAAAATCTCTTTTTTTGTAGAATTCAGCATTTTCTGAGCATCTGCCAGGCGCCAGCCACTGTGCCTGATGCTCTCATACACGTGATATCATCGGATCCTGTGACAATCCTGAGAAGTAGTTCTTGCCATTCCTGAGCAGTGGAGAGACTCGGGGTGATGAGGTCTTTTACACGTGGAGAAGCACAGCGTGAGTCACCCTGAGGACAGCCCCAGAGTCCCAGCTGGCTGACGACTGTGATCTGCTCCCCCTCTTGGATACCTTGCCTGGTCACAAGCACACTCTGTGGGCAGTGCACCAGAATGGGTCCTCTAGCAGCCGCTGGGTGACGGGACTGACTTGTTCTTGTGTTTACCATGCACCAGGACTCCCCTGCATCTTTTCACAAGTACTACCTAACTCAGCTGCCAAATGCCCCCCACCCCTGAGGTGAGAATTATTATCCTTATTTTGCAAAGGACAAAAATCAGACTCAGAGTGGGGGGATAGGTGGTTCAAAGCCATGTGGCTGCACACTGGAGAAGTGGCCATCCGAGGCTGGTTCACGTTCCCTCCGAAGCCTGTGCCCCTTCCTCCACATGGGGCGTCTTTCCGAGAGAGTCCCCGCAGGGCTGAAGGTGCAGCGGGAGCGCTGACCAGACTTGTAAACCTGATGAAACTCCCCAGGAGCTGGCACGAGATCCCGTGAGGGTCTTTGGGATAGACTCTTTCTTCCCACCCCGGAAATGTGCACCTGCTGCCAGCCCCAGAGAAGGAGTCCTAGCTAAGGACGCTTACAGGCGTGTACCTTTCAGACAACAAACACGCAGCTGTTCCCAGTGCACAGGTGACAGCCTCCGAGCCGGGGCAGGAGGCCCCAGAGGAAGGGGGTGACCTCACTCCCCAGATTTTAGGCAATTTTTCAGTCTTGGAAGAGGCACGTTTTGAAGGACCTTGACTCTTGAAAGCGGTGACACAGAAAAGGAAAGGAACCTGGTATAGGGTGAGGGGTTGGGAGCGGCTGTGAGCAGCACAGTGCTATCCCAAGGAATGCATATCCAAGAGATGGGAAATGTTTAACCCAACCTACAAGTGAGCAGGAAACAAGTCCAGCCCCTTTCTAACCTCACCTGCCCCCTTTTATATATTACTTCCTCTGCTTTAGCAGGAGAAATACACATTGGGCAAATACACATCATTTAGTTGCCTGTCATAAATTCTCACCTGTCCAGAGGGATGGCGACTTTCAATGCATATTTGAAAATCATTTTTTTTTTCTGGTAGGAAACTATGCCTAGATCTTTAATGATACTGCGGATGACCTGTTTGAAAGTCTTGACAATCCAGGTGTGCTACCCGAACATGCAAAATACACAGTCAAGAATCTAGATGCCAAAAGCAGAATAAATTAAGGGTAACAGATGGTAAGTAAATATTAGTATTCTCTCTCTCCTATCCTATACTTACAGTGTTTCCGTTTACTAAATATTCTATTTATCAAGTATTTTAGTAATAACATCCTCTGTTTGCATGTAGCTTTTCAGGAAAACACCTAGCGCGCTGGTGCATAACATGTGCCTGCCTGGCTGCAGAGTGTGCTCCTGGGGGCTGCCTCCCAGCCTCTTTGGTGCAGCTGACACTCTCACGTGTGTTAACTCACAGAAGCCACAGGACAGGCTGGAGAGGCCCGTAGAGCAGGTGGTCGTATTCTCCCTTTAGAGATAAGAAGAGTGAGGGCCAAGTGGGTGAAGTGATCTTCCAAAGTCACAGTGGGGACGTAGCTGGGATTGGTGGGGACGTCCTGTGCGGGATAAACTGGTTGACACTGTGGTGACTGAGATGAAAAGGCCGAACCTTCCATGAAGCAGTTTGGGGTTCTTAATCCTGACTCAGAAAAAAACAAGGAAACTGATTCTGGTCTACTCTTTCCGCCCCCATTCCTAGCCAGGTTTGCCAGATGGAACAGGTGAGTGAAGGTTATCCCCTTTGCTGGTTCTCATGTCCGGGTAACTAGGCTCCAAACAAACCAGCTGGCCATAGCTGAAGGAGCTACCTCACTCTGAAATAACAACTAAAGCTTCTCCTCATCCTCAGTGTCCCCCTAGCCCATCAAACCCCAAATAGCTTGAAGGGCTAGGCTAAGAGCTTCACAAGGACAGAAATCACAGTGCATTTTCATCATCTATGGAAGGTCTACGGGGCAGGGCTTTTGATGTCAGCTGGCTGCCCTTGGGCTATGATTTCTGGTGCCCAAGAACATTTGAGAGACAGGTCTGGATATGAAGACCCTTCCTCGTCTCAAAGTCAGTATTAACTATAGCTCTGTTCATTAAATTCTTATTAGTTGGTAGGTGCTGAGCGAAGAGCTTTTCAGGAGGTGTGTTGGTTCCTCACTCACCCTATGCTGGCATTGTTATACCCTATATAACAGATGAAGTGACCGAGGCTCAAAATGGATTATTAACCTGCCTGGGGCACATTGCCAGTAAGTGGCAGAGGCTGGATTTTTAACCTGGGACTATTTGACTTCAAAGTCAACCCCCCTTTTACCAAAAGTTCTTTTTTTTTTTTTAATTTTTAATTTTATTGTTGAGAGAGAGAGAGCGAGAGCGAGTGGGAGCAGTTGAGGGGCAGAAAGAGAAGGAGACAGAATCTGAAGCAGGCTCCAGGCTCTGAGCTGTCAGCACTGGGCCTGACGCGGGGCTCAAACCCACAAACCATGAGATCACAACCTGAGCAGAAGTTGGGACACTTAACAGAGTGAGCCACTCAGGTGTCCCAAATTATTTTTTTTAAGTTTATTTACTTATTTTGAGAGAGTATGTGTACAAATTGGGGGGGGGGACTGGGGGGGAGAGAGAGAGAGAGGGAGAGAGAGAGAGAGAGAGAGAGAGAATGAATCAAAGAATCCCAAGCAGGCTCCACACTGTCAGTGTAGAGCCTGACACGGGGCTCGATCTCACAAACCAGGAGATCATGATCTAAACCGAAATCAAGAGTCCGACACTTAACCAACTGAGCCATCTAGAAGCCCCCCCAAATTCTTTTTAATGTTTATTTATTTTTGAGACAGAGAGAGACAGAGCATGAACAGGGGAGGGGCAGAGAGAGAGGGAGACACAGAATCTAAAACAGGCTCCAGGCTCTGAGCTGTCAGCACAGAGCCCGACGCGGGGCTCGAACTCACGGACCGCGAGATTGTGACCTGAGCCGAAGTCGGACGCTTAACCGACTGAGCCACCCAGGCGCCCCCCAAATTCTTAACAAGAGGACAAAATCAAATTCTTTCCCTGTGTCTTTCCATGTAATTTCTCTTCCATTAAGAACCGGACTTCACTGACCTTTTAGCTAAAAAACAGAGTCACTTTGGATCAGCTTTTCTTCATGATCAAAAAAGACAACTAATCTCTACAGATCTCTATGTATTTGCCACATTCAGATATGATCAATAAGACAATGCTTACCAGTGCCATTGTGTGTCCAGTCTCCATGCACTCAATGCCACACACCTGTACGGGCTGAGCGACTCTAATAAATATCGTCTATAAACTAGCAAGGGGCTGAAGCCCAGAGGCTGAAACCAACTTGCCCAAGGCCACACAGTTTTAGGGCTCAGACTGAGAAAGCATGACTCTCCGGCCACAATACAACCCTTCGAACCACGGAATGCAGCAGCTTCTGTGTTTGATAGGATTGTGGTCTTGGTTCGAGATGGGGAGAGGGGTGGGGCTAGGGGGTGGGGGTTTTTGGGATTCTGGCCAGGGCTGGAAAAGCAGGAGATGGAAAAGGTTTTGTTCTAAAATGCTGTCCCTCTAGAAAACTTTAAACAGAAAAGTTTGCCTTTACAGTCTGGAGGAGTTTTTCATGTTTCAGCTCATGCTGAATTGCTTTATGCTTTCACTATAAACCTCTGACAGAGAGGGTGCGGGGGCAAGGCTGGCCCAACTTTAACTATGGCTGTACCGTTGTAAAGCTCCGGTTACAGGGATCACTTCTGGTGCCAAGGCAGTTTAACAAGTATGAATACACATAATTCGTTCCAGTTGTCCTGCTTCAACACAGAAGGGCTATTTCTGGGGTGGGGCTCCACACACGTCTGCCAATGTGGTTCCCATTACCAGCTCCAGCGCCTGGACAAGTCCCCTCCACGCCCAGGAAGGGCCTGTTTTATCACAACTGCTCAACTATCAATTCTCTATAAAGGTTCAGAGGGTTTCTGTGTTCTGAGCTCCCAAGGTGGAGGTGAAGGTGGGGTCTTGCTACAGAAAGTGCCCACGCCTCACCCATCCCATGAAACCTTCCCAAAACCTCAGCTGCTTTGTCCAATCTCTCTCCAACCCAAGCAAAATCTCCCTCACTTTTTATTTTGAAAATTTGCGAGCCTACAGAAAAGTTGAAAGAATAGATTCCAAAACATCTATATACTCTTCAGCTACATCTGTTAATTGTTAACATGCTGCCACATTGCTTTGTTTCATGATCTTTCTCTATAAAAGTTTTCCTGACCATTTGAAAGATGGCTATAGACATCAGCACCCCCTCCAGCACTCCCGATTCCTTTTTGCCATGACATTGACCTTTTTGAAAAGTCCAGGCCAGCTGCCCCACAGACTGTCTTACGTGCTGGATGCGTCTTGATTGTTTTCTCTTGTTTTCTCATAGCACTCGGTTAACATTTTGGGCAAGCACATCTCACATGCAATGGAATGTACCTCTTCTTGCTTCATATCACTGACCACTAAGTGGTCACACAGATGACCATTCCTGATCTCCCCACCATAAAGAGCCTTTTCCTGTTATGATTAGCAATCTGGGATGCCAAGTCCAATCTCTTAGACTCAGTTATCCAAGCTATTTCTGCCCTCTCACCTCCTATCCATCCTCCCAGTTTAGTCCCCACACCCTGAAAATGGCCTTACCATGGTCACCAATGGCCATCTAGATGCCAAAGCCACTAGGGACTTTTTACATTTGCATTGTGGAACCTTCAGTGACTGGACTGGATGTTAATGTTAAGCCCCTCCTTTTTTTTTTGTTTTTGAAGTTTACTTATGTATTTATGTATTTATTTATTTATTTATTGAGAGAGAGAGAGAGAGAGAGAGAGAGAGAGAGAGAGAGAGAGAAAGAGAAGGCCAGAGAGAAAGGGAGTGAGAGAATCTCAAGCAGTCTCTGCACTCACACAGGACTTGGACTCATGAACTGTGAGATCATGACGTGAGCCTAAATCAAGAGTTGGACCCTCAACCAATTGAGCCACCCAGGCGCCCCTATGTTTGGCCCCTCCTTGAGGGCGGGATTCACATTAGTACTCCTGGCCCCACCTCGGTGCTTGGCACACAGTAGGTGGTCAAGAAATCTTTATAGTAGGAACAAATGAGCACATCCATTGAGACCAAGTTGGGATTCGGAATCAGATGGCCTGGCCTCAAATCTAGCTCGACCACTCTTCGTATAAGGAATGTTGACTTAAATTGGTGGTTTCCATGACTTTGAGAAAAATGTTTAATATTTGAGTGTTTTTTCAAGATCTTATGGAGAATCAAATGTAGAGAACTGGTAAGAGAAGGCTGGTTAGGTTGAAGCAGGTAGTGAAGGTCAGTGATGTGTCTCACTGGAGTGGGGGGCCTGGGGAGGCATCAGAGAGGTTCAAGATGGAGTAGGAGGGGCACACTCCAGTGGGGCCTGACTGCCAACTTCAGAAGTCTGAACTGTCATCTGCAGCGTTAGGTTTTGGTAGTGAAAGGTGCATCAGGAAATCACTGTCACTGGTCACTGTGGGTACCATGCATCTGGGGAGGGACAAGAGCAAAGCAGGAAAGCACAGTGCAGGGTCAGCTCAGGGTAGAGGCAGTGAGGCAGGAATTATCCCTTGTCCTCTCTGGTCACTCCTCTGAAGTCCTTTGTCTCTCTAATGCTCTTTGAGTCTTTCTCTCCCTTTATACACAAATGTCCCTCCTAGCCAGGAGGGGAGTGGCACATCGCTAGATGAAGAGCAGGGTTAGCGTGGAGTGGAGGGGCTCAGGCCATTTGCTGAGTGATTCGGTGACCTGAGAAGCCTGTCCATTGTCCAGGCTTTAAAGGGCCGCTGCCCCTTACCATTAACCCAACTCAGGACAAAGGCCATCACCAGCTCAGACAAATAAGCTGCTTAGCCAGACCTCATGCATCATCTTGTCACCCATGCAGGGGCCCAACAGGGGCATCTTAAAAGAGCTAAGCACTGGAGCGCAACTCAGCAGTTTCCATTCAGGAGGACTCTCTGGCCAGCGGTTGGGGACCACCACCATGATGTGCACACAGCCTCCTCTTCGATGTGGGGCAGGGGTCGGGGGTGGGGAATCTCTCATCGGCTGGGGAGGCTCTCTGAGACCTTTGGTTTCCTGGAGGTTATCAAGAAGGGGGAACGATGGCTGCTGAAGGAGAAAAGGTGGCCTGCGGGGCTGAGAGGAAGTTGGGTTGAGAAGCCAGGCACACCTGGGGTAGAAAATGCCCCTTACTATCTGTGACCTTGGCCAAGTCAACATCCCTTTCTGAGGCTTGGTTTGGTAACACAATAACCAGAATAAGGATAACAATGATAGCCGTGTCCATTTAAGACTTCATAATAGTCTCGTTCTTTGCTGCATACCTCCCATACTTTATTTCACACTGAAGTCTAACAACACTTATGAAGGAGGTATTATTATCATCCCTATTTTATACATGAGGCAGAAGGGAAACTCAGAAGTTAAATCATTTGCTAAAGGTGTCAGCTGGTCGTGGTGGAGCCAAAATTCAAACCCACATTCTTAACTCCTCTGCTCTTGAGCCCACAAATCACACGGATTCACCGGGTGGGAAAGGTGGGGCACTTAGCACAGCACCTGGCTCCCTGCAAGGACGCGGTAATGGGATTCGGTCTTCTATTACACAGTCCCTCCTTGGTTCCTGAGGCTGGCCCCGCCGCCTTCTCCCCTCTCAAGGAGCTCTGAAATGAGTACTCCTTCTGGAGTACACAGCCGCACACCTGCCCTCAGTCCACACTGCTCACTCCATTCCCAGCTGAAACTCCGGGGAAATCGAGTCTTCTGGAGAGGCTGCTCCATGAGAGGGGACTGGGGGTGGGGGTAAAGAAGGGCCCCTCACACTAGCTCTGTCCTTGAAGAGAGGAAGAGAGCCTTGTCTTCCACCACTGCCCCCTGCAGCAGACCCTGCCTGCTGTTCCCTCTCCCTGTCCCCCAGGCACCTGGTCACACGTGGAGGGTATGGAGGATGTATGCTGAGAACTCTCTAGCACAGGACCCCACACAGAATGCACACCTGGGAATGTCTGCTGAATGAATGAATGAATGTTTGAAGAAATAAATGCTTCAAAGCCCCACATTTAGGCTGGGAGCATTTGGTTGCATACAAATAACTGACATGCAAAGTCTCACCATCCAGGCTCCTCCTAACACCTCCTCATCTGCGCGGGCTGCCATGACTGAGCACCACAGCGTGGGTGCCTTAAACAACAGACATTTCCTTCTCATTGTTCTGGAGTCTGGAAAGCCCAAGATCAAGGTTCCTACAGGGTTTGGTTTCTGGTGAGAACTCTCTTCCTGACCTGCACACGGCCACCTTCTTGCTGTGTCATGCGGCAGTGAGCATGAGTGCTGCTGTCCCTTCCATAAGGGGCATATGTCCCTTTCATAAGGATCCTGGTTTCCTTCAGGTTTCCTCCACCCTTTTGACCTCAGATGGCCTTCCTCACTTCCTTAAAGGATCTATCTCCAACACAGTCACAGGGGGCATTAGGGCTTCAACAGATGACTTCCGGAGGGGACGCCATTTAGTCTATAGCAGACCTGAAGATCCTAAAAGTAAAGCTCACTTCTGGGCAGAACCTGAGTGTGTAAATTTGCCTGGGCTCCTTGGGCGGGAGTCATCCTCTTTCTCCAGGAGAGTCCCCTGAGGCTCCCAGTTTGCATTACACTTCTGGAGCCCCACATACCCTGACACGCCGGCCTCCTTGCTCTCCTAATGGATGCTTGTTCCGGGGCAGGACTGTTCAGGCATGTGTCTGTCTCTCCAACAACCAACAGGTGGGCCGACTGCTTTCTTTTCTCCATGAGCCCTGGCACGATGTAAATCTTTAACAATAATTCGTTGAACTGAATTGGTTTTGAAGGGCAAACAAGCTTCGTTTCTTCCCATATCACTCCAAATCAGAAAGCCCTTCCACTGTCCTCACTATAAATTAATGCGGTTTTGTTATGTTCAGAAGCCTCTGCTCCCAATAATGCCAGATGTTCACCACGGGCCCTGTATTTGGCATCGGGAATGCCCCGTGTCCCCTCAAGAACTGTGTTAGTTTACTGTGGCCAGAGCTCCCTGGCAGGAGGACAAAAGTAAACAGAGTGAGCAGAGAGCCCCAGGGAAGAAGAGCTTTGGCTATAGTGCCACGCTGAGTCAGACCCTGAGCCTACCAGCAGTGGGAACAAGTAGAGGGTCACTGCAGGGTCCCCATGATAGGGATCTGGGCTTTGGAGGGATCACCCTGGGGCAGTGTGAGGATAGAGGAAAGGGAAAGATGGGGAGGGGGGCAGGGAGGCCAGTGAGGACACTACTGCAGTGGTCTAGGGGAGAAAAGACATAGTAGGAAATATTTTGGCTAAGGAGAGCAAAATTTGCAAAACTAGAAAATAGGTTAAGTATCATCTCAACCTCCATTTTTGCTCATTCTCAAGATGACAGCAGACAAGTGATCACAACATAAATTTTGATCAGGTAACTTCTCTACCACCTAAAAACATACCCCATTCTTTGCCAAAGGTGAAAAGGGGAGACCAGTAAATACTTAACACTCCCTATAATCTCAGTGTTTAAGATGTTATCCCATCTTGCGGTTGAAACATCTCCCAGATTGCTATTCTTCCTCCCATTTTACAGATGGGCAACCGGGCATGAAAAGCGAGCCCAGATGAGGTCACACAGCTAGTGTGGTGGAACCCTGCTTCAGGCCAGGTGTATATTCCCCCAAGAGCCTCCACTGTGGCAGCTAAAGAGAGGTCTCTGGAAATGCAAATATATGTGTGACTGCTGTTACTGTGTGCAGCAGCTTCCCAGAGTTATTTATAGAAACGTGATCTGTTCGGGAGAGAAGGAGTGAAGCCTAAATGAATTACCAGTCATTTTCCTCTCCTTTCAACTCTGGGGGGAAGGCCGGCTGACCAGAAGGAAAAGGCATCACGGCGTTTCATCTGGTACCAGATATCAGCACTCAGTTCCTGGAACTATGGGGAATGGAAGCAATGCAGGGAGCTCCAGCAAGGAAGGCTGGGGTTCTGTTTCGAAAACCCCCTGCTATGTTTGTTTAGCTGCCGCCTTGGGCTCGCTCCCCTACCTTGAATCTCTGGAAATCATGCAGGAGGGAGCAGAGGATTAAAGCTCTGGACTCCCAAACAGAGCTGTTATTTTTCCTCCTCCAAGCTTGGAGGGGTGGCCATGCAGGAATCTGCCTTCCTCTCGAAGATATGTGGCTCAAACCTTTCGGATTCCAGAAAGGGAAGAAGAAACTAACATTCTTTGGGTACCTATTATGTAGCAGTCATCATGCTAGAAGCCTTGGCCATATTTTCTCATGTGCATAATTTTGTGAAGTACTATTCAAAATAACATTAATTTTACAGAAGAGGAAACAGATCCAGAGAAGTTAAGCAACTTACTTGCCTGTGGCCACACAGCACAGTAGAGATCTGTAGGTCTCCATATTTTTCTCTCCCGTGACTCTATATTGTGCTGTTTCTGTTTTTTTTCTGGCTTGGGTCCTTTTAGGCCTTTTAGAGCAGAGTGAATTTTTTTTTTTTTTTAGTTGTTTAATCTCAAGCACCTATATAAATAATGGCAGTTCAGAGGGAGAGAGAGGAGGGGAGAAAGTAGAGGAAGGTGGGGGAGGAAGGAAGTCACATGGTTTCCTGGTCCAAACTGGGAGCCATTAACCAGTCCAGTGATGGGGGATCCAGCTGAGCTCAGAGCCCCCGGCTCAGACCTGATGACAGGGGCAGAAGGCAGGGGGGGGTCTAAGGGGACAGTGGGAACAGATCGCTCAAGAGAAGACCACACTTAGGAAAGGCAAGAAGGGTAGGTTCTGAGAGCAGCAAGAGATGTTTATTCTGCAAGTCAGCAGGCTGCAGGGAGCAGCACTGAAAGCTGAGACAGAGTACCAGAGAAAGCCAAGGGGCAAGTTATCCCACGGATGCGATTTTGGTGGCCTATGGCACAAAGGGACGTTAAAGCACTCTGGGTCACATGTAGGACAGATGCTTTCAACCTTTTAGGTGATGTCCACGTGGAAGTCTCAGCTTAGTTCTGATGTGTTTTTTTTTTTTTTAAACACCTAACACTTGCCAATGCCCCTACTTAACAAAGAGGAGCAATGCTCTGCTCTGTCCTTGAGCAGGCATTCTCTCCCCAGAATGTGACAACCGCTTCCACTGTCTTTATTTCTATAGCTACCTTCTATTTATGGCAAGTGAGTTGCAACAGAAGCACACAATTTTCTTTTAAAATAAATGCAGTCACCTCAGGAAAAAAATAATAATAACAATTTTGGTTAAAGGAGGCAGGAAAGAGTAGCGTAGGTGGGCACGCACAGCTATAGTACAGACCATGGCAGTGATGCACACGTGTATCGGGCTTGGGCAATGGTGATGTAATCCGGTTCCCCCACTGCCCAGACCGGGAAGCCAAGGGAGCCCAGGCTCCTGCAGGGTCGCACTGCAGGCCAGAGGCAGAGCTGGGCTCAGGGGCCAGGTCCTACTGCTCCCCGACACCAGCCTCTTCACAAACAGGTGTCTGGGACAACTCAGGTGGGTCACGGTGAGGCCTCTCTCCAGGTGAGGTTTACAACCAGCAGGCTGAGCTTCTGTGGATGGCGGTGGGCCTCACAGGTTGGACCGACCCACTGTGGGCAAATCCAAACCTGGCTCAAAGCTGTGTACCAAACGGGCATCTCTGTGCCAAGCTGCTTGTCTCTGTGCATGTGTGTCCTCCAGTGCATGATGGTGCTCCCAGCACTTCTCACTGGGCCAACCTCACAGCAATGTGCTGCGGATCCCACGAGGTGACAGATGTGAATGCCCTCTGGGAATGTGGGGGCCACACAAGGGTTAGTTGTACTGATCTCCCAAACTCTCCATGACCTCCCTCCAGGCACCTCTTCAACAGTCTGGGCCCCGAAGTGTCAGGAGATGCTCTATGACACGGTCTGGTGTCCACAGGGCCTCATGGAGCAGGTCACTAACATTTCAACGGGGACACAAACCAGGCTTAGTTTCCAGATGGAAAAAGCCCAGGCACATGGCTAACGTGCCTTCCTCAGGGGGTGGTCTAGGAATTCCTAGATCTAATCAAGCCATACACCAAAAATGTTATTTTTGTACCTTTTAATGCAATGGTATTTTGGGAAATTAGTGGAAAAGGAGCTGCAAAGAGTCTACAGTTGTGTCACGTGAGTGACTAATTAAAGGGCTCTGGTTCTCCCAGGACATTTAGTTACATTAATTCAAAATGTGACCTGTTTATTTTGCGAGGTCAGGAAGAAGCCTTACCTCCTAGAAAGCCAATGTGGCAATTAAATTAGAATCACCAGAGTTTGCCTGAGGTAACGTATGAAAAAGGGCTTTGTAAACTGTACAAAAACAGAAGTCACCTCGGTGTGGTTGTCCCCACCGCCCCCAATTAGGGGGGCACGAATCGCCGGCCCCTGGTGGGAGGCCACAGGTGAAGGCTTGTTTAGTTGAGGGAGGCACCTGGTAAGGTGGAAAGGGCATGAAGTCTAGGGCCATGCTTTGAAGCTCGACTTTCCAGCACTTGGGCAAATCACTTCATCTCTGAGAGTCTCCACGCGTATACCGGGAACGTGGCTCATTGCACTGTTCTGAGGGGGCGTGGTTTTGTGTGTGTGGTGCGGGAGGAGGGCTGGAAGGAAGGAGGAAGAGTAAACATCAACATTTTTCACTTCTGGTTGTAATACCTACAATGTGGTACTCAGTAGGGAGCGTACAGCCTTGGAGAAGGCCCACCTCAAGGAACCTACAGTTGAACATGGAAATCAGACATGGATAATCAGGCTGCCAGACTGTTAAGGGGGAGTGTGAACAGAAGGTGGCAGGGCATTAAGAAAGAAGGCCCACCCATCCGAGGGGCTACCAGGGAAGTTCCTTACGAACTCAGAGCAGCATGCTGAGTTCTGGATTCTGGAAGATTGCTCCTGAATTCCCCTGCAGCAAGACAGCCAGCCTGCCGGCCTGGCCCAGCCTCCTGAGCTCCCACATCAACAGCAGAGGGGGCTGGCCTTTCCAAGTAACTGTTATGGATAAACAGCAATTTTTTTATGGAGCTGCCCAGCCAGCAACTTGCACCTGTATCATACCTTCTAGTTATCAAGCTATCTAGTTATCTCTATAACCATGGGCAAGTTACTAAGCCGTTGAGTCCTGGTACTCTCATTTTTAAAAAGGTGCAATTCAGAATCACCATCCATTAACCACCATTCCGAAATCCCCCAAACTCTAAGACCAAAAGTTCTATTAAAATTCTTTTCATGGTAAAACTTGAACTGACACGAGGCTCAGAGTCCTTTTTTAAAAAATTTTTTAAATCCCATGAGTCTTAGTATTCACTGCAGAAATACTGATGTGTTTGATTACCGTGGACCTTCTGAGCACTCTGGGAATGTTAGGAAAAATACATCACATGAACTGTATTTTCTTTCTTAAACCTGAAAATTTCTGAATTCTGAAAGGAATCTGACTCTAAGGGGTTCATCGAAGAGTTTTGATCCCATTGGTTTAATACCTATTTTATGGGGTCTCTCTGCTTAGAATGCTCTTTCCCCCCATTTGTCCGGAAAACATCCACAGACATTTCAAATGTCACCGTGAATGAATGAATAAAGGAAGAAATCGATTTGTTTTGCTACTAGGAGTTAGGTAACTTAACTTCTCTACATAGCTGGTATAAGAACGGACAAGAGTATTTGAAATACAAGAGACTTAGAGGAGAGGTGAACAGAATTGCTTGAAGATTTCACACACCCCAATGTCCTTGACCTTTGGGACGGGGAAACATCCAGATCCACGTACCTGCAGTTGACATGGAATAACTAAATTAGGTTCCATGAAATTCACAGCGAAAGGAGACAAAATGTCACTGAACACTTCTCAGTGGTAGGAAACAGGCACAATTTTGCCTTCTGATTTCACAAACTGACTAGAAAGGACCCGGGCAGACTCCCTCAGGGGAATCTGGATAGGTTCTAAATTAAGTTGAATTTTTTGTTTTGTTTTGTTTCGTTTTAAGAAAACACTTTTGGAAGGAGCTGGCATACGTAGCAGTGTTTCCCATTCAGAAAGAAAAATAAACACTCCTCCACTGGGTTGGAAGTCAAAACAAAATAATCCCAGCTGCTTAAGACCTGAGAAAGTCAATGAAACTGCCAAACAACAGTGATGTTGACCAGTGTGACCAGCCTGAGAAATTTGTAAGGAGAGGTGGGAAGGGCCCAGGGCAGAGTATGGGGAAGAGGGGAAAGAAAAGAAAAGGGGGTGGGGGGGAAGCCATGGATGGCCCAGCATGCAGGGCTATCTCTCATGAAACAGCACTAAAATGTAATGTCTAAGTCATTTGTACTTACTCATCTTTGAAACTTCAGTGTCCTCACAAAAACACAACTGAAAGATTCTACTCTATGGTATCAGACAGACCTGAGGTTCGAATCTATCAGTTAGAAGCTGTGTGATTTAGGAAGTTACTTAACCTCTCTGGTCCTCTATGGCCTCAATGAGACTAAAAATCTTCACATCACAGGATAGATATGAAGATTCAATGAGATTCAACGTGATGCAATGAGATTCCAAACTTCAATGGGATTAAACACCTGTCACATGATAGGTACTTCATAAAGATTTGTGAAGCAATAGGAATCTAACAATTTGTAGTTCTTTTTTTTTTTTCTTCAAAGTTTATTTATTTGGAGACAGACAGAGAGGGAGTGGGGGAGGAGCATAGAAAGAGCAGAGCAGAGTATCTGAAGCAGGCTCTGTGCTAAGAGCAGGCAGCCTGATGTGGGGCTTGAGCTCACAAACTGTGAGATCATGACCTGAGCTGAAGGCAGACACTTAACTGACTGAGGCACCAGGCACCCCGCTTGTAATTCTTTTTAAAAAATTCTCTTAAAAGTCTTTAAGTTGGGGGGTGCCTGGGTGGCTCAGTCGGTTGGGCGGCTGATTTCGGCTCAGGTCACGATCTCACAGCTCGTGAGTTCAAGCCCCGCGTCGGGCTCTGTGCTGACAGCTCAGAGCCCGGAGCCTGCTTCAGGTTCTGTGTCTCCCTCTCTCTCTACCCCTCCCACGCTCATGCTCTGTCTCTCTCTCTCTCTCAAAAATAAATAAACATTAAAAAAATTAAAAAAAAAAAAACTTTAAGTTTTGGTTTTTTTTTTTTTTTTTTGGTGGAATTCCTCTTCTCTTCTCCAGTTTCCTGCTAAGGAGGACGCGCAGAAATAATGGGATCTGGCAATGGAAACAAATCAAAACAAATGGGGGCTGGGTAGGAGGAAGAAGACAGGAGATTCTGGAATCAAGCAGGCTTGGATCTGAAATCTTTAACATGCCCCTTCGAAGCAGTGGAGCTATGGGCAAGTTACCGGCCCTTGCTGGGCCTCAGTTTCCTGGCAGAAAAATAGAAATAAATGGAAGCTCAAATAAGTTAATGCATGTAGAGAAAGACTTACACACAGAAGGTGCCCCTTGCATGTCAATTCTCCCCCCACCTCTACCTCCCCTTGGCTTTGAGAAACTGACATCTTTCTCTGCGTTTTTATTCCCTGACCCTCTTAAATATTACCCTCCAGGTTTTAAAAGTCTCTGTACTTCAGAATTTAGATTATGACAATTCACGGAACGCTTAATATTTATTCTAAAAAGTTTCTCTGGGGTAGGGACAAATACCTACCTAATCCTAACCACTTCCTTAGCTTTTCAGCTGTGATGAGTTGATATTTGAGCGCAATCTTTCTTTATATATCAGTGTTTTCTAGATGGTTGTCCTTGGGGGCGGATTAGGACTTTGATGACAGAAAGAGCTCCTTCGCCTGTTTTCTTTCGTGCAGGGACAATGAGCTGTTCTGTAATGCCCCACGCGTTCGCCTTGCACTTTACACGGGGATTTTGGCAGGGCAGCTTTGAGGCGTCGCGGCCCTGAGACCACAGCCCTGTGCTGGAGTTGACACAGCTGTAGGCAGAGGGCCTCTGGGGAGCCCCTGGAGCGAGCAGCCCGAGCTCCCGAGGAGGCTGCTTTCCAGAGGGTCAGCCCTCCTGCGCCCTCCAGTGCAGGGCGCTGAGTCAGCTCCCACCAAAGGAAGCCGCTTCCTTTCCCCCCCCAGATAGGAGCCCGAGGGGCTGCCTTTGTCATTTAAAGTACATTGGGAATTAAGTGTCTGGGGAAGCCTGCCTCAGAAAAAGCTTCAGTAATTCATCCCTTTAGGGTGGTCTCTAAAGTCTTCATCGCTGCAAGGGAATGGGGCTGTGGCCACAGGGAAGGGGAAAGAGGGACGTCTGTCATCTTCACCAATTTTTTTTTAAGTAGGCTTCATGCCCAGCGCGCAGCCCAACCTGGGGCTTGAATTCATGACCCTGAGATCAAGACCTGAGCTGAGATCAAGAGTCCCGTGCTTAACTAGCTGAGCCATCCAGGCACCCCACCTTTATCATTTTTTTTTAACATCTATTTATTTTTGAGAGACAGTGCGAGACAGAGCATGAGCAGGGGAGGGGAAGAGAGAGAGGGCAGACACAGAATATGACACAGGCTCCAGGCTCTGAGCTGTCAGCACAGAGGCCGACATGGGGCTTGAACTCACAAACCATGAGATCAGGACCTGAGCCGAAGTCAGACACTTAACCGACTAAGCCACTAAGGCGCCCCACCTTGACCATTCTTAAACTCTATAGCAACCTTGGAAGCTTTTCCCCATATCACAGATAAAGCAACTGATGGTCTGGGAGGTTAGGTACTTTGCCCAGGGTCACATATCTGGGACCTCATTTCAGAAAGCTGGACCCCATGGTCCTTGCTTTCTTGGCTGCACTTGGTCCTCAAAGAGTTTGTATCTCTTGCTCATTCATTTATTTGCTCATTAAGTCAGCACTGCACAAAAAGTGCCTCTAAAGCCATGCACCAAACTGTTAAAAGTGGTTACCTCTGGGAGGAGGGATTACAAGAGAACTTTGCTTTTTACCATTCTGTATTGTCTGAATGTTAACAAGCATCGTTACTATTATGATCGACAAAACAATAAAGATAATCCTATTAAAATAACTTCACATTTCTTTCATGAAAACAAATCAAACAAAACCTTCAAAACATATATCGGGTCCAATACGTGGCAGGGTCCAGTCGTCTCCACACACTAGTGCTGGGTTTATGGCAGTATCAGCAAGTCCTTTTGCTCATAGAAGACCGCTCAGTTTGGGGTTTCAGGGGGACAGGAAGGTTGCAGGCAGGGTCCAGCTGCGGAGTGAGACTCACTGGCTCTCTCATGACCCACCAACCCAGAGCAGCAGGCTACTAAAAACCCAGACTCTCCCTTTGGTCAAGGGACACATTGATAACCAACCTTTAGTAACACACTCAGAGCGAAAACCCCAGAGAAGGAATCAGGAGTGTCTCCAGGTCCCCTGGAGGCAGGAAGAGCACAGAGGAGCAGAACTGAGCAGAAAGCTTGTAGGCCAAAGTTCCCCCATCTTGCTGGCACATCAATAATGCACTAATGCTATCAATTTGCTGCAGAACGTACAACAAAGTGATTCTTCTTGTTCAGTTATTTAGCAAAGGGAGAGATTAAAGACTTTAATCTCCTGCCTTTTCTTTTATCTGCAAGGCTTATTTACCCAGAAATGAACAAAAAATATCATT
Source organism: Felis catus (assembly GCF_018350175.1). NCBI lineage: Eukaryota > Metazoa > Chordata > Mammalia > Carnivora > Felidae > Felis > Felis catus. The sequence continues at coordinate 53,496,234 of NC_058377.1, read as the reverse complement.
GTACGTGTGTGTATGTGTGTGTGTATTTTTTTTTTTTTTTTGCAAGTAAGCTTAAGAAAGCTACTGGCTGGCACACCTCTCTCAGTACCACATGACATTCATATATTCAGAGTACCTTAGAGATTGCTCCTTCACTGGCAAGATGGGAAACTGATGCCTAGAGAGAGAGACAGTCATTTGCCCAGGACAAGTAGCCAGGGAGCCACAGAGCTGGTCTTGTGCACAGGTTTCCTACCTCCTAGTCCAGGGTTCCTGTTTCTGTGCATAGTTCAAAACATGAGCAGGTAAAATGTATAGAGAAGCGGTGACAGCAAACCACCAAAAGGACAATGTCACTCTCAGAGAGCACAAAGGTTAAATAGTCCCCGGAGGATGGTTTGGCTTTTGGTTACAGAGAATGTAGGGCCTGAGATTTTGGCAGAAGAGAACCACTAAGTCCAAAGACCTCCTGTCTGATTTTCAAAGAGCGTAGAGGCTGTATATTATTCCCTCTCTTGGAGGCTTCTAGGCATCCTTGCAAAGAAGTAGACTGGCCTCTGCTGGACACAGAGAGGGCAAGACCTTGACCCATGTCACACAGCACCTGACCAGGTGCTGAAACCTGGGGCTGCTAGCTCTAAGTCTACGTAGGGCTCTGCCACCATACCCTCCCATACCTCTTCTCCGTAAGAGTCAGGGCACAACGAAGACGAATAGTGTTCATTATGGACAGATCCATGCTTGTGCCCAGCGGCTCTCTCTGCAACCAGCATTCAGCCCTGCAGCAGCTTGGGGCTTCAGGGCCCTCTCTCTCCTGGCAGTTTGAAAGTCAAGAACTTTCAAAGCCAGTGCTGGGCTCCAGGTGGTATCCTTTCTCTCAGCTTTCTCATGGTTAATGGGGACACTATAGCACCAGTTTCTTAGGCTGGGTTGTGAGGAGAATCCAGCAAAGCAACAAGTGGTGGTGGCACAGTCCTGGGCAGAGTAGGTGGCCAATCGGTGCTATTTTTGTTTTAGCCTTTCTTTTCTTTTTCTGTTTGGATCTTTGTTTCTGTGGCTTTGCCTGCCTTGGTCTCCACCTGAGGCTTCTGTCTCGGGTCTGTCTGTGCATCTCTGTCCCTGCAGCTCTATCCAGACGTTTGTCATGGGAATGGGGACAGCAATCCCCTCACAACCCCCCCGCCCCCCCCCCCCCCCCCCGCACATCCCAGCGGCGCAGCGGGGCAGGAGCCGCGCTGCCTGAGCTGCGGAGCCGAACCAGGTCCCCGAAAACCCCGAGCCCCCCATGCACCAGGCCCCTCCGCCCCTGCAAGCGGCCCAAGCAGGCAGTTTAATCAGCATCACCAACGAAAGGGAAAAAAACAACAACAAAAAACCCACAGAAGTTAGGAAGAGAGAGGGACTTACCGTTCGCCGCGACCCCCAGGCTGGCGGAGCCACTTTTAACTAAGAATGAATTAGGGACAAACTCTTCCTCAGAGTCTGAGTCCGGGGTTGGCTGGGCCACACCGCTGCCTAGCAACCGCCTCTGGCTCTCATTGGCCGGAGGGGAGGGGGGCGGGGAGGGGGACTGCTCAATAGGGGTTGATGAAGCGGATGAACAATGCAAGGGAGCACCTGCGAACCACAAAGACAAACACAGACAGAAAAAAAATAATGAAAATTGGTTTCGAGGCACACGGGGAGGGGCAGGGAGCAAAATAAAACACGCATCAACGGGGGAGGGGCTCCCAACAGGGGGCGATCTACTGCACACGTGGTCCGGGGGGCGGGGCTGATGCCTCCGCAAAGGTAGTTGGTGCAAACTTCTTCTGCAGAGCCGGGCCTAGGCGCAGAAAAGTCTGCGCGGCTTGCCAACAGGGCAGCCCGCGGAAACACACGGGAAGCCCTACCCGCTTTGCCTGTTCTCTGAGAGAGGCCTGAAAACCTGGAGTCTGGTTCTGGGTGGCTGTGCTATCTATCAAACAGCAACCCCGCTCTGAGCCTCAGTGGCCCCGCTGGTAAAATGAGCAGCCACACTGGGTGATCGCTGAGTTCCTGCAAGCTGGCCATTCTGTGATGTCACTCAAGTGAAACGATGTTCTCATTAGTGAGATTTTTTTTAATCGGACATGCCTGGAAAAGGCTCTGGGTCTCATAAAAGATAGAGCCGGAGAGAATGACCTCGGGCTGCCCCCACCGCTGGCATTCTAAGATTTTAACACACTATTTTACTTTTTCTAAGAATCTGACATTTTAAGATTCTTAAATCCTGCCATTTTCTGCAAACTCCCTGAGTGCAAGAGCATTAGCAGTCTTTTTCACTTCTTTATCCCTGGAGTCTAGCACAGCGCCTGGCATGCAGTAGGCGCTAATGAAATATTTGCTGGATGGGAGAGTTGCAGGTGTCTAACATATTAGGATCCTCAAGTTCGAACCATCTCAGACAAGATAATTCTATAATTTTAGGGCACTAATATTCTATGAGTTCCAAGATACACTGAGTCAGTGTATTTTGACTCCAAGTTTCTAACATGTCAGGGTCGTAAGATTCTAAAACCCCAGTTTTGTGAGCACATTCCCAACTCTTCAGAAGGAGAAGGTGATGGCCTGGGAAAAGAGCTTTGAGATCAGGCAATTTGCAGTTCTACCTGTGGCTGGCCTTCAGACATGTGCAGTACATCGTCCACAAGAGAGGGAACATAAGCACAGACAGATAACAGTATACAGTACAAGACAATGCATCCACTTGACGGCAAGGGCTGCTTCTTTTCTCCCACCTTGACTGAGAGAAGCCTTAAAACATAATCCGATCTACCCAGCTTTGCAAAGAGGCTGAACCTTAGGAAACATAACGTAGCCTGGACAAGTCATCATAAAATCTGGCAGAGCTTTAAGGGAGAGGTGGCACAGAGACCAGCTAATTGTTGGGGGGAGGGGAAGCTTTTTGTGGGCTACCAAGAGAAGCTCTCTCAGGTCACAGCCACCAAATCCTGCAGGATTCTGTAGTTTTCATGACTCTTATGTCAAACCCTGAGCCTAACCACGTGTGATGACATTTTACAGATGTGCTGTATACACCATCTGGTTCATGGTAGAAATTTAGTAAGAGCAGTTGAGATAGCCGGGATCAATGACCATGGTGCAACCTCTGAATGGCTCTGTGTTCTGGTTTCTTTACCTAAAACATCCAGGCTAGGATTCTCTTCAAAATCATCCAAACCAAGGATTCCCAATTCACCTTGTGAGAACCTTCACGGACACCACTTACTACACAGCATGCTAAGGTGATCAGCCTTGACTTGATCCAGCCTTGACTTGAGTTCTGGTATCACATTTGCCATACTGTATTTGCAGTTATCTGTAGCTGTCTCCCACATAAAAGTATAGGGCATATTCTTGGGGGACAGTACATTCTTGGAGTAGGTTGTGGAGTTCAACAGAATCGGGGTATCCTTCATGACCTAGCCTCCTATTAGCTGTATGATCTTGGGAAAATGACTTCCAGTTTCTTGTTTGTAAGCTGGGTACCTCTCCCCTTTCACACAGTTGTTGTGAGGACTAAGGATACCATATCTGAGCACGCAGTATGCATGAGCAAGTAGGAGCCCAGGGTCAGTGCTCACCAAATGCTCATTCAATTGAATGAATCCCCCCACCCCAGCCAACCCCCCGCCCCCCCGCCGCCCGTCCCCCGGCACCAAGAACCTCATTCATGATTCTGCTTCCTTTGCAGTCCCAGTTTTGGAAAGATTTTATCTAGCAGGCTGCATTTATTAAGCAAATATACATTCATTTCCTCCTCTTTTATTAGTCAAAGACATCTTATAATCTCCAATCAGAGCTTCTGATGAGCTCGGGATAGCCGGTATCATACCATGCTGAGTTGTTAGAATTTTAGACAAAAGTTAAGAAACACAATATGTTGTTCTAGGGGGGCTAGTTACAGCCTCTTCCTAAGTACATCTGTCAGGCTTTATGAAATAAATAGTTCCAGAACTAAGTAAATTGTTCCATCACAAACTTCAGAGACCCAAGGCTGGGAACAACACAGTGCCCTCCTGGGCCTCATGCCTGTTTCTTCTGCCTTCCATCCAACCTCCAGGTCTCCCTCACCTCGGGTCTCAGCATTGCTCTGAATATTCATAACCTAACACTCAAAGCACCTAACAAAGTGCCAGGCCCTTAGTAGGTGTACAATAACTCATGATGTTTCTGTGAAGTACAGATATTGTTGGAAACATGTTAATTCCCTTCCTCGTATGCACCAGCTTCTTCTAATTCATGTGGTCCCAAAGTAGGGTACACAGAACCACCCCCTGGGCACAAGAAAATATCGAAATATTTATTTTATGGGGGGGCGGCTGGGTGGCTCATCGGTTAAGTGTCCAACTTTGGCTCAGGTCATGATCTCGCAGTCCGTGGATTTGAGCCCTGCATTGGGCTCTGACAGCTCAGAGCCTGGAGCCTGCTTTGGATTCTGTGTGTGTGTCTCTCTCTGCCCCTCCCCTGCTCATGCTCTCTCTCTCAAAAATAAAATAAACATTAAAAAAAGAAATATTTATTTGAATCCCCTTTTCTAATATCTATTTTGTATATATTTTGTAATATATATAGTACATTAGTGCTTGAAACACATATAATAAAATGCATTGCTGTACAAATTTGGCAACTACAGAAGCAAAGCAGGGTGATATTAAGAGTTTGGGCTCTGGAGCCAGATCCCCCATTTGAATTCTAGCTATACTACTTGTTAGCTCAGTAGTAGTGACCTTGGGCAAATCACTTTACCCTTTGTACCTCAATTTCCTCATCTATATAAAGGAGATTAAAAGATAGAGTAAAAAACGAACATCTATTTCACAGGGTTGCTTTGAGGATTAAAGGAGTCCAGACAAGGAACACGTTGAGAACAGTGTGGCAGCCAGTAAGCACCTAATAAGCATTAGAGGCTCTATGTATAAATATGTATATAGAGAGTGAGGGCACTAGGCTCTCATAAGAGCAGTGCGGGATTGCAGAGTATGGCAAATACTGCTTCATTCCACAAACCCTTCCTAAATACCCACTGACTAGGCTAGAAGGTGAGGGGGATACAAACAGTGAGAGACATGGCCCCAAAGGAGCTGGCGGGAGGGGAGACAGTCACACAGAGTTCTAAGCAAGGCACTGGGGACCTGTCAGAACAGAAGACAGCCCAGTGCATAATCAGGATACACACTTCATCTGGAGGAAAGGTGAAAGGCTTTCTGGAGCTCGAGAGAGTTCCGGTGGGAAGAGAAGGAGAGATCGGGGGATGGGAACCCACGGCATAGGGAAGAATGGCAGAGGGCCTAGGGCCTCATCCTTCGCCGGGTCTCCAGCAGCCTGCCCATCCCCCCTCTGCTTCTTAAGTCTCATGCGCTACCATGAACTTCTCACCAAGTCTGCCGAGTCTTGCAGAGCCGTGTTGGCCTGCTCTCATTTCCAGGGATGCAGGCCTCTACCTTTTGTCCAAGTTTGAGGAGTTGCACAACTTCAGGGCATCATTTGCAGGGAATCTGTTTGAATGGCACTCCCCGGAACACAGTTTTGCACCTTCTCTTTCTTCTCCCTGCACACATACTTTACTCTTCCCTTTTCCCCATCACTACCACCCTGTGTCACTAGCTCCCACTCATCCTTAGGCCTAACCTCACGTCACCTCCCCCGGGAAGGTTTCCTGATGCCTCAGGCCTGGGTTTGGCACCCCTGCTGCATCCCCACACAGCTCCCTGTACTTTCTCTTTTGCAACACTTCCTGCTCTGCCGTGTTTACTTTCTGTGTCTGCCCACTGGCCTGCCTGGCTTGCCCATTATCATATTTCCCAGTGCCTAGCACAGTGTCCAGTGCATAGAAAACACCAGTAAAAACTTGTTACATGAAGAGGCGATGGGAAGAAGGTAGAAGGGAAGGAGAGTAACTTGATTACGGTGCAAAGGGTCTATATAAAGAGAACAGTGAGAAACAACAGCAGGTTTAGGCCTTGAACACAAAGAAAAGGAAGCCAGACCTTAACTGGGAGTCATGGAAGCTTTTAAAGTCAGAAGATGACAAGACCAGGGCTGTGCTTTACAAAGATCTGCTCTTTAAACTTAAGGCATCTGCTCAGCCACTTAGATTTCCTTTCTAAATGGCTCACCTCAGCCAGGATGGAAGTCCCCGTGATTGCCTCTGGGGGTGGAGGTAGGGGACAGATGCATGTTTATATAGGCAAATAATACATGCCTGATGCCAAGGGATGATGGGACTGGAGTTTAGGATTGCCTTCCCATGTACCCTGATCATCAGCTTGAAGGGAACCTGGTAATGTAGAATTTTCCACAGTGTTCATGGCAAAATGAGATGGGATGATGGGTGTGAATCTCCCTACACCTCACTCCAACAATGAAGGGGGCCAGTGAAAGGTGGAGGGGAGTCATCCATGTTTCCTGAGAGAATGTCTCTGTGAGCCTAGTTCTAGCTTATCGTGGATGAGGAGGGAGAAAGAGCCACAAAGTGAGAGTGCAGACACTCATATGATTGAGGTGGAGGGTGAGGCGGGGCCAGGAACAAACATTCTCAGAGCTCCTTCTGGAATCCAGGAACCCAGTCAGGTGCTTTATGAGATCTCTTCCTCACATCAAACCTGTCAGTAGGAAAATTCAACCCCATTTTCAAGGCTTAGAGAGGTGAAGTAATTTGTCTATGGTCACAGGAGCTGGGTAAGAACTCGTAGCTGCAGTGCTGTTCCCTGAGTGGCGTGAATGAAATTTATCAGGCCCCATTTCGGGTAGGGAAAGGGAAGCTCTTGTCTATCAACTGAAACACATCTAAAGCAAAAAGACCACAGGCTTCCTGTTGTGTAAGCCAGGGATCAGAGTCCAGTTTTACAGCGGCTGTGTGACCTTGGGTAAGTCATGTTACTTCTCTTAGTCTCTGTTTTCCCCTTTAAAAATGGAGCACTTATACCCACTGCAAAGGGTTGCTGGGGAGATTGATGCCATGATGCTTCTAAGGAGCCCAGCAGTCTCATGGAAGGGGCTCAGCCAACACTGATTTCCTCTGCCATTCCGCCAGCTGTAATCTACAGTAAGAGCAGGGTGGTTTTGTGCAGTAGATGATAACAGATCTGCAAGCGTGCCAATGACACCTTTATCAATGTGGACTACTTGTCAATGTCATAAAAAGAGGAAAGTGTTAAGGAGGCAGCCGTGATATATGAAAAGAACACAGGACAAGGGAATCCTGAGATCTGCAGAAAGGACAATTTCAGTTACTCACATCTTTGTGTGAATCATGGGAGCATTTGAAACGTAACCTATAGCTAGGATAGGATATTCTCAAGGAAGGTCGTTTTAGCATTCTGGATTCCGAGCGTGTCTCTAGAGTATGCCAGGAGGCTGAAGTGTGAAGGGCCAGCTGATGGACACATTTATTACTCTGACAAGTAAAGAAAGACCATTAACAAAATGCACGTTTTTACACTTTTCTCAGCAGTCTTGAGAAAGCCATCTAAACACCCAAACGGAGGCGGGAGCCTGGGTGGCTCAGTTGGTTGAACGTACGGCTCTTGATTTTGGCTCAGGCCATGATCCCAGGGCTGTGGGATCCATCCCTGCATAGGGCTCTGTGCTAAGCATGGAGCTTACTTAAGATTCTCTCTCTTCTCTCTCTCTGTCTCCTCCTCCTCCTCTTCCTCCTCCTCCACTCCTCTCCCCTGCTCATGCTCTTTAAAAAATAAGTAAACAAACAAACGCCCAAAGAGAATCTTATTAATCTAAACCGTCTAGACTGTGACAGGGTGAATCGCAGCCCACTGACAGAGGCAAAGTGTGAGTCCCATCGGAAAAGCCAGAGCACTGGCTGTGTGCTGCAGGGAGGGCACTTTCTCACAGGTATGTCACCTTGTGCAGCCGTGAGCTGACAGATTCACCCCTCCTGTGAAGGTTCTGTTCTAGAAAACTCTAGTCCCTTCCCTTAACACCAAGTGCGTTCCTTCTCTTCTCATGCTCCAACCTCGCCTCTATGTCCTTTTAACGGGGCAGCCAATTGCTTCAGGGAGTAAGTAAAATCCTTCTTGGTTCTGAGCAGAGGATGGAAAACTGGGATCTCCTTCTGACAGAAGGTTTGGGGCTCCTGGAAGACCAGAAGTTTCACCACAGGGCAGCATGTCCTGACTCAAGTGAGGGACATTCCCATCCACTACTTCAATAGCCTCGCTTGCCTGACAGGATGGTAGGCTGCTCACCTCTGTGTCCTGGCCTAGATTAGAGTCTCAGCTCAGAAAAGCTTTGCAGAACTGGTTCCCATAGTTATCTGAAATGGACTGAAGCCCACTGCTGTGAAGGATTTCAAAGTGCAGGAAACCCCAAGCCAGAGAGCTACAGAGACCCCACATTCTGTGTGTCAGTGTCAGCCTCAATTTGCATCTGTTATTCTGCATTAATTAACAAGAGTGCCCCGCCTTTACTCTAAAAACGTCTGATTTGGACAGTTAATTAGATGGCTACCCTGTTTCAGGGCAGTATGGATTCAGTTCCACATCAGAGGCTGTAGTCTGCTGCCTAGACTAAGGGCCAAGAGATCTGGGTGCAGGTCAACGATGTGCCTCGGGACCACGGTCAAGTCCTCTGACAGCTCTGGCCCTCGCTTTCCCCATCAGGGAGCCAGACTAGCACACTCTAAGGTTCTTCTGTAGGAGTAGCTGTAGTACCTACCTCCAGGGGATGTTCTGAGGAGGAAAGGAGACTATAAAAAGAAGGCAGGATAGAAACGATTTCAGTTACAATGGCAAGTGAGGTTCCTTCAGCAGGGCGAATGCTCATAAAGTGTTTACACGATGAATAAATTTGTAGGAATGTATTGGAAAAAGGATTAGCTGAAAAAACCTTTTTTTTTTTTCAACGTTTATTTATTTTTGGGACAGAGAGAGACAGAGCATGAACGGGGGAGGGGCAGAGAGAGAGGGAGACACAGAATCGGAAACAGGCTCCAGGCTCTGAGCCATCAGCCCAGAGCCTGACGCGGGGCTCGAACTCACGGACCGCGAGATCGTGACCTGGCTGAAGTCGGGCGCTTAACCGACTGCGCCACCCAGGCGCCTAAACTGATTTCTAAAATGTGAAAACCTCTGGGGCACCTGGGTGGCTCAGTCAGTTAACTGTCTGACTGCTGATTTTGGCTCAGGTTGTGATCTCACGGTCATGATCTCACAGTTGTGAGATCAAGCCCCTCATTGGGCTCCACACTGGGCATGGAGACTGCTTGGGATTCTCTCTCTTCCTCTCCCTCTGTTGCTTCCCTGCTCAGTTCATGCTCTCTCTCTCTCTCTCTCTCTCTCTCATTCTCTCTCTCAAAAAAAAAAAAAAAGAAATTAACAAAAATGTGAAAACCTCTTAACTGAGCAGTTATACTTCTAGCAAGTTACCCAAGAACATAATTGTGACTTTTCAAAAGATTTTCTAATAAGAATATTCATCACAACATCATTTGTAATAGTGAGAAGTAAAATAAAAAAATGCTAGAAAGGAAAAACATCTTTAATGTTAAAAGTACCTAATTATGTAAAGTAAGGCACAGCAGTACAATGTTAATACACAGACGTTATAAGCCATGTTTGTAAAGAACACTTCGGGACATGTGAAATTGGATATAAAAAACTATGATGCAAAACTGTATAAAAAGTAATTCTGACATTTAAGTGTGTGTGTGTGCAGTTTGTACAGAAATGTTGACACCTGTCACCTTAAGGCAGTAAAATCATGAATGCATTTTAGTTTTTTATAATTTTTCCATATTTCTAATTTTTTCAAGGAGCAAATGTGATAATGAGATTTAAAAAATAAAAGTTATTGTAAAGAGGGGTGCCTGGGTGGCGAAGTCGGTTAAGCGTCCGACTTCAGCCAGGTCACGATCTCGCGGTCCGTGAGTTCGAGCCCCGCGTCAGGCTCTGGGCTGATGGCTCAGAGCCTGGAGCCTGTTTCCGATTCTGTGTCTCCCTCTCTCTCTGCCCCTCCCCCGTTCATGCTCTTTCTCTGTCCCAAAAATAAATAAACGTTGAAAAAAAAATTAAAAAAAAAAAGTTATTGTAAAGAGAAGGAAACACACCGACAGGAAGGTAGCAAAGAGCACGGCTTCTGGTTTGGGTCCCCAGTATGTGGAGCACTGCACAGCCATAGCCTCCTGGGCCCAGATTCGCCTTCTTTTCCAGCCTATTAAATCTAGTGGGTCTTACTCCCCTCGCTGGGCAGCTCCCACTAAGTCAACTCTCCTCTTTTCTCATCAACAGTGGTTATTTTCAGAAGCAGGTCTGGGGCCATCTGTCTCTGTGACTTATGCTGGGAAAATGGTCTCTGGAAAACAGGAGGCAGTAAATTTCTCAGGCTCAGCTCATTTGATCTCCATCCCTCCTCCTCACAGGTTTCTCAGGGCCATTTTTTTTTAAAGCATTTACCAAGAAAGGAGCTTTGCTTTCACCTGTTTGTGGGGGGACACCCAGATCCTGGAGTACCTTCCACCTCGACACTGAGAAGGGAGGGCTTTAGGTCTCTGGTCTTCACTCAGGGATGGCCAGCTAGCTGTGCTGCTTGTTTGATTACAGGTGTATTAAATGAGGACATTCATTGAGGTGCCTGCGTGGTTCAGTCGGTTGAGCATCCAACTCTTGACCTTGGCTCAGGTCGTGATCTCATGGTTTGTGAGTTTAAGCCCTGCATTGGACTGTGCTAGCAGTAGGGAGCTTGCTTGGGATTCTATCTTTCCCTCTCTCTGCCCCTCCCCTACTTGCTCTCTCTCTCTCTCTCTCCAAATAAATAAATGAGGACATTCATTGATTTTGGGGGGTAATAACAGCTTTATTGAGTTATAGTTCACATACCATACAAATCACCCATTTAAAGCATATCATTCAATTATTTAAAAAAAAAATTTTTTTTTTTTAACGTTTATTTACTTTTGGGACAGAGAGAGACAGAGCATGAACGGGGGAGGGGCAGAGAGAGAGGGAGACACAGAATGGGAAACAGGCTCCAGGCTCTGAGCCATCAGCCCAGAGCCTGACGCGGGGCTCGAACTCATGGACCGCGAGATCGTGACCTGGCTGAAGTCGGACGCTTAACCGACTGCGCCACCCAGGCGCCCCTCAATTATTTTTAATATATTCACAGAGTAGTGCAACCATCACCAGTCTATCTACCTATCTATTTATTTTACCACAGTCAATTTTAGAATATTTTCATCCCCCCCCCCCCAAAAAAAAAGCCCATACATATCATCAGTCACTCCCCATTTCCCTCCAAACCCTCGCAGCCCTGGACAATCACTAATCTACTTTCTATGTCTATGGATTCACCCATTCTGGGCATTTCATGTACATGGACTCAGGACATGTGCTCTTTTGTGGCTGGCTTCTTTCATTTAACATAATGTTTTTGAGGTTCATCCATGTTGTGAGATGGATTAGAACATCATATCATTTTATTGCCGAATGACATTGTGTTGTATGGACATTGCGTTTATTTGTTCATCAGCTGATGGACACTTGGGTTGTTTCTACTTTCCAGCTATTCTGAATCAACTGCTACAAACATCTGTGTACACATTTTTGTGTGGACATGCGTTTTCATTTCTCTTGGGTGTATACCTAGGAGTAGAAATGCTGGATCAAAGTAACTCTGCTCAACATTTTCAAGAACTGTTGGACTGGTTTCCAGTGGCTCCACCATTTTCCATTCCCACCAGCAGTGTCTAAAAGTTCCAATTCCTACACATCTTTGCCAACACTTTTTATCACGTGTCTTTTTGATAACAGCCATTCTAGTGGGTATGAAGAATCAGCTCAGGTCGTTTTGATTTGCATTTCCTGATGGCTAATGACGTTGAGCATCTTCTCATGTGCTTATTGGCCATTTGCATATCTTCCTAGAGAAATACCTATTCCAATCCTCATTTTAAAATTGAGCTATTCATCTTTTTAGTGTCTACGAGTAGGCATTGATTCTTTCATCAAATATTTGTTTTGTGCCTACCCTGTGCGAGGCACTGTTCTAAGCATCTAGGCCTGGGGGACAAAGTCTTGTCCTCACAAGCTTACATTTCAGTAGAGGAGAAAAATCAACAAGTGAACAAAGAATCATACAGAACAAGATCAACTGGTGATAGATGCCGTGAAGCAAAGTTAAGTGCAATGAGAGGTGTGGAGTGATGGGATGGGTGTGCTACTTCAGGTAGGATAGTCAGGGAAGGCCTCTCTGAGGAGGCGATATGTAAGTAGACACGTGAAATAAGTGAAGGAGTGAGCCACACAAACATCTGGGGGAAGAGCTTTCCAGACAGAGGACCTAGCAACTGAGGGGGTGGCGAGGAAGCAGGCCATCACGCCTCTCCCCCGGCCCCAACCTGAACGCAGTGCCTTCCTATGGAACCTTTTGCAAGCTGAAACTGCATAAAGGCAAGAAGCAATTACCATTAATTTACATGGAAAAGTTTTTGAGCATTCCCAGACCCCCAAACTAACCTCTCTTAGGCTTTTCTGATACCTTAGGACGTGTCTTGCTAATGGCTGCACAAAATCAATCGAGAGAAAGCACAGATGCTCACAGACACAGTTCAAAGCTCTGGCCGCTTGATGCTGAGCTGCTGTGTGTAGTTCCCGGGGAAGGAGCTCGGTGGGGCCCGCCCTCGCTGCTCTGGGTGCGTGCTGCCTATATAATGGCTCACTACAAAACAAGCTCTGGGCATAATTTGGCTTTTAGCCTTTTTCTGTAAAAGTGAAAGTCCTCTTCGGATCCTGTTCAGTGAATGAAAACAGGTACTAACGTAGGTGTTTCATAAAAGCGAGGTGGTATAATGAGAACTTGTGAAAAGCGAGGGATGCCCGTATGGGTGGAGAGGCCTAAGGAGGATCGTGCTAGGAAGTGAGCCTTGAGAGGCTGCCAGGGGCCAGAAGACAGATGTGCAACACGCAGGCCACTGTGCCTGTGTGTTTCTTAGTGAGTTCTCGGAGGACAGGGACTGGTCTTATTTGTATCCATATGTCCACTGCCCACACAGTGATTTCATCTATCGTTGGTACCCAGAACATACTGGAGTCTATTTTAACTGATTGAGCTAATCAGTTTTTATTAGTAAGTAAAAACAATACCTACATGTGAATAGTATTTACTCTATACTTCACACAAGATTTTCACATCCGCGATCTTATTTTATTCTTTCTACATTCAAGTGAGGTTATGACCATCGACCCCATTTTACAGACAGAAAAACTGAGGCTAGGAGAGGTGCTGTGACTTGTGCAGGGCCATACGAGTGGTAAGGGGCTAAGTGGGACTGCAACTTTGGGGAGGGGCATCAAGTAAGATCTGGATTTAAAACCGGTTATTGCGGGGGCGCCTGGGTGGCGCAGTCGGTTAAGCGTTCGACTTCAGCCAGGTCACGATCTCGCGGTCCGTGAGTTCGAGCCCCGCGTCAGGCTCTGGGCTGATGGCTCAGAGCCTGGAGCCTGTTTCCGATTCTGTGTCTCCCTCTCTCTCTGCCCCTCCCCCGTTCATGCTCTGTCTCTCTCTGTCCCAAAAATAAATAAACGTTGACAAAAAAATAAATAAATAACTAAAAATAAAACTGGTTATTGTGATTTGGGCAGGCTGCTTCACCTTTTAGAGGGCTGGGATCTTCAGGATCCGAGCCTGGCTCCCAGGGGTCTTGTGGAGAGTGAATGAGTAAGAGCATGCGTGTCTGGGGCCTATGATGGGCCTGGAACACAGCGGATTGAGCACACAGCTCAACACTGGTAGCCGTCCCCCACCTCCCTTTCATTGCCCACCACAGATGTACACCGGTCGGCCTCTCCATGTGAGGCCAGAGCCAAAACCTGCCCTTTCCCTGGAAGGGAGCCTGGTTGTATGGGTAGAAGAAACAGAGATACGTTATTTCGTGTGCGGGAGGCAGGCGTGCCAGAGGAGGGGGAGGAGAGGTCAGGGATGTTGGGGGAGGAGGGCAGGGGAAATGGGAGACTTCCTAGAACCCCAACTGCCAGCTGCAACCCCAGGTTTCTCAAAGGTTCTTTGAACCTTTCCCAGGGCTTGGTCCAAAGGGGTTTAAGATGGTCCATCCAAGGCCTCCGGGGGCTCAAATCAGGCCAGACAGAGACGCCACTTTCTGTGGGATGTGGGGGAGAGGGGGACACAAGGCAAGCTGGATTATCTAAGCCTGTCAAGTCTGCTGGTGAACATGAGCGAGGAGGCACTGAAATTTATGGCAGGCCTTGAGCAATCTGTGGTCACAGAGTGCTCTGTTCGACAGAAGGGCTCAAGCTTTGCACTTTTGCACTGAGATTTGATTAAGAAATGCTTTCAAACAGCTGTTTTCAAAATCATTTATTACTTCTTGGGTTCAAATATACATATATATATGTGTGTGTGTATATATATATATACACATATATATATATATATATATAATTTCTTCTATATATTTCCCTCCCCAACTCCTTTTACACAGCTGCAAAACTGCAGACCCCAAGACAAAGGCAGAGCATAACCTGTCAAGCTTCACCTCTACTTCAATACTGGGGGATGGCGGCGGTATTAAGTACAGAGGAGAGGTGATGGGGGATGGCGGCGGTATTAAGTACAGAGGAGAGAGGTGAGAGGTGGGGTGCTATGGAGGAAGAAGAGCCTGCTTGCTGGAGGGAGGGGAGGCAACTGATAGCAATTTGGTGCCTACTGTGTGTCCCCTACATACATCATCTCGATCCTCACAACACCCTGCAAAGGCGATAGGTCTCCCCAAACTCTGAGGCTCCGGAGAGCCTGCTCAGGATCACCTAGCTGGGGCAGTTAAGAGGCTGAATTCTGGACCTTGTTCTGGTGGACCCTAAGCCCACCCTATACCACTAAAATCATCCAAATGAATAATGATAATAAACACAAGCATGTGCGTTTGTAAATCCAAGGGTTTACTTTCCTGATCTCTTAAAGAAGCTAGACAGTATGCTCAAGGCCACAGAGCCAGTGAGTGTAGAACTCTGACTCAAAGGGGAAATCAAGATGAGTATAAGCAATGAACCGGGCAAAAATTAACCAGGAAAAAAACCACCCATATAAAATAAAGCCAGAGTTGTTTACTTATCATTTGTGCAGTTTGCTATTATATTTTAACAAAACAATTTTAAAAAATAGCAGAAAACCCTATGCTGTACGTGTATAGTGAGCACATATTGAGAAGCATTCTCCTTACCTAGTTTCTCCCTGTAACCGCCCTGGTTCTAAATAGCTGTCACTGAGTGTACTCATCGTGCCAAAGCCTCTGCTCCCATTAGATTTCTACAAAGCTTTTTGAAACTTTTTTGAAACCACAAACATAGTAAGGGCCAAGCTTTCCGGAAATTCCTCTACTCTCACTCCAGGAAATCTTAAAAAAAAAAAAAAAAATCAAGGAAAGCAATCTCAAAAAACCTTGAAAAAAAATCAATGGGGTGCAGGGGGAGAATGGACAAGTGGAGGAATGTCTGCCCAAATCTTGTCCCCAAGTGACCGGGTCTCCCTCAGATGGAGAATTTCCCCAGAAGTCTGTTCTCAAAGCTGGGAGCCCTTTAGGAGGCTTTAGGCAAAGATTAGAAGACAGACATGCTTGTTTTTTTTTTTTTTTAATTTTTTTTTCAACGTTTATTTATTTTTGGGACAGAGAGAGACAGAGCGTGAACGGGGGAGGGGCAGAGAGAGAGGGAGACACAGAATCGGAAACAGGCTCCAGGCTCTGAGCCATCAGCCCAGAGCCTGACGTGGGGCTCGAACTCACGGACCGCGAGATCGTGACCTGGCTGAAGTCAGACGCTTAACCGCCTGCGCCACCCAGGCGCCCCAAGACACGCTTGTTTTTAGCCCCAAACACATTCTGTGCAGAAATGAGCCTTGGAGATGAGAAGAGAAGGGGAAGGAATAAACATTTACCAAATACCTCTGTGCGTCATGCACTGTGCTGAGCACCTTGCAAACACTTTCCAATAAAACTCTTACAGCAAACACCATATTCACCCACTCAGCAAATAACTATGGGGCTACTGCACGTCACGGCCCCTGCTAGGTGCTGGGGACACAGCAGAAACACACCGGGTAAAGTTCCTGTCTGTATTGGTTTCCAAAGGCTGCCATGACTGAGCACCATGGACTATCTTAAAACAACAGAAATTTATCATCTCCCAGTTCTGGAGGCTGGAAGTCAAAATCAAGGTGTCGGGGGAGGGGGGTAACGGTGCTCCCTCTGAAACCTGTAGAGGAGTCATTCTGTGCTTCTTCCTAGCTTCTGGCAGTTGGCTGGCAATCCTTGGCATTCCCTGGCTTGTGGCTGTCCACTCCAATCTCTGCCTTTGTTGTCACATGGCCTTCTCCCACATGTGTCTCCATCTTCGCAGGGCTGTCTTCTGGTAAGGGCACCAGTCAGATTGGATTTGGGACCCGCTCTACTCCAGCATGACCTCGTCTTGACTAATTATGTCCGTAACAACCCCATTTCCATGTGTGGTCGCATTCTGAGGTACTAGGGGTTAGGCCCTGAAAATATCCCTTTTTTGGGGGGGACACAAGTCAACCCATAACACTATCCTTGTGGAGCTTATAATATAGAAAGCCCCTTTTACACATGAATAAGTTGAGACAAAAAGAGGCCAAGTGACTTACTTAAGGTCCACAGGTAGTAAATCACAAAGCCACAAATCCTAACCCTAACCCTAACCCTAGGGTGTGACTCCAGAGCCCATACTCCATCTACCTTGCCACCCTGTCTTGCCAGCATGGGGTTTCTTCAGCTGATGGTCATTTATATAAAAGGAGCCTTTGCATATATCATCACTTCTAGTCCTTGTGACACCCTATGATGTAGATACTATTGTTATCATTTTACTGATAAAGAGAATGAACTCCAGGGGCGCCTGGGTGGCTCAGTCGGTTGAGCGGCCGACTTCGGCTCAGGTCATGATCTCGCGGTCCGTGAGTTCGAGCCCCGCATCAGGCTCTGTGCTGACAGCTCAGAGCCTGGAGCCTGTTTCAGATTCTGTGTCTCCCTCTCTCTGACCCTCCCCCATTCATGCTCTGTCTCTCTCTGTCTCAAAAATAAATAAACGTTAAAAAAATTTTTTTTAAATAATAAAAAAAAATAATATGAACTCCAGAAAGATTGATCTTATTCAGTCCTCAAGAGGAGGGGCAGATTGAACCCAAGTGAGTGGACTGTACCCATGTTTTTGCAGCCATGCCAAGATCAGTGGCATTGTGGTGGGAAACTGGACCTCAGGAATGGAACCAGAAATCAACACAAGTAGTTAATGAAAAGGTTCTATCTCTAGGGCTGTCCATGAAGGCTGGTCGCCCTGACTGAGGGCACTAGACTGGAAAAGAAAGAAGGATGTTGGCTACTTTTGTTTCTCTGGAGGGAAAAGAGTCTCCATTTTGGAGGTGAAACCATTCAGCATCTCGAGCAGCATCCCCCTGACTAGAATGCTAGCACACACAGATTGCACTAGCCCCAGATTTCATGTGGGTGGGTAAGTGAGGGAGGAGAGAGGTGCCTGCAGGGTAGGAAAGCATTTGGGATGTTCCGACGTGCCAGGTCCAGAGTCCAGTGGTCTGTGAGGCTGGCAGGGGTAGCTGGTCCTGTGTAATTTGTCACAAGACCCTGGCATAGTCAGAGGAGGAGAGTGCCGCCATCCTGGGGAAGAAGGTCAAAGCCCCTCTCTGGAGCGTCCTGCCAGCTAGATCCCGCCATTCAGTTCTCTCAGTGATCCTACAGGGGACTCCAGCCAGCACCCCAGTAGAGTTATGGTAGGGAATCATTTTGGGTCCTGCCTGCCTTTGAGAAGTTTCCAGAAGAGGCAACTACCCCACAGTGCTATGGGAGTGGGGAGCCCTTAATTAATGAGGCTTTGGGGTGCAGTGACACCCATTCCTACGGGAAGTGGTGTTTAAGTAGAAGCCTAATGATAAACAAGCCTAAGTTGGCCGGATGAAAGAGGCATCGTGTGTGGTGTGTGTACGTGTGTGCACAGGCGTGGGCTGGTTTCAGTGTCTGGTAGGGCAGAGAGAACCGCATGTGCAGAGGCCCAAGGGCACTGTGAGTATTACCAGTCTGGTAGGTCTGGAGGAGAGGTAGTAAAGAGCTACTAAAGAGCTGAGCTGGAGGGTGGTAGGGTTCAGACCCTTGACAGGCCTCTGGTAGAATCCAGGGCCTGCCTCTACTCCCGGGGCTGCAGGATCCAGCAACTGTTAGCAACTATCTATCATGTGCCACCCAAATTAAGTCACTGAACTTCTCTGGGTCTAACTGAAAATTACTACGGTCATGGGGGTTGCCTCCTAAGCTCTCTTGGAGATCAAATAATGAAAACTAGCAAGTCTGACTTATGCTTTTCCACTTAATCCTCATATCAACTCTCTGAATATCTCCTTATTACCCCCATTTAGTAGAGGAGACGAGAAACGTTCACAGAAGGTTAAATGACCACCTTCTATCAGTCTTCGGTTTTCTGAAAGAAATTGCTCTCAGGCTTTCTGCCCAAATAGCTGAGTCTTTTGCTCTCGGGGGACTTTTACTCAGGGGAGAAGGATGATTGGTTAATAGCAGCAATGATGATAATAGCTGCCATTGTTGGGGACTTTCTCTTTGCTAGACGTTGTACCAAGCTGTGTATAGACAGGAGTCCATTTTAATCCTCACGGCAATCTTATGAAGTAGGGACCTTTGTGGCCCCCATTAGAGATGAGGACACTCGGACTTACAGCAGTCAGTCAACTTGGCCAAGGTCATACAACCTACTGGGAAGGGGAGAGCTAGGCGGTGGCCACTGGTGACTCACTCCTGCCACAGCCTAAGCTCCTAATCACTTCTCTGTGAAGCTTAAAAGGAACAAAGCTCTCCTAGCCCTACCTGTAGGTTTCTACATGAGAAAGCTGAGGACTGGAGAGGTGACAGAATGAACCTAAGGTCCCAGGATAAGATGACCATGGAGTTAGTTGTGTGCCATTAATATCAATGATAGTAACAGTTATGAGGGCAGTGGCTGAAACACAGAAGCTTTTAAAGTTTGGAACCTTTAAAAAAAATTTTTTTTAACATTTATTCAATTTTGAGAGAGAGAGAGAGAGACAGAGTACAAGCAGGGGAGGGGCAGAGAGAGAGGGAGACACAGAATCCGAAGCAGGCTCCAGTCTCTGAGCTGTCGGCACAGAGACTGATATGGAGCTGGAACTCATGTACCACGAGACCATGACCTGAGCTGAAGTCAGATGCTTAACTGACTGAGCCACGCAGGCAACACCTCCCATGCCTTTTTAATTTAAGTGATCTCTCTACACCCAACTTGGAGCTCAAACCCACAATCCTGAGATCAAGAGTCACATGCTCTTCTGACTGAGCCAGCCAGGCGCCCCTAAAGACTGGAAACTTTTTGATCCTTGCTTATCCGGTAGATGTAAAATATCTTGAAGTTATTTTAATATTCATGACTTTATTAGAGTTTGACTATTTTTTAATGTTTATTAGATATTTATATTTAAGTATCTATGAATGGCCATTTAGGTCTTTGCACATTTTTTCTTATTTGGTTGTTCATGTTTCCTATTCATTGATCGTAAGACTTTCTGTATGTCAAAAATTAATATATTTTATATAGCGCAAATATTTTTCCAGTTTCCTTTGACATCGCTTGTGTTGTTTTTACTTGTCTTGCAGAAATGCTTACTTTGCATTTCTGTCTTTTTCTTTATGGCTTCTGGTTTCAGTGAAGATCAGCCAACTTCCTCAATTGTTTTCCTGTCATCAGATTCCCCCCAGGCTCCCTCTGGGTCTGTGGGCCAGCTCAGAGGCACGTATAGACAAAATAGGGGCGCCACCCTAGGTTCCCCCCACGTGCTCTCTGGAGACCCTCTGCGTTTGACGGAGCCTTTTCTTTTCTTCCAGGTCTCTAGCCTCCCTCCAGACTGTAACAGAAGGATACAATCCCTTCAGAAAATTTGATTTTCATTTGGGATAGGCTAAGAGAAATCCCTCTTTTCTTCTGTCCTCCTCATCCTTTTGGAATGGAGATGCAGGGACGGTGGGGCAGACAAAATGGGATAAAATTTGGGGTTTGCCAGGAAATTTTTATTTGGCTGTGTGTGGAAGGAATGAAGGGAGATTTCTGAAAGTACTTTCAAACTCAAAACATATCTCTAACAGTAAAACATAATTTTTTCAGAAGGAAGAAAACTGACATTAATCAAACACATTCCAGATGCTGAGCAAAGTAATTTTATATCTCATTCTCCTAAAAGTTTTATCTCTCTGTGGTCTCAGGTAGGGTCTTCCTGTTTCAAATGAGGGGGCTGTAGCTTGGGGAGCTTACATGGGAAACTGTCACCTGTAAGTGGATCAGGGACTTGGATGCAGGCCCCTGGCCCCTGGCACAGTGGCTAAGGGCTCTGGAGTCGGTGGGCAGAATGTATCTCAGCTCTTTGGGTTACTGTCAGTTTGATCTTAAGCAAATCACTTAGCCTCTCTGAGCTCAGCTTCCTCAACTGTCAAATGAAAGTAAAATTATGTTTCCTCATATGGGTTCTGAGGCAGTGAAATAGGCAAAAGGATATAAAACACATTCTAATGCGTGGCCTACAGAAAAGTCTTAATAAATTCTAGGAATAATAATAACAGCAATAACAACAGCTAATTTATTCTTTCCTCTCCATCGTGCCTCTATCATCATAAAGCATTCCAGCTGGATACTTTCATATTCTTAGCCTGCTCTGTGGTGATGATAATATAATAGCAGTGCTGTTCATAGCAGCTTTGTTCACAGGAGTCCAAAACAATGCAAATCCCATCAACAGGTGAACTGATAAATAAATTATAGTATATTAATAAAATGGGAAGCTCCACAGCAACTGAAAAAAACCTACCAGTAAATGCAACAACATGATGAACATCACAGATTTTCAGAGATTCATTTACGGCAAGTAAGAGAAGCCAGATACAAGTATATACCGTGTGATTATTTCCATAAAGTTCAAAAGCAGGCAAAACTAAACAATATCGATAGAAGCCACCGTAGTAGTAGTTTCAGGGTGGGTAGGCACATGGGGGAACCTTTTGGGTTTGATGAAAACGTGTTCTATCTTGATCAGAGATATGGCTACAGACATGGCTACATCGTAAAAGATCACTGAGCTGTCTACTTAAGTGTACTTAAACACTTTAAGGTATGTATGTTAGTCCTCAAAAAAATTATTAAGGGGGGGCAAATAAAAAGGCAAATCTGGAAAAATGATGAAGTGAAAGTACTCAAAATAATAAAGGTAGTAGTTACTATCACAGGCACTGTGTGAAGCACCTCATACACTCAGTCTCCCATAATCCTCATAGCAGCTCTGTGAAGTCGGCAGTATATTTGATAGATGAGAAAATAGGTTATGTTCTTTGGCTCAGGACACTCACCCACATAGGGCCAGGACTTGGCCCGGACTGGCTATCTCCAACACCTGTTCTATTACCTCTGACAACAAAAGAAACCTCCATGTAAGTTGTGGGAGCCAGCCTCCAAGATGGCCCCTGTTGACGTTCATTTTCTGATGTTCACGCCCTTGGATGTGTGATTCTCTCCCACGGAGTAAAGCTGACCTGGGATACCAACGGGATATGCAGAAATACAGAATGTGACTTCTCAGGCTAGGTGCTACAAGACACTGTGGCTTTCTCCTTAGGTTTGCTTAGATCTTTTGCTCTGGGGGAAAACCAGCAGCTATTTTGTGAGGACACTCAAGCAGTGATAGAAATGTCCTTGTGGTGAGAAACTGAGGTCTCTTGCCAACAGCTGGCATCAGTATGGCATCTTGGGAGCAGATCCTCCAGCCCCAGTCAAGTCTTCAGACGACTGTCACCCTGGCTGAGACACCAAGTCAGGCAACCCAGCAAAGATGCTCATGACTTCCTGACCCACAGATACCGTGATATAATAAATGTTTCCATTTTAAGTGGCTAAATTTGGGGGTAATTTGTTACAATTGAAAAATAATAATAAGAGAAGGACCATGCATATTAAATGATGAGCAGCCCTTACACATGAGTTAAAATCGTGAAGGAACTACAGAGTCAATAATCTCTGTCCTGCCTGAAGACTGAGATTCAGACGGCTGTTTCTCAACATAATAGTCTGGGTTTTAGTTGTTTTCTGGTCTTTACGATTCCCTTTAGCTTTTTAAAAAAATTCTTTTAAACATTTATGCATTTTTGAGAGACAGAGAGAGAGGCAGAGTGCGAGTGGGGGAAGGGCAGAGAAAGAGGGAGACACAGAATCCGAAGCAGGCTCCAGGCGCTGAGCTGTCAGCACAGATCAGGACCCGAGCCGAAGTTGCACACTTAACTGACTGAGCCACCCTGGAGCCCCTCCCTTTAGCTTTTTATTTTTGTGCTCTGTCCACACAGCTAAGGCCCAGCTCTCAGTCGTTGCATACTTTAGCTGTATCCTCTTAACCTTAGTGCTACAGGCCTGAATAATGTCAAATCTCACCAGGAAGAAATAAAAATTTATAACTTGTTTATTCATAAATTAGCCCTATCGGACCCCAGAGCACATCAATAGTTCAGTTGTGTTTGACACCAACTCTCTTCATTAGGATGTTAATCATTAGTGTCAAGATTTGTCTGATTCTGTTGACATTAACCAGAGGTCACATTTTTGTCAGAACTCAGCATTTAAAGACTGCAAAAATCATAGGAGGTGGGAGAGCACCTGGAAATATTTTTGGCCCAGTCCTTGTCTCTAGGCGGATGCTTTAACTATATTTAAATGTATTCCGAGTTGGGGACTCACACACTATTCTTTGGTAGGAACTTCTGCTTTTCTACTTTTTGTTTACTCGTAATCATCAAATAAGTCCCTTGCCACCCCACACAAATTTCTCCTGCTTTCACCTCAGCTCCTCCTCTTTGGCGTCATCTTCCAAGAACATAAAGAACAAGTGTTAAGAACTCTCTTTAGAGAAGCCCTTCTATATATTCACAGAGGGTAATTAAATCACAGCTTAGTCTTCCCAGCTGCAGGTTAAAGAGCCCCAGTTCCTCTGCACTGACTGCACAGGGGATTTTCCAGTCCTCCTGTCTCAGGTAGGGCCCTCCCCCAATGCTCCCACTCTTGCAAGCTTCAGTGTTTAACGAACGTAGCCGTGGCCTAGTGCAAAGGATAAAAATGATGATTTTGCACTCCCACCTCCCTTACTGGATCACAGTTTCATTTTTAGAACTTATTTTCACAGCTTTAGACTCATAGATATGTTAGAGATGTAAAAGTAATTTTGTCCCACTTCCCCTAATTTTGTAGCTGAGGAAACGATGGCCCCAAGAGGCCCACTCAAGGTCACTGAGTTACAGGACTGGCTGAGTTAAGTGTGGTCTTCCCATGATGTGCCTTTCCCGTCTCTCCTGCTCAGCCTGGTGTCACCTGGGTGTGTCCCCTCACCTGTGCTGGATCTCTATCCTCTTATTACAGCTGACAGCAATAGCACTTTGCAGCTGGTACTCACAACAGCGTCTACTGCAGTACTGTTTGCAATAGAGTAAGACATGGGAAAAACCAGGGCCTCTATTCCATGGAATATTCCGAAGCTGCTAAAACGAATGAGGAAGATTTAAATGTGCTGCTAGGGGGAGATCTACCAGCTATATTATTTAGTGAAAAAAAACAAGTCAACAGCACCTAGTAGAATAGCAAATAGAACGTATCATTCCACTTGTGTTCGAAAAAGGTATACACACACATGATTCTGTGCAGAGCTTTCTAGAAAGATACACATAGAACGGTTAATGACAGAATGGGGTTGATGGTAAAGACTTTTCCTTACTTTTCATTTTATATCCTTTAGCATTGTTTGAATTTTTAACCATCTGCCTTTATTACTTTTATAATAAAAATAGTATAAACGTTTGAAGTGTTAATACTGAGGACTTCTATTTTCTTTTATTTTTACTGTCACATGTCTCTATTTTTTTTTTTTTTTTGGGAGAGAGAGCAGGGGAGAGGGACAGAGAGAGAGAGAAAGAGAGAGAGAATCTTAAGCAGGGTCCATGCTCAGCACAGAGCCTGAAGCAGGGCTCAATCCCACGACCCTGCTATCGTGACCTGAGCTGAAATCAAGAGTCAGATGCTCAACGGACTGAGCCACCCAGGTGTCCCTCCCATGTCTCTATTGTTTGACTTTTTCCACTACCATGTATTACTTACTTAATTAGAAAAAAGATATCAGAAAGCAGATATACATTAAAAATAATGCTCCACATCTGAAAACTGGTTATATAGTAATGCTTTTTAAGATACAGGACACACAGATGATACACTCTGAACAGGGGAGATCAAGTCATCACATGGCAGTGGTTTCTCAGATGCAGCATGGTGTGTGTGTGTGTGTGTGTGTGTGTGTGTGTGTGTGTGTGTGTGTGTGTGAGTTGGGTATCCCACGCCGCTGGAGTTGTTGGAAGTGGTTCTTGGTTGTCATGATGACTAAGGAGGTTGGTAGTGGTACCTAATCCCCTGGGATCGGGGGTGCTCACAATGCCGTCCCCAAAATGCCAGTGGAGACTTGCCAAGACATGCTGGTGGAATATCTAAATGTAGAGTTTTTAAATGTCTCTGTCCATTCTCTCATTTAAACTTCACATCTCTTTTGAGGTAAAAAAAAAAGTATTCATTATTACCTCCTGTTAACGGAGAGGAAGTATCTGGAAGGTAGGTCACCCGGGGAGGGAGGGAGGGAGTTCCCAGAGGAAGAAAGATGGCAGATGGTAACAGGATTCAACCTGGCAACCAAGAGGCAGGGGTATTTGCTGAATGTCTGTTCACAGAACAGCAAGGCCTGTGCCAGGCTAGTTATCTCTCTCACCATGGTTAATAGGATGGCATATCCCTATTTTACAAACGAATAAACTGAACGCTTGAGATCAGACCACCAGCCCTAGGGCACCTGGCTGGTGAATGGCTCAGCTCAAATGCTGGTCCGTATACTTCCAGAGCCCTTGCTCCCTGCACTTCCCCACGTGGCCTCGCTCACAGCCATTGGAGGCGACCAAGTGGCACCTGGAAGCAATTTCTCCTCTGGTTCCCCCCACCCCCCAGGGCCCATGCTACTTTGGTAGGGAATTCACGGTGGGAAATTAACCTCTGTCTGCAAGGGCCAATTATGCAGTCTAGAATAAAAAGAGCAATGTGGGCCTGGACCCAGGCAAAACACTGGCTCCCCTTCCAGCTGCCTATGTAGGCAGCTAGGAAGGGCAAAGGAGGGGGCAGGGGAAATCCTATTCTATTTTGAGAAAATGGTTGTGTTTGATTATCCAATAATACCAAGCTATTAAGCTGGGACAGCTATGGATTTTCCCTAAATTTGGAAAATTGTGATCCATTTACTTCTCACTTTTAAAGAAATCTCTTCGAAAGGAATTTAACTCCCTGATGCCTTGAGGTATGCAGGACTAGGAGTTAATGCAAACATCTCTTAGGAAAAACAAACAAACGGGAATTCAGACCTGCAAAAATCCGCTGGAGAGAGAGACTGGGGAGAAGGAATAGCTTCCAAGATAATTTCTTCCCATCAACCCAGTGACCCTGGCTTCTCTGCCACTATGTCCTCAAAAGTAGACACAATGAGTTTTGTCTTACTACAGTATTTTATACGTTGGCCAGTCCTCCTATCTTTGAGACTCATTTCAAGTATCACCTCTTCCAAGAAGCCTCTCTGACCACTCCAGGCCGGTTGAGGGCCCTCAAAGTCCCAGAGTTCCCTTCTCTCCTGCACTGATCTCACTTGTCACAGGACACTTTCTCTAAGTGTACACATCTCACTCATGTCAGGATTCCCATGGCTTCAAACAGCACAGGCACTCAGGATGGGCTCTGCCTTGTGGATTCACTATGGTATGTGAACTCATTTTCTTACCAAAGTCAGTGTCTGATGTGAGCAAGGGACCTGAGCAAGAAACTGGACTTTATCAGGTGGATGAGAAAAAGGACATCATGAGGGGGCCGGGGTGGCTCAGTTGGTTAAGTGTCTGACTCTTGATTTCGGCTCAGGTCATGATCTCATGGTTCATGAGATCGAGCCCCATGTTGGGCTCTGCGCTGGTGTAAAGCCTACTTGGGCTTCTCTCTCTTCCTCTCTCTGCCCCTCCCCCACTTGTACTCTCTCACACAAAATAAAAATAAACAAACTTAAAAAAAGGAAAAAGGACACTACGGATGGAAGGAATAACAGGACCAAAAGCACGGAGGTATGAAAATACACGATTAAGAAATGGGTTGAGAAGAGGGAGTAGAGCAAAGTGGTGCCAAGCACAGTTTCTGAAATTTTAGCAACATCATCACTATCTATGTGACTTGAGGTGATTTACTTAGTTTGTCCCTTGGTTTTCTTATTTTAAGGCTGTAATTAGGTGTGTAAAAAGGATCACAGTGGCACGCATTCAGTGAGTACTTAACTATAGTTTTAAATATTGTTATTCTGAAAGGAGAGGTATAATTCTCTTGCAGGATGACCTGGACCCCACTGCTGCTCAGCCACTGTTTGCTCAGAAGTGCAGGATTTGATAACCAACCTGTGTCATTACCTTCATTTATTCATGTACTTCATTCATTCATTCTACAAACATTCCTTGAGCAACGAGTATTGGCGAGGTGTTGCAATATGCCGTGATAGCTTCAAAGCAAGATGGATTCCCAGCCACCAGAAAGCTCAAAATCTTGTAGGAGAAATGAGGCATAGACACAAAGATATGGTCAAGGCAGAGTTAAAGGGGAGATGATCAGGTGCTAGGAGAGCCTGGAGGAAGAAGGAGCATTATAAGAGAACTCAGTTCACAGAAAAGGGGAACTTGTATCTTTCTCCAGTTCCTTTTAAAATTTTCTCTTAAAATGGGTTGCCGGCAAATTTATCATGGCTCTGTTGACCATTCTGCTTGGGGTTTGTTGAGCTTCTGAGATCTTACTGTGGGTTTACAGTTTATATCACATTTGACAAAAGTCATCATTATTTTATCGTATTGTTTTACTGTCTTCATCTCTCCCTTACCTTTCCTCCTTTGATCCTAAGAACTTATAATTACATGTCACATGGGCTCTAATCACATGTTAAATCACTTGATATTGTCCCATGGGTCACGGAGGTTCTGCTTATTTTTTTTCAGCTATTTTTCCTCTTATCTCCCTCTGCTTTGGTTTGGATAATTTTGATTGCCCTACACGCAGCCTCTTTTTTTCTGTAGTGTCTAATCTGCTGCTCAGTTTTCCATGACACTTTCATTGCAGATATTCCATTTTCGATTCAAGTTTCCATTTCTCTGAAATTCTCTACTTGTTCCCTCCTTATGTTCATGTTTTTCTTTAACTCCTTGAACATAGAGCAGCCATTGGAAAGTCCTTTTCTGTTCATTTCACCATCGCTGTGATTTCTGTTTCTATTGACTTATTTTTCTCTTAGTTATGAGTCCCATATCCTCCTTCTTTGCAGATGTGGTAGGTTTGTATTGTACGCTGCACACTATGGGTGCTAGGATGTTGGGCCTCTGGATTTTTGTCCTCGTCTTTTAAACAGTGTCAAGTTTGGGTTTAGGTAGGCAGTTAAGTGACTTGCAGAGCAGCTTGATCCTTTCAAGGCTTGTTTTGGCTTCACTAAAATAGGCCTACGGACGCCTGGGTGGCTCAGTCGGTTGAGCTCTGACATCAGCTCAGGGCATGATCTTGTGGTCCATGAGTTCGAGCCCTGCGTTTGGGCTCTGTGCCCTCAGAGCCTGGAGCCTGTTTCAGATTCTGTGTCTCCTTCTCTCTCTGTCCGCCGCCCCCTCCCCCCACCCCTGGCTCACACTCTGTCCCTCTCTCTCTCTCTCAAACATAAATAAACATCAAAATAATTTTTTAAATCAGCCTAAAGTAGACTTTATTTTAATGCCAGGTTAACTCAATCCTAAAGCATGGTCTTTTGGGAGGGTCTCTACTGAATGCCTGGGGTGTTCAGCAAGGTCTCCCTGCTCTGCACGGTTGGAATTTAAACATCTCTCACCTTGTGTGAGTTGTAGCGTGCAGCCGGTAGGGAGTTGTTTTATTCTCTGGTAGCTGTTTGTTCCCCCAGTAGATGTTCTTTGTCCGGCCTCATGGGGTCTTTCCCTGTACACGTGAAGCTCAGCATTTGGCTGGAAGCTCAAGAGGATCTCCACGTGGATTTCTGGACCCTTTCCCATTAGCACTCTGTCTCACAAATTTCTGATTTGCCAGTTGCCCTCAACTCAGTAAGAACACTGTGCTCCGTCTGACCTTTCCTCCTCTGCAGCTTGATAACGTTCCTTTGAGCTGAGAGCTCGGGCAACCGCCAGCTCCCATTGCTTGTTTTGTTTCTCTTAGAGACCATATTTTTATTTTTGTGCTGTCTCTGTCCAATATCTGAAAACAGTAATTTCATATATTTTGTCCATGTTCACAATTGTTTACAGTAGCATGGCTGGTCCAGTTCCAGTTACTCCATCATGGTCAAAAGTGGAAGCGTGGAAAATGGGGAATTGGAATAGTTTCTTGAAGAATAGGTAGGATTTGGACATAAAGCAATGAGTGAGGAGGCTCATTTCAGGCAGAAGAAACAGCATGAGTAGCAAATATTTATTGAGCCCCTGCTGTGTGTTATGCACTGGGGATTTTGTGATGAATAAGACAAATGGAGACTTGCCCTAATGGAGCTTACAGCTTGTTCTGATCTGTGTTCATTATAACCATTCTCTGGATGCCTGCTCTGTGCAAGACAGTGTGCTGGTACAGGAAGTTGATGTTACAAAGAAGAATAAAACACAATTTCTGTCTTCAGGGAGTTCACAGTATTTGGGGGGAGAGAGATAAAGAGTTACTTCCAACATAAAGAAGCGGGTGAGATGACAACATTATGCCTATGGCGCTATGGGAGAGGAAAGGCAGACTTTTAGGTCTAGCTTCCTTTATGATCTATGTATGCACTGTGTCTCCAAGAATGAGTAAGAATTAACTTGGAGTAGAAGGGGTGGAGGGGGCCTTCCAGACAATGGCAACAAAAGCACAGAGACACAGGTACCTACAGGAAGCTGTAAGTATCTCAGTGTGGCAGTATGAGATGGGGCTGGAGAGGCAGATGGGCCCTTGAGGGGTTGTGTGTGCCATGTTAAGAGTCTAGATTTTATCTTGATGGCAATGGGGGAGCCATGGAAAGCTTTTAAGCAAGGGAATGATACCCTGAAAATTCCTATCCTTGACATCTCCCAGCTGGCAGGAAACATATAGAATATTCAAGGGGAATTTATGGGACTGGGAAGGGCTGTTAGAAGTTAACTCTCTTCCACCAGGAACCTGAAGGACCTTTTTGTAAGAGCCATTTGGATTAAAAATACAAAAAGGAGTACGAGACACTTACAAACAAATCCCATGGTGTCTAAATTCCATCAACGGAGATATAGAAAAGCAACAAATACAGCAGGCAAAGATGAGTTTCTTCAGGAAGGTGGTGGGTGGGGAAGAAATATATAATTTTAGAGCTATAATGGTCCTTGAAAATCATCATGTTCTTTGCCTAAGTTTTATAATTACAATGGAGGCAACAGAGACCTAGAGACATGGGAAGCGGAATGGGGGCAGCAAAAAGAACTTCTGGCTGACCTGAGTTCGAATCCTGGCTTGGTTGTTACTAGCTGTGACCGTGGCAAGCCACTTAAGCTGACTGAGTTTTAGATTCTTTATCCTAAACTAGAGGACAACAAACTCTACCTTGATGGATTGAAGTAAGACATACATGAAATCAGTGAAGTGGCTTCCAGTGAACGTAAACTAAGCTTGCTTATGTAGTATCATCAACTCAGACATTCCATTGCTTATGATTAACATGGAAGGAGAGAGCCCACAGGAGTAAAGTTCCTTTGGGAACAGCCCCAAGAAGTGTGTGTGTGTGTGGGGGGGATGATAGTGGATTCAAGATAGCTGCAGATTCTTTGTCACTAACCCCATTAGAAGGTGGGCTTTATTTTATTTTCTCTCACCTTGAATCTTTGCTGGCTCTGCGATTACTTTAACCAAGTGAATTAACCATCACAGTGGATATGACGCTATGCTAGTTCTGGGCCCAGAGCTTATGAGAACAAGTGACCTCTGCTTCTCTCCTATTGAATGTTGACTCTTGAGATCCAGCTATCATGAGAAGTAGTCCAAGCTGGCCAAGTGGCAAGACCACTTGGAGACACAGGGGTGCCAGCCTTCCATCTGACACCATGAAGGCACCAAGCATACGAGGAGAGCCACCTTGGATATTCTAGTCCTAGCTACCATATGATTGCAGCTTCATGAGAGATTCTAATCAGGATTCACAGAACTGCCTGGTCAACCCACAGAATTGTGGAAAATAACACAGGGTTGTTATTTTAAACCATTGAGTTTGGAGTAGTTTATTATATAGCAAAGGACATCCAGGAGAAATAGGGAAGTTAGTTCTCCCCACCTCTGGGCCCAGAGTCAGGTCTGAGCCTTTCTGGGAAGTAGAAGGAGCCAGCATATTCTGGATCCAAGAAGTACTGCTTTGGGACCCTAGGACCAAGGTTTGGTCCTAGGACCTAGGACCACAGAGGGAGGGCAAGAGTCCTTCTCTCCTTTTCTCTAGGGAACAGAATGCTTATGGGGCAGGGTAGATAGGGTGACAGTTTGAGGGTTTGCAGCTTTGCAGGTACTTGGGGCTAGCTCCTTGGGCAGAAGAACTGACAGCCTTGTGGACTCCAACTGTAGGGCTGAGGCATAGTGTCACCTTCCCAGTGACTTGTAGGAAGAGGGAATATTAACAAGCAGTGTGACATAAAGGGACCATAGCAGACTTCCTGACCACATGTGAGGCCCCTGGAGACTTCCAGAAAACCCTGAGCAAGACTTTGAGTGAGTTGGATGTCTCCTATGAATTGTTGAGGGAGAAATTCTAGAAATCTGGATAGCTGCCATCAATGAAACCATAGGCTAATGAGGTCTGGGGACACCCAGGTTTCATATGTAAACCTCTTCACATAATGTTTGCTTCATGATAAGTGGTCAATATGTGACAGCCTGTATCATTAGGGAATTGGCCCTAATATCCAGGGTCATAGAGCACATTAACAACAGAGCAGCCTAGCGCTTTCTTGCCATGAGATGCTGTCCCCTGCTGATTGCTCTGGGGTTAGTTCAGTGTCAGCAGCAGTCACCCCAAGAATGCAGAGCTCAGATTACTCCCCAGAGACTCAGGCAAGTCCTGTCAGGTTCCAAAGAACCTGCATATGTAAATCCTGGCTTCAGCACGAAAGATAATACTCTGATTTGGAGGGTTATGAATCACTGGATCTTAAAGCAAAAGTTATCTTTATTGGACAGTTTAACAGAGGAAGCTAGAAAAAGCAAATGACAGTCGTGAATTTAAGATAAAATCTGTGCAACAGTTTTAACTTGGTTAAACAAGTGCAGTGTCTCTCAGTAGGGCTGCTGTAGGAGAAAGGAAGTTCCACTACCAGCTTTCGTCTTAATGGTGAGAAGAAGAAAGACCCTGAGCTTTCGAATCTATAGCTGAAGTTTATCCTTTGTTTCTTTCCTCCTGAAGCTTGGCTTTTGATTAACATGAGGACCCAGTGAAACTCTCTAGACCCTAAGGGAGTAAGAGAAAGCTCCAGGCTAGCTTATTTTATGGGGTGAATATTCATGTCCTCCCCAAATTCCTATATTGAAGCCCTAACCTTCAATGCGATGGTATTTGATGGTGGGGACTTTGGGTGGCAATTAGGTTTGAGGTTAGGTTGAGGTTAGGACCCTCACAATGGGATTAAAAGCTCTTCTGAAAAGACAAAGACAGCTCTCTCTCTCCCTCTGCACGCACATTAATGAAAGGCCATGTGAACATACAATGAGAAGGTGGCTGTTTACATCCCAGGAAGAAGGCCTTTACCAAGAACCAAATCTGCTGGAACCTTGATCTTGGACTTGAAGCCTCCAGAACTATGAGCAATAAGTATACAATGTTTAAGCCACCCAGTCTATGGTATTTTGTTATAACATCCAGAGCAAAATAAAATAATTTTCTTGCTCCTTCCAAGGAAATGGAATATCATCCAGGCTCCATGGTATAGTAGAAAAGACACTGGAATCTAGAAAATCAAGATGGAGCTCTGTTGTAGCCAGTTTCAAGCTGGATGACACTGAGTAAGTCATTGGACCTCTCTGAGCTTCCTTTTCTTTATCTGTGAAATAGGACAAAGAATCCCTTGCTTTGCCTATCTCACTTAGAAGTTGTTAGGATCAAATGAGACCATGGATATAAAAGAAACTATAGGAGGTATTTCTGGCTACGGCTGAGTGAGGAGGCTGGCTAATCTTCTCCCCTTAAAAGGAACTATAAAGTTGAACAATACTGACAAAAACAACCATTTCAACACTCTAAAAATTGACCAAAGGCAGTATGTGACAAGCTCAGAACAATCTCAGAAGTGTTTTACGCTTGGAACACTGCTTGATTCTAGGTAAGAACACTGGGACTCCACAGTGTTACTCCCTTGGGCTCTTCCCATCCTCCACAGCACAGAGGTTCCACCAGGAGGATTGTCAGCTTGGCTGGTGAGGTTGAAGGGCCAGTTGACTGACAGCAGCAAGTGGTACCCATGGCCAGTGACACTATCAGAGGAAGTGATGCTCCTTGGCAGCAGGCAAGTAGAGAGGGCCATTGGCTCTACTAGCATGAGGTCATTACTGGGGTAAGCATATTCTTGGCTGAGATGTTAAGGAACAGTGGAGATCAGAGAGGGCCCAAGCTGTCCACATACTCCCGGCCATCCCTGAAGGTATGTGCACAGAGGAGTTGCAAAAGGCCCCAGTGGAAAGCAAGGCTGGAACAGACTTAAAAATGATCTGGATTTTGAATGTGCTCCCCTCCTCTCCCCCACACATGGCTTGATGTGTTTGAGCATAATATATGTCCAATTACTTCACTGATTGGCCACTAAGCTATGCAGACAGAAGCTTAAAACGCAATAATGAAAAATAACCAAACAGAGACACCAGTGGCCACACTGTGGGAAAGAAAGATTTCAGAGATTTAACCTAGGCATGTTCTAAACACAGAAAAACAACAACAATAACAACAACAACAAACAAGAAAAAAAGAGTGGTAAACAACTCTTGTTTGTAAAACAACAATCATCATGAGAGAAAATCAGAACCCAGAGTTGTTACAATATAGTAACTAAAATGTCCAATTTTCAACAATAACAGGAGCACAAAGAAACAGAAAAGTATGACCCAATAATCAGAAAGCCAAAAACAGAAACTGAGAGTGAACCTAAATGTTTTCATTAGCAGATAAATATTGTAAAGCAGCCACTAAAAAAAATGTTCAAAGACCTAAAGGACATCACGTCTAGGAAATTAAAGGAAAGCATGGCAACAATTAATCAACAAACATAGAATGTCAACAAGGAGACAGAAACTCTAAAAAGGAACCAAAAGTAAATTCTAGAGCAATACAGTACAATAAAACAAAAATTCACCAAGAAACTCAAGAACAGACTCAAGATGTCTAAAGAAAAGCTCAGTGAACTTGAAGATAGATCAATATAAATTATACAATCTGAAGAACAGGGGATAAACATTTGAAGAAAAAGGAATAGAATGTTAGAGATCTGTAGAATAACATGAAGCATACCAACAAATATAACGTGGGCCCCAGAAGGAGCAGTCAGGGAAGGGGCAGAAAATATATTGAGGAAATAACAGGTAAAATGACCCCAAAGTGGATAAAGGCATTAATCTATACATCTAAGGAACTCAATGAACCCTGGATAAGATAAATGCAAAGACAGTCATACACAGACACATCATAATCAAACTATTAAAGCCAAAGATAGAATCTTAAAAAAAGAAAAAAAATGACTCATTATGTACAGGAGAACATCAATATAATTGTCTGACTTCTCATCTTTTTTTCCCTTGTTTATTTATTTATTGTTTAGTAACCTCTATACCCCACATGGGGCTCAAACTCATGACCCTGAGATCAAGAGTCACACACCCTTCGAACTGAGCCATCTGGGCACCCCATGACTTCTCACTTTGAACAACAGAGGTCAAAAGGACTGAAAGAAAAATAACTGTCAACCAAAAACTCCACATCCAGCAAAACTCTCCTTAACAAGTAAAGGCAAAATAAATACATTCCCAGATCAACAAAAATGAAGAGAATTCATTGCTAGGCGATATGCTTTACGAAGTCTTTCAAGCTGAAAGGAAATGATGCCAGGATTTATTCTCAAATCCATAGTTAGAAGTGAGGAGCATGAGAAGTAGAAAACATATGGGTTAATATAAAAAAATCAGTAAACACATATTTTCTCATTTCTTCTCTTAACATCTTTTGAAAACATAAGATTGTGTAAAGTAATAATTATAACACTGAATTTAGGTTTATCATTTATATTATATATTATCTGCCTATCTATCTGTGTATATATATAGATCAATGATAACATAAAGAAAGGAGGAAGGGATTGTCATCTTGGAATAAAGTTCCTAAATTTTACTGTAATTCAGTTAGTTTTAATCTAAAGTGGATTATAATAATTTAAGATTCATACCACAATCCTTAGAGCCACTAAAAAGTCCTTTAAAATATGGTTAAAATAATCAACAAAAAAGTAAAATCTAAAAATCTTTATTGAACACACCACAAAGAGGCAGGAGAGTGGGAACACAGGAATAAAAAAGATAAGGGACATATAATAAAATACATAGCAACGTGGCAAATATAAATAGAATAATATTAATAATGATATTAAATGTGAATGGTCAAAATAATCCATATAAAAGGTGAATATTGTCAAAAAGCAAGATCCAATGATATACCATCTATAGGAGGCATACCTTAGATTCTAAGACACACACAGGTTGAACGTAACACAAAACAAAACAAAAACCATAAAAACAGAAACCAAAAGAGATCTGTAGTGGCTACTATAACATTAAATAGAACCAGGACAAGAATTTCTGTAGAAATGAAGAGGGGCATTTTATATTAATAAAAGAGCCAATACATCAGAAAATGTGACAATTGTAAAGGGATATATGGTTAACAACCTCAAAAAGCCTCAAAATTCATGAATCAAACACTGAGAGAGCTGAAAGAAAAAATAGATCATCGGAGACTTCAATAGCACACTCTCAATCACTGATAGGAAAACGAGACAGGAAATCAGTGAGGATATGAAGGACTTGAACAACACTGTAAACTCAGTGGGCCTACCAGACATTTACAGAACAATCTACTGACGGGACTGCTGAACACACATCCTTTTCAAGCAAACATGGAACATTGTCAAGATCTGCCATATGCTAGGCCATTAGACAAACATCAATAAATGTAAACTAATTGAAATCATACAGGGTGTCTCATTTTATCACATATTGGAAATCAACAACGAAAAGAAATATACAGCCTCTGCATCCCTCTTCTGGTTTAACAAAGCATGGCCTGCAGTAACCAGATGATGGGGCAGCTGTCTCTCTCCTGGGAAAGGAATACTTCTGGAGGAAGTAAGAATTCTGTTCCCACTGATCCTCTTTTTTCCTCCCTTATAAATACCTCTCTTTCTCCATTCAGTTAGAAGTTGCAACCCCAAGAAAATGGGTGGTACTATACCTATTAGAGGCCTTTAAATGGGCTGATATTCAATGTCAGAAACCATAAAAAATGGAGTATTCATCTACATGACCCTAAACACCTACAGGATAGTTACAATATATGCAGATCTAAGAGTGAGCCTCTGAGCAGTATTCAGTAGGTTAATTCATGCTCAGAGAAGTGCAGGTTTACTGAACCTAACCAGGGTCATGTGTTACACAAGGTGTTTTGATATCTTATTCCCTGAATCTTTACCAAAACTCTATGAGGTAGGCATGATTCTCATTTCACAGCTGAGAGAACTGAGGCTCAGAGAGGTTAAGTTACCCAAAGCCACACAGGATGGATAAGGCCTGTGACATGAATTCACCAAATTTAGAAATTTTGTTATCTGTTGTTAATGGGGAATAGGGTTACAGAGAATTCAATGCAAAGAAGCAACGGAAAAATGAATTTTTCTCTTACAAATTTAACAATGAGTTCCTAAGTGACATTTGAATGATTTTACTTGATGAGGGCATTGAAATATTTTATGATAACATTTTTAACATTTTTAATACCATGTGTGTGTGGAGTGGCGGGGGGTGGGGTGGGGAGGATAGGAATTCATTATTCTCATGCTGCAGGTGAGAAAACCAGAGCTGAGACACAGACTATGGAAGTGACTCGTCCAGTGTGACAGAGCTAAATGGGGGCAAAGCAGGATGTAGAACCCAGGCCTCCCAGACCCTGGTGAGTGTGGAAAACAGCAGTTGTATTGGGTATCATTGCTCCGTAACTGAAAAAAATGCAAGCTGTGTGTAGGCAATGAACTCCTGACCCAAACTTAGGTCACCTGCCCTCTGCTGGAGGGGTGTTGAAACCTACCTCCAGAGGGCAGAGGGGTGTTGAATAGCCTGTGCACCTGGGAACAGATAGGAAGGGGGTGTCCCCATCCCCAGAGAGCCGACGACGTGTGTGTTAGGGCAGGATGCCCCCACAGCTCACTCCTCCACCTACAAGCCTCACAACCCCCTTTCCCTTCCTAAAGGCTGACCATCATCCCTAAATCCTCTCCGTTGCTCGGCCAAGTCCACCTATCCTTCCTGAAAGAGCAGCAAGAAGGTAGCTCTTTGCTGTGACTCTACACTGTGCCGTCTGCACAGGCCCATTGTTCTTCCTGTTTTTCCTTCGTTCTGCCCGAGATGCAGTCCTGACTCGTTGTGTGGAGTTCTACCAGGCGTCACTTAGCTATGCGCCACGCCACTGGGTTTCAAACAGCAGGGGACTCCAGAGTTTTAGACCTGCAGCTCGTGTTCGGTGAATGGGATTTTTATGAGGCCGCCGCAATCAGTCTTGCATACAGGGTGCTAAAAATTTTTATGGCTGGCTGGGATTTGTTGGAAGCGCCAAGCTGGAACGTGATGGAGTTTCCCATTAGAGAATGTCCCCAGGAAAGCGGGCTTGCATGGTTCCCTGGTACTCGGAGGTGTCAGAGAGCTGGTTTTATGGAAAGCAATTTCCTCAGTAAAGAAAAAATATGCTCCAGAGACGGAGCGATTTCAGCACAGGGGCCCTGCCACCCTGGGTTTAACGGGCTTCCTTAGCAGGCGGTCCCTGGTGATTGCAAAGACAAATGGGTCCTACCCATTCTGGCTGCTAGCAAACTTTTCTTCCCTTCCCTTCTTTAAAAACACACATTTAAAAAATAAATAATAAAAAGGTTTGAAATAAAGAAAATAAGCTGTAATGATATCAACTACTCAATAGTATTGTTCACATTGTTATATATGCACATATATTTTTGACATAGTTTGGACACAGCTACGATACAGTTTTATAACTTTTCTTTAACGTTTTATGATAAACATTCGAAGTCATGAAAATTGCTTTGTAGACCTCATTTTAAGTAACTTTATAATGTTCCATTAGGCAGATATACCATAAAGTAGTACCATTTTCCATATTGTTGGATATGGAGGCGGTTTCTGATTTTTTTTTTATTATTATAAATAATGGCACCATGAACATCTGGGAACATAAAGTTTTGCTCATATTTCCAATGAGTTCCTTGAAATATATTTCTAGAAGTAGAATTACTGGATCAAGGATGTCACATTAAAAATTTTTTTTTTTAACATTTATTTATTTTTGAGACAGAGAGAGACAGAGCATGAACGGGGGAGGGTCAGAGAGAGAGGGAGACACAGAATCTGAAACAGGCTCCAGGCTCTGAGCCATCAGCACAGAGCCTGATGCGGGGCTTGAATTCACTAACCGCGAGATCATGACCTGAGCCGAAGTCGGACGCTTAACCGACTGAGCCACCCAGGCGCCCCTACATTTTAAAGTGTCCTGATATATATGGCTAACTTGCTTTCCCTTAAGGTGTTATCAGTTTACACTTCCATTGACCGTATATGAGAATGTGTATATTACCACACTCTTGCCAACACTGAGATCTTCAGTTTTTAATGTATCTATTAATTTACAAAATACAAATGTCATCTCATTGTGTCTTAACTTGCATTTTTGAAGTTTATTTATTTATTTTGAGAGAGACAGAGAGACAGAGAGACAGAGAGAGAGAACGAACGAACTCCAAGCAGGCTCTATGCTGTCAGTGCAGAGCCCAACGTGAGGCTCGAACTCGCAAGCCATGAGATCATGACCTGTGCCCAAACCAAGAGTCGACGCTAACCAACTGAGCTCCCCAAGCGCCCCTTAACTTGAATTTTTGGATTAATAGTAAGGTTGAACGTTTTGCTCATATGTGTATCAATTATTTGCATTTCTTTTGTTCTACTAATGTCTTAATGTTTTTTGTCTTTACTATAGAAAGGATTGTCTGCTATATTTGCTACTATATATATATAAAATATAACACACACACACACACACACACATACACAAATATATATATAATTTTTTTCTTACCAATTTGATGTTCCTGGCAAACCTCTCAAGCAAAACCCAAAGGGAGACCCTTTGTACATCTGTACAGTGATCAACCCAAGGATGTCCCAGGCCCCAGCATTTCTTTATATACCATTCTTTCTTGCCCTTATCACCCACCTGCCTACCTTTACATGATACCTTTTATGTGCTAAGCACTAGGACATGGAGTTAAAAACATGGCTCCTGCCCCAAAGGAACTCACAGTCAGTGGACCGAGTGTGTATATGTAATCAGAGGCACTTAGAGAAAGCACTTTGGGTCACTAGGGCTCAGAGGTGGCTTGGGGAGATGGGGGTAGAAGTCCTCGCCTGGCTTACACCATCACAGGCAAGTTTCCTCTCGTCTACCAGGTGACAGCAAAGCACAGGAAGGCCAATTAAAGATCGAAGCACGAGTCTCCAATTCAGCACCTTGACCATGTGGTTTGGAAGCAAGAAGGTAAGCTTTGGAATCAGGCGCTGCCCCTGACTAGCTGTGGGGCCTTGGACAATTTACTTCTCCCCTCTGGGCCTTAGTTTTCTGATCTCTACAATGGGCCATGCAATCATCTGTGAGAAATAAAATGTCTGACACAGAGTAGGTACATTTCCTTCTTTATTAAGTTCATCCTTATTAAGGATGTGCCCCACCCTCTTTAAAATCAATTAGAATATTCTCTTTTTAAAAATTTCTCTCCATGTGAAACAGACCAACTTCAGTGAATATCTTATCTTCTGTCCTCTGCCTGAGAGAGTTAACCACAGATGGGCCCAAATGCAGGCTGTGACCTGCCCTGCTCCTTGGAGGACACTGCGCCTGTCCCCACCTGCTCCCTTCTGGCTAACCATAGCTCTGATTCTAGCTCCTGTTAGATCAGCCTCTGGGCCGCTGAAGTATTCCTTGAATCAGAGTTACAGGGCCAACTGTGTCCTTCCAGCTGTCTTCTTTCTGCTAATAAAGCTCTTACATGAGGCTCCCAAAGAGTCCCGAAATCTGTTTTGACCTTGGTGTGGTGATGGTTAATACACAGAAAGCAAGAGAGAGTGAGAGAGCATATGCACCTGCATGTGGGGGAGGGGCAGGAGGAGAGGGAGAAAGAGAGAGAATCCCAAGCAGTTTCCACACCCAGTGCGGAGCCCAACACGGGGCCTATCTTACAACTCTGAGAGCACGACCTGAGGCAAAATCAAGAGTCAGATGCTTAACTGACTGAGCCATCCAGGTGCCCCTGGTGATGGTTAATTTTATATGTCAACTTGACTGGTTCATGGGGTGCCCAAATAGCCAAACAGTATTTCTGGATATGTCTGTGAGGGTATTTCTGGATGAGGTTAGCATCTGAATTCATAGAATGAGTAAAGCAGATTGCTCTTCCCAGAACAGATGGGCAGGCATTACCCAAACCTCTGAGGGCATAAATAAAACAAAAATGTGGAGGAAGGGAGAATTTGCTCCCTCTGCCTAACTGCCCGAGCTGTGACATTGAACTGGGCATGATACCACTGGCATTCCTGGTTCTCAGGCCTTTGGACTAAGAATGGAACTACCCTGGCTCTCTTAAGTCTCCAGTACAGACAGCAGATCATGGGACTTCTTAGATTCCATAATTAATGAGCTAAATCCTTATGCTAAATCAATCAATCTATCTCCCTTCCTCCCTCCCTCCCTCCTTTCTTTCCCTCTTTCCCTCCCTCCCTCCCATCCATCCACCCATCCATCCCTCTCTTTCCCTCCCTCCCATCCATCCATCCATCCATCCATCCATCCATCCATCCATCCATCCTATTGGTTCTGTTTCTCTGGAGAACCTAATACAGTTCTGTTTCTGGATGCCTGTTATGGTCACCTGAAAAAGGCCTCCGTAGGCCAGTCCTGCCTTGCTTCTATGAGACCTTCTTCCAAGACTGACCTCCCTGAGGTCCTTGGCCTATGTGCCTCCATTCTGGAGTGTGAAATCTGTGGCCAGATCCTGGCCAGAACCTTGGCTGAGGCCTGCATCCTTCTCACTTGGCAGCTCCTGTCCAGCATCGGGAAGTCAGTCTAGTGCCCGATGCTACTGTTTTTTCAGTGCCCTGAAGGTTGGGAGAAACTTATGGCCAGAAATGAATATAATTTAGATGAATATCACAACTGAAATCAATAGCACAGTCACTAAGCATGAAGTCGAACAGACAATTTCCCCAGGAAGGGTACCCTGACCATCTCTTTTTTTTTTTTTAATTTTTTTTAACGTTTATTTATTTTTGAGACAGAGAGAGACAGAGCATGAATGGGGGAGGGTCAGAGAGAGAGAGGGAGACACAGAATCTGAAACAGGCTCCAGGCTCTGAGCTGTCAGCACAGAGCCCGACACGGGGCTTGAACTCACGAACCGCGAGATCATAACCTGAGACGAAGTCGGACGCCCAACCGACCAAGCCACCCAGGCGCCCCTGACCATCTCTTTTTTTATTGCCTTTTCAAAAATCCAGTGACTTCAACTGTCATTCTGATTCATGAAACCAAATTCCGGTCAAAGTTCTTCCCTTGGTTTCCTTCCTTTCCAGAAAAACCTACTTCTTGAGAGGGACCCCCAGCGGATTTCCCACCTCCATGTATCTTTGTAAAAAGGTTGGTGGGGCAGCAGCCAGGTGGCCTGCCACAGCCCTCATGACAAACTCATCAAGCCACGAGCCCTTAGAGGAGCAAAGAGGAGCAAAGACCCACAACATAATAAGCCAGCGAACTGGGACAGGCTCCTCCATCCCAGGGGCCATGAGGTTGAATTCTGTAGCACAGTTTTCAGATCTTTAATTCAGAGAGCCAGAGATCTCACTGGGAGGGCTGCCTCTGTCTTTAACCCCTATGCGTTCTGCTTTTCCCTGATGGTCCTGGTAGACCCCTTTCTCTGCAGGAGGACAAGGTCTCTGGAGCCAAGGCGCTAAAGAAGAGAGATGACTGCTGGCCCATCCCACTACCTGCAGGATCTCTCCGGCAAAAGCTGGAAGGAAGAGGAGACCGGTGCTGGTGCTTACTTCACACCTACATGCCAGGCAATCCCCCATTTAATCCTTGTGATAACCCCGCCCTGGAGAGCATTGCTCCTGATTTCCAGAGGAGGAAACTGAGGTAGAGTTTTTCTGCTATCTGACATAAAGCAGATGCTTGATAAATGCTTGTCAAGCTGAATCATCTTCAGGTTCTTGAGAAATGCTAAAGCTTTCTGAAAACATGAAGAACTGTAACTCATATTGTCCATGTGCTTTGCTGTGCTGAATGAGGTTCAGGAGGTACAAGACAGCATTTACTGAGTTTCGGGTGTATTCACACAGGAGAGATGCTAACTGTCCCTCACACGTGTGCTCTCCCATCTCGGGTCTGGACTCGTGGCTGCCCAGCTAAGGACGACATTGCTCAGGTCCCCGTTTACCTAGGTGGGGCTGAGGCACTGGATCGCACCTATGGAATTGAACATCTCCTCAGTCTAGGTGGTTAGGAAGCAGGTCTGCCTCTTCTCCCTTTTCTCCTATTTTGCAGATGACTCTGAAGCTCTTGGGGATGGAAGAGCCACAAGACAGAAGGAGTCTGGGTCTCTGAATCATGCCTGGAATTAGGAAATGTTGCCTGCCAACCAGGAACACTGCATCAAACTGATGCATGGATAAGATATATGTACACAAGCCTCTGAAACTGTGGGGTCTGTTTCCTACCATAACTGGCATTATCCTAGTATAGTGGATGTGGTTTATATTCCTGGGCCTCTTTGCCAGTGGACGTTCGGGGTGTGGCAGATGATCAGGGGACACAGAGCTCTGATTAAGCCTTTCTTGTACTCCTTCCCTTAGGTCCTTCAACACGAGCAGCCACACCAGACTGTTCCCACCCCTTTTGGCCTCTCTGCAGTCCTCATGATGTCCCCTCAGGTCATTATACTCTTTTACACTGACAATATTCTACCTTGCCTTCACAGTGTCCCATATGTCACCCCCTCGGGGAAGCTGTCCGTGACGCCCCCTCCCGCAGGCAGAGTCAATCATCTCATGTCTCTACGGTGATTATCAGACTTGTCCTGTTGCTGTTTCTTGACGACTCCTTCCCCACCCAGCCCTCCTCCACTGCGCTGTCTGGGCCAGGCGCCAGGCCCGACGCGTTTCTCCTTGCCCTGTCAATACAGGCCTGACAGTACAGAGATGGCGGGGAGCAAGTGGAATCCAGCACTCCCGCTGGAGTGCCGAGGAACTGGCAGAACTCCTGGAGGGCTGGGTGGGTAGGACTCCAAGTCCAAATCAGGCCCGCTGGGAAAGGGGGCTGCGATCAGTCAGTGCCGTCTGCCACGGGTGTAGGTCGAGGTAGCTGCTAAATGCATGCCATGCATCTGCTATCTCGGATGAAATGCACCCTGGTCAATTAGAGGCGAGGGAATACTCCAAAATTCCAAAGCCTCCACACCTCAATCCCAGCCGCTGCCCCAGCCAAGACAGCAGCCCTGGGGCCCTACGTGATCTAGCTGCTCTGTGACTATTGCGCCTCTGGCCTCCTGGCTGTCCACCTTCCCGTGCTCACGGAGGCCACTAGGTCCTCCTTGCCGTCACCCAGGCTCACCAAGCATGCTCCCGGCTGCGGGGTCTCTGCAGGGATGTGTCCTCCATTGGGGAAATTCCTCTCCTGGATGACTGAGCCCCTTACCGCCTTCAATTCTTTGCTCAAATGCACCCCAAGGTTACTTTTCTCACCACTCTGTTTCAAGTCGAGACTTTCCTCCCCACTGACTTTCCTATCTGATGTTCCAGACTCCCCCACTTCCTATTTTATGTTGCCCTATAGTCTCTTTTACTGCTCAACATACTCTATGACAATCTTATTTATCTGTCCACGAGGGCAGCGTTTTGCTGCTTGTATCCCCAGTGTCCCCCACAGTGCCGGGCTCACAGCAGACGGCCCATAAATATTTGTTGGAAGAATCGATAGCGAAGAAGTGGGCAAGTCGAGGACTCATGCTCGGGCCATTTCCACTGTAACGAAAAGCTGCCCGTTTGCTCAGCAGCTAACTTGAATGTGACCTGTAGGATGTCCCAGCCAACAGAGCCTAAGGAGCCACTGCCCAGCGACCTGTTCTCTCTTCCCCACAGCTCACCAGCAATTCGAGAGGAGGCCTCTATCTGCTGGTTCCCTGCTGGTCCCCTGAACTTTGGAATCCATGTGTCTATTAATTTGTTATCTAATTAAGGACCACTAGGACTGCGCTTTTCCAGAATGCCCTCGAACCAAACCAATATAGCATATGCGCATTCTCATCAATGGAGATGGTTCTCCTTAATGTC
Organism: Felis catus; assembly: GCF_018350175.1. NCBI lineage: Eukaryota > Metazoa > Chordata > Mammalia > Carnivora > Felidae > Felis > Felis catus. The sequence continues at coordinate 53,452,381 of NC_058377.1, read as the reverse complement.
TGCCTTTAGCAGCCAGAAACTGCTGCACTCCCAGGTCTAGGGCTGGGAAGTACCTTCTCACTTCATTAGGCCCCAAATGGTCTAAGCGCACAGTGGCCACCAGGGCTCTGCTTAGACAGCGAGAGGCAGCTGTTTCAGGGGCCTGGGTGATGAGCGAGCAAGACTCTCTGTAGGAGGACCGCCTTTTCTCTGTCCTTTGCAAACTGAGTTAAAACCACAGAGAAAGTAGGCTCTGGGAGACACGAAGGGGGGCAAAGGTGGGCCAGAGAGCCTTAAGGCAGCCTTGGCCAAGTGCCAAAACTTTTACAACCAGGAGGCTAAGGGTGGTGGATGTGCACACAGCTCTCCCTGGGGTTAGGGGCCCCTCACTGGGCTTCAACCATACTCTGACTCACCGACATGCTCTGACACACTCACACCTCTGCTGACATATAGACATACTGACAGACACATGTTCTGACAAATGGATTTAATGGCATACTCTCAACATGCTCTGACATACATGTATATATGCACATACACCTACTCAGCCATACTCTGAAATGCAGACATACTCACGTACACATACTCTGACACACAGACATACACAGTCGCACGTACTCTGATGTACGGATACACTGACATGCTCGCACGTATGCTGACGTACACGCACGCTCACACACACTCTGACGCATGGACGTACGCACACGCTCGCCCCGGTGCCGGCACACTCACGCGTCTCTGCCGCTGCACGCATCTCACTGCCTCACTCTACAGGAGTAGACACGGGAAACATTTGTCGAACTGAGTTAAAATACCTCATTAGGCTACTGGGAGAAAATCTACGTAAGACTCTCAGCACATGATAATGATTCCTGAGTCCACGGTCTGAGGCACTACAACTGCGAACACTTGTGCTGCCCCGAGTGGTGCCAGGAACCACTGTAATCAAGCGACCCTGCACTGCTCCCACAGGTGCGAGGAATACTGGTGGCCACCTCTTCCCGTCTCATCGGTGGGTCATCAACATATGGGGGAAAGCCAGCCCCATGATTCCATGAGAAAAAAGCCAGTTAGTGTGTATGCGTGTGTGTATTCTAAGAAACACCTTTATTGTTCAACTCCCCCACAGTGCAAAACCTATTCAATTAAAACAACAGGCAATAAAAAATTATACTGTAGCTTTCTAGTAATGTCTGTTACAGTAAAGAACCAAAGGAGGGGAAAGGATTCCATAGCATTTGAGAGTCTGCTGTGTTTCTAGCGCCATACTTACTGGTGAAGATTCCACACGGAATGAAAGAGATACAGTTCCTGCCCTCATGGAGCTTTTAGTGTGGTGAGGAGACATAGAATACATGGAAACACAACAGACAACCAAAAAAAAAAAATGGCCATATGTGCTATGTAGCATATAAAGAAACAAGACAACTTGAGAGAGAATACCAAGACATTAGTCCAGATCATATTGTCAGAAAAGTTCTGAGATGGCAATTAGGTTGAGATCTAAAGAATGAGAGGGGCGAAGAATGCCAAAAGTAGATGGAAGAGCATTCCAAGGAGGGGAACAGCATGTGAAAAGGGCAACAAGGGTGAGCTTCATGTGTCCAAGGAACTGCAAGTGTGGCTAGGGTGGGGTAAGGAGACTGGCAGGAAACAAGCCGGATGAAATTGCAGACCTTGGAGGGTCTCCTAGGCTGTGGAAAATCTCTGGATTTTATTTTAGGAATGAAGGGAAGCCATAAAAGGGTTTCAAGCAGGAATATAACAGTGTTCCAGTTTCTATCTTGCAAAGATATTTTGCATAGGAGACAGAGCGGAAGTTGGGAGAAGAGGAAACAGTAGTTCAGCTGAAAGACCATGGGGACTTGAATTAGGGTTGAGGAGAGATACACCGAAAGATGGATTTGGGATAGGGTTTTGGTTTTGTTTGTTATTTTTATTTTTATTTTTTTTGGAGGTAGAGCCCATAGGACTTGTTATTGATTTGGATATGGAAGCTTAAAGAATGACAGGAATCAAAGGTGACATAGGATTCTAACTTAGGCAAACAGGTAGTTTTATTTGTTGAGATGGGGAAGAATCTGGGGAGATATAGGGCTTGTGGTCATGACTGTGAGTTATGTTAAGTTTGAGAGGCTCGCTACACATCCAACTAGAGATGTTAGGAGATGACTGGAGACAGAAGTGTGGAGTTTAGGGGAGAGGTAGGGGCTGCAGATATAAATCTGATTGGTATTTAAAGCACAGAAATGGATGAGATCACTTTGAGAGTCAAGGTGGGAACCGTTAAATGACAGGAGAGACAATGAAACAGATAGCACTCCCCATGCCCAGGAAAAACTAGCTGAATGAAATCCCATAGTTAATATCATATATGTGACTAAGTCTCTGGGGGGGAGCATTCAGCTGCCAGCCCCTTACTGGAGTCACCAAGAGACCCCAAGGTGAATGACAGTGGGGGTGTGACTGTGGACTGGTCAAGAACAGGGTGTGAGTCTGGATCCTTCCTTTCACATTTACTTGCTGAGCTCTGGATGCTCTATGTGTAAAGAGGTAATTATAAGACCTACCTCACAGAGTCGTCCTGAGGGTAAACGTGTGTGCACATGGTTCCTGGCACACAGTAAATTCCCATGGGAGCTATTGTTACCATTAAGCTGCATCCACAGAGGTGGTGGGGCTAGGAGGATGGGGGAGATCAATTTCTCTCTACTTCGAGCGCGACAGACTGTCCCTGGTAGATCAGTTGGCCCGTTCTGGGCCCCACATACTCAGAAAGTCACAGACAAGCAAGAGTGGCCCAGACCGCATACCCTGTGAGGAGAGGCTGAAGGAAGAGTCTGGATAAAAGAAGCTGAAGCTGAGAGACGTGAAGTGGGTAGGGAGTTGGTTTCTGTTTTCATATGAATGAAGGGTTTTACCAGAGATGAAGAACTGGCCTTGTTTTGTGGGGTTCCAAAGGGGAATCAGTAGAAGCAGCTATAATAAGGCAAACCACCACTGGACACCAGGAAGAATGTTGTAATACAAGGCATAGAAAGTCTATTTAATATGCGAACTTTAGATTTTAAAAATGGAAGAAAGGTAAAAATACATATTTATGTCTTCTTCTAAAGAAATCCTGGAAGGATACACAGAACCCCAAAAGGAATTACCTATGGGAGGGGGATAAGGGCTGCTGGGAACTGAGCAGGAAGGAGGGGAAGGGGTGGAAATAAAACTCTTCATCATGTCCCATTTTATCTTGTTTGACTTTCGAACCGTGCGCACATATTTCATCTTCAAGAAATTAAACTAGAAATATAACTGTAGCAAGCAGGCAAGCACGCAGGAAAGCAGGAAGGAGAAAACAGACTGCGTGGGGAGCAGGGCTGCGTGGGGGAGCAGGGCTGGCTTCATGAAGTTGGGGTGTCATACAGGACCCGGGCTCAGAAGGGCTTACACATGACTTAGTACTCTGGGCTGCTGTCTTAAACTTCTTAATAATCTTTAAACATGGAGCCCTGCATTTTCGTTTTGCACTGGGTTCCACAAATTATGCAGCAGGTCCCGCATATGGGGTGGTGGTAGAAACAACAGTCCTCATCCTCAGGGGACTATGAGCTGGGGCTAGGAAACCACTCGGCTGAATGCCATGGGATGGCCTCTAGCACAGGCAGAAGATGAACTGGGTGACCCTGAAATACAGGAAGCTCCTAATGTTAGGTATCTCTTACGCCAGAGCCCTACCTGCCGATCGCACATTCCAGCTGGCCGGGGATGCTTCTGGTCCGTGCCTGTTGCCCCAGTGTAATTATTAACAGTGATCCCGTTCACTCTGAGAGGTGTCCCAGTTTGGACACCAAATTAAAAAAAATTTTTTTCAACGTTTATTTATTTTTGAGAGATAGAGAGAGACAGAGCGTGAGTAGGGAAGGGGCAGAGAGAGAGGGAGACACAGAATTCAAAGCAGGCCTCAGGCTCTGAGCTGTCAGTACAGAGCCCAATGTGGCTCAAACCCACGAACCGCGAGATTGTGACCTGGGCCGAAGACGGACGCCCAGCCGACTGAGCCACCCAGGCGCCCCTGGACACCAAATTTTATAGCCACCTAACCTCAGGCTTTCCTGCCAATAGCCACACACTTCATGTGATGGGCCAGGGCACATCTCACTCACTTGGGCTGCTTAGTGATCAAGGCCGCTGCCTAGACCCCATCGGCCATCCCCAGACACACCAGGCACAGGTATGTGTGCACGCATGCATGCCTCCTCTAGCTCACAAGGAAGCTGATTATTTGTAGCCTGGCAGAAGACAGTTTTAAGATAAGGAAATGGAACACAGGCCTGACTGAAACAATGTACTCATCTCCGTCTGGAGAGGGAAGAGTGGCCAAAAAGAGATTGCTCGGAATAGGTTTGCTTGTTCCTGGAGACTTCCCTCCCCTTATTTTCAGAATGAGTTTAATATGTGACATGTGATTTGAGCAGGGCCTAGGGTGAGGCATGGTGGTGATTCACTCCAACCAAGCTAATCCACATGTTCTTTGCAGGCTTTTTTTTTCCAGACTTTCAAACTGACAGTCTTAGAATGACAGGGCTGGCAGGAGTCTGGAGGTGAGTTAGTCCACCTCTTTTCACAGAGAGGAGAGCTGAGGCCCAGACAGGGGATGGGGCCTGCCCAGGGTCTTATGGTCTAGAATGCAGACTCCTATGCTCACCCCCCCCCCCCATCACTTGGATTTCTTCTGGGGGGACTCCCCATCCAGCCGCAGTAGTTGGGAGGTGACTCATGGGAAAGCAAAGGAAAGCTTCTACAAAAAAAGATCCAGATGCATTTTCTGGAGTGCCTACTTTCCCCACACACTTCCACATCTCTGTGAAAGCGGGCGCTTCTGAGTACAATGCCTGTTCACATTGAAGACAGCCAATGCATCGGAGGCCTAGACCCTTCACTAGTACCCAGGGCCTGGACCAGAGCCTGGTAGAGGGAGACAGAAAGGCAGGGAGCATGGATGGAAGTCAGCACAGGAGTCGGGACACAATGACCTGTGCACCATCCCGAAACTCCATTCTCTCGCTTTTTCAGGGATGGGGGACAAAAAGGACTTCCAATGGAGGTCACAGAACAGCGCACCCCCTCCAAAGCCCTTGCACCTCAAAAACCACCCAGGGTGCCATTTCTCCTTGGCTAGCCATAAGAGCTGACTCTGCTAGAAAAGGCAGAATTGCTTCTCTGTATTTCAAGTTCCTGCTCAAATGTCACCTCTTCCAGAAAGCCTTGAAGAGGAAGTTCTCCCTACTTTGTTCATAAAGCACATCCCACCCTCCTTCCCCCAACTCCCATTTCTTTATAACTTCAGGGACTGTTTATTGATCACCTTCTATGTACAGTGTTCTGTACTAAGTACAGGTTCTGAGCTAGGAGCCTCAAAATTTGAAGACAAATAAGATACTGTCACCGTGCTCAAGTTCCCAGTCCTGGGAGAGGGGGATTGAGGGAGGTGAAAACATAGACAGCACAGCATTAAAATGTGGGATTAGAAGGAAGTGCTGGAAGGTGAGGAATGCCAAGGGTGCCCCCCCTGAAACCAGCCTTGAGGCTCAAGAGAATTCTTGGCAGTGAGACTTGAGTGGCTTCTTGAAAGGTGAGCCTGCAGAGGCGAGGGGGTGGGGAATAAAGGTGAAAGGTAATGACCGACCACCTTGATATCCTGCCACTCCGGCAGCCTTTCAGCTTTGTAGAGTCTGCTGGACCCACTCATCTTTTCACGTCCCTGTATCCCTATCTCTTTCTCAGACCTCATCACTTCTTTGTTAAACAGATCAACAGTGGTCCTCACCTAGGGCAAAACACTCCTTCTTATCTTCCAGCCACAGACAAAACCAGGCTACCTTACAGACCCAGGAGGTTCAAAAAGCCCCTTGCTGGAGAGTTGGGCAGCTGGGATCGGCCTCTAGTACAACCTCAGCCATCAATTAACGCGACAGTTAGACTGACACTGAACACTAATTTTGCAGGCATAAAAAGTGCTATTAGAAATTTCCTTCCAAATGTTGAGTTCATGTTGCTAATTCTGTTTTAATATTAACTATCCCATTTGGCAATTATATTTCAATAATGAAAAGGTTATCTGTACTGTAAGATAAATAATGAGAAAGATTCACTGGCTTCGGCTAGATCGTGGGAATTTATGTGTCATTGGAGCTGTATTCTCAATTACAACCCAACAAACTGATTAAATATCAGCCAAGCATGAACAATAGCTTGTAGCTCTGATTCCTCCACCTCACCCCACCTCTCACTGCTTCAAAACCTTGGAATATAAATGTGAATTTTTCCTGGCATTAACAAAGACTCAAACTTTCTATTTTTGACCTGTTGTCTGCTATGACAGACAACGTTCCAACCACCTGGGCCTCAAGATCGATGATGTAAGGAGAAAGGTGTTTCTCAGGTGGGCAAAGGAGTCATGTGGTCAGAGGCCTCTTCCTCCCACATTGATCTGCTCAGTTCACTTCAACCAACATCGACTGAGCACCTACTCTATGCCAAGCTCTGAGCCAGACCTACGCCCATAGAGATAATTCAATAGGGGAAAAAAAGCTGGTGCTGGGTGCATGTCTTACTCCTCCGAGCTCCCAAGATCCCGTCTGCAGCTGCACACCTCCACCAATGACAGATCACACAGTGTCAGAACGACCTTTCCTGCTTCTGTCCCTTCCAATATATGGCATGTGGTCGCAAGGACAGAGGATGTGTATTAATTGTCTTTGCATCCCTGCCGGGCCAGCCCAGAGCCTAGCACACAACAGACACTCAATGAATGTTTGCTGAATTTTAGTGAAGGCTTGAAATTTTATGTACGTTATTGACTCCTCACAGTGACCCAGAAAGAAGTCCTTTCTTCTACACAGCCCTCATCACACTCAACTTGAGTGTTTCCCAGCCTCTTCCCAAGAATATAAGTATATGAAGGCAGGGCCAATTTATTATTCATTTAGTGACCTTCCATGGCTGAGAGACTGGCCATGTCTCCCCCAGTGTTTTCTCTTGTATCTGGGACTAGTGTGCTAGTGTTTAAGTTCTCCCAGGAGCAAACTCTGAAAAAAAAAAGAGAGAGAGAGAGAGATCCAAGTGAAAGTAGTATCTGAGAAGGTATAGGTGAAGGAATGGGGATTTGAGACAGGAAAAGGAAGGAGGCCCAAACAGGTGCCTTCTCTGAAGTATCCCACCTGAGAAGTGATGCAACTGGGTGGTATTCATCCACCAATACCCATCAACCACGGGTAGAGGGGTGCTCCAGAGTGTGGTAACTGCTTGTCACTTCTGACCTCCTCTAGGCATGGGCAAAGTTGGTTTCCGAGTCCAGAGAAAGTCCCAGAGGAGGGGGGAAAAGTATAGTTGAAAGTTGGGCTGTGTCTACTGCAGTGATCAGAGGGTACGAATGGGGTACACACCGAAGTAGCCACGGATAAGGAATTATGATCACATGATGACAAGGCACCCCCCAGAGCATCCGAAGGGGATGGGATTTGGACATTCATGATGTATCTATAGGTTGGGAACGGAGGACATCCGAGGCTCTCTACAGCACTAATCTCCTAGAGTGTCATGACTGCATGTGTCACTTTGGCTTTCCAAATACAAACCACCTTCAGAAGAAAATCCTTTTGTCATTGGACTGAGCGAGTAAAAGAGGTAGGCCTGTGACAGGAGGGTGCTGGGGCCACCTGGCTGGTTTGGCTCAACTATTGAGATCTCTTGAGAATCAAGGGCACTGATGCTGAGATAGCCCACAGGGATGGAGAGAGGGTGGAGGGTGGGCTAGAGTCCTAACAGGACACGTTAAGGAGGTCCAATAACCTTGCTGGCCTCCTCCAAGTCATCTGACATCTTATCAACCACCTACGTTGTGTCAGGGACTGTGTTGCCCTCTTTATGCTTATTAATTTATATCAGTTAATCTTCACAGCCACCCTGAAAGAAGTTATGAAAATACAATTTTTCAGATGAAGAAACTGAGGCTCAGAGAAGCCCAGTGGTAAATGCAAACCCAAGGTGGGAATGTGAATCTGTTCCTCATTTTGTGACCCCACAGTGCCCTTCTCTACAGCTGTTCATCCACAGCCTTCAAAGGAGGTGCCACTGAGCTCAGCTATGCAGTAAACAGCCCCGGTAAAGGATCTTTGTGCTGATTTGTGATTAAAGGCAAACATGATAATCAGTCCCAGGACCTGGGGGCGGGGGGAGTGGAGAGCTGTCCTCACCCTCACGCATTCCTCCATTCACACGGCCCTGGAAACCTTTCAACGTGACAGTAGCTGCAGCAATTACTCTGAAGACTGCAGAATAAAGGGTCCTGTCTGGAAATGCAATTATTTCAAAATAAAGGGTTTCTAAAAGACACACAAAAACGACAGCATTTTGTTTTCCTGAAACCGATACCCCCAATAAGGACAAAGATTAACCTTGATCAACGTCTGTAAAGCTTTGGCAAAAATGATGAACATGGTAAGGACCATGAAGAAGATGGTGATGATGATGAAGGATAGTGGTGAGAGTGGTAATGAGCATGGAGCTATGGAGACGGCGATGAGGAGGAGGATAATGGGGGTGACGATGACGGTAGCAACTACCCGTGCTTGAATCGTAAGTCCAAATCCTGTGCCTGTAACCACGACCGATTTGCTTCGTGCATTTACTTTTCCATTTGCTCGGCTGTTGAAAAAAAATTCATTCATCTCTTCAAAATATTTACTTAGTCCCAGGTATACCTAAGATAGCTGCTAGACCCTTCTAATTCCCAATTTGTCAAGAAAATGCCTGTATCCTCACATTAGGGATAAATGAAAATGAGGGCGAATTGCATTCAAATAAAGATTTATCACAATGAATGTTCCCAAAACTGGTGTGAAAAGAACTATTAATGATTTTTCAGCTCCTGGAAGCTAATGTCAATGATCTGCTTCATTGTTAATTAATGTGGCAGTAAAAAGCTGCTCAGTGATTGCATAAAGAGGGGGGTTGTCTTGCTTTTCACTGAGGCCTGCGCTCCAGGCCCAGTGGACCAGGATGGGTGGGTACCAGGAAGAGCTCTTGAAGGCCCGAGGCACAAGGCTGACATCTGTGGGGATGAACCTAGTGAGAGATTTGGGCAGCGCGTCCTGCGTTGCTAGGCCCTTGGGGTGGCTCAATGGGCAACAGTGGGCCTCACAGCCACTTAGTCTGCACCGTGGCACCAGGCAAGAAGCCCTGAACGTGATTGTAACAATCCTACAGTTCGGAGAAGTCAAATGACCTCTTGAGGTCACTCACTTGGTAAGTGGGGGAATTAAGACTTGATTGTATCTGCCTATGAGGTTTTTAAGTTTACCTAAGAGCTGCTTCCAATAGAGATGCCCACCCCCTACCCCCCTCACTTTCTATAGTGGGAACGACAATGAAAATGAAGGATGGAGAGAAGGCCTAGATGAGGTCTGGTGGCTGGGGCATCTGGGTTCTAGGTCCCAGCACCTGTTCTGTCACTGACTCAGACTGAACCTACCTGCAACACCTCTGTTCTTGGTGCTGCAGGATCTCCGTCTACACAGAGAAGCGGTTGGTGTGTGGGGTTTCTCTCTTCTAGCCTCCCCAGACCTTCTCAGACTCCGGTTTACAGACTGCTCACCTATTCCTTACCTCATCTGCTCAAAAGAAAAACTACAGGACAGAGGAAGGGAGGGTGGTCTGTGCAGCTTGAATGGAAAGACTCGGGATACTATAAAGTTATTTATATCCAGAAAACACAGCTCTGGAGTAAACAGATGACTCATGGAAAAGTCACATTCAACATGCAGAAAACTAGTTTACATCTTAAACTAGATCTAGTTCCTTGTATTCTCTCGTTGCCTGCCTAGGTCATCTGTGAAAGTTTTGTCCCAAGAAGCTGAGCAGCTTGAGGGCAGGGACTGCACCGTGTGATTCTTTTTTTGCATCCCTCAGAGACTCTAGCACAATTCTGGGCGTGGAACAGGATCGATGAATATTTCTGCCTAAATAAAGTTTCAGTACTTGTGCATGTTGCCTTTGAGTATTACCCCCGAGGTCACCTTGACCAGTACTTAGCTTTGCATTTTCTACAGATGGAGCCCGGGGCTCCGAGAAACCGAACAGCTTGGTCAGGGGCCGCTCAACCAGGTTTCTTAATTCCCAGGCTAAGGCTCTTGTCTCTAGCTTTTGAAAGAAGGTACAATTCTTCTCTGAGGAGAGGGATGAGGATGTTGAGAATTGTCCCTCTTGAAGACAGAGGCACCTGGGAGCGGGAGCATTCAGAGAACTGTCACAGATTCTCTGGGAACCCCAAGAAGATACGGGAGTGAGGAAAGTGAGTGCTCGGTTCCTTTTACTTTATCCAGTACAACGAATCCCGCTCCCTGACCTAGGGCTTGGTGATTTAAGTGCCTCTCTGTCTCTCACATTAGTCTGAGGGCCCCTGGGCCAGGGCTTGCGGTCATATTCATGTGCATTTCCTTCTCCCTCCCAAACCCAAGATGGTCTGGCACAACATTGGAATAAATGAATGAGTGATTTGGTCAATACAGTGGGGAGGATTTAGATGCTTTCAAAAGCATGCATGGTCCCACAGTCCCTAAAAACAATCTCTGCTTTTTAATGAATAATAATAACTATTATTATAATCAACATCTCTTTATGAAGTTTCACAAACACTTCTGCAGGTCAAGAGCTATCATCTCATTTTGGGAGATCTTCCAAGGTCATGGAGACATTATAAGTAGCTGTCATTTACTGAGCTTCAGGTCAAGACTTTTGTTGGTAATAGCTCATTTAATGCTTGGCAAAACCCCTCTTTGTTGGATACTATTATTATAATACCCATTGTTCAGATGAGAAGACTAAGGCTCCAGAAGGTGACCTGCCTAAGGTCACCTGGGCAGTAACTTTATTTAAAGCCAAAGTGATGTGACTCCAAAGCCTGAGCATTTTCTATTTAGGGCAAGCTCCATGATCAACCTCCCCGAAATGTGGGTTTGGATGCCCTAATGAGACACTGTCAGGCTGATGGTCCTGTCAGCCAAACGGAGGCTAATAGAGAATTTTTATAGGGGCAACAAAAATAAGACTATCTCTTAATAACATGGAATGAGAGTCTGCATGTGAGCTTCATGGCTGACTCCGGGTCAGGTGCATGCTGCTTACGAGTGTGTATTTGTGGGAGTACTCGTGTGTCTACTTGTCTTCTCTGAAGCTGAAATACAACGGACCCATTCAGATCTCATCTCTTAAATATTCCTAGTGCTGCAAGCCCTCTATTCCCTGTGCGTCATTCCCTCTATGTCAGCAATAAGGTAACAGGTGTCAGCGATCACTGTGTCTATGAGCAGGATTCAAGGGCAGTGCCTGGCCAGATGTGAACTGTTGGGCAAGTGTCCAGGGCTGAGAGGAACTACCGATAGTTTATTTATTTTTTAATGAAAATTGTATATATTAAAGGCATGTGATGGATTTGATATCCACATGTATAGTGGAATTATTACTGTAGTTTAGCTAATTAACATATTTCTTCCCATAGTTACCTGTTGTGTGTGTACTTGTGCGTGTGTGTGCGTGTGTGTGTGTGTGTGTGTGTGTGTGATGAGAAAATCTGAAATCCGCTGTCTTCATTTCTATTTTGACATTCACGAAGGGTACTCTCCCAGCCTTGCATCACTCTGGGTGTGAGGCCAGAGACAGTTAAAAAGTAACAGTGGCTACAATAAAACCAACTTAACGAAGCTGCCCCTGTTATCTCTGGGAAGAACAAGAGCAAATATTTGCACATAAGATTCAAGGCAGAGCCCTTTCTGACAGTAGTCAGACCACAGGGGACTAAAGATTACCACCCAAGGAAGTGAGTAGAAGGAAGGGTTATATAGAGCACATGGACACAGGCGTATGGCTGTGCTCCACCAATGTAGTCAAGCAGAGAAAGGAGTTGAGCAGTTAGGACATCTCCAAACTCTCCTAGATGGAAGATAGTGAAGCCCTCCTGGAACCCCAACAGTACTATTACAGAAATCGTACTTTACCCCTTTGTAGAACGCTCACTTTGGGTCAGGCACTGTTGGGTACTTTCTATGAATCACCTCATCTTATCCTCACAACAAACCCAGAAAGGTGAGGGTTATTGTTTCAGCTTGACAGAGAAGAGACTTCAATGATTTGTTGTTAGGTTGACTAAAAGCTGGGCAGTCTGATCCCCAAACCCTACAGAGTGGCTATGGACTTCCCGGACACAACAGATCACTCTAGATAATTGTGCAGGAGAAGGGACAGAACTTCCTGGACTTAGATAAAAGTGCAATGCTGATGGAATTTCTTGGAAGTCTTCCATTCAAACAACCCTGGGCAGAGCTGGCCACTCTGTGTAGACTCTGGTACTATTCTGTGTAGGAGTCGGGGTGGGTGGGGTGGGGGGAGAAGGCTGGGGTGGCAGTGAGATTTGTAAATCAGAATTCTGGGTTTTCTGGTTGAATGTGCCATCTTGAAGTTTCTTCCCTCTGCTACTCTTTGTTTTTAATTTGACACAGCAAGAGGAAGAGGAATTAAGACAGGAATGAAGTCCTTGTTCTCAAAGATGCTCAAAGACAAACACTCTCATGTGGAATACAAGAGGGCAAATGGCAAGTGAGGTGGTAGATACGGGGTGAATGTGGACTAAATAGGAGGCTTGAAGTTGGAATTATCCAGACATAAAAGCTCTAAAAGGGAACCTTGGGCAATTATGGGGAAGTTAGGGCAGAAAATGCTTCTAATAGTAGGTTTGTGGTTTCCTTCCGCAAACCACAGAAGGTGAACAATTCTCCCCCAACTAAGGCAAAGCTCAGAGATTCATGCAGTCACCAAGGTATGGAGCTAGGAAGGTCTTGGAGACCATGATGAGTCCATTTCCACTGTAGGCCAAGATCAGGGAACGCTGAATTTCCCTGGGTCACATAGCTCTTTTGTGACACAGCCAGGATACGACACTCTTCCAGTCAAAGCCTACTAGCTTTTGGTTGAGGATTTCATGGGTCAGGTGGTCACAGGGCCTGGGTCCCACCAGGACACCCTGAATCTTCCATGTCATTGCTCCTATAAAGACCTAGAGACTAGAATTCTCAGCTGCATCTTTCTTCTTGGATTGATGTTCCTGCGTCCCCCAAATTTTACAGATCTGTACATTGGGGCAGCCCATGTCTCCCTTTCCTCAGTCTTTTTCCACATACTCATCTTCTCTTTTTTTTTTTTTTTTCAACGTTTATTTATTTTTGGGACAGAGAGAGACAGAGCATGAACGGGGGAGGGGCAGAGAGAGAGGGAGACACAGAATCGGAAACAGGCTCCAGCCTCTGAGCCATCAGCCCAGAGCCCGACGCGGGGCTCAAACTCACGGACCGCGAGATCGTGACCTGGCTGAAGTCGGACGCTTAACCGACTGCGCCACCCAGGCGCCCCACTCATCTTCTCTTAAACCCATTTCTCTCATTTCCTTGGCCATTTTGTTGGTGGACATTTTTAAACCTTGACCATCTCAGGGCTTCCTGTAGGACAGCCCCCTTCCTTCATGCATCTCCTTACGAGTGTTTACTGGGTGCCTGTCAAGACCTATCTATCTGTTCACCTGCTGAGCCCCAAGCATGTGTCGGATACTTTACACAGATTGAGCTTCAATGCAGCCCCCTTAGAGTCCTGCAGTGTAGATACCACAAACCCCAATTTACAGATGAGGAAACCAAAGCCCAGCTGGGTTCACTTGCATGAAGATCATACAGCTAGCACATGGAAGAGCTTGCTTGACCCTTGGAACTGGTTCTGTTAGAGCCAGGATGTCTGGATTTGAACCCGAGCTCTGCCACTTGGTAGCTATGTAACCCTAAGTACACTAATGTTTCCATGCCTCCGTTTCTCACTTGTGAAAGGGAGATAGTAGCAGGGTTGTGGTACAGATTTGGGGAGAAAATAAATACAAAGCACTTAGGACATAGTAAGACCCCAATAAATATTAGGTACTGCTGTTGCTATATTATTATTATTATTATTATTATTATTATATATCAGGTTATCTAATTCTCAAGACTATGTGCTTTCCATTGTTCGCTGTTTCTCAAATGGCCTGTCTTGGGTCAGGTTCCCTGAGAACAGGGAACAGAAACAGACCCTGGGACGGAGATCTGTTGGTAGGAGGCTGCTTGCTGTCAGGAACACCCCTGTGAAGGAGTGAGGGCAGCAGGACTGGGCAGAGTACACTGCAGTGCCACTTCTGACCATCTCATGATGAGCCCTGGAGGTGAGCTGGCCTTTCCTCGTTGCCTCAAACGAGACTGAGGAGGCTGAGCCTTTCTATAATTCTCACGCCCACCCCCCTCCCCCAAGGAGGAGTCGCTGAACACAGGCTGCCTCCAGGGTTAGCCTGGGCTGGGTAAGGTAGCTCCCTTGGAGGAAGACAACCTCCCGAGAAAGAAGTAGCTGCCGGTACCTCCTGGCATCTGGGAAAATGAGTGCCTCAGCTTGGGGGTGCACCTGGGTGAGGCACCTTCTGCTAGAAGGATACGTATCCCCCTCCTCAGTGCGGGATTGCTGTTAGCGTGATTGCATCCATATTGCCTGGGCGACAGTTAATGCGCTGTGGGGTCCCACCTTAGAGCACCATCAATCATAATCCCTGGGAAGGGGGGCCCAGGATTCTTCACGTTTAAGCAGCACCCCAGGTGGTATGTGTGCACTCTGAAGTTTGAGAACCAGTGCCCTAAAAAGTTGAGGAAGTGGCCTGAAGTGGTCACTTGCTTGTTTGACATTTCATTAAATTTTCATATTTTATCTTAAGAATTCACGCCAGGGGATCCTGCGTGTCTTAGTCAGTTAAGCGTCCAACTTTGGCTCAGGTCACAGTCTCACAGTTTGTGGGTTCGAGCCCCGCGTCGGGCTCTGTGCTGACAGCTCAGAGCCTGGAGCCTGCTTCAGATTCTGTGTCTCCCTCTCTCTCTGCTCCTCCCCCACTTGTGCTCTCTCTCTCTCTCTCTCTCTCTCTCTCTCTCTCTCTCTCTCTCAAAAATAAACATTAAAAAAAAGGAATTCACTCTAATTTTTCATCCTCTTTCATGATATATTCATATTTGCTTTAATACAAGAACATCTTTCCTTCATATCTTCAGAAATACAGGGCATCATCACTTTGCCTGATAATCTCCACACAGGCCAAGGATACCCACCCCCCACAATGTGAGAAGCCCAACTGCCTCTTTGTATCTTCACCAGCTTCCGGGGATGCAAATATATTAAGACCCAGCCTCCTCCCTCAGAGGAGCTCCAAGTCTAGCAGAGAGGTGAGACACAGGTATCTTCCAGAGCTTTACTCTCCCCCGGCCTTCTCTGCCTGCTACCTTCACCTGCTTACTGGGAGCCGATAACCAATGCTGTTACAGAGTTAGCAAACTTGCTTAATGCTGGTTACTGAAGTTAGCAAACTTACTCCTCTCCACCCCACAGCCCTCAATCAATTTCTTTCCCTCTGAGGGCAGTGTACGGCCAGTATAGTTTCTCCTCTGTCCATGTTCTCTACTTTCTGGATCATTAAATTGTTCTCGTCCAAATTCAGCAATCTATTTCATCCTCGAGGTCTGGCTGTCTTGAAACCCAAGACCCTCTGCAGGAATGGAAGGCCCAAGAGAAGAGAATGATTTAGAGCGCCTCAAAACCAGGCCTCGACATTTCTCAGTCCCATTCCCAGAGGGGTCTTTGCAGTTGGAATCTCAATTCGGAAAGTACTTTCAAAGTTGGCAGGCAAGGAGGGCAGGCGGAAGGGCATGAAACGGGACAGGCATGATTCCTATTTGCGAGGAGGAGTTTTCTCTATCCAGGTGGGCTCTTTTCCAGGAAGCCCTATGAATAACGCTATTCACTGTGGTAACAGCTTTCATTCCGAGAAATCCCCAGGTCCTTTATGAGGAGAAGTCATATCACCCGACAATGGACTTGATCTCCTAAACACAGTAAAGTTAACAGCTGTTAAACAGCTGCATTACTCTAGCGAGAGAAAAAAGGGTTGGGGGCCTTGGAAGAAGTTTGGGCGAGGAAAGAGAGCCTCAACTCCTCTGGTGGGAGGCACTCCGAATGCATCCAGGGTTCACAGGATTCCCGCCTCCTCTGCGGCATTCGGGCATGTAATCACAGGAAGAAACTTGGAGAGTGACACGGGGGCCAGGGCTGGCGTTTGGGGAGCATTTGTGTGCCAGGCACTGTGCTAAGCCATTTACAAGCATTATTTAATAGATGCCTCACACCTACTGGATGATGGGGCTTCTAACATTACTCCCACTTTCCAGAAGCCTCAGAGAAGTGAAGAGACTGACGCAGGCTTACCCGGCAAACGTGTGGAGCCCAGGCTGGGCTCCTGAGTCACTCTAAATCAGGCAGGTTCAGAAACCGTCTCTCACCTGGGCTGACATGGAGGGCTTGGAGCAAGTCTGGCCTGAAAATGGGAGGGGGGTGCCTATTTCAAGAGCTAAAGAACCTTCTCAGCTGGACATGCCAGCAACCAAAACTTCCAGAGCCTCCCCTTTCAGCAGGGAGGGGAGAGGATCCCACAATGGACATCTGCAGCCTGTCCCTCTTGGGGTCCTGGCCCCCAATCCCTCTCCACGTCTAGGAACTTTCCCCAGAGGCACACTGAGCACAGTGGAGCCATGCGCTGCTTGGGCCTGGCTCTCAGTGGATGATTTATGGGCCTCATATCCTACCATCCCTAGGAGGGAGTGATTCGTCCTACTTATAGCCCAGCCAGGCTGACTCCTGTCAAACAGCCTTGCAGACCCCCTTAAATGACAGTAATTCTCCCACCAGGAGGAAACCGAAGGGGCAGGTATCTGAATGAGATCCAGCACCCTTCGGGAAGCTTCTTGGCTGGTCCCAGTAAAGGACACCACTGGATATGAACAGAGATGAAAGACGGAGAGAGGCAGAGAGAAAGCAGGAAGACAAAGAGAAGGAGACACAGAGGTGGATAAAGGACATTTATGTGAGTGATTGCTTGTGTGAAGGAAGCTTGCCCCTCCTACCACGCTAGGGACCATGTCTGGTTTTACTCAGTGTTGTATCCTCAGCAGCCAGAACAGTGAGTAACACACAGATGTTCCTGAGTACTTACTAAATGAAATTTTTAAAAAAGAGAGATAAGAGTACGGAGAACACAAGTCCTAACCCAGAAGAGTTGCTAAGGAAATCCCTGTTGACTGACTACATACACACCTATGGACAGAGAGTATTTTAGAGGGGAAGAACGGGGGACCCAGACTCCAGAACAGGTGCCCAGCAGATCTGCCAAGGGAAGAAAGCATTGAGGACGGAGGGCCTGAGGCTGCACTCAGCAAGAGGGGACCAGGATCGGGCCTGCGCCCACTCCCGGGGGCTTCTGAGTCAGGGTGGAGAATCAGAAGGGAAAGGAACCTTCTGAGAGGTTCCAGGAAGCCAGCAGCGGGTGCTCAGGGTCTGGAATAGAGGAGGAGTAGGGAGTCAATGGTTGGGTCAGGAGCTCATAACTACTTTCTCGGAATCTAGCATAAATCCAGACAAGCAAGGGCGCTCAACAGACATCTGCTCAATGAGTGAACGAGAACAAGACTTTGGGATGAAAAGGCATGCCAGCAATGGTTTAGGATTGCATCTGTGAAACAACAGTGTGATCTGTGAGGTGGGCCCACAGGCTGAAGGGGGCAGGCTGGGCTGGACTGGCCCTGTCTTGAGACTTGGTGCCCCTGGGCACATGTGAGTGAACGTTGCTTCTACTTTGTAGAGCAGTGGTTCTCAACAGGGGCGATTGTAACCCCCAGAAGACATTTGGCAATGTCTGGAAACATTTTTGGCGGCCACGAATGAGGAGGGCTGCTACTGGCATCTAGGGGGTAGAGCCCGGGATTCTGGCAGACATCCTACAACGCATAGGGTAGACCCCACGATGAAGAATTATCTCGCCCAAATGTGACAGCTGTGAACCCCTTGCTCTGGAGCCCTATGGGAACACCACTGGCCTCACCCAGCATCCTGAATCCGAACCCTCATTTTGAGGTAGTTTAGTTACTATAATTAGGATCACTACCATCACTAAAGATTTACTGAGACTTGGTATGCAAAAGCAGATACGTATCTTCTTGACTTTCCTCTCCTGAAACAGACGACCGTGGTTTGGGACTCACAGGAGACCAGTGTGAACACAAGCCATTGTATGGATAGCTACAGACCACCACTGCTGCAGCCACTGGGGAGCTCCGTGCTGGGGACCTCTCTTTATCCTTCTGGAATTTATAAACTTGATCCTTAGAACAGGAAGGCATCACAGGAGCATATAGACTTATGGAGTCCTTTTACAAAAAAGCTGAAGTCCCAAGAGGGAAATGATAAACGACCTGCCCAGGGTCACATGGCAAATGAGTGGCAGAACCAGAGCTGGAACCCAGATCTCCTGATGCCAGCCTGCTTGGTGCTTTTTCTATGAGAAAGTATCTAGTGACTTAAGTTTCTAAAAAGTGCTTCCTGCAATACTGAGCAGTACGTGTGATGCATGTAAATGAAGATTTGAGAGCCTTTCAAATGTTCAGGTGGTCAGGTGCGGCTCACCTGAGGCTGACCGTTGCTCAGGGAGCAGGAGTCTAAGAGAAGGTTCTGGTGAGGCTTTGATGCATAATTTGCTTTGATAGAAACGTAATTGCTTGAAGAGGTCTTTAAGCATTCATAGGGGGCCCCAAAGACCCAAAGCAAGATGACTTATAAATAATCAGGTTATTTCCCTCCTGTTGTCCCAAGGAAAGGTAGTACTAGGAAACAAAAAGATGGGAGTGCCCAGTAGCGCAGATGGTTAAGCATCTGACTTTTGATTTCGGCTCAGGTCATGATCTCACAGTTTGTGGGTTCAAGCCCCACATCGGGCTCTGAGCTAACAACATGGAGCCTATTTGGGAATCTCTCTCTCTCTCTCTCTCCCTCTCCCTCTCCCTCTCTCCCTGCCCCTCACCCTGCTCATGCTCTCTCTCTCTCTCAAATAAACTTAAAAATTAAAAAAAAGGAAATAAAAAGATTGGCGCCAAAATTAGTGTTTCTTCCCCAAACCCCAGGCCTCTGAGACTTATTTTGATGACAAAAGCTGCTGATCATTTGCAAGAACACACCAGTGATTACCTCACTTAAAGTGGAAATTAAAGAGCACAGCCGGAGAGGTGGGGCAGGGAGCAGTATTCCCTGTGCCCTCCACCCTCCATCCATCTACTCATCTTTGAAGACTCTGTTCCTGCACTCCCCACCCTCTAAAACATTTCTAACTCCCTTCCACAAGGAAGAACTAAATCTGCGCCACTTAATGACCCGCTGACCCTTAAATCCAGCTCCTGATAGGTTAATGTTTATTGCCTATTGTCCATCTCCTCCACTAGGCTCTGTCCCAAGAGCCTGGCACAAGGGTAGGCAAACAACCGGTGTTCAACAAATACTTGTGGATTTGCTGAAGTAAAATAAGGAGAAGTGGCACCCCAGGGGAGAAGGTGCCTACCAGAGGAGGGATGGGGGTGTATATTCTCGAGGATGGAGAACAAAGTGCTGTTTTAACATTTAGATTCTACCAAAGAAAAGATCCTACAATCTCCTGATCTCTTGCTATGCACAAAGCACTATGGTCACTGGCATAGTCCTCCTGACAAGCCTATAAGCAAAGTATCATCATTCCCAGTTCCTTGATAAGAAAATGAGTACTCCGAGAGCCAGGATGAAATGGGGCCAAAGCACAAGCTTTCTTGATCCACTATGTTGTCTCATGCCGCATAAGTCCTATCATTTCTGTGCTTCAATAAAACCCTCACGGTGCCTACTCGGACTGGCAGGCTTTCTCACATCAGAGCTTCTGCTCAGGGTTTCTTTTCTTTCTTTTCTTACCTTTTTTTTTGAGAGAGTGCACGCGTGCGCGTGCGGATGAGCAAGTAAGCAGGGTGGGGGAAGAGGAAGAGGGAGAGAGAGTCCCAAGCAGGCTCCATGCCAGCGTGAAGCCTGACACAGGGCTCCATCCCATGGACCGTGAGATCATGACATGAACCGAATCAAGGGTCAGATGCTTCACCGACTGAGCCACCCAGGCTCCCCGTGTGCTCATGCGTTCACATCTAACACACGCATTTAATAATAACTATTTTCACTATCAGAAACTAGAAGCTTCTTCAGAAGTCTGAATAAACCTGTCAACAACTAAATCAGTGAACAAACTGATTTGACCTGTGTACTTAAGATTTATGAAGTTATTTATTTGAAAAGTCCTACAAAGAGAGAAATAAACTACATTCTGCTAAGCACTTGACGAATCGACTTTAATTTTTAGTCTCCAAAATCAGACTAATCCAGGAAATCTAGGGTTTTGCCATAATCATTGATAAGAGGAGGTGACTTAGTGTAATGGAAACAATACAGACAAGAGAGTGAGTGAAAGGCACAGGGTAGGGTCACATGCTGTCACTTACTAGGGGAGTTTTAGTTCTCTTATCTGTCAAATGGGAATAATAAAACCCAGATCTATCAGGCCTGTTTTGAAGACACAACTTAAAAGCAGTTTTGTAAACTGCAAAGCAACGTAGAGGCATTAGCTGTTATGGTTGTTGAGGAAATTTTGGCATTTTATACCCACTTGTGAGCACTTGATTTCAAAGAGGCTTTAATTATGTCCATCGAAAAGTTAAAAATAAAAACCACCTCCCTGAATAGAGTACAATGTTGGAACTACTTCCTAATGTGCTTCTGAGTTCAACATCTTTCCTTTGCCACTGCCCGTCAGGGCTGAGAGGACCTTGTAATTTGTAGCGTAGTTAGTGGAACCCCAGATGCTATTCTTGTGCCTCATGAAGGCGTAATCCTTGTTAACCTCCAGCCCTCAGAGGCACATAGTGGAGATCCCGCTCTCCTTGTGGGTATAATTAGAGACATTTTTAGCTCTCTAGAAATTTCTTCAAAGAACAAAATGTTCTCAAGAAATCCTAAACCACTATACAGGAAATATTGTGGAAATTTAATTAAAAAAATTTTTTTGTAAAGTTAGGTCTTTATGGGGCCTAAAAAAAAATCTCAAAATATAGGGGAAGGGAAGGAAAAACAAGATACAAACAGAAAGGGAGGCAAACCATAAGAGACTCTTAAATACAGGGACCAATCTGAGGTTGGTGGGGATGGGGGTGGGTGGAAAAATGGGTAACGGGCATTATGGAGGGCACTTGTTGGGATGAGCACTGGTGTTATATGTAAGCGATGAATCACCGGGTTCTACTCCTTAAGTCAAGACTACACTGTATGTTAACTAACTTGAGAATAAAAAAAAAAGACAGGGGCGCCTGGGTGGCTCAGTCGGTTAAGCATCCGACTTCAGCTCAGGTCATGATCTCACAGTTGGTGAGTTCGAGCCCCGTGTTGGGCTCTGTGCTGACAGCTCAGAGCCTGGAGCCTACTTCAGATTGTGTGTGTGTGTGTCTCTCACTCTCTGCCCCTCCCCTGCTCATGCTCTGTCTCTCTCTGTCTCAAAAATAAATAAAAACATTAAAAAAGATTAAAAATTAAAAAAAAATAATAAATAAAGTTAGTTCTTTATGGGGCCTAAAAAACCATCTCAAAAACTGTTTTTTGGAACAGTATGTCTTCGAGATATTAACGGGCATTCCACAAAAAATGTGTCTGTGCTCAAACAGGCCTGGAAAAGGCCTAGATGACAAGGTTAACTAACCCATGATCATGGGACCTATCCAGGCATGTGCTGTGCTGGCAGGTATAGTACATCTCTATGAGTCGACCCAGCAGACAGAGGTTTTTACATATATTTGAGAAGTTTTAACCTCTCAGGGAGTCTGGGAGACTAGTTTTGCACAGAACAAACTTTCAGAACTCTGCTCTAAAACTGGTTGTCATACTGTGCCTAGCAGAATCCCAAAGGCTCTTGGAGAAGGTCTCAGGAGCCAGAGAGGGCTAGAACGAAGGCCTTGCTATGATCTGAATATCTACATCCCTTCCAAATTCATGTTGAAACCCTAATGCTCAACATGATGGATATTAGAAGGCAGGGCTTTTGTGAGATGCTTGGGTCATGAGGGTAGAACTCACATAAATGGGACTGGGATTAGTATTCTTATTAAAGAGACCCTACAGATCTCCCTGGCCCCTGCTACCATGTGAGGGTAGAAAGAGAAAGCATGGGCTGTTAACAGGGAAGAGGGCTCTCACCAGAACTTGACTGTGCCAGTGCCTTTTTCTTAGATTTCCAGCCTCCAGAATTGTGAGCAGTAAGTTTCTGTTGCTTACAGGCCCCCTAGTCTATGGTATTTTGTTATAGCCGCCTGAAAGGATGAAGACAACCCCTTCGTTTTCACGGAACATCTCCCCTAAAACCTGCAACACCACTGCTCTATAGAACAGACCAAGACAGAGACCCTTCAGACGGCCTACCCCTTTGTGTCTGTCAATCTTCAGACTACAACATTGCCTTCACTGTCTGAACCAAGGGGTTCAGAGTACAGAATGACAAGATGAAGCATGAATACCACTTCATTCCTTCCTTGACCTTAGAACATGTGCTTGACCCCACCCAAGCTCTTCTCCTCAGCTGTACAAAGCCAACGGCACTCATCTTGCAGACTACATGCTGGCATATGACTGGCACACAGCAGAGGCTCTAGAAACAACACCGGGACATCTGAAGTATCCTTCTGTTCTTTTTATCTTTTATGTTAAGTAAAAATTCTCAGCCCACCTCAGGTATAGCCGTTTGCACCCTGTAATCTGTCCATGCACTCTACTGAGCCCATGCTAGCATTATGTCTCTCTATCCTGCTTTGGGATTTCTTCCTTAAAACATTTTTGGTCAATTTTTCTTATCACATAGTGATACACATTCAGTGCAGAAGATTATAAACATTCAGACAAGGAAAGAGAAAAGAAAACAAAAAAAAAATCACCCCTAATTCCACTATTGGAATTATGCTGTTAATGTGTTCCTTTTTAATTTCAGCTCATCTGAGAAATGTCACTACAGCTTCCTGGGGTTCTTCTCTGCTGTGTTGTCAAACTTACATTTACCAAAATCACACATCCTTCTTCTTCTTTTATATTAGTTAATTTGCATACTTTTTATCTACAAAACAATCCTAACTTGTATTTATATATTTGGATTCAAGCAATACAGATGCAAGGTGAACACAAATGCAAGTCTTCCTTCCCTCCTTCCCCTCCCATCCCGCTTGTCTCCTGAGGAAACCGCTGTTAAATATTGTATTTACAGACATTTTCCAATTTATTTCCATATTATAGTAGTTGGTGTTCAAAGACATAAAAGGTGGTCTCACACCTACTGTTTTATTTTTCAACCCTCTTGAATCATCTTTTCAAAGATATCTTAAAACTAAACCTAGTATTTTCTCTGAAGTTTCTGAAATCAACTTTCTTAAAAGTCTAGGGCAGTGCTTCTCAACTGTGTGCGTGTGTGTGTGTGTGTGTGTGTGTGTGTGTGTACCACTTAGATACCTTGTTAGAAAAGCAGATTATGACTCCATATGTCTAGAGTGGGGCTGAGATTCTGTGTTTCTCACCAGCTCACGCTCTCAGTCCACTTCGGGGAGCGAGGCTCCAGGGCACATATCTGCTCATGTCCTGCATTCTTTGCCTTGGCTTATATGAACTCCAAGATGGTTGCTTTCTCCCATGAATCCCACACCCCTGCTTCACCAGCTTTACTTGATTGGCCAGAATTAAGCCCAATACATGAGTCTCCCTCAAGATGTGGGGGTAACTGATGGTGTGGAGTTCCTGGGGATCTGGGTCCCACAGTGGAAGACACCTCAGTGTTCAGGTCTTTTCTGCAGGGAAGAAACATCTAGAGGAGCAGAAGATATAATAGCCATAGTGCCAGTCTCCTGAAGTCATGACATGAATGCTTAACCAAAGAACATCCAAGGGGAGCAGAAGTGAGGAGGTTTTAACCTCACTGGGGGAGAAAAACTCAAAGAGGCATAGTGAGATTTACAGGAACAGTGAGATTTAGATACCCAAATTTAGCTGAAGCAGTCAAGTACTTTCCGGCAACTGAGTTGATTGGGTGATGAACAGGGCCTGAGGCATGGAGATGGGAGAGTCAGTGAAAGCATGCTGTCCCTGCCCTGTCATTAGGTATGGCCCTTTAGGAGGCTCTCCTGCCATCAGCCACGGCACACACAAGGGAGCCTTCTACCACACGGCCAATTGCACCCAGCGTGGTTCTTAAAAGATAGCCCCCTGGCACCCACGATGTCTCCAGCACTGGGTTGAGTGGGGAAAAGCACCTTCAAAGCTAATCAGACGGTCAGCCTTCTCATCAGTCTGGGAGGTCTGAGGAGAGTTCCCCTCCAGCCACTGTTCTCTTGGAATCAAAGAGCTCGGATTTCTGCTTGGTTAATGACAGTACAACAGAACCCAGAAAACGCATTCCTTACAGTGTCTACAGTTAAGCACACCACAGTTCATTTTGCTTCATTTTTTAAGCTGTTGGCTACTAGAAAAACCCTCTAGGAAAAGCCCTTCTCTAATTGACCACCACATCTCAAGTTGTCTTTGCTGATGTGAGAGATTTTTCTCTGTGATGTGTATATTATACAAATATATATGTAAATCTAATTCCTCCCAAATAACTGAAACCTGCCCAGGAAAGCCAGTGGACACTTATTTGCACAGTTCTCATCCAAATCCACCAGGTTATCCAAAGCAAAGAATGCAAGGGGCAAGGGAAATAAATATATATTTCTAATAAACTTTTCATGAATTTGCCCTGCATGGGGATCATCAGAAAGACTTGGTTCTTTCTTAATCAAATCAGAACAACGGTACAAGAAAATGACTCCTAGGGTGGAGCAAAGCAGAAGGGCTTGTGCTTGAGAACCAGTGGGTGACAGTCAGCCTCAACTCTAAAATGCCTTCCTTTTACAGGGTATCGCAAGGAAAACATGGCAGGGACATATGGCCAAACCATCCCAATCAGAGGTCCTGCAAGGTCCAAAGCTGGGCAATGGGAGTCAGGAAACACCATCAGTGGGACCTCTGTTTTGCTGATCACTGTATGCCCAGCGTCGAGCACCGAGCCTCCCTAGCGTAGGCACTGCATACGTTTCCCTGGAATGAATGAGCGAATGGATACATGGATGAGAGAGTGAATGATCACTTCTAAATCAGTGTCTCCAGGACCCCTTACTCAGCTCCAGGTGTTTAGTAATTATCTCTACTTAGCTGTCTTCCAGGTGTTTCAAATTCATCATATCTCAAATTCCAACCCATCAGGCACCACTCCATCCCTGTAAACTGCTCCTTGGGGGCTCTGGAATTCCAACACCATCTCTGACTGTCTGAGCTATTCTCACCTTCTTCATCTACAAAACTCCCACTGCAAATGTTATGTCCTCTCGGATGCTTTCCCTGGACACTGCTCACCCCCTCTTCCTCACTGGCCTTTCTTATTTAAATATTGATTAGAGTCTGAGATGGTGTCTGTCAAAGGCTTTATGCAGACTGAGAAAAGGAGGCTGAGCTAAACACCAGGCAGCTGAGCTCTCTCTCAGCTGAAACAAAGGAAACTCTTTTTTGCTCCTTCATCTCATTTCTTTCTTTTGCTTCTCTAGCTGTGGCGAAACAGAACCTTATTCTGGGGAAGCAGAGATGGTCAAGAGCTCTGACCACTAACTACAGACGTCATACATTCAAATCTTGACTTGTGAGGGAGTTTAAACTTAGCAGTTAGGTTGCAGGAAGCCCAGCCTCCTGGAGAAAGACCCAGGAGAGGGGAGAAGCTTTTTTGTGACCATTCTGTTTCCATGCACTGCCATGGGAAAGCAAGACTTTAAACTTATGATGAAGTTCCCTGACTGCCCAAAGACGACCAGGATGACATTTGTAGTCCTAAAACAGGTGTATTCAGCCTGCTGACAAAAGGGTGGATGCACCCTAGGGTCACCGCAGGCTTGGGAAGGGCCTCTTACAGGGTTTACACTCATGTTGGATGATTTTAAAGAGGAATCAGGGAAGTAGGGGCAGGTTCTGGAGTGGATGGATACTCTCAAGAGGCAGGGACAATGAAATGATTGACCATTTTCATTTCGAGGAGGGAGGGTTAAAGCAGGGGTAGACTTAGCAGTATGTAAAGAAGCAGTACTTACTCTGAGAAGGGCAATGGCAGTCAGAGAAGGTGGATGTTCAGTAACTTTCATGGTCATGCACTGACCACATTTATGCCCTGAACATGGTCACGGAGGGGTTTGTTATTGACTTGTTCACAGCACTGTTTCCATTTGTTGGGAATGTCACAGGATTGTTGTCAGCAGGGCAGTTTTCCATTTCCTTTGTCATTTCTATGAAGCTACTACTTATTTCATGCCAGGCACTATCCTAACCACATGGTAGATGTCAACTCATTTATTCTTCATAATACGACTTTATGAGAGAGGTAGGTACTGCAACCATTTCACTGACGAGAATGGCTTAAAGATGTCACTAACATTCCCACGCTCACAGAGATAAAGAAATGTGAGAGCCAGAGTTTGAACTCAGGTCGGACCAACTCTAAAGCCTGTGCCTTCTACATTCTACTGTTTCCATTTCATCGCTACTAGTGTCTCCTCCATTCATTCAGTTAATATTATTGGGCCCATCGTAGCCACTGGCCTAGGCATTGGGGGTATGGGTACAAGATATGTCCCTTGCCTTCCGAGAGCTGGAAAAAAACTCTTGATTCTAGAGCTGTGCTATCCAATATGGTACCCACTAATTACATATAGTTTAACTTAGATTTAAAATTAAATTAAGCAAAGTTAAAAAAATTCATTTCCTCAGTTGTAGTAGCTACATTCCAAGTGTTAGATAACCACATGTGGCTAATGACTACTGTATAGGACAGTGCAGATACAGAATATTTCCATCATTGCAGAAAGTCATCTTGGACAGTGTAGTTCTTAGATTTAAAAAAAAATTATTTTTTATTTTATTTTTGAGAGACAGAGTGCGAGCAGGGGAGGGGCAGAGAGAGAGGGAGACAGAATCTGAAGCAGGCTGCAGGCTCTGAGCTGTCAGCACAGAGCCCAATTCAGGGCTTGAACTCACGACTGTGAGATCGTGACCTGAGCCAAAGTTGGACGTCCAACCGACTGAGCCACCCAGGCGCCCCTGGACAGTGTAGTTCTAGAGGAAATGGGTTCCCCATCCCTCCTTGAGTCTAACTTAAAAAGGTATACCTGCTTTTTAAGTGCTGTCCCTTTTGTTCTACTTTCTAGCTAGACCAAAAACAAAAACAAAAACAAAAAACAAACAAACAACAAAAAAACTACTAAACCCTATCAAGAGCCAAAGCATTTTTCTGATTCCCAGTGTCTGTTCTTGCTTTGCTGAGTCATGCCCATTTGTCTTACAGTCACCAAAGAGTTTTGGAGTTGTGATGACAGCAGAGTAAATGCCACTGAAACTTGGACAGACCCCAGCCCTACATTTCCCACACATCAACAGAACTGTCAGCCCGGCTCAGATTCCAGAACCTTTATTGCTCAGGAAGCATTGAGAAGCAAAAAGAAGCCAGCCTGACTTTTAGGCTCTGGAGACAAGAAGAGAAAACGTCTTTTGACTTGTAAACTGAACAAATTTGGATGTGACGTCATCCCTGGCAGAGTTCCTTCACAGCAAAGAATTCTGCTTACCGGCGGATGGGCAGGACTCCCTCCGAGGGAGATGCAGGCACCTAACCTAACCTTCAGTTAGGCCATAAAAGTCCACAGCCAAGTGGAGCAAACAGAACATTTTTATTCCTTTTGTTCTTCCTCCTAACCCCAAAAGCCTTTCGGGAGGACTGAGTGCAGGCCTCAGTCCTGAGTGAGGGAACAGAAAGAGAAGACAAAATATTCTTCTGGAGTGAAAAGTCTAGATGGCGTCGTCTATGGCAAAGAAACGGCCTTGCGCCAGCCCGCCCATGGCCCCTTCAGGTGCAAAGAGCCCGCCCAGGGCTACTGCTGGGGCGTGGGCCTAGGGTGCCAGGCTGCACACACCACATGGCTCTGCCCTGCCCGACTCCACCCACTTTTCTTTAACCAATGGCTTGACGCGAAAAGACGGGCTCAGCCAACCAGATTCTAGCTTTGAGGTTGAACACGGAAGCAGGAAGTGCCCCACCAAGAAGCAAGAAGAAGCCAAAGCATGCACAGTGCCCTAGAGGCAAGACTGTCAGGTGGAGACCTGTTACCTCCAGCCTCGAATCCAGAACTTCCAAGCTATTTCCAGTCCAGTCCAAACCACGCTGGTTTGGCACCTGTTCTTGATTATCATGCCAGCTTTATCATTAGGCATATTACCCTTCTATAAACCCTACTCCTTGTGCAAGCTTTAATGCCTCTCTGTCCATGTGTAACTCAGTGACGTTTTAGATCTGGAAAAGGTATCACTCATTCCGTAACAGGAAATGGTTCAGGCGAGTAACGCAGAGGTGAAAGGGGAATAATGTTCCAAGTGCCTAGTCTGTGTCAAGCAGTATCTGGAGTGCTCCCACATAACAGAGAAGATTCAGAACTCACAAGAGCCCTGCCTCCTAGGCACAGTCACCATCCTGTTTCACAGGTGAGGTGCCAGGTTCCTCCAGATCAGCTGTCAGCATGCCCCAGCTGTCCTCAGTGCCTGCTGATAAGAAGCTCTTCCTACTCGAAGCTGCTCAGAGAAGGGAAAGATGACAGAAAGTGAGGAGCAAGTAAGGCTTCCTGGAGAAGCTGAAAGTTGGGAAGTGACTTTCTGAACTTCAGTGTCTTTTCCTGTAAAATGAGAACAAAAATTTTGGACCCAAAGAGTAGTGTGGAATTGGTGAGATAAAGAATGGAGAACACTGAGCATTACGCTGAACACAGACAAAAGGTGCTGGACCTCAACCACAAGCCCCCTCTCCTTCTTCATCTATTGCTTTTGTCCAGCCTCCGGGAGCTGCCAGCCTTTGGCCTCCTGCCTCCTTCCTGCACCAGCCCGGGAACCTTAGTCACACTCTGGATCTGGTCCCAGTCTCCTTGGCGGAGGCCTGGTGTTCACTGCATTTATTATTCCAGGCACCCTGTGATTTACTTTTCTAGTGAGTTAATTGCAAAATCCATATGGAGCAGAGAGAAAACATCAACCCAAGCTTGCCACGCAAAGCAGGGGAACAGAGGAAGCTTTCTATCTCAGCCAGTGCGGCCTAGAGAAGCAGGGAGGGAGGTAGAAGCTGTCTCCCTTAGTGTACAGAGGGCCAGATCTGCCAAGCTCAGTGGAAGGCACATGGTGTTCAGAGCCTACTTATTCCCCCCTTTGTTTTTTAAGCTCATCCCTCTAGAGAAGAACCTAAGCTTTAGAAACCTACTGTGGGGTATATAGAGTGTAGGTTATCAAATCTCAGTGTGCATAAAAATAAGCAGCACCTGGGAAGTTCATTTAAAATGCAGATTCCCAAGCATCTCTCTCCAGAGTTCAGTGCACTGAGGCTGGGAGGGGACCCCGGGATTTGGTGTGTGTGTGACGCAGGTGACATACGAGCCGGAGTGGAGAAACAACAATGCCAAGGAAAGCTCAGTGGTTCTGGAGTTGGAAGGATTTACGTTCGGTTCTTGGTTCTCCCTCTTACCAGCTATGTGTCCCTGGGCAAATCTTCTTTTCTCTCTGGCCTCAGTGCTGTTCTCTCTGAAGTAAAAATGAGAGTACTTACTTCACGGGACCGTTGGGAGATAAAGGTAATAGATATTGAAAGTCCTTAACACAAATCTCGGCACACTGAAGGCACTCAAAAAAAAAAAAAACTTAAAGAAACAATTTGCCTTTTTTTTTTTTTTAAACCCGGAGAAGTTTCTCTTTAAAACTAGCCTGAGCATCTTCACTTCTGAATGTTAATACATTTCTGTATCTGTTTATGGTCTATAACTTGTAAAGAGGGGCCTTTGGGGGAAACCAGCTCTTGTTTTGAAAGCACTTTGAAGATGAAAAGGTGTCAAATCCTCCAGAGACCTGCTTGGTGGAAGGTAAAACAAATGTTTATTTTAATTTGGTGAGTTATAATTTATTAAAGGCTTTTGGAAAATGGAAATACGATTTATATTTTCACAAGGGACCTCACAGTTTTGAATAGTTTAATTTATTCATTTGTTCAAGGAACATTCACTGAGCACCTGGGTGCCTAGCCAGATGAACAAGTGCCAGCCCTCTGGGGGGACTCAGGGTCTGGACGATGATAGCGACTTGGTAGGGACCACAGTTTGCATTGCAGAAGGCCGGAGAACAGTCAATGACTTCTCTCAGCCTAAGGAACTGGGTCTTGAGAAGCAGATCGGCAGGAAATGATTCTATTTTGAAAGATTGGAACAATTTAAAAAACAATTCTGTTACCAATAGGTGTATAACTTGAGATCCCTGGAGGAAAGAACTCTTCTCAGCATAGGTTACCTCCCACCTTTAATTTATTAGATTACTCCAGAAGGGTATGAACAGTACCTAAGTACTAAGTTCTAAGAGTACTTAGATCCTCCTAAGCACCAGGCCCTATTATACGAGTGTTCTGTAGACATCTTGACTTGGAGTTTCCAAAGGCACTTCTAACTCAGCAATATCTAACACTCAGCTTCTTATCTTTCCCCCACAAACGTGCTCCAGCATTTCTTACCGTATCCACAGCTACCCCAATCAAAAATGGGGTCACCAGCCTGGATCCATTTCTTCTCCCACGGCCTACATTCATGAGTCACCAAATTTCATCAGTTCTTCCACTTAAGTACCTCTCATATCTGTCCCCATGACCACTACCCTGATTTTGTGGGCCACTATCTGTCGCTCACTCTCCTTCTTCACGTGGAAGCCAGGTGATCTTTCTAAAACACAAAGAGTCCTGTCCTTTCTTAAAGCCCTCTGATGGATTTCCTTCCTTTACAGAATAAGGTTCAAATATCTACAGGTGCTGCCCAAGGCCATGCTTACCTAGTCTCACCTCTTGCTACACAAGCCGCCCCCTATACACTTCAGTAGTCATACTATACATGTACATACAAACATGCCAGCACCCTCTGGCTCCATCTTGGAAGATTCTAGTGAATGGCTCCCCCCTCTCAAATCTTATATCACAACTCGTTTCCCCCTCTCCACCATACTCTTGATGTCCTCCAGCTGTTAGGTCTGTCCACTTGTCTCTTCTGGATGGAAATGTCTCGAGGACAGGTATTCAATCGTGTTCATACCCCAGCCCTTTTTATTATGCTAAGTTGTACAGGGCTTCTGGTGCTTACCAATCTGGTTGTCTTCTGTTTCTGGGCACATGGGAGGAGCACACATTCCTGCTACCTGGCAGTTAGGTGAGGCCATATGACTAAGTCAGGCCCATGGGCTGTGAGAAGCAGCCAAGAAGATCATTTGCTCTAGAGAGTGCAGCTATAAGACAGTGGAGCCTTGATAAGCCTGGCTTTTGAGAGACTGTGTGAAGATACCCTTCCTCTCACACCCCTGAAGCATGATGAGTAAGTACACGACATGAGAAAGAAACTCTGTTACGTTACAGAAATATGAGCTATTTGTTACTGCAACATGGATTAACCTCTACTGACTATTACGTAACTCTTATTTCTATCTATAATCATTAAAACAGGGCCTTGTTAATATCAGGTTCTCCATAAACATTTGATGAACAAATGAATGCGACAATGGATGAATAAACAAAGAAGCCTAGAAAAAGGAACATCAGGTCTGGAGTCAAAAGAAAGTAGCCTATAATAACCACCCCATATCCCTCTTTCCCCCTCACCAGTACTGCTCTTCGCTATCTCTATTTGACTCCAGAGGCAGGATTTAATCTCTGATTCCTCTCTCTGAAGTATCTCTGTACTAATGCCAACCAAAACTACAGCAGATCCTGGCCTATGCCTCAATGTCTGGAGGAAAGACACCGGTGACATATTTTTGCCAGTTTTTCACCAATCCATAATCCTACTGTCTTTCAACTTCATGCTGCCAGGGTTACATCTGTATTTGGCCCCCGAGATGGGGATTCCTAAGCTTCCTAAACTAAGGGTCTAATTCTGACACCCAGTTTCCTTGCACCCCATACCTCAACCAGATTAAAGAATGACTGTATTTGACCAAATATATTTTTCTATATGGGGAAGATACCAGTAATTATCCGTTAAGCCTTTCAACACATTTCAGTTAAGCACAAAAGCAGAGGCTGTGAGATGTGGACTGATTCTACATCTTTTAGAAAGTAAACAAAAACAAAGAATGTCATTCCAAAGTCGCTATCCTGAAATTACTGCTTAGCAAGGAGGTCAGGGCACTGAGAGAAACATCTCCAAGGAGCATGTAGCTAATCAGATTAGAAAGATCAGCGTGCTGGCAGTGCTGAGGATGGGATGCGGTGGGGGGCCCAGGAGGCGGGGGGCCGAGGGAGGAGAGATGGTAGGGACCTCAACCAAAGGAGCTGGTGGAGGAATTGGCCTTGGCAATGTCTGGTTTGCCAGTCGCGTGGGTTCTTCACTATTACAGCAACTTGGGAGCACTGGCCCTGAAACTTGGAGGAAACACATGGTTCTAGAAACGGGATGGGCTCGCCGCACACAGACACGGGTTTATATCCTCTTCCATCGCTTAGGAGCTGTGACTGTGGCCAAGATCCCTGCCTTTGTGACTCGTAGTTTGCTCACGTATAAAGTGGGGGCAAATATGGCAACCTCCCAGTGTTGCGAGGGTTACCCACATGCTGGGTTAAAACGGAAGCATCCATCCATCTGCTTGCCCTAATCCCAAACACTTCCATATCCCTTGGGCCTGATCCTGCAGATGTATTCAATAAATGTATGTTGAAGGAATGGATGAATAAGGTGCTCTACGTTGGTGGATTTTTTTTAAGTATTTTTTTATTATAGAAAAATATATACAACACAAAATTTACCCTTTTAACCATTTTAATGTGTACATATTCAGTGGCATTTTGCACATGCCCAGTATTGTGCAACCGTTACTACGATGCATTCTAAACATTTTATCACCGCGCCCCCAAAACCCCTGTACCCATTAAGCGGTCACTTCCTTTTCCACCTCCTATGCCAAAGTCTATGGCGGTTTTAGCTAAATCCAATGCCTTAAAATATTGCTGGTGGATATTACTTTGGTGACAAAGTTGGGAGGGGTGGGTCAAGCAAGAATTTATTTCCTGAGTACCCACCCCATGCATGCCTCCGTGTGAGACACGGGTAGACGCGACAGACAGCTCTAACAGGTGTGTGCGAGGCAGTACAAGAGGCCGTGACCAGGGAACGCTTGAACTGGAACCTGAATCAATGCAGAATGGTAAGAGATGAGGCCAACAAGGCCAGAAGGGTCCCATGGGATTGGGGGGCTGAGGGGGTTCTGCATGCAGAGAAACCTGGACTTGAGTCAATGAATGGGGGCTCAGCCCTCTCTCTTGCCTAGTGCATCCTGGGGACACTGATGGGTGGGGATCTGGGAGATATGCAGCCCCTTCTCAGCTGATTCATCTGTAGTGGGAAGGCCCGAGCCTGGCTGTGATTGAGCTCCAGCTCCAGAGAAGCCCGACTTGGAGGCAGGCAGCCATGGACAGTTAATGAGTGATTTATTGGTGCTGCCGCACAGGCAGCTTCCCTGGGACCTGTTCCTAATTAACAACCACTAACTGGATGACATCTCTCTCTCTCTCTCTCTCTCTCTCTCTCTCTCTCTCTCTCTCATTTTCAAAATTAAAAAAAGGCCCCTAAAGCCTTTCTTCTCCATCTTTATAGGAGGAAAGATTTCACCTTTGGCTGCTGCCTGATTCTGAACCACAACAGGTATCTGGCAGAAATCCCACCCACTCCCTCGCTCATGCGCAGACACACATAGACATATCCTCACGTACAGTCAAACCTGTCCGCTGTTGTTCACATGTTCCCCACACCCAGTTGCACGTTAATTCCCCTGCTGACATAATTACCCTGACGTCACCACACACTTGCACTCACACACCATTGAGCGTATCTGTACTGGTCACCTGGGGTCCCACATATGCATACGTTCCTGCCCCCCACACACTCAAGCCAGCCGCCCAGTTGAATCCTTGCACACAGCCCCACACATATCGGCACGCACACCCCCTGCTGTGAATGGCAAAGCCCCACAGTCTCCCGCATGGCCTCAGGCGGCAATCTTCTCTGTGGTACCCACAGCTCCAATGAAGGGGCTCACCCGCTTAGAGGAGGCCTAAAATTTGGTGTCCTGACCCAGCTGGCTTAGCGGTGAGGTAGTGTGTGCCAAGGAGAGGGAAGGGAAGCTGTAGCCAGTCCAGTGTGGAGAGTTGCAACTGCCCTATCATTCAGACTAAAACGGTTTCTCCTGTTTATCACTCCTAGGGCATTAAGAAGCTCCAAATTCACTTAAGAGTCAGGCTGGGGACTGGCAGTGGGGGCAAAGTGCCTGGTACCTAATAACCATCTCTTATGGACTGAATTATTCCCCTCCAAATAAAAAAAAAAAAAAAAGACACGTTGAAGCCTGCTACAGACTCAGTGCTTCTGTCCCCCTAAAATTCACATGTTGGAGTTCCAACCCCCAATGTGATCGTTTAAGGGGGTGGGGCCTTTGGAAGGCAATTAAGTCATGAGCCATCCTGAACGGGATGAACGCCCTTATAAAATCGACCCCAGAGAGCTTCCTCACCCTTCTGCCATGTGAGGACACAGCAAGAAGGCAGCCATCTATGAATTAGGAAACCGTCTCTGATGAGGCACTGATCTTGGCCTTGGTCTTGGACTTCCCAGCCTCCAGAAATGTGTGAAATAAATGTTTATTGTGTAAGCCATCAGTCTGTGGTATTTGGCTATTGTATCCTGAACAGACTAAGACAAAGTCCTAACTCCAAGCACCTCAGTATGCAACCTTATTTGGAAATAGGGTCATTACAGATGTAATGAGTTAAGATGAGGCCTAGGGATAGCTTAGGATGGGCCCCTGATTCGACAAGACTGGTATCCTTATATGGAGACAGCCACGTGAAGACAGACATATAAGAGAACACCACGTGTTAAAGAAGACAGAGATTGTATTCCTGTAGCTGAAGCCAAGGAATGTCCGTGATTGCCAGCAACCCATCAGAAACTAGGGAGAGATAAGGAAAGATTCCCTCACACACGTCAGATGGAACATGGCTGTGTCAGTACCTTGATTTCACACTTCTAGCTTCTGGAACTGTGAGGCAATCAGTTTCTGCTGTTTGGAGGCACCCGGTTTGTGGTACTTTGTTAAGCAGCTCTAGAAAACCAATAGAGCCCCCAGTAAGTGCTACGGCCTTCTTCGTTTGCTTCCCTGGGCCTCAGTCTAGTACCCTGAAACGCGGGTACGTGCTCCTTCATAGGATGCCGTAAGAACCCCACGTACGGAATCTCATGTGACAGGCCCGGATTCTTCTGAAATAGATAAGTGAATCATGGTCTGGCCTAGAGCGGCACAGATCTGTGAAAAGGCTTCTAGATAAATACAAAACAGACCACTGAAAGATAAGTAACGCCTCCAGCCAAGGCACCAACTGAAACCCGTCTTGACGTTCTTCTGCCTTCCCCAGTTAAACAATGCTGAACCTCTGAAGGGGACGGCAAGGTGAACCATCACTCCTACTGAAAAGTTCCACCCCAGCTTTTGAGCTATACATATTGAGTTTCATTAAGACATTGTCGTCGTGGAATATAAAGTTAATCAATAATGGGCAGCTCTTTTGCATATTAATTAGCCAACTGTGCAAAAATAAAAAATAGATCCAACTCACCCTCCCTCTCGGGGGGGGAATGCCAGGATGAGCTCACTTTGTTGGGAGTCACGACAGCAGCTCCCAAGAACCATGGCGTTCTGGCGGGACCCGGGTGTAGGCGACCTGTGCCATTTTGTGGTCTTAACCACCCACCCCCTGTCACCCTGCCCATATGGGAATACGCCTTGGATTAGTCCCGGAGCTGAACAGTCTCGGCCACAGCTCACGGCTTGGCAAGTCACAGCCGTCAGGGCCTGTAAGGAGCCATGTGTCAAAGAGGCCCAGGGCAGAGGAAAAGCATGGGTTTTGGAACCGGGCAGGTCCATGTTTGAAATCAGTTTCTAGGGGCGCCTGGGTGGCGCAGTCGGTTAAGCGTCCGACTTCAGCCAGGTCACGATCTCGCGGTCCGTGAGTTCGAGCCCCGCGTCAGGCTCTGGGCTGATGGCTCAGAGCCTGGAGCCTGTTTCCGATTCTGTGTCTCCCTCTCTCTCTGCCCCTCCCCGTTCATACTCTGTCTCTCTCTGTCCCAAAAATAAATAAATGTTGAAAAAAAAATTAAAAAAAAAAAAAAAAGAAATCAGTTTCTACTACCTCTTATATGCATGGCCTTAGGGAAGTCCCTTAACCTGTCCCAGCCTCTATTTCCTCATCTGCCAAAAACAAAACACCAATCTTGCAGACATATTAAGGGATGAAATGAGATTATGTAAAGAGGCTCATGTGGTACCCGACCTATAATAACTATTCAGTAAATAACCTGTATTATTTGAGCACATATTGTTAAATGAATAATTATTTAATAGAACTTAATACAATAGCACTTGTTATTAAATAAGTGATTTTCATTATTATCTTCCTGGGACACTGAGATATATCACAGGCACGAGCCACTGAAGGCTCTCAAAGCAAGCCGTCATCCTGAGACAGTGGGCCTGTTCCCTTATCTTTTGGTTTGGGATGAGAAAGAGCAAAGCAGTCCTTGACAGCCAATTTCACCAACTTCAGAGGGGGGCGCTGACTGTGACTAAGACAAAGGCAAGACCCCTCTGCAATCATGTCTGATACTCAACAAAAATGGAACATTGTCCAAACTGCAAAATGACTGAACATCCCCCTATCCTGGATAATATGAGTGACTGGTGCTTCTTTTCCAGTTACAACTTGATTTTTTTTTTAATGTTTATTTACTTTTGAGACAGACAGAGTGCAAGTCGGGGAGGGGCAGAGAGAAATGGAGACACAGAATCCGAAGCAGGCTCCAGGCTCTGCGCTGTCAGCACAGATCACAATGCAGGGCTCGAACTCCTGAACCCTGAGATCATGACCCGGGCCAGAGTCAGGCGCTTAACCGACGAGCCACCCAGGTGCCCCTCCAGTTACAACTTTAACCTCACGTCATTCTTTCTGGCTTCTACATAAGATTTAAGACACACAGGCACAGAGTTACTCCTACTGCCTG
This sequence comes from Felis catus, assembly GCF_018350175.1. Taxonomy (NCBI): domain Eukaryota; kingdom Metazoa; phylum Chordata; class Mammalia; order Carnivora; family Felidae; genus Felis; species Felis catus. Next base: position 53,415,155 of record NC_058377.1, on the reverse strand, counting down.
ACAGTATCCAATCCAGAACAAAGCTCCACTTCCTTGAACCCACCCCTAAATAATTTAACACAGGGCCAACCCTGTACTGAGGCACCCAATGCCCCCCCCCCCCCGCCCCCGCCATAGTGTGCATTTGCCCTCACTGCCAAGAGTCTAGAAACCTCACTCAACCACAGGGGAGCTACGGGTGGTCTTTGGCTGGAGGGCATTAAAGATATTTTGATGTTTCCATGCCCTAACAGAGAGGCTGACATAGTCAAGGGGTCTGGAACTTTCACACCTGAGCACCAGGTAAGGCTCTCCCCTGGCCTGTTTCTGAACCAAGCAGGCATCCTTGTCCCACAGTCTCCAAGCTGCCCCTCTCCCTTGGCCATCGGAACTCCTGAAAACTGTGTTCCAGGATTGGTAGGGGTGCAGGGCTACTGTGGTACCCTTTCTTCTTGCTGCGTTCCTGTCCCCACTCTCCCTGGGCAGGTACTCAGAGCTGCAGGGAATCTTAGCAATCATTTTATTCGGGGGCAGGTTTCTTCTGCCGATTCTCTGACTGCTGGCCACCCAGCACTCACGCAACACTATGCAGATCCTGTGCAGGTATGTGGTGCTCTTCCTTGGCCCGTGAGCCCCTGGGGCCAGAGCCCATATCTGCTTCACCACAGCGTTCGTGCCACACTAGCACATGTTGCTGAATGGGTACAGGGGGGCATGTGGCTTCACGATCCCTCCGGCCCCCAGTTCATCCGCGCGACTGCAGCCCAAGGAGTGTGGCCCCAAGGCCCCACTGCAGGAGCGTTCAAACGTGCTTCTCTTTTTCCTGAGGAAGATCCATCAGTTCACTTTCTCTGCTCTTTCACTGCTCTAGTAGTGGGCTCTCTGTATCAAGTGATGTCTTATAAAGTTCATAACCACACGATGAGAGTTATCACATGAAAGATGAACAGTCAAGGGCTACAAAGCTGCCCTGAGAAGGACACACTGGGTGGTCTGATAGGGTGACTCACAAGCTGCATGGGACTCAGGCAGAGAGACTCACGCAGAAGAGTTAACGCAAAGGACCGAGCCTGCCACCTTAGAAAGGTCAGCTTGCAAGGCTGGCCCATGGCTGGGGTCTGGGTAAACAGGTCCTTACCTGACATGAAACCTGCCCTAAATGTTAAGAGTGGCTTTGGGCTGCCTGGGTGGCTCAGTCAGTTAAGCATCCTACTTCGGATCAGGTCATGATCTTGTGGTTCAGGGGTTCGAGCCCCGTGTTGGGCTCTGTGCTGACAGCTCAGAGTCTAGAGCCCACTTCAGGTTCTGTGTCTCCCCCTCTCTCTGCCCCTCCCCCGCTCACACACACTCTCTCTCTCAAAAATAAGTAAACATTAAAAAAAAAAAGTGGCTTGACCATACCTAGACAGTGTGTATAAATAATGAGCATCTTCCTTCTGAGAGTCTAAAATTTGGGCCTGAGTTAGGCAGAAGGCACCTATGTGACCAGCCGTCTGATGAAATCTTTCGGCAAACGGCCTCTTTTGAGCTTCTTGGTAGAGAGCACTTTGCATGTCATTACCACTCATTGCTGGAATCAGGCCCATCCCGAGTGACTCTGCTGGGAGAGGACTCTTGGAAGCTTGTGCCTGGTTTCCTCCAGACTTCACCCTCTGCACCTTTTCCCTTTGTTCGTTTGCTTTGTATCCTTTTGCTGTAATAAGTCTTAGCCATGCGTCTAAGTATGCCGAGCCCTGTGAGTCCTTCTAGGGACTCACTGAGCCTTGGGCACTGCCCCCTGCACACATGCATGGGCTCCAAGTTCAAAGGTCCCCTGACAGGGTTCAAAGTCAGGGTGTGGGCTCAGGTGCCCTAGACCAGGGAATTGATGTGCTAATTTATAAAATGTTGGGTATTAAAGGACATCGTGAGCTATTACACACTCCCCAAATGTGAGTAATAATGGCCCAGCGCCACAGCCGACTTTTGAAGAGCTTTTTAAATCTAGCTGAGGGAAAAAAGTGACACAATTATTTTCTCCAAATAAAATGCATCTTTTAGCACTGCTAACTCTAGCGTGGAGGTAATAAATTATCGAAAGTTGTGGACGTATGTAGAAAGAAGGGTGAATCCTTTGGACTTGAGCAGTTTCCCTCTTTTTTTTTGCTACCATGTAAGGCCACAGGACTGGAGAGATGCCCGCAGTACCTTACTTCTAATGGGTTGTCTACCTTCTGACTTAGCCCATTTGGTTCCTATTGAAGAGTCTCCTCCGCATTTTCACAGCCCGGTTCACACCCATCATGGCCCGGCTCTCCTCCCTCTTCCACCCTTCTGAGCAGCTGGAGTGGCAAACAATCTCCCTTTGTTTATACCACACTTCAAACCTGGTTTGCTCCATATGATTATTTGCTTTTTGGAGGCACATTCAGAAAAGCAATTTGTTTTGTAGCTAAGGTCCTACAAAGCTGAGCACAGAAAACTCATTTAGGAGCCAGGCTGCCGAGTGGCAGTGGAAAGAAAAGTGCTCTTCAGTATTTGGAACATAGAGGGTTCGGCTCTTTATTTGAAAGGAAGTTTCTTCCCGAACAAAGAGCCCAGGCTGAGATCCTTCTCCTAGTGCGACTGGGAGAAACGGGCCTGAGCAAAACCAGGCCCTGGTAGCTGGGGAGTCATCTTTGGCGGAAGGGGCCAGGCTGGGGCCAGCTGCCAGTTACAGTTTCGGACAACAGTGTGTGGGTGTGCGGTCAGAGGGACCTGGGGTTGAATTCCATCCCGACCACTTCCCAGCCGTGTGATCTCAGAGCACTTCCAAAACAATGAAGACACAGATATCTGCCTCCAAGGCTGCTGCAAATGTTGAACGGAATGTGAGAACACTTCGTAAATCACAAAGCGCCGCACAATTAATAACTACAACAGCCTAAGCTTATACGGCACTTCCTATGCACCAGGCACTATTCTAAGTGCTTTAACCCTCTGGGCTCATTTAATCCTATGAGGGAGACAGGAGAATTATTCCCGTTGTGCTGGCGAGGAAACTGAGGCATGGGGAGATTCAGAAACTCGCTTGTGTGACACTGTGTGACGCAGCTAGTAAGTTGAAGAGCTGGTGTTCAAATCCAGGCAGTCTGGCTCTCCGGAGTCTGTGCTTAAAGGTGTGAATTACCAAGCATTTTGTTTTTGTTTTGTTTCATTTTGTTCGAGGGGATGGTCTTGCATGCTGGCACCTTTTTAACTCAGAAAACCGCTGGCACTCATCCCCTCGAATAGTTTTGCATTCCTGTCTCCCCGAGGCAGCACGGGCAGGGGTAAGAGCTTTGGATTTCAACAGCCCTGTGTTAGGTATCAGCTTTGTGACTTCCTGGCTGGCAAGTTACTTAAGCTTTCGAAGCCTGTCTTAGTCAGCTTGGGCTGCCATAACAAAATACCACAGCCTGGCTTCGACAACAGAAATACGTTTTCTCACAGCTCTGGAGGGTGCCAGCATGGTTAGGTTCTGGTGAGAACTCTCTTCCTGGCTTGCAGATGGCTGCCTTCCTGCTACGTGCTCACATGGATCTTCCTCCCTGCACGTGCATGGAGACAGCCACGTCTCCCTCTTCCTCATCCTCTAAAGGCACTAATCCCACCACGAGGGTGCCACCTTCACGACCTCATCTAAACCTAATTACCTACCATCACACTAGGGGTGAGAGCTTCAGCATGTGAATTTAGGACACCACTTCAGGCACAGTGGCGCGAGGGGCAATTTCATCACAGCAGAATGGGAAGAACAAACTCTGTCCTGTTGGTTGACGTCCTCACCTCGATCAGGGAAAGCGTTTGCCCCCTTTGACCTCTCCCTGCTTAAACCTTTTGTGTGGTTCCCTACGACCTTCAGGGGAAAGGCTGAGCTCTTGAGCCAGCAGTTTTCAGCTGTCCTCTGCCACGATGGGGCCCAGTCTTTCTCTCTGGCCTCATCTCCTCTTAATCCCCACTGGCTCAGCCAGGACAAGCTGTTTGCTATGTCCCGAACAGTGCACACGGCCGGGTGTCAGACCTGAGGCTTCTGACTGCTGGCTGAATGCTCCTTATCTTCACCATTGCTGCTCCCTGCCATCAGAAGAGGTTGGGAGCAACCTCTTGGGAGTTGAGTGGCTCCCTGCCACTTTGGGAAGAGTGTAGGGGAGGGCCTGGCTTTCTCTGAGACCTCTCCCCTGAAGAGGTATGTTGTGGGGTTTGCCCGGAGTCTGGATCCACATCCTGTGAGTAAGCACTGTTAACCTCTCTGCCCTACGCTTCATGTATCAAGCTCACATGAACTCCCAGGAGCCCCTCCTCACACTGTCACATGTTCCACATGCTTCTCTCTGGCCCAAAGTCAAAGGAAAGAAAGCATTGCTATACTGTAGTCAGTCTGTTTGGGTTGATTAGTGTGTAATTAAATTTGTAACAAGCATCCCTGGGTCGGGGGAAGGCAAATTTTACTTAACACGCTAGCTGCCTGTGGTGCGCATGTAGATGTGCCCAGGTCCCTCTCCGGTTGCCTTTGTGCTGAGTAGAGAGATTCAGCTGGTTAGGTGAACGCAAGGATGGCTCTTCCAGTCCCCTGTATCTTCCTGAGTCAGCTCTTCCTGTCTGGGGGGTGCCTTTCCTGCTGTCTTCACAGCTCACCGTTACCCTAGGGCATGTTAGTCACCCCACTGGCCATTCTCATAGGAGAGATGGCTGGGGTCTACAAACCAGGGATGCCGGCTCTATCATCATTCACGCCATGTGACGATGGGCAAGTCGATCTGATCCCAGAGCCCAGCCTCCTTCTACTGAATCGTGAGGCCCTGACAAATCTATACTCATTCTCAGTAAGGGGGCCTTAGAAGTACCGATGTCAACAGTTTTTGGACAAGACTGTGACATCATGGATTGTGGAATCTTCAACCTAAGGGGTTCTTGAAGGAAAGGAATTGATGTGCACAAAGCCCTGCTATGTGCCAGGTACCATTTTTTAGTTTTAAACTTTCTTTTTTTCTAACTGAACCCCTCAGTAAGAAACACATTGTAGGTGATGACCTAGTTGACCTAGTGCAGGTGCTGTGTGTAAAGGATAATTAAAATAAAAATTCACAAACTGACTTTCCTCACTATGTGCTATGAACTCTATTCTGCTCCTCTCGGTTCTCTCTGCTAATACTATTTTAAATGATTGTGCTGAGCCACAGCCTTTATTTCGGGATTGGTCGTGACCCAGTTTGGAAAACACAGTATTGACCCCTTCGTGTGCACAGTCACCTTTCAGCCTCGTTAGAACTTTAGGAGGTAGGCACATGTTCATTGCCACGATACAGATGAAGAAACCGAGGCCCGGTGAGATCCAGTAGGTTGCACAAAAATCACCCGATTCCTGAGCGGCTAAGCTGGGATTCTGAGTTCAACCCCAAAGCCCATTCTCCTTCCAAATCATCTTGCTGCCCGAGATTCCAATAACCTCATCTGGTTGACGGGAAAACTAATACCTGGAGAGGAGTGGCTTGCTCAGGGTCACACTGGGACTGGTGACAGAGGCTAAAACTGAAACCAGGTTTGTCCCTGGACTCCACACACCCTGGCACTGGAACGAGGCTCCTGTGGGTAAGGGCGCTCTTTCCCCACCACCAGTTACTCCCTTCCCCCCTGAAGTCATCCTGGATTAGATGCAGTTGAAACAGGCCCAGGATCCATTCTCCCGGGACAGAGCTGGGCTTACTGATGGGAAAAAAAAGATGCCTGGAAAACGTCTTCTGGTAGGAAGTTTGTCACTGTGCACATCATCGCTTCCAATGAGTTGAGAATCGTGTTGGCTCAAATTGAAAGCAAAACTGTGGTTTGCTGTACCTCTCTGCACACGGCGGGTCCTAACCTAGTTTCGAGAATGCAATCTATCTTAATTTAGCATAGCTTTGAATCTCCCTATCTCGCTTTTCCTCTTCCCAGTGCGGAAGCAAGGTGCTCTTGTATTAGCGTGTTCTGCCCACCAGGGAGAGCAATGAAGCTCGCCAGTGCCCCGCGGACTGGGGAGCATTGAAACTGGGCCAGGACTCCTTAAAGTCCCCTTGCAAGAAACTCCCAAGAGCAACACTGTCCGTGGCTGTCAGATACTGGCTTCCAGATCCTAGGCAATTCTAGCAGACGTGAAGCTACGGAGGGGAGGCCCTGTGTCACACTTCACCAAGGCAGTTTGAGGCACCCGGGCAGAAGGAAGGGTTTTATGGAAATATGGCTGAAGGGAAGCCAAGATAATAACAAAACAAGATGGTGCCAAGAGTCTCATGTGGGAGGTCAGGCAAGGCTGGGAGTGGGAGTCAGGCAGCAAGGTCAGCAGCGGGTCGGAGGGTGGGACGAGGGACGGGCAGGGGGGTTGGCTCATAGCCACGGCCATGAGAGAGCACGGGGTGTGGCACGGGACAGGCCAGTACTCAAGGACCCGGCTGCTGGGCCAAAGGAGCTGTGAGGCTAGGAGAAGGGTCAAACGTGTCCCTCCCCTGAGAGTACCCGGGAGCCCATCTCGGTCACAGAATCTGAGTATGGAGGTCTTCCTCGCTGCTACAAGGCCCTGGAGGGACCAGGGAAGAGGTGGCTTGTTCCCTTCTCCAGGCCCAGATACGGTCTTCACTGCCTCCACGCTTCCTCTTTGTCTTAGCCCCCATCCTCTCTCTCTGGATTATAGCAATAGCCTCCTACGTTGACATGGCCCACTAGAGTCTACTCTCAACAGAGCTTCCAGAAGGCTCCTGTCTTAGCATCAATCAGAACCTGTCGCTCCTCAGCTCAGGACCCTCCCGCGACTGCTCCTGCAATGGCCTGCGCCACATCTTTGACATCTCCCCTACCCTGGCCATACTGGTCTCATTGCTACTTTTCACACAAGCCAGATACACTTCTGCCTCAAGGCTTTTGAACCTGCCCACCCTTCTGCCAGGATTGCTTTTCTTCCAGATGTCCTCACCACTTACTCCCATGCCTACCTCAAACGTCACCTTCTCACTGAAGCCTTCTTCGGCCACCATGTTTAGAACCGCAACCTTGCTCTCACCCTGGAATTCCCTCTCCCCTTTTTCATAACATCTTGCAGCATTTAGTTTTTACACTTGTTTATCATCAGTCTCCCCACTGAGCAGTGGGTGGTTTCATCTGTATCGACCATGCTGGGACCCCAAGACCTAAAACAGTAACTGGAACATAGTAGGTGCTCAATAAATAGTTGTTAAATGACAGGATCCTGCTCACTCTCCAACCTCCCCTCCGAACACATCCCCTTCCCATATTCTCAGTTATACTCCTATCTTCTAACTTCGTGGGACACACCTTTTACTTGTCCACCTTCATGCCCTGTCTACAGACAACGCCCTTTCTTCCCCCTTTTCACCTGTTAGTCTTTTCCACCCCTCAAAGCCCAGTGGCCAGCACTTCTTCCATAAAACCTTCTCAGATACCTTCTGGTTGGAATTTTTCTCTTAAACCTCTATGATCCCTACTCTAAATGTCTTTTGTCCAGCAGGTCACAATCTGAGAGTGGCCTGGTATGATCTCTAGCTCCACATCAACTCTAACAGGTTATGGATTCGGTTTCTTTTCTGCAAGCTTCTCACATTGACAAAGAACATTATGTTCTGAAAACAGCTAGAATCACCTCCTAGATTATATATATATATATTGTACACGTTGAACTAATAAAAACATGTTTCTTTTTTTTTTTTTTTTTAAATTTTTTTTTCAACATTTATTTATTTTTGGGACAGAGAGAGACAGAGCATGAACGGGGGAGGGGCAGAGAGAGAGGGAGACACAGAATCGGAAACAGGCTCCAGGCTCCGAGCCATCAGCCCAGAGCCCGACGCGGGGCTCGAACTCACAGACCGCGAGATCGTGACCTGGCTGAAGTCGGACGCTTAACCGACTGCGCCACCCAGGCGCCCCTAAAAACATGTTTCTATAAAACAGAACAAACTGTGGAGTGCAGTGGCTAGGAAAGATCACGGGTATTGGGGAGAGGTGGATTTGGACTCAGACCCTGGTTCTGCCATTTACTAGCTGTGCAACCTTCAGCAAGTCACCTCTCTGAATCTGTTTCCTTGGCTGGAAATTGAGGAAAGGCTAAGAGTTAATGGGCTTGTTGTCTCTATGTTCCTTCTAGCTCCTGGATTCTCAGATTCTCGGGTTCTCTAATAGGCTGTTTCCAATCTTTTTTTTGGAAGTTGGGGCCTTACAGCACTCATTGTCCATGGATAGCTGCCCAGGTGGAGAGTCGAATTCCCGAATTCCTCCGAGTTCCTGAAAGGGAGTATGGGCAGCTCATGAGGCAGAAGTGCAGTCAAACCCAGCTGTCCAACTTCTCAGGCTGAGGGAGCCTGGCTTCCTACCTTAGAAGATGGAGCCTTATGCACACAATGGCTGGGTAGCCGCAGTTTCTGGCCTCTCAGGGAATTAATGATAGATATGCTTATAGATTTTTTAAACCAAGTCTCATGAGCATGGGGCTACGGAGGGTAGAGGATAAATTGAGTTAAATTGGTAATGAGCTTCTTTCTCACTGTGCTTTGGAGATGCTCCCCTAATCTTCTGACTCTGAATAAGCAATCTGGCTGCCTAATTAGGTTAACCAATAATTTCCCTTTTGACACCCAGGCTGCTTGATACTTTTGGGGTAACTGTGATTCTGTTCATCATTTCTTTTCTAAATGCATTTCTCAATTTGCCTCTGGGATTAAAGCACAGAGTAAATTCTCACAATTCCCCAGACCACCCCCCGCCCCCCCGGCCTGCCTCTTCACATGCCTCTAAGCCTCTCCTGGTGCAATTTTCTCTACCGGGAATGCCTCTCTCTAGATCCCTGATGCTCAGTGAAATCCTACTTGGCCTTCAAGCCCACGTGTATAACAAGAGTGAGATGAAGGAATGAGCCTTTGCACCCTCAGGGTAAGACCAGTGGCTACTTTTACCATCATTCCACAGCTCCTTAAAAAATTAATATCGATAGCCAGCATCAGTCAAGGACCAACACAGACTGCATGCTTCACAGGTGTAGCGTAGGCTCATAGTAACGCATCAAGGAAAGAAGACATGCTGAGTCTGTTTTCTTTTAATTATTGTGGTAAAACATACATAACCCTTTTTTTTAATGTTTATTTATTTTTGAGACAGAGCGCGAGTGGGGGAGGGGCAGAGAGCGGGAGACACAGAGCCCGACGCGGGGCTCGAACCCACGGACCGTGAGATCATGACCTGAGCCGAAGTCGGACGCTTAACCGACTGAGCCACCCAGGCGCCCCAACATACATAACCCTTTAAACCAGTACAATCCAGAGGCATGAAGTACATTCACCTTGTTGTGTGACCGTCACCTATTCATCTGCAGAAATTTTACAGCATCCCTACCTGAAACTCCGCATCCATTAAACCCTAACTCCCCATTCCCTGCTCTCTTGGCCCCTGGTAACCACCGCCACATTGTCTTAGAAATGAGGAAGCCGTGGCTTGGGGAGCCGAGGGGCCTTGCCCAAGGTTTCAGAGCTGGACAGGGCACAATCAGGAGAGGAGAGCAGAGCTCCTCATTAGACTCCAGAACTGCTGCTTTTTCAACCCTGCAACAGTGCCTGCTATACCTCCGCTGTAGACAGAGACCCAAGGTCGTCCTACCTCCACCTCCCTGCTATTCATCTAGACTCCTGACTCCAGAATCATGCCCAGCACACTGAGGGAGCTTGGGAGAGGTATAGAGCAAATTACAATATGCATCTACAACAGAGACGTTGTTGTCAGACTGACCCAGCAGTTGGGAACGGAGCTCGAATCGCAACCTTTGCTTTCTAAAAACATTTATTGATGCCAACTGTGTGCCTGGCCTGGTGCCAACTTCTCCATGCCGTCCCCTAGCCTGCTGGCCCCACTCAGCAGAGGAGGCCCGAGGGCTGGCTCTGCCTGACGGCCGTGGTGCAGAAAATTTGTGTTTACATTACCCAGTCAATTCTGTATTTATTTTGGATATTAAGCAGTGACATAAAAGCTGCTGACATTAACCTTCAGGGGCAGAAACTGGCTTTAATGGACCCCATAAAAGTTATTATTGATGGCAGCTGCATGCAGCATCGCCATGACCTCAGCAAAACCCTCCACCACTATCAATACTGTTGACAATTACTATTGACTAATGTGAAGCTGGGTGGGTAGGCAGAGTTGATGTTCCTTCCTGTGGCTGGAAGTTGCTGGAGTTACTCTGCATTTCACATTTGGTAAAGATCTCTGAGAACGTGGTCACGTATTTTTGGTGGCCTCAACTGAGAGTCTAACACTCGCTGATTCAAATGGAGGTGGGCAAGGAGCTCAGATTATAGGACTGAAAGATCTGAGTTCCCACCCACCCAAGCTTTGGTGACCTGCTGACTTCCCAGCTCCACCATCTCCGCCAGGAGACTCTTTGGAGCCTCAGTTTCCCCATCTGGGAAATGGGAATGACATGGCACTGTCATGAGGATTAAAGGCAATCACACATGAGCGGTGGCTTGACACATGATGGGCCCTCTGTACGGCTCCCCTGTACTTCTGGAAAGCGGTCACACTCTGAGGTGTCTGGCTAACGTACCCAGTGCGATAGGGTCCCGTTCTGGTGGCAAGACCCAAGTTCTCATCAAAGAAGGAGAACTAGGGGAGGGGATGAATGTGAGACAGAGAGAGGAGGGCAGAGGAGGGAGAAGGAGATGGGAGGGGCATGGAGAAGGGAGGGAGAGCAGACAGGACAGAACCAGACTCCTGGGTAGGGCCTGGTGTCAGCTCTTCCCCCTTCATTCCCAGAGCCCCGGTCCTCAGCTGTAAGTTGGGGAGACAACGGGGCACACAACAGCACTGTCAACTTCATCAGTAGACAAAAGGGAGCCATTCCTACGGCTCACGTACTGTCAGTATGATTCACTGTCACTATTTAGACCCGAGGATAACAAAGCTGTTAGCGGAGCTTTCCACCGAGGGGCAAGTGGACAAGCACGTGGGCAGCTGTGGGTGTCTGGGCTTGGGGAGTCCAGGCCTGGAAGGGCTGCGGAGGTCGGGGGATCTCTGTTAGAGTCACCTGTCCACCTCCTTCGCCTGCCTGTCTTCCTCGAGCACAGCGAGGCTTGAGTGCGGCAGCCAGTGTTGAAACAGACCATCGGAAGAGAAGGAAGAGGTGGCCCGGCCAGGGGAAGCAGGCAGCCATTTCCCGTCCCCGTTATCAATTTCCCGTCCCTGTTATCAAAGGCTGAAGCTCTTGAGGCTCCTCGACCATGTCATTATCACCCAACAGAGGCTTAATTCAGCTCTAATTCAGCTCTCAGGGAATATACAATAATGTGGGCGGCGTGCACCTCACTCTGTCATGACTTTGTGGAAAAATGATCATTTGTCACCACGGCCAGAAGCCTGCAAAAGAGCAAACAACCTAAGTACTTCGCTGCAGAGGAAACTCACGGTCACTAGGGCTACAAGAATAAAGACCTTAGAGTCATAAAGGCCTGAGTTCAAATCCTGCCTTGCTAGTGATGTGACTTCTGCAGGTATCTTAACCTCTCAGTGCCATAGTCTCCTTATTCTGCGCAATGGGGATGACACAACCTACCTCAAAGCAGTGTTCCTGGGGGGAAATGAGATCCTAGAACTAAAGCATCAGCACTGCTTGGGGGCCGCTGGTTAGCAGCAGCGGCTGACTGCTAACGTTGCTATTATCATATTACCATTTTCTTCTTGTGAGCCTCCATCTTAACACAAGCACTTCAGATCACAGAATCCCAGATCTAGAAGGGCTTGCAGGTCCTTCAGCTCAGCTCTTCCCCAAAAGTGTTCATTAGAACACCGAACCCATCAGATGCTCTGAGAGCAAAGTGTTCCACGCTCACATCAATTTGGGGGATGCTGCGTATGTCTCTCCTTGGTGGTTTACCCATTAGCAGGCACGTTAATAGATTAAAGGCTCTGAGAAGTCCTGCAGCAAAGAAATCGGCTTAAAACAACATATGTTTCCTACATTATTTGACCACAGGGCACTTTCCTGCTGTCATCCCCATCCCACCCTAAGAACTATTAACATTCTCAGATACAGGAAATGCTGATTTTGTTTAAAACTACTTATTTTACAGATGAGGAAAAGGAAACAGAGGTCCAGAGAAAGAATCCAACTTATCCAGCGCCACACTCCGGGTCAGTAATGGAACTGAGGCTCCCTGCCTCCTGATCAGAGACCATTTTCTCTATAAAGGCCTTACATATCAAATCCGTGCTCTTGTTCAGTGCATGGCAAGACTGGGGGGCAAAGGGGCTGCTGCCTTGGCTTGGGCCTTGGTGGGAAGCTGGGAAGGTGGGAAGGTGGGAAGGTGGATGGCTTGTCACTGCAGAGAGGGGGATCTCCCTCGCTGCTGAGGTCATTGTCCTCCTCACAGGGCAAGGGAGGGTGACAAGGCCAAGCCAGTATCCAGGCACTGCTGCTCCCTCACCCCTCAGACAGGTGCACAGGCTCCCACAGGAAAACTTCCGAGCTCTCTGGGAGGGCTGGTGGAATGGATATTTGGAACTCTGCTGCACCTGACTCTTTAAGGAAATAAATTTCCCACCTGACCCTGACCTTACCTAGTCTCCTGACCGACTCAAATCTGGGACTCTGTTGTGTATAACCTAGCTAGAGCATCCTTCTCAGAGATTAACCTGCCTAAGCCTTCACCTCTGACCTGGTCTCCACCCTCACCCCCCTCCCCAACACACGCCTCTGGGGAAGCCTGCACAGGAATTAGGAGGATCCTGCACTCGGAGCTGGAAACCAGTAGGGGGCACTGGTGCCTGGCTCGGCCTTTCCAGTTTTCACTCCCATTGCCCTTCCCACCCTGGTATGGAAGCACTAGCACATCCCCTTCCTGGACTTCTGAGACCACAAGCCCTCCCCACTCCCCTGGGCAGAGGGGCTGTCCCAGTCTCCACTCCCCTCCCCAAGGCTGTGCTGCCAGACCCAGCAGCGGCTTCCTCAGTTCTGGCCCGGGTCCATAAAGCTGCCCAGAGTGTGGCTGGGCACAAAGCACCGGAGAAGGGAGACCGCAGGGCTGCAACTAACCCAGAGCCCCTCAGACATCTGCCAAGGAGGTCCCAAAAGTAAAGAGGGAAATTCTGAAACCGGGTTCCCGCCCTTCCCCTGTACAAGGAGACGTGTGAACGAGCTGCCATCTTTTTCTCCCACAACATCTCTTGGGCCTTGGAGGAAGGGGTGCAGAGGTGAGGGTGTGATCGAGCCCAGAACCTGCACGTCCCCAGATCTGCACATGAGATCGGGGGAGAGCTGGAGCAAACCCTCAGGCTTTGAGTTACCCCAACATGACAGTTTTTGTTCAAGGCCGTCCTCTGACCAGCCTGAAATATGGGGGGAGGGCGCCCCCGGTGGAGCCCCCCCAGGACTGCTGGGCACCTGGAGGCTGGAGACGGAGAGGGATTCAGGAAGGACCAGACACGGCTGATGCAACAGAGAACAAGCTGCTTCAGATCCGTTACCGCTGCCCCCCCTGCCCCCACCACAGGCACCTTGCAAGTAATAACCCTGTGCCTGAGGCACCTCCCAATCTGAACACCCGGAAACAAAGAGCAGCGACCCAATCTCTGCTGTGTCACCAGTGGGTAGGTGTTTTGTGTGACCGTGCAAAAGGCTCTGACTTTTGACCACTGAGAGCAAAGCAATTTTTCACCACCTTTACCGGAGCCCCGAGCGATGGAGCAGAAAATCAATATTGTAATTAAAACCCCGGCACCTGGCACAGGCCAAGGTGGCCACTCACCGGTCTCGGTGTTCTCGTGCTCAGTGTCGGTGAGCGTGAGGTTGGAGTTGGCCCGGCTGGACAGGCAGGAGCTGCGCCCTGACCGTGTGCTCCGGCCCCAGAGCCGCACGGGATGCTCAGGGGACAGTACAGTGTCGGCCTCAACGTCGGCATCAGAGCTGGCCCCCATGGAGTAGCCGCAGTGTGGGAGGCCTATGTCTGTCCGGTACAGGGTGCCGTGAGGGGGCGTCACCTCTCCCAGGCCTAGCTCACGCAGGGTGAAGTTGGCTCCTGGGAGGAAATGCAGGTAAGCTTGGTTAGGGTCTCCTGAGCAGGGGTCTCCCCACCAGAAACCGGGCCGCCCACCCCAGGATTCACTGTTGTCTGGTGAGCTTGTGTGGTGTTCTGCCCACGTACCCCACTGCCGAAACGGCTCCTTCTGCCCCTCCCCCATCAGCCCACTTCCTTTGTGGGCCTCCACTTCCTTTAAGGCCAATGCACATGGCCCCTCCTTTGTGAGGTCTCCCCTAATTCCTACACCCTGGGCGGGAGTCCTTGCTTCTTCCTGTATTCAAGCCCATTCTGAGAGTCCTTGGCCCTGGTCATCCTGCACAGTAGAACCAAAGGCCTGACCCTTCTGCTGGTGATGACTTCAGCAGGGGCAGGGAACCTGTCATGCTCATTCCTAAATCCCTGTGCCTAGAACAAAATGTGGGACTCAGTAGGGGCTCAGGAGATGTCTGTTAAATTGAGCCTTAGGTCTCTTCTTCTGATCGAGAGAGGACTTGCCAGAAAGGAGCACTCCTGAGCCGAGTGGACGCCTAGTTGATGAGACGCAGATGGCTGCCCTGGGACCAGAAGGTCCTTTCTGGTCAAGTCGGGAAAGCCTAGAACACGACAATGAAGATGGTGACTGGCAGAGAAAAGGGGGCCCCAAGCAACACCACGGGCTTCCTCACGCTAGGCAGGGCCTGGACCATGGCGGGGATCTGCAGGCTTTGGAGCAGTCCAGGGAGCCAAGCACACAGAGCTGGATTGCGGAGAAGTCTTGAGGGCTCGGGGAGGCCTGGAAACATCCAGGACTGAGGTCAGTGAAGAGGTGGCTGAGGGGAGTTCACTGGGGGATTAGCATTTGAGCAACAAAGGGAATGGTAACTTCCAGGAAAGACACAGCCTCCGTGTTGCACCTGAATGTTGGCTCAACGTCTGTTCAAGGACGGCTTCCTCCGTATTTCTAGTATTCCCGTGAGTGTTTGGGGGATGAAGAAGAAGGGGTGGACAGAGGCATCAACAGTCCCATTCCAATTAAACCACTTCTCTGGGAAATGGCTTTATAATCAGGTAGCTCCCACATTTAAGCCGATTCCAACTGGCCGTGGGTTTACAGACAATGAGCAGGGCGTGGTGCCTGGCTTTCCAGGCAAGTGGGGGAGCTACAACCAAATACACGATGACAGGTGGAAGTCCAAAGAGGGGAGATCCATGGAGAATGTTCTGGGAACACACAGGCAGAAGGTGGGAGCTCAGAGGACAGGTTTGCAGATGAGAGTGAACTTGGAGAAAGGAGTAAAGAGGGGAGCATAGACGCCTGAGCTTTGAAGGATTCCTGCAACCAGGGCCAGGGCTCACTGGGAAAGCCTGCAAAGCCAGGATCTGCCAGAGAACAGGAGGGGAGCCAGCAGGGAGAGCCATGCACACCATGGTGTGCATCAGTCTGCAAAGAAGCCCTGTGCTCCCGAGCGTCCCGGTCAGCTCTGGGCCCAGACCTCTGTACTGACACAGAGTGCATGTTCTGTAGAAGTTTCAAGAAAACAGGCAGACACACTCTGGCAGTACTTTGGGGGATGGATAAAGAGAGGGAAAGAGTGGGGGAGGAGGGACCAGCGGGGCCGCTGGGAAAATAGGAGCTGCAGTGGAGGCAGGGTGCCCCAATCCTGTGGCTTAGGCGGTTCATGTTGTTCCAGCCTTAATATGAGGTTAAGGTCATGAAATAGTTCTACACTGGCTGGCAACTGATGTCCGGGCCCACCCAGTGCCCCCGGCCTCCGCCCTGTCTACTCTTGCCCCTCCCCATAAACAACCCCCAGCCTCCCCATGATGTGGCACAGCAGGGACCTCTGGGCTCCGCTCAGTGGCCAGGCCTTCTGGTTGGTCAGGGTATGGGTCAGACCGATGTCAAATATTTTGAATATCCCCTATGTGCCATCCTCTGGTCTGCCCTCCCTCTGTGCCCTCCTTCTAAGTAGAAGAAACTCCACATTGGAGACAAATCCCCTGTCTGCTTTCCATCCTCTCTGCACACCATACTCACTGCTTGCCCCATTTACCTCTCTCTGATCTCCCTTCTCCACCCCTATCTTGTCCCCTGCCTCTGTCCCAGCTCATGCTTGCCCCATTTACCTCTCTCTGATCTTCCTTCTCCACCCCTGTCTTGTCCCCTGCCTCCATCCCAGCTCATGCTCCTGCCCTGATGGGCTGGACCTCTCAAGGAAAGCCAGTCACACATCAGAAGAATGTGAAATAAACAGCCCAGGCTGCATCAGTTTCCATGTGGCTTGCCCTATATACCCTTTTAAGCAGCCAGAGGCAGCGTGAATACGAGTGAGCTGAGAGATCTGTGGACGGAGAAGTGCAACGTGATGGCTGACTCTGAGGGCTCAGCGATCCCTTGGAGCCGGCTCAGCCCCTCTGCAGTGTGAGCTTAGGAGATTTATTTCCCCAAATGTGGGAAGTCCTTATGATCTGTTGACTTTATGGCCTTTTGGCGTCTTTCATGAGGATCCCAGGATACAGGCTGACATATCACCCTGCTCAACCTTGACTTGTGTGATCTTGGGCTGCTGCAATCACCTAAGCCACAATGTTCTTGTCTTTAAAGTGGGGGTGATAATCTATGACCTGCTAGCCTCACAGAATTTTTAAAGATCTCGGGAGGTAATGGGTGGGGGAGTACTCTCTAAACTGTCATGGCCATGTCTGCCTATGAAATGGGAATGATTCTTATTTAAAATTTGTAATGTTTATTTATTATTTTTGAGAGAGAGAGAGACATGAGCAGGGGAGGGGCAGAGAGAGAGGGAGATACAGAATCCAAAGCAGGCTCCAGGCTCTGAGCTGTCATCACAGAGCCCAACTCGGGGCTCAAATCCACAGACTGCGAGATCATGACCTGAGTCGAAGTCGGATGCTTAACCGACTGAGCCATCCAGGCAGCCCTGATTCTTATTTTTTATAAAGACAAGAGGGGGCTCCTCTCTGCAGCCTCCTGTGCTAGGGTGGCATCCAGGCCAAGCTGGGCCAGTCAGGGCTCACTGAGCTCTATCAGGCATGGGCGGGACAGAGCTGGAAGCAAGTTTTGATATCCTTTTGTCCCTTCTCCTCGTTGAGACCCCGAGAAGGCAATGAGTGGTAGGCAGAACCTTTGAAGCATCTGCTCCACACCAGGCACCGTGTCAAGTACTTTATTTACAATCCTCATTAATCCTCATGACCATCCTACGATTAGGATCACCGTTAACCCATTCCCCAGGTGAAGAAGCTGAGGGCAGTAAAAAAGGCAGATCCAGAATTGAAATCGAGATGGGTCAGTTGCCAGTCTGAGCTCTTAAGCACAAGCTGGAAAAGAGCTAAAGATCGTTCCTCTTTTGAGCCTGAGAGGCAGCATTACAAACAGGCCAGCTTTCATGTGGATTCAGGCCTGTGGGAGAGGCCAGGTGGGTGTCAGGCTATATGAGGGTATACATGTTTGAGACCGGCTCCTCTTACCTCTGTGATCTGGGGCAAAGGATTCAGCTCGGGGTTGTCGTATGGATTAGGTAACAGTGCCGGAATGTATATAAACCACACAGCACGCTGCCTGGCTAACCCTGGCTGTGGAAGGGAAGTGGGTAGGGCAGAATCAGCGACCGGTAGCAGCCCGTCAGGCATCACAGAGGGCTCAAGGGTCTGCAGGCAGAAAAACAGGAATCACTGCAGCACCAGGGTAAGGAACAAATACGGCAAGTGTGGGAATCATGAGTAGGTCTGCGGGTTGGAGCATGGGTGGCAGGGTGTGGAGAGGCGGGGGACAAAATAGTCCAGGAAGAAAAACGGATCTGGGGAAGGTCCCTTATGCCAGCTAAGGAGCTCAGGTTATGGACAAGGGGGAGTCATTCCCAACTTCACTCCAGGTGCAGTGCAGAGAATGGCCCAGAGGTGGCAGCACTGGGTGAAGGGGGGCTGTGGTCAACCCTCCCGGGGAGAGAGAGGACAGTCACAGAGTGGATGAAGAAGAGGGATGGATTTGAAAGTTACTTTGGAGTAGGATGGACAGGCTCTGGTGACTCGTGTAGGCCGGAACTGAAGGAGAGGAGTCAGGTGCCAAGATATTATCCAGTTACCAAGACTTTAGGTCTATTTCAGGAGCAACGCTTTGATAGACCGGGACGATACTTGAGGCAAAGAAGGTAATACGTCTGTTGAATGGATACATATATGACGAGTAATAAAACGAATAACTGACTTACTCCGCACTTAATGTTAGCATGCTTACCGCTTGCAACATGCCCCTCCAGCCCACAATTCAGTGCAGCTCATCTAACATATGGGAACTGAGGCCTCCCTGAGAGCTGGTGGCGGTTCTGAACGCAACCCCAGTTAGTCTGACCCGGAGCCCAGCTTGTAACCAGCTCTTTATGCCCACGGACCGGGTGACCACGAAGATGAACTTAACTAAGCGTGAATGACAGGCAGGCTCTGACCAGATCTGGGAGCCAGAATAGCCGAGACCTGGTGTTGGCCCGCGTCCTCCCGCCAGCTGTCTGCTCACCTGCGCACGCACCCAGGTGCACAGCTGCCCCGCCCACCCCAGCCCGGCCCCGGGCGCCCTCACCTGCGCGGCAGAACTCCTCGGCCTCTTGCGGCACCATGTCCTTGACTCGGCCGCCGTAGGCCAGGCGGGCGTCCTGGTCGTAGGCCTTCAGGGTCTCGCTGGAGCTGTAGGACTTCTGTGGAGCCTTGCCCTCCTCGCTGTCCGCGGACGAGCTGGTGTAGCGGCGCTCGGCGTCGCGGCGCCGGGTCAGCGAGCGGTACGGCTTCCTCTCCTTCACGTCCATGGCCTCCGGCCCGCGCTCCTCCACATCCACGAACAGGGTCCTCGCCGCACTCAGAGCTGAGTGGTCTGCAGCAGGGAAACCAAAGAGAGGGTTGAGCCCGGGCCCCAGGAGGCAAAGGCAATACCCGAATCCATCCCGGCCTCGGATTCGCCCTGCGATGCTGTGGACGAGGGACTTCAGACTTGGAGAGGGGAGGGCTCCACAGCCACAAAGAGATCAGTAGCGGGGGAAGACTTGCACCCGGGCCCTCTGAGGATGAATCCTCTTTCTGCTACTCCGCCTAGCCGCCAGGAAGAGGCTTCAGCCTCCCCTCCAGTGATGGGTATCAAGGTAGTTGAAAACAAAGACCAGAGGGCACTGATTTCAGCAGTCTCCCTAGATAGGAATCATGTGTTTGTTCCCATCATGTCCCCAGCTGGGATAGGGCCTGACACGGAGCTGGGGCTCCTTAAGAATTCGTGAAATGGGGCTTCTGGTTGGCTCAGTTGGTTAAGCCTCAGACTTCAGTTCAGGTCATGATCTCACGGTTGGTGGAGTCCAGTCCCGCATTCAGATTCGCTCTCTCTCTCAAAAATAAATAAAACATTTAAAAAAAAAAAGAATTTGTGGGGGCGCCTGGGTGGCTCCGTCGGTTGAACGTCTGACTTTGGCTCAGGTCATGATCTCACAGTTTGTGAGTTCGAGCCCCGCATGGGGCTCTGTCTGACAGCTCAGAGCCTGGAGCCTGCTTGGGATTCTGTGTCTCCCATGCTGTCTGCCCCTCCCCCCCTCAAAAATAAATAAAAACATTAAAAAATTTTAAAAAAAAGATTTTGTGAAATGAAAAACAATGCAGGCATGTGGCTAAGCACTTAGCACACACTATCTCATTACATGGTCACACGGCCTGAGATGTTATTCTTGTTTCCAACCTTTTTTGGAAATGTGTCAGAGTATAAATAACCAATTCACATGTATCATGACCAGATAATTAAACAACTACTGGATAATTGTCTGTTTTCTCCCACTAATAAGTAAGCTCCATGAGAGGAGGCACTTTAGCTCTTTTGCTCACTCCAGAGCCTGGTGCATCTAATATACACTTGTTTATTTAATTGGCCAACCAATCCCCATCTGACAGATGAGAAAACCAAGGTTCAGAACCTCCTTCAAGGTCACTGAGGCGGTAATAAAGCCCGGATCTGAACCCAGGTCTGTTAGGCTCTAAAACTGGAGTTTTTCTGTTCTATCACACTTCCATGAGTCCCCTTCCTTCCACTACACAAAAGTGTCCTTCCAGCTAGGCTGACCCTGGCCACCATGGCAATCTGAGAACTCCCTTACGTCCAGACCTACAAGCCTCAACAGGGACACCATCAGCACCTGGGGAAGCCACAGTGTCAGCCCCATTTGCCTGGGTGTTGCCAGGGTGTCTGATTGGTGGGAAGCTCCTGATATCACTTTTTTTTTCTTTTCCCCATTGGACCTTTTTGCTCTAAACGGACATCCTGGGATTTTTTTTATACCCGTGATAGCACTCCCTTCTTCCTTCCAAATGTCTTCCTTTGGCTCTGGAATAGCAAATGCAGCCCCATACAAGAGCCAGGAGATAAGCACAGGAGGAAAACAGAATATCCTGAGCGAGGCTTGATGAGAGCTCTTATGTTTCTTGACGCATACAGCTTTCTCAGTTCTTTCTTTCACTGTTCCACTTCTTAGAGCCCTGTGGATATACAAACTGTGCAACTGTCCTGTAGAAAAGCAACAGAGCAAGAGCTATGACCAGTGGTGCCATGCTGGCGTGGAGGCTCCGTGCCTGGGGTGGGGTCTCTGACAGACGGCGGCGAGGGCCGGGCCTGCCAAGAGGACAGTTGGGCACTCAGTGCCTGCAGGGCTGCAATGTAGCAAGCAGTACAGGGTGGCTTACTCATTTTTAAGACAGGTTAGAAATTTGGACTTAGACACAAAATGTGTGATTTTTGGATTCTATCCATGATTTCTTCAAATCTCAAAACACTTTGTAGGCCAAACAAAACACACTGAAGGTTAGCTTTGGTCTGATGGGTGGGTGTTTCCAAGTTCTTCGTTCAGTCATGGACAGATGAGGCATCCCTTTGGCCGAAGATGCCCTCTTCCCTACCAAGACCCAAAAGGCCATCTCCCGGGGAAGGTCTCAGCCTGGTTCCACTGCAAGCTCTGCTCATCTGGTTACAGAGCTCTCTAGACCCACTCAAAGGGGTCCATTATGTCCTAACCTGGAAAGCTGCATCACTTCACTTAGCAAAAGAATGGTCTGAGGTCACCACTGGTAACTGGTTGGAGTCTTTGGGATTTATCACAGATCCCAAGTGTCTACTATAGACTTCCTTCTACATGTTCTCCATGATTTTCCAAGAGTGCAAACATTTGTGATTTCATTGGTACCCCCTAATAACCACAAAGCATATAAGACAACTATTTTCACCCCCATTTTATACATGGGGCAACAGTGACCCAGAGCCATCCAGCTGTCTGCCCAAGGCCACACGGTGAGTTAGTAGCAAAGCCAACATTACTAGACAGACAATGCCTTAGGGTGGCAGCTAGAGCCAATCAAGATGTGTAGGTGATATTTTTTGGGTCCCAGTTCTCAAAATACCCATGGAAATTAGTTCTGGGACAAGGAAAAAGATGTAAGATACATAGAAATCAAATCACCTTACTGACGCCCAAACCCAAGTTTCCGAGCTCTGGTCTCTTAACATTCAGTCTTCTGACACTGGCTTACGCAGTGATAGTTGGTCGTCTGAGTACCTGAGGGGCAGGGCTGGAGGGAAGACCGGTGATAACACTTTCTACTCCAGGGCTGTGACACCTTTTTGCCTGTGATCCGTAATTTGAAAAACATCTTACGTTGTGACTGGATACACACATTTATGTATATGAATGCGTGTGTTTGTGTGTATACAATGGAAAGAAGATTCACAAAACCAAAGTTACCACATGATGAACAATGTATTCTGATGTTTCCTATTTCATTCTCTTTCAGTTTTTTAAAAAGGCAGACGATAACTCTCTAACTTGACCCAATACTGGCTTTTGACCCAAAGCACTGTTCTGGTCTAATTTGGATGAGGATTTATGGCGACTGTCACCTAGCCTCTGTGCCCTCTGGCCCTTCACCTCCAACCCACCCCCCTGGATGACAATAATGATGATGATAATATAATAAGAGTAAGCACTAAAGTAATGTTAGCCATTGTTAATACTAGTGACTAATAATTCATAATAATGATTTCATAATAATAACCAATATTATGTTATTATTAGTAGCTAATATTTGCTGAGTACTGTTACTAATATTGTACATGGTAATATTTTAATCCTCACTTCAATTCTGTGTTATAGGTACTATGACTATCTGTAAATTACAGGTGAGAAATTATGAGGTTAAATATATTGTCTAAGGTTACACAGATCTTGAGTGGTGGACCCAGAATTCTGGTCCAGGGGTTGAACTTGGCATATGGATACAGCCATGAGATGATTTTGCCTCGGTAGGTTGTGCCAGATGAATTTCTTAAGCCCAGATCATTCCACTACCCTGTTGATGCCTCTCTAGGAGCTCAGAATAAATTCTTGTCTCCTGGTCAAAATGGAAGGTTAATCTTTGATCTGGCTCATTTCACTTCCTTCTCACTGAGTCACTTGCAACCTTCCTGGATGTTAATTCTGTGGCCTCTCTGCCTTTGTTCATGTTGATTTATCACTGTACATCCAGCTAACTCAATGGTCTATATTCATGTCGGCTTTCCCCTTGATGGCAGTTCCCTGAGGGCAGGCCTGGCATCCACAGAGCTCATGAAATGCGTGTGGAGTGAATGAATGAATGAATACAATTACTTGACAGCTACTTTTTACTTCTTACCAATCTTAGGTGATATAAAATATTAGTAGTTTGATTTAGGTACATATGTATTAGATATATCTAAAATTGAATCAAAGGCATTGCTTATACGACTTCTTTTAAAATTTCAAAGGGGCACCCAGGTGACTTGGTTAAGCATTCGACTCCGGCTTGGGTCATGAGTTCGAGCCCAGCATTGGGCTCTCCACTGTCAGTGCAGAGCCTGCTTCAGATCCTCTGTCCCTCTCTCTGGCTGCCCCTGTCCCACTCGCTCTTGCTCTCTCTCTCAAAAATAAGCATTTAAAAAAAAATAAAATAGGGGCGCCTGGGTGGCGCAGTCGGTTAAGCGTCCGACCTCAGCCAGGTCACGATCTCGCGGTCCGTGAGTTGGAGCCCCGCGTCGGGCTCTGGGCTGATGGCTCGGAGCCTGGAGCCTGTTTCCGATTCTGTGTCTCCCTCTCTCTCTGCCCCTCCCCCGTTCATGCTCTGTCTCGCTCTGTCCCAAAAATAAATAAAAAAACGTTTAAAAAAAATTAAAAAATAAATAAATAAATAAAATAAAATTTCAAAGTAAGCCTACGTTTGAAGTATGTATCTAGTATGTAGCAGCTGTGTGACCTGGGACAAGTTATTCAACCTCTCTGCGCTTCAGTTTCCTCATCTGTAAAACAGCATCAGCCTCTTAGGGTTGTTCTGAGGATTAAATAATAGTTAATATATGTCCCTGGTACATACTGTCCCTAATACATAGCAGGTGCTCAGTAAATGTTAGCCATTATTATCATCAGAAAAAAAAGCCGACATTTTATTTTTAAAAGGCACCCTCTAGGAGGCTCCAGCTGAGCATCAGTTATAGCTGGAGAGGAACATCCCCTCAGAAACGTACGTTAATAAGGCTGAGACACATTTTAGGCTGTTAAATTGGTGGATGACTATGTTTTTTTTTTATCAGTGTGTGCCTGTTGACCAAAGACACCGGCTTCAAGGCAAAGGCTCAGTAACTATGAATTACTAACAACACAGCCCCGAAACTCACAGCTTCCCTGTCACAGAGCAGAGGCAGGGAGAACATTTGCCTTGCTCTTATTCCCCTTTAATTTTTTTCCCCAGTTTTGAGTTAATATAGTAATTCAGTAAATGGTAAATATCTATTTTTTAACAGATGGGAGGTTGGTCATGGTTCACACTCGGCTTGGCATTTAATAGAGGAGGAAGAGGTTGGGAGGTGAGAGGCGACAGTGGAGCGATGGTCCCAAGCACGGTGACGCACAGACCAGGCAGGAGGGTGGAGGAATGCTGGGGAGGGGGCCCAGCTCGGACCCACCCGCCCGGCCCTCCCCGCCCAGGCTGGGCAGCCCAGGCACCTGGCACACATTCATGTTTCAACATGGCAGTCCCTCCTTACCCTGCTGACCAGGGGCTCCCCCCTGCCCCTAACTCTATTAGCCTGACCTTCCTGACCCTCCCTCTGCTCCTTCCCGCTGCCCACAGAGCACCTGGCTTCTCCCAGACGCACACCCTCCGTTTCTGTCCCTCAGAGTTGCCGGCCATTTCTCAGACACCCTGCACCCTTGCTGCCACGGAGCCTCTGCATACCTGGCTCACCGGGCTCACCTGAGGGAGATGGGGCAGGAGGGTGTAGGCAAGAGGTCACAGTGCTGCATCCTTGCTCTCTCCCTGCTCTGTAGCCCTTTGTCCACTCATCTGACACCAGGAAGTGAATCAAGAGCTGGACCCATCCATCTCCAGACCTTCCTTCCCACAACCCTCCACCACGCACAGTGACAGAACCAGCTTCCATGGTCTCGCTCCAGCCACCTCCTGGCTATGGGGCTCTGGGCAGGCTGGAGGTGTTGGCTTTATTAGATGCTTTGTCAACTAATGTACCTTATCCCTATAGGCAGAAGGGATTGGGAAGTGACTACTAGCCGTGTCGTCATCATCATCATTATTGACATGTTGTTATTTCTGACCAACATATCATGTAACTGCACCCACGTAACATGTGTGAGACCCCGGCCTGCTCCTGAGTAGGGGCTTGCTGAAACTCTTCTTCAGGTAAGACCCGAGCACCATGAAGATGTCTCCAGAGAGGAGTTCATTTCCACAACCTGTTACATACATACTTATGCTGGGCCCTGGGGCCGGAGATGAGCAGGACGGAAGCCCTCTGTCCAGGGTGTCAGCCAGAGGAGGCGACTGCCAGTGCTTTGCTAAGCAGGACCTACGCTTCTCCACGTTTCTCCTTATGCAGACACGGGTGTCATTCTTGGCCTCTCTATGGGGAAGGAGAGTGGGCCCCGGACAAGGAAAGGGAAGAAATATGTGTGCATCGAGCCCTGCCCTCAGTGCCTTCCACACAGCCCCGTAAGAGCCCTAGCCAATTATCACTTTAGACAGCAGGCGACATGACCTGGGTGGTTGGTCAAGTTCACGCAGCCGGTAGGTGACTCTAAAATCTACATTTCAGGCTTTTTTTTTCCCTCTTTTACACAGACCTGGGCTCAGATAGATCTGGAAGGTTTGAACAGAATGTGGGCAGGGCTGGGGGACCCTGGTGGTGATGGTGATCAGGGTATGATCTCAGACAGGAAAAGAGGTAATAACAATAGAACGACTACCACGTATCGAACATCTACTCCTGTGCTGGGTATTTTGTACACACTATTTCCAATCTCTGCAGCAATTATGCAGGTTAGATACATGCTCTTTTATATTTTCTCTTATTTATTCTTGTTGTGCAAATGAGATAACAAGCTCACGAAAGAGATTACATGACTTGCTCTAGACGCCATGGTTTCAAATGTCAGGGCCTAGTTTTGAATCAGGAGAAAGGTATTGCACACCTAGTACCAAGGTTAATTTACTTAGCAAATGCTTACTGAGGACCTTGACTGTCCTAAGCGCTGCAGAAGATGTGCTGAGGTAACATGCCAGGCTTCCTTGTTTCCCTCCCTCCCCTTGACCTCTTCTCCCACCCCACCTCTTCTCTCCCGCACTGAGTTCCCACCCTGCTGTCCCAAGCCTCACATGCGGTCTATACAATGGAGTACTACTTGGCAAGGAAAAAGAATGAAATCCTGCCATTTGCAGCAATGTGGATGGAACTGGAGGGTATTACGCTAAGTGAAACAAGTCAGTCAGAGAAGGACAGATATCACGTTTTTGCTCATATGTGGATCTTGAGAAACTTAACAGAAGACCAGAAAAGGGAAGGGGAAAGAATAGTTACAAATAGAGAGGGAGGGAGGGAGGCAAACCACAAGAGACTCTTAAATACAGAGAACAGACTGAGGGTTGATGGCAGGTGAGGGAGAGGGAAAATGGGTGGTGGGCACTGAAGAGGGCACTTGTTGGGATGAGCACTGAGTGTCGTATGTAAGCGATGAACCAAGGGAAGGAATCTACCCCTGAAGCCAAGAGCACACTGTATACCCTGTATGTTAGCCAATTTGACAATAAATTATATTTAAAAAAAAAAAAGACAAATGAGCTTCCACCTCCTTGGAGCTTCTACATAGTGGACAAATCGGCCAAGGAGAGAGGCAGGGGAAGGACCACAGGGGCCCCTCGCCTGGGCCAGATGGGCCAACGGTGGAGAGAAGATCAGAGACCACTGCCCAGAGAAAGTGACATTTAAACTATGACCGAAACATGTCAAGTAGAAGTGAGCCAGGCCAGACAGTTTTGAGGTAAGGAGAGAAAAGAAGTCTAGATGTGACTTTCTGTTTTCTCTGACGTACAGTAAAAATGCATTTCACAATCCAGAACACACACGCATGGACACATTTCTAACTAAAAAAAAAATTTCAGAAACTATGCCTCATCTTTCCTCAAAGGTGGACTCTGACATTTTCTGTTTTATTCTTCTCTGCCAAAACAGGATCATGGATGGCTTGCCAACCTACGGTGTGCAAAGCACTGTTCTAGTCACAGCATGGATGAAGCCGGAGGTGTATGAGGACTGGGACCAGAGGGAGACCCCGTTACTCTCCGAGTCCAGCCTTGAGGGAGAGAGAAAGGTGGAAAGGGAAGCCTGAGAGCGGAGGAGTGAGCAGCCTGGTGGAGAAAAAGCAACTTCCATGAACAGTTGTCATCCAAGTGGGCAGTAAAATGCAAGCGAGCATGTGGCAGAAAGCCTGGATGGGAGGTCCCTGGAGAACGTGTCCTCCACGTCTTGGGTTTTGGAAGCCCTGATGTGGCGGTGGCCGGGAGCTGGCCTGGAAGAATGGCACAGGTGTTGGACCCGGGAGAGAAGGGGAGATGGGCAAAACAAAGCTTTAGGTGTGGGGGGAGAAACTCAAGAAGCAAAGTTGGGCCCTTCGTGCCGGCTCCAGCAATATTTATGAGGGGCAGGGGCCCGGAACACTGGCAGGGAGACCTGCACAGACATACCTCACTGCCAAGGAACCTCGCCCCTGCCAAAGCCCTCAGGGAAACGGGGGCTGTTACCACCCTGGGTTTCCTTGTGACCTACAGAACAGCCGGAGACGAACCAGGAAATTGACTGAATTCCTACCGGACTAAAGTTTTATAAGTTTTCCTTAACATAAGCACATGGTGATATTTTTAGCTCTTTGTGTGTCAAGATGGGCCCATAAATATTTCAGAGCTAAAATGTGTTCTATAAAATAGAAGTCCCGGGCATTATCTGTTTGTGTATGTGTGCATAAGACCATCATAAAGTTTTACTTTCCTTACTCCTTCAGAGTTTGGTGTTGCAAGTCCTTTGTTTTAAACCCTACTGTGATATGAAAGTGGATGCCAGAAGTGGAGGGGACATCTGTGCTGTGTGGGGACTGTGTCAGGCTACATGTGCACCAGAGAACTAGGGGTTATCCCCACTTTACAGATTTGGAAACTGAAGCTCAGAGTAGCAAAGTGATGTCCAAGTTCATACGATATGCCAAGACCGGAATCTGGCTCTAAGTCTGTGTTCTCTATAATGGTACCCAGAGCTCACTTCTCTGGCCCTGTCACTTGAGGGAATGTCTTGCTTTTAAACACAGTGGCACAGCGAGGGGCACTTGGGTGGCTCAATCATTTGAGCGTCCGACTTCTGCTCAGGTCACCATTTTACAGCTCACGGGTTTAAGCTTCACGTCGGGCTCTGCACCGACAGCTCGGAGCCTGGAGTCTGCTTCAGATTCTGTGTCTCTCCTCTCTCTGCCCCTCCCCTGCCTGTGCTCTCTTTCTCTCTCTCTCTCTCCCTCTCTCAAAAATAAGTAAATAGACATTAAAAAAAAATAAAAAAACAGTGACACAGTGATTATAATAATGGTGGCTAAGAGCAAGGTCTTGATATGCATGACCTCATTTTATCCTCACCATATCCCCAAACCACCCTTATTTTATAGCTTAGAAACCTGGGACTGAGAGAGGTTAAGTGCCTTGCCCAGAAGACCACAGCAAGAAGGTATCAGAACCGGGATTCAAACCTGGGTCTATATGACCCCAAGGCTCAAGCTTTTACTCATAACCTATACTGCTTCCCACACAGGTCATCCCGTATTTTAGTTTCCTCAGATGTTCTATTTGCTTTTTCATTCTGTTTTGTTAGCAGTATTAATTCCTTTGATGGACCAGGTTAGCAACTACCCTGGACTTTCTGGGAGGATTGCTGTTATACCTGCTGCTCGAAGTGGCCCCAGACAGTGTTGTGGGCCAAAAAAAGGGTTTTTTTGGGAACACGGTGGAGTGTGGCTGTGTGCCCAGCCAAGCTACTGGGATATCCCTAATCAGTGGCTGGCAAGCAGGTGACAGATGGTGCCATTGCCTACAGGTGCCATCTCGCCCTTTTATTTGAGGGCCTGTCACAGGCCAGGTATCGGAGGTGACTGTTGTATGGGCATCATCCTCCGATCCTGAGCTCAGAGAGCTCCCACCAGAGCTGCCTAGACCACTCAAAAGGGCTGAGCGTGCACAGGACCTGGGACGCAACAGGCCCTCAACCCACAGGAGGGGGTATGAGGGCGGTGTTTTCCACATTCTTCCATCCAGATGCTTCCTCCCGGAGCTACCTACCAGTCAACGATTCTTTATAAATGAGGACCTCTTAGAGTCAGAAAATGTGGCATTTACTATCTTAAGATTGAAAGTATCATCAAAGGTCAGCTGGTCCATGCCCCATCGATGTCAGTCCCCTCTGTGCCATCCCCAAGTGGTCATGCCACCTCCAAATCTGGGGACCTCACTACCTCCAGGGAAAGTTTCGTGTTTCCTGACATGTAGCCGAAGCTCCTTTTAGCTTCCTTCCAAAGGCCTCAGCTCTAATCCGTGGGGTCCCAGGGAGGAAGTCCAGCGCCTTTGTCCCAGCAACAGCCCTTCCGGCCTAAAGACAGACTTGTCTGTGTGTCCTTGAGTCTCCTTGTCAGGCCGAACATCCCTCCTAAGATTTTCAAGCCCTCACCTTCCTGGCGAACTTTCCCTGGGTTCATCCATCCTTGCCTGCTCTTTCCCATCCACCAAGCCTTTCCAATCGGTGGGAGGGGGGCAAGGGTGCTGGGGACAAGGAAGTGGATCAGACACAGTTAGAGGGACAGACACATCTAGATGGTTCCAGCACAGTGAGCACAAAAGAGCAACTGACAGAGATGCTCGAGGCAGAGTAGGGGACATCAGCTCAGGTGGGGCAGGCAGCAGGGCAGCCAGAAAGAGGTCACAGCTAAGCTGAGGCCCAAGAGCTGCACAGGAGTTAACCAGGGGACAGGGAAAGCGGCACGCTCACGTTCATCCGCACGCCGCTCACGTGGGGTGGGCTAGAACCCCTGGAAACCTCTTGGTGCAGCTGAAATGCCCCCCACGCACCCCTCTCTTGCACTCACTGGGCAGCTCAACTCCACGTGGCTTTCTAGGAAGCACACCCACCCAGCCCAGGTGTGCTGGCTATGTGCTGCGACTCAGCTTCTCCATGGCCCTTGAGAAATTGTTCTGCCCCTCAGCTCCCCCCGGAAGGGGCTTTCTCCTTCTCCCTGGAGAATCCATTCAAGGGCCAAGCCCCAAACCCAAGTTTTATCATCAGCATGCCAATTCTCTGCAAAAAAGTGTGCAAAGGCCCTGCACAGATTTCTGATTCTCTATGGGCTTCTTACTCTGGGACCACATTATGAGATCATCAGAGGGAGGGGAGAGGCAGTCGGGCTGATTAATTACACATCCCCTCCTGTGTCCGAGGCTTAAACCCATAATTACCTGGGGCTCTTGTGTTAGGCCTCCACTCTGGAGGAAGAGCTGGAGGAGAAAACTGGCACCACAGGTAGCAAGGACTGACTCCGGGCTCTGGAAATAGTGAGTCTCTCAGTTGTTACACTAACTCCGTCCATCCCACAAGAGCCCCGAAGATTTGTGAAGGTAGCCACTGCTTGTGCCCTCTTGCTCTGCCCAGGGCTCTGTGTCCATAGAAAGAAGAAAGCTCTCAGGCGGCTGTGACTTGGTGATGGCCACACCAGCAAGTAAAGAGACAGGAGTTGCCGGGTTTATGTTTCCCTTCATAACCTCAGTTTTCTCCTCTGCATATTGGGGTGGTGTGAGGGTCATCCCAGGTAATCCACGCCGGAGGACTGCCTCTATGTACACACACACACACACACACACACACACACACACACACACACACACACGTTGAATTCAAAGTACTCTGTCAAGGGCTTCAAGTTCTATAAAGTGTAATGATCGCAAAGCCCTTTGGGGAGGAATCGGGAGGGGTCCTTGCAGCAGACAAAGTTTGTTCGCAAAGGTATCCCAGAAAGGGATGCCCAGTTGCAAAGCAAGGGAGAAAGAAGTGGCTTTGGCAGAATTTCACTTATATCTCTGTGTATGCAAGCCTCAAAGAGGTGGAGGGAAAGACCCATAATGATGGGAAAACCCTAACTGCCTGAAGCTGCCACCATTTCCAATAATTAAAGGCAGACTTAATAGATATTAGGGCCCTCTTTCCAGCAGCTGGGTGGTCAGGCAATTTTTATTTCAATAATTAGCTGCTGTAAGTCACACGGAGCTGGAGACAGATAAAGGCAGGGCCAGGCTCTCACGGAGCTAATTGTGCCCAGAGTCCTACACGCCTAATCAAGCCTTGCGCTGCTCGTATCCCTTTCATCCAAGGCCTCAAAGGACCTCGCCATCGGTAATTAAGTCTCATAAGTGCTGCAAGGAAAGGGATTCTCCTTGATGGTCTGGATGAAGAAGAGGCTGCTGGGGTGGAGGTGGGGCAGGCAGCCAGGTGGCTGGCCCCAGGATGAGGAAAGAGAGCAGGAACAGGCCCCAGCCTCCGAGCCTGGGCCCTTCAAGCCTTTGGCTACTGTGCACTCTATCCTTAGGCAGGAAAACTCGCAGACCTTGTGGCTTCAATGGCCACCTCCTGTTGAGTCTGGCTCAACCTGCCCCAAACTGGAGACAGCCCAGATGGCCACGGAAAGCCTTTCCAAATGTATCAACCTGGATGGTCTCTGGTCGATGTATTTGTTGGACACACAAGGTCAGGCAGGGGTCATTCAGATACCACTCTCCTAGAATCTTAGAATTAGAGAGGAACATAAAGGATATTAGTCACCCAAGCCCCATCTGAAGCTTGGAATCCTGCTGTGAGTCCACATGAACACCAGTAAGGTTTTGCTTGATCTCGGATGATGGGGCATTCACTCCTGACACACTTCATCCTCTGAGCAGTTGCCTTCAAAGGTTAATAATTCTTCTTCTTCTTCTTCTTCTTCTTCTTCTTCTTCTTCTTCTTCTTCTTCTTCTTCAATGTTTTATTTATTTTTGAGAGAGAGAGAAACAGAGCTCGAGCGGGGGAGGGGCAGAGAGAGAGAAGAAGACACAGAATCGGAATCAGGCTCCAGGCTCTGGGCTGTCAGCACTCACGGACTGCGAGATCATGACCTGAGCCGAAGTCGGACGCTTAACCGACTGAGTCACCCAGACGCCCCTTCGAAGGGTCTTTCTGATAGCAAAAGCTAGAATTTACTGATTTCCAGAGGCTTCTTGCTGGTCCTAACTCTGCCCTAAAACCTCGCAAACAAACCTAATCCCTTGCCCTGCCCCCGCTCTAACCCCAGAATAAGATTTCTCTTTCTCAGGCTTCAGAAAGCAGTGAAGCACAGTGGTAAAAAAACATGAGCTTTACATCCAAAGCACAACCCAAAAAGAAAAAAAAAACTGATAAACTGGACTTCACTGAAATTCAAACCTGTGCTCTGTGGAAGACTCCATTACTAGGATGAAAAGAAAATATTTGCAAACTGCATATCCAACAAAGGTCTAGCATCTAGAGTACACAAAGAGTGCTCCAAACTCAACAGTAAAAAACAACAACAACAACGACAACAAAAAACCCTCAAACAGCCCAATTAGAAAATGGCCAAAAGACATGAGCAGATATTCACCGGGGAGGATACACAGATGGCAAATGAGCACGTGAAAAGATGCTCAACATCACCGGCCGTCAGGGACATACAAATGAAAACTACAATATCCCCACGTACCCATCAGAGTAGCTAAAAGAAAAAATAGTGATAACTCTAAATGCTGGCAAGGATGCAGAGAAACTGAAGTGCACACACATTTCTGGGAGGAATATAAATTAGTACAGACCCTCAAAAACACTTTGACACTTTCTCATGGAAATAAACACGCAATTACTGCACAATCTAATGACTGCGCTGTGAGTGTTTATTTCTCAGAAGTGAAAACTATGCTCACACAAAAACCTGTACAACAATGGTTGTAGAGGCTTTATTCATTATAGCAAAAACACTGGACAGTCCGGATGTCCTCCGACAGGCAAATGGTTAAATAAAGGGAACACCATGGAATACTACTCAGTGAGAAAAATGAATGACTAACGATACTGACTCTCTAGAGAATTATGCCGAGTGAAAAAAAACACAATCACAAATATTATGTCTTATATGATCCCATTTGTGTAACATTTTTGACATGACCAAATGTTGGAAATGGAGAACAGATCAGCAGCTGCAAGGGGTTAGGGATGGGGCAGGGGTGGGAAGGAGGTGGGTATGGCTATAGAAGGGCAGTGTGAGAAATCCTGTGGTGCTGGAAAGGTCCGCTATCTTGACTGGACACACTTAGCTACAGGTGATAAAACAGTACAGAAGTCAACACACACATACACACCAGTAGGACACATGCAAAACTGGGGAAATCTACATATAATGAATGCATTGTACCAATGCCCCCATCCTGGTTGTGATATCTGCTCTCCTACTGATGTGCAAAATGTTACTGCTGCGGGAAACCTGGGTAAAGAGTGCCCAGAATATCTCTGTATTATCTTTTACAACTGCCTGTGAGCTACAATTACCTTTATAGAAACTGCAATGATAACAATAGGTTTTGTGAGTCCAGAAGACCGGGGCTTGAACCTTGAACCTACTAGGTACTTCCTGTGCAACTCTGAACAAAGAAACTATCTGAGACTCAGTTTCCTCATCTGTAAAATGAAGATAAAGTCCAACATCTTACATGGCTGTCCTGAGGCTTACATGAGGCAAACCTTGGGAATCTTCTTTAATTCCGTACCTGGTGCATAAATAAGTATTCAATAAATAACGGTAATAGATGTTACAAGATAATACAGGGAAAATGTTCCTGTGCCTTCTCCTAATTCAGTGCCCACTCACCTTCCTTCCACCCTGGCCATCCTTCTCTGAAAAAGTTCCTTTTGATCAAGATCACTCTTTAAAATACCAGGGTTAATAGCTGCGATGCAGTGTCAGTATCAGCGATGCTCTGACATCTTAGTATTTCTAGCCACGTTGCCATACTTTACATGGGTTTGTTTCTGACCAATCATTAACTGCTCATTTTCTGTGTCATGTATTTCCCCCCAATAACGTAGCGAGCTGCTCAGATCCATAGTCACTTGACAATTCTTAATCATGTACTATGGGCAGGTACAACAAACACCACCGGTGTGGTATCACATAACAATCACAAAGTCCTTAGGATAACTGGGGAAGTTAGGTGTGGTGGGAGACTACCATAGAAATGACACCTCCCTGTATTTTGCCCTTGTGCAGTCTCCCACACTGACTCCCGGGTTGTCCATTTTGCACTGGCCGAGGGGCCCAGGGGACATTAGCAAACGGGATTCAGAAGCGTGAAATACCCTTGAGTTTTGGGTTTGCCTTCTCTGGCTACTTTTGGAAAACATCTATCATATAAAGAGACTCAGGCTGGCCAGCTTGTTGCTAGAGGCAGAGGGCTGAGCCTATGAAGCCCCTGGAGATTGCAGCCTCGTGAGTGAGCTCAGAGTAAAACTGGCTGAGCCACCTAGCTCTGCCCAGCCTAAAGTACTGACTCTTAGAAACCAATAAATGGTCATTTTAAGCTGCTATGATTTGTGGTGGTATATTACATGGAAAGGCTAACTAATGCACATATTATAATTCCCATGTTACAGATGAGGAAAGTGGGGCTCAGATCATTGAATTACCTTTAAAAATAAGAGGAAAGGGCTCCTGGGTGGCTCAGTCGGCTAAGCATCCAGCTCTTGATTTTGGCTCAGGTCATGATCTCACGGTTTTTGAGTTTGAGCCCCCGGTCAGACTCTGCGCTGGCAGTGCGGGGCCTGCTTAGAATTCCGTCTCTCCCTCTCTTTCTTTCCCTCAAAATAAATAAATAAACTTAAAAAAAAAAAAAGAGGAAATGTCATGAGAACAACAAGGATAATGGCTAATGTTTAAACAGTACTTCGGAGCTTATAAATTTCTTCTACATGTTTGTGTGATTTAAATTCATCAGCCTCTACTCTTTTTGGAAAGGTATCAACGTGATATTTATACTGTATTTATATTTCAGTAGTTGCTTAATTACATGCTCCAGACTGTATGGAGATAGGGATCACGTCCATCTCGTTCAGCATCGTTCAAACTTTGAGCCTTGCAAACAGTGGGCACTTAATAAATAATGACTGATTAACGGAACAAACACCTCTGAGTAACTATGTCATGGTCCTGTATTAGATAAGAGGACTGATGTTCACAGAGGTGAAGTTCCTTGTTTCAAAGTCGCACAGCTACCAAGAGGCGGGGCTTAGACGCAGCCTACGTCTTTTGACTCAAAGTGCAAAGGTTTGCCTTAAATTCTCTGCGTATCCCGAGGGTGAGACAGACAAGGAAATGAATAACTACCCCACAGTTAGGAGGGAATGTTGTTGGATGAATTCCACATGTTTAAGGAATGCCAATCCCCATGCTAAGAGGATTCTGATCAAACCAAGCTTCCAGCTGAAGCAAAAATATGTTGCAGCGTGAACCCCAGTGCCTGGGATCAAAGATGACTGTTGGCACAAATCCCACGTCAGCGTGTACCATCCAGCCCCCAACCCCCACAGGGCACCCCAATCCAACACAAAACTCTCCAGCAAACGCAGGAACACTGAACAGCTCTGCCCTTGGCCCTAGGCCAGGCCGCGTGCTCCTTAGCGAGGGACCAGCAGATATGAGGGATGA
This sequence comes from Felis catus, assembly GCF_018350175.1. Classification (NCBI taxonomy): domain Eukaryota; kingdom Metazoa; phylum Chordata; class Mammalia; order Carnivora; family Felidae; genus Felis; species Felis catus. The sequence goes on along the minus strand of NC_058377.1, from coordinate 53,379,997 downwards.
GCCCTTCAATCTCCTGCTCCAGGAGCCCCCTTCCTTCTACCTGGTCTTTCCCCACTGCCCACGACACAGAGATGATATTCTCAGAATGCTCTTATCGGCTCTGCCCTGGGAGCCCCAGACTCTAGCCGAGGAGGTTCTGTTTACCCTCCCAGCCACCACCAGGAACAGAGGAAGGACACAGTACACCTCCTAGGCTGCCCTGGCACCACGGTGGGCTCACACAGACTCAGCAGAGCCTCTCCACCTTCCCACAGAGCCCTGGGCCTGTCTTCTCCGTGGGGAAGCTCTGGCCTTTGGCCCCTCTGCTGGCTAGTGTTACACATGGCTCACTGCAGTCCTGGCTTCTTGGGGCCACTCACTTTGTTCTCTTGATTGTGGCTCTATATTCGGTTTCATTAAGAAACTGCTTGTCACTCTGTTAATTCTGGGGGGTTTGGGTTGTTAACCTCAGTTCACTGTAGCAGTCTTTCTGGCTCCTCCAGCCAGGAGAGGAAGTAAACCGGGGCTATGCACTCCTCTCCAGGGCTGGAACGCAGTGGGGTCACGGCAGCTGGGGCCCAGCCTGGCCCGTACTAGCCAGCACCAGCCCAGATTTGTCTAGTACGGTGTTTCTAATGCAAAGTCCCTTCTCATCTCAAAAAAGTCATGGAGACCCCGAATGCTGAATGCACATCCTCTCCGTCCCCAGCTTACAGAAGAGGACATTCCCAGGCAGACAGAAAGTCATACGTAGTAGCTAAGAACCAGACTGCTAGGGTTCAAATCCCAGCTCTATCACTGCCCAGCCGTGTGCCCTGCACATGTTACTCAACCTCTCTGTGCCTCTTATGTGAAGTAGTTATAGTCACTGTCCCTAGCAGACAGGGTTACTGGGTGGACTGAATAAGTTAATATGTGTAAAATACTTAGAACAGACTTAGCACTTGGCTGCTATGATGATGATGATAAGATATTTCATTCCAGCCCAGGTGCAGCTCTGGATTTCTCTACCCCACACATACTGCTGCCTTCAGACAAAATGCCCCTGTTGAGCATATATATTCATTCATTCAGTCACTGAACAAACATATACTAGGAACCCACGATGTGCCCGGATCTACGCTGGGGTGCACGGTGACAAGGGTTTCACTATTGTCCCAGAAAGACAGAAAACAAACCATTGTTTTAACTGGTGTTAAACTGGCCTTGAATCTCAGCCTTGCATTTACTAGGTATGAGCCAAGTCACATGGGGCCTCACTTTCCTGATCTGGAAGATGGGGAGTTATTTATACCCCTGCCATCCTGCCTTTCGTGAGGACCCCCATGGTCATCTGGGGGCCTGGACAGAGGGCGAGTGATGGTGTCTTCTCTGAGCCCCGGCTCTGCTCCAGCTCCGGCTCGCAGGAGAGGAGTGGTCCCTGAAGCAACGGCCTGTGCACAGTCAATGTGCAGTCCTGTGCTTCCCCAGAAACTCGAGCTCTCTTCAGAGAGAGGGTTTTAATTGGCTTAGGCTCTGTGCCCACTCCAAGGGAGCATCACAAAGCAGGGATTAGCCCCCTAGGAGGGCCAGGCCCCACAGACAGGCCAAGTGGCTGGAAACCAGCCTGTCTGCCTCGACCTCCCAGTGTTGCTCCAGAGATGGGCTGCCTTTCCCTCTCTTCCCATCCCCTAAGGGCAAGGGAATGGTGTTTAAATCAGACCCTTGAGCTGAGAAGCAAATGGGAAGGGCCTACAGATGATGTTTAGCACAATCTAGAAAAAGCTCAGGCTTAAAGTTCACAGTTTGTGACAAACAATTGGATTTACCACCACTGGGGCTGCACAGAGAAAACATAATGCTGGGGTCTTTCCTGGACTGGGCACTTTATAGTTTATATGTCACTACCAATCACACTACTTCTGTTCACACTGTCCTGTTCTGAGAAGTAGGTTTTATATCTTTATTTCAGCAAGGAAGTGTGACAGGCAGACAGGGATGTGGGGTGCCGGCTTAGGAGAACTGACTTTGATAAGTGGCTTTGTGATCCCAGGCCAATGACAATAACATCTAACATCCGAATGATGAACACAAACCAAACAGTCGGTATCATTTACGAGGCACCGAGCACGTGCCTGATAATACTTGTTGGCCAAATTATTGCCATTTTATATAATTTGTGGCTCAGAAGGGGCAAGGATCTGCCCTAAGTCACACAGCTTTACAAGGGAGCTAGGATTCAGAGCCCCACATGGAGAGTCTCATCTTTTTGAGCTGTATCACAGAGCTGATCTGATAAAGATCAGTTGTGTTCAGAGGTTAGAAGTGTCACAGGAACAGGTGGGTGTAGCTTTGAAACTGTGAAGCACTATGCAAATATTTGTTATTCTTGTTGAGGAAATTAAGGCTTCGAGAGGTGAAATGATACGTCTAAGGTCACCCAGCTGGCAAAGAGCAGACCGGGACTTGATCCCAATGTTCTAATGCCCACTGTCCCTTCCACTGGGCTGCAGCTGCCATCTGGAACACCTGCCTACACAGAACAAGGGCTACATATCTGCAGGAGCAATCAGGCTGATGATATTTAAATACGTGGCTATTTGAAAAATACAGCGACAAGCAGTTGAGAATAAATGCCAAACCTCTAACTGGTTAGGAATACCACCTGGGGGCACAGAGATTTGTCAGCCTGACTGACGCTTCCTGCTTTCATGCAATGTGCAGAGACACTCATGCAGAAGCAAGGCAGGCTGCGAGCTGGCAACAGTGAGCGGGAAGAGGGCCACACGGCTTAGAAAACAGCACTGGCATCCAGTGCCTCACTCATTCTGTGTCGCATCCCTCTGAAGGGAAGATTTGTTATTCCTGTTTTCTTGATGAGAAGCCAAGGCCTGGAGAAGCTCAAGACTTATCCACGGTTGCACAGTAATAAATGCTTGAGCTGGAATCTAAACCCACAACTGTTTTAGTCTAAAAATCTTGACTCCGTTACCTGCCCATCTCTGCTGTCCACGCCACCATTGCTGCTTGGGAGGGAGGTGGTAATGTGTGTCTGGTGCTCTGGGATCTTAGTCCCTTGGTCCGTTCTCCTTGGGACCTGCTGGCTCACATGTCTACTTCTGTGCATCATCTTTCCCCCACTGCCAGCATGGAACCCTGAGATGGTCTTTGTTCACGGTCCTATCCCGAAGGACTGCGCTGTCTAGCAGGGGAAGCTGAGCCAGAAGTAGATAATCTCCATTCAAGATCCTGCAGAGGGGTGGCCTTGTGCAGTCTGGAGGTGGGGGAGGAGTCAGGCTGGCTTCCTGAGGGCACTGATACTTCCAAGGGCCTGGGCTGCAGTGGGAATCTGCCAGTCATTGGGAAAGGGGAAGAAGGGGAAGGAGTGGGGTGTCAGGTACCAAGCCCTGACCCCTGTGCCAACCAGGGCACTACTTGTTTTTTATCTGATTCACATATTGGGCCTCCATTTAGGATTTCATTTAAGCAATCAGATCCTTGGCCAAAAACAAGTTAGAAAACCAGTGCCTTAAGACATATTCTCAGTTTAGATTGGCCCAAAAGAGTGTTTTATATAGTACTGGCTTATCAGCCTGGCATAACTTGAGTCATCTCTTCTTCCTATTTTCTCATTTTAAAAGTCTATCATAAATGGCTAATTTATTCCTTTACATGTATCTATTGATTATCCGTTATGAGCCAGAAACCATCTCAGGAGCTGGAGATATAGAAAAATACATCTGTTATCCTGTTTGCATCCTTTCTACCCTGCTGGAGCTTCTTCACAGCTTTTGAGGTGATTGTTCTAAGAAGAAAATCAGACTATAATCATGTCCCTGTGCACAACCTTCAATGGTTCCCCATTGCCTAAAGTGTTGCTATTCCGAGTGCAGCCTTGAACTACATACAGATCAGCAGCACCCTGATTTCCAGGAGCTTGTTAGAAATCAGAATCTAAGGCGCCACCTCAGACCTACTCTTATCAGAATCTGAAATCACATCCCCAGGTGATTCATGACTTTGGGATCTGAGACTCATAGGACTATAGGATGTTAACATGGCCCTTCACACCCTGATACCTGTGTCACCTGTACTGTCTCATCTCCACCCTCTTTTCTCAGACATATTATACTCGGTGTCAGACTGCTCAGCCCACCTGTCCTCTCCTGCCTCCAAGCCTTTGTACCCATGGGGCCCTCTGCCTAGAACACTCCTCCCCCCACACTGGCTGCCAGCTATAATTCCTTCCCTTCCCGGAAAGCAGACTCAAATCCTACTGGAGCTTCCTCAGATCCCTTCTCCCCTCCCACCTGCCAGATGACTTCATTGCCCCATTATCCCATCACTTTCCAGCCAACCCAACGTCTGAGCATCTGCTAGAGAGCTCAGTGCTCTGGAATTCGTGTCTGTCATTTAGGTGGATGCCTGTCTCCTTCAAAAGATGAGGAGCCCTGGGGCAAGGGATGGGCCTTTCCTTCTTTATATCCACCCAATCTCTGTGCTGCCAATCAGTGGGGATGCAGACAGGATTCAGAGTCTGCCCTGAGGAGCACCTGTCTGGCGGGGCAGACTGGCTTTCAAAGCTATGAAGGCCAATACGTGTTCTCGATACAGGTTTGTGGCGATGAAGATGGTCACTGAGCTGAGCCATTTTCAAGGCCAATGGATCCAGGTGCCTTTGCTCTTTGGGCAACTGGTCACTGGATCCCCTTCCTCATCTCTCTTCCCATCAGACCTGATCATCATCCCCCAAAGGGGCATGCCTGGAAAGGGATGATCTTCCTCTTTTGTCAGTAAAGCAAGTAATCGGTGGCCAAGTGCTATTATTCCCATCCTGTGCACCAGGGGGCAAGTGAATAAATTAATCAAAGTCCCCAGTGACAGCATGAGGACTAATTAATTAATTAAGGAAATTCATTACTTAATATATCCATGGAACATTTACCGAATGTCCATGTTGTGCCAGGCTATTGAACTAGATATCTGGGACACAAAGATGTGTGACTTCAGCTCCCCGCCCTCAGCTGAGGTCAACCTCTCAGCTCAGAAGAGGCACCTTTGAGAGTCTGGAGGACTGGGGTCTATTGCTTACCGCCCCGCTAAGTCACCCCACTTCTCAGACCTTCATTCTCCTCACCTGTAATATGGGGATTTACAATCCCTGTGTTGTCTTACAAACTTGAGAGGCTCAAACAGAATCACAAATCAAAGTGCTTAGTAAACTGTGAAGTGCTATACCACTGAGGTAGACTACTGCAAGTGGCCAACCCCAGAACCATTCTCCACCCCCTTTCCCAAGCTAAGGCAGCCCAGTTTTGTTTGGGAAATCAACATGCTCAGCCCCAGGCAACATATCATGATTTCGCAAAGGCAATCAAGCCCATTTTCTCTTTGGCAGATGCTCTATTTCCCAGCTTCCCTTACACTAATGATAACCATACGACCCAGTTCTGGCTACCAGACGACAAAGGAAGTCCACTGGCAGAGGAAGCTTCTTTTTTTGTGGGGGGGGAGGTGTTGTAGGGGACACAACCCATCTCCTTCTTATTCTTGTCTTAAACATGGTGGCCATCTTGGGACCATGAAGCGACAGGTATGAGGACCGAACAATCACTTTGTAAGGATGGTGGAGTGGATCCACGTTCCTTTCTCACTTCCTCAGTTCCTGAGGTGCCCACCCCACTCCAGGCCCCATCCTCCTTCTCCTGTGTGGTGGCTACAGCCTCTAACCAGATGCTGTCTGATGATAAACTCTGAGGGTCAAGCTGCTAAGATGGAAAAGTACGGGGAGCTGCTGATACTGCAAACAGGTAGTTATGGTCCTATGTGGAAAGTCTTTGGAGCAAACAAGAGGGGGGCCCCAGCCAGGTGGGAACAGATTAGAAGCAGAAAAAGCTGGGGAAGGGGTTGGAACTATCCCCTTGTCTCTGTTTCATAGGTGCAAATCTCATCTGCACAATTGTCCCAAAGACAGGGGTCATGCTGTCTCCCCTTAGAGCCTCCACGGCTCTGAACTCAATAAACACCAACTCATCACAATGAACATGAGTGTGTCTACTGAATGAGGCACATCTCTTGCCTCATTTAGTTCTATCAAGAGCCCCTATTTTATAGATAAGGACACTGAGAGTGCAGGAGGTGACATGACTTGCCCAGGGTCACATACTTGAATCAAGGCCAGGCCAAGTCAGGTCTTCCTCATGGAAGGCCAGTGCTGTCCAACATGGTGGCCACTAGCCACGCACAGCTGGTTAGATTAAAATTTCAAATTAAAACGGCATAAAATGCAGTTCCTCAGTCACACCAGACACATTTCAAAAGTACAAAAGCCACATGTGGATACAGTGCAGACACAGAACATTCCCATCACGGCAGAAAGGGCTGTGGGAAAGCATGGGTTCAGAAGCTTGGGTTAATCAGAGACTAATCCATAGGTTCCCGCCTGGAGAGGGTACAGGGATCATCCCTGCCCAGTGATCCAAGCATGGGGTCCGGAGGCAGACAGCCTGGATGTTTGGGTTGAGGAAGAAGAAAGGAGGGGAGAGAATGTTCTCTGAGGGCTTACGGTACACTGGTCCCTGGGCAGCGTGCCTTACATCTGCTAGCTCATTTAGCCCTCATGCCAACTCTACACCATGCCGCTTATTAGTCCCGTGTGTCACGTGGAGAAACTGAAGCTCCGGTCTGCGAAAAGACTTGTGTAAGGTCACACACCCGGATCTGACTCCAAACCCAGGCCCGTCTGCCATGCCTCTCTCCTCTAGGGTGCCAGGTTTGAAGGCACTTCCTCCCCTCTTTATTTTCTGAAGGGAAGAGATGAATCTTTTCATCAAAGGAGAACCAAATTCCATTAGTGGTGGGGGTTGGGGGTGGGTGGGCATTGCCCACATAGGCCCAGAGGCAGGCCCCTTCAGGGTAGTTCTGACTGTCTCCCTAGCCTGGGAGGCCAGGTCATAGGGCAAACTCATTTTTTCCTGGGCCTCCCTTCCTAGGCTGGGCTGTTGTTATCAGAGACCTCTGTAAATCAGGCCCCAGTCACCCCTGGAGACTCCAGACCACGGGGGACGAGCTCCTGCTGTAAGAAGATCAAGCTGTTCAGGCTCTCCCAGGGAGCTTGTGGAAGCTTCAAAGGCTGAGGCCTGATTTACGAGACTGCTGGCGGCTCCATGCTGTCCCGGATCAGTCCCTGCACACCAGCTCCAAGCTGTGCAACAGTCCAGGGTTGGGTCAAGAGATCGGAGGCCAGACCCGGCTCAGGGCCGGGCCTGTTCTTTCTTGCACACGTGATGGCTTGGAGTTAGCCGCACCTGGTGGCAGATGTGTCTCTCTCCAAGCTCTGGATCGGCCTGGGCATTGTTGGTCCTGCCCAATAGAAGATGAGGAGACAGGGCGAAAAAGTAGGGCCTGGCCACTCTTGGAAATGGGGTCCAGATGCAGTCAGGAAGCTCAGCCTACAGAAGCTGCCCTATGGCTTGGCTCCAGTCTTCATGGCAACCCTTCCAGGGAGCTGTGCCTCTCCCCTCTTTATAGGAGGAAGCGTAAGTTCAGAGAGGTCGAGTGATGTGCCCAGGTAGTAAGCAGCAGGGCTGGATTTGAACCCAGGTCTGCCATCAAAATCCCTGCTTCTTGTAGACTGCAGAATGCACAGTGCCCCATGCTTGGCAAGTCTTTCTTGACAATCAAAGAACAACACTCACCACTTATTAATCTCATAGGAAGGATGCATTTCTTTATATTCTCCCAAGCTCTTTCATAAGTTTGCATGAGCGAGAAGAGACTGTCTGATCCATCCCTGGGAAGCGGTAAAATGAAATGAGCCCCCTTGCCAGGGTGGACATCTGGGCCTGCAGCCTGCCAGGAATGCCGTGGGCAGGGTGACTTCCTGAGGTGTCTTCCGGCCTGCAGCCCCTACAGGGACTGGCCTGGCCCTCCTCACGGGAGGGGAGCACACTCCCCACTGCTTACTGAAGCCTATTTCTGCAGTTCCAAACAATCGCACTTCTGCTTGCCAGGCAAACACACCCACCAAGGAGGTGCCAGGACAGCCAGTTTTCACGGTTTCTCTCAGGAACCCGGCAAAGTAAGTATTTTTACCTGATTTGCAGAAGCCCAGAGGGGTTAGTGCCCACAGCTAGTAAGTAGCAGAACTGGGGTCCCGCTGTATTTGCTCCTAGCCCCGTATGCCCCCATCGTAGCATCTAGTCTCTAATGACTGGCCAGTGTTGGTTCGCCCTGTGAAGGTCTAAGATGTGCCCCACGACCTGCTGCCTCTGCTTCTCTGCCAGCTGGTGACTCACATCAGGGTAGATGTCACAAGCATGGATTCTACAGTCAGAGCCTGGGTCTAGATCCCAACATGGCTTCTTACCAGCTGTGTGACTTTCTAGAAGCAACTCGACCTCTCTGAGTCTGCTTCCTCTTCTGCAAAATCGGGATGCTGCCCGTGTGTCTCAGGGGCCTGTTGTGATGAGAACCAGCCGCAGGAAGCATGTAGCACGACACCAGCTTTTGCTAAGCGGTGGACAGACGTTGCCTGTCACCATCGCTTTGCTTCCTCTGATGGGCAGTATGGGGCCGACACTGAGTCCACAGTCAATGAAGAAGGCCTGCTGTTTAACATGGAGATATACCCGGATGATGCACTGCCAAAGCGTTGGGTAAAACCGCTGTTGTTACGAGGGAAATTTCCAGATGGAGCTCATCAACACAATCAGTCCAAGAGCCCAGGCCTCCAGGGAGTCCCCTCTACCCGCCCCCCAGTTTGCAGCTCCCTTGCCTGCAAGGCCCACCCGAACCAGGAAAGCGCCGACTCTCCCCTTCCCCTCCATGTGCTTCAGACCTCCCCTGTGATCTTTTTTTCAGGACAGCAAAGCAGCTGTCTGGACGACACCCAGGGCAGCCATTCCTTGGGAAGTGCAACCTCCCTCCCCCAAGGCTGGGATGCCAGAAGGACAAACCCAGCGGAACATATGGATCCTCAGCCCAGTAAAGTCAACAGCTGGCCCACCGGCTGACTTCTCCGTTCTTCAGAATATTCTGGCAACGAGAAGACACAGTCTCAGCAACTTATAGAAAATTTCCCAGGATATCCCAGCCTCTAGGGGAATACTTGTTCCTTTCTCACACATTTAAACCCCTCTTCTTGGAAGAACAATTATTCCAAGATGCACACACACACATTTTTAATTTGTTCCTGTGTGTGATTAAGTAAAATTTCATTGATAAATCTAATAATAGCAATAACTAACATTTCCATATATGCCAAGTGAAAAGTACCTATGAGAGTTGTCATCTCATGTAGTCCTCACAACATCACTTGAGATGGGGCCCTATTATCTGCATTTTACAGATGAGGGAACCACAAAGGTGGGCTGGCGGGGGCAGAGCAGGCTGCTCATCGGCGGTGCTGATCTGAAGACCCCAGAGCCCAGGATCCCACTCCCTTCCCAATGCCTCCTCCCTGCACTGTGCTGACGGGGTGAACCAGCTACAGAGGTTTTCGATCCTCAGGTATGTTTTTGTTTTTTTTTTTTTTCCTTTGGGCCTGTAAGGTTGACAAAGACAGGTTCTTTTTCACCACTGGAGTCCGTGACCCTGGAGGTTCAGGAAGGAACCCAGGGTTGTTCGTGCACTTTCTAACATGAACCACCCGCCAGCTTTCCGGGGCAGCTCAGCCCCTGCCAGGCATCCCGTCCCCTGGGCCTGGCGCCCGGGAACCAAGCCTCAGAGTTCAGCTCATTCCCTCCAGCACAGACATTTGGAAACTGACATTTCCCACATTTTCCCCGCACAAAAGGCAGGTTGTATTTTTGTCCTCTTCAAAATATGCTAAAGGAATTTCTTGTTCCTCCTGAACTTTCTCCAAAAATAAATAGAAAAAGGGAACGCCATTTTGCCCTGTAAGCTGAGAAGAGAAAAATCAACACTTGGGGTGGCATTTCCAAGATGATACAGGAGACTGAATATGCGGCTGGCTCTGTCTCAACACCGTTTGGCAACCTCGGGGATACAGTACACAGTATTTCTCACCCCAAAATTCCTCATCGGGTTTACGTGCACCTGCTCCTTTTTTCTTTGAAACCAGATCTGAAACAGGTAAGAGGCCTTCATAAATGAACACTGCCTGGATGGGACATCTGCGTTAACAGACCAACCACACCCACATAAAACATAAAAATATACAGGTAATTTAGTGAAACAAACAAGACAGGGGCTCAAGATAAACTAAACTGGTAGCATAAAGGTTGGGCCCAAGGAGAGGAAGGGAAGTATTCATCCCATAGCCCCTGCAAAGAGCTGAGCGTAATTTTCATGGTGCAGGGATTATTCTCAACTCACGGAATCGCCCGTCCTCAGGATGGTCTGTCCAGACCCCTGTGTCTGCACCTTCAAAAGCCTCCATGTGAGTCTCCTGTGTCTCCTCCGCCCCACTTCCCAGCTCCGTGGGAATCATCTTTCACAAACACTGTTTGATCAACTCTCACCCGGCTTCTCTTGTCCTCAAAGCCAACCCCCTAGCTCTGCCCCCAGGACCCTTCTCCCAACCAGGCCCCTTGCTCCTGGCAGCCTCCTCCCTCACCTCTGCTCATCACTCCCCTGGAATGTGCTTCAAGCAAGGCACCTGGCTGTGTGCTGTGCTCCACTCAGGACAGTCAGAGACTCCCCAGGTAGGAATCAGGGGGCTCGGCTACCATCCACTCCCACCCATTCTCCCAGGAGGCGGGGAAAGCCGGACAGATGCTTGACAGAGAAGCATCTCACACTTGTTCCCACCCCTCCAGGAAGGAGGGCCTCACCACTCCCACAAGGAAGAGGAGCAGAAAGGGGTCAAGGCCGACAGATGGAAGTCTGCATCCGTCCCCATCTTCCCCAGTTCCAGCTGTGCCATGCTGGGCAAGTGACAGGCCCTCTCTGGGCTCAGACCTTCCAAGTCCTACCTCAGAGCCATTGAAAACATCATGAACATCATCCTCGTTATCTCAAGACAATGTCAGTGTGAAAAGAACATGGTGTTGGTTGTAGCTAGAAAGACCCAGGTTCTAATTCCAGCTTCTGAACTTGGGGAAATGAGTGAACTTCTCTGAACTTCACTTTCCCCAGATGTAACATGGGGATATAAACTCCCTCCAAGGGTGACTGTCTGGACCGAATAAGATGAAACCTGTAAGAAAGGCTTTATAAACTGTTTAATTGGTACGAATGTATGCATTTACTCTGCTGAGCTAAAGACTGCCTCCTGGTAATTCACCCTGTGGCTGCAGGTGCCTCAGACATCACACAGCAATGTTCCAGTCTTGCCATTGGGGCCCCTGGGCCTTCCCGCCTCCTGTATGAGCAGCTTCATTCATCCCTCAGCCATTCCTGGGGCAGGGCAGGGGGTGTCTATGGTGTGCTTCTGGCAGCACCCGGGCTCCCCTCCTGGTGGGTCTGCATTTGAGAACGTGCTGCTGGGATTTTCTTCTTTGGGGATATAGCCCCAGTGCCTTTGCACCAGCCCTCCTCTCCTTTGCAAGGCCTCCCTGAAGTCTCCTTGTGGAGTAACCCATCTCACAGGTCATGCCCTTTGACTTGTCATGCCTCATGCCATGAATTTAAGATCTGCAGACACTTAAGTCATAGACTTGGTGTCCTCTCTGCCTGTGTGACCCTGAACTGGTCATTCCCTCTCCCACAGGACCTTGCTCCCCTGGAAGGAGAATGAAGGGATGGACAATGGCATCATTGGACCTATGAATTGGAACTATTACATGCAGATTTTTACCAATTGAATTTAACTTTAATTCCTCATCTACTTTCCCCTTTAACTTTTTATCAGAGCTTTCCAGGGATTTAGAAAGGACCTGGACTAGAGTCCTTCACAGTTGACAGCCTGTGCATCTATGTGCTCTTTAAGGTTGGGGCTGGGTCCTTGGAGACCTTTTTAATCCTTATGTCAAGCTCAAACGGGCAAAGGCCATTGTTGTTTCCCACATATCTGACAGACAACACAGACAAGCCTGCGACCACAACTTGGCTCCTGTCACTCTGTACCCTTGTATCTGCCTAATGAACACCTGTACTGCAACCCTCACGGGCACCCATATGGGTTTTAATGATTACAGAGCACTCTGGTTCTTATGCGTGTGTGCGGCCATTTGCTGCCCCCAGGAGACACTGTCCACAGAATTTTAGCAGCAGTAAAGGGCCACCGGGTTGACCACTTTCATACCAGGGCCGATGTTAGTCCCTTTGGCAACCTTTACTTGGTTCTTTCAGATGGAGCAGGGAGAATGCCACTTGCCTCCTTTCCACCAGTTTCCCTGTCTGTAAAATGGGGGTGGGGGCTTCTGCGCACATCAAATTAACATCACCAGTGTGACAGAACAGCATCTATAGCACACAGTAAGCACTTAGTTTTGCACTTTTCACAACTCTGTCAAAAACCAAAAAACCAAAAAACCAAAAACCTCATCACCCTTAGCTCCCTGCCCCCTCCTACACATCAGTGACATCTGGTGGCAGATCAGGGCAACCACAGGTGTGGGTACCCGAAGCTCCAGACCCTTCAGGAGCCTAGCCCCTCTCCTTTCAGGGATCGCAGGGATCACAGCAGTGTTGGCCAGGATGTCTGAGGATGCACGCACTTCCAGATTTACCATCTAACTTCATCCCCACTCCAGCCTTTACAGGTGAATAGGTTAGTAACAGTAATGAAGGGAGGATCAGAGCCAGTGGTGGAACATGGACAAGACAGTAAATTGCTTGAGATCAGGGAGTTTCCCACCATACCCCTACACCTATGACACTGCTTGGGACACAGTAAGTGTTCAGTAAATATTTGTAGAAGGAACGACAATTTTAGAAAACTCTAGACCACGCAAGTCCCTTTCCAGTTCAGAAGTCCACGTGGCGAAGGGGCTTGCTCCAGGGGACACAGTGACAATACCACTCCCATGAACAGGTTTAACAGGATGCGCTCCCCATTTCCTCCCCAGGGGTGTGCACGAGTTCCCAGCCCTCCACTCTCCTTAACTGGAAAGGGATTCTGCCTGGGGCCTCGGTCCCTCTTCTCCAGGCCCCTTCCCACTCCCAGGAAAGGTCACGGCAGACAGGTGCATGGCAAGGCTCAAGGACTGAAACGCAAGAGGCATGCAGGTGGTGGCTTGGGGGCGGGGGGGTATTTTGCTGAGAGAGGGCTGAAAAGCGGTCCCGGTCTACGTTATGAACTTAACATTAATTTGTGTGTTGCAACCTAATCCCCATTGTGGTGTTATCAGGAGGCGGGGCTCTTGGAAGGTGATGAGGTCACGAGGGTGGGGCCTCACAAAGGGGAACTGTGCCCTTATAAGGGACCCCACAGGGCCGCCTTGCCCTTTCAGCCATGTGAGGTCACAGTGAAAAATACATCTATGAACCACAAAGGGGGCTCTCACCAGACAATGGATCTGCCAGAAGGTTTTGATCTTGGACTCCCAGCTTCCCCAGAACTGTGAGAAATAAATTTCTGTTGCTTATAAGTCACCCAGTTCATGGTATTTTGCTAGTCGCCCACGCTGACTAAGACAAGGAAAAGCAAGAGAATGAGTGCAGGAGAACAGTTACCTGAAATGAGAGATTGGGGTGGGGGCCCCACAGGCCTTCAAAGATAGTATCATGTTCTGTTTCTTTTCTTTTCTTTTTTTCAACTTTTTTTTTTTTATTTTTGGGACAGAGACAGAGCATGAACGGGGGAGGGGCAGAGAGAGGGGGAGACACAGAATCGGAAACAGGCTCCAGGCTCTGAGCCATCAGCCCAGAGCCTGACGCGGGGCTCGAACTCACGGACCGCGAGATCGTGAACTGGCTGAAGTCGGACGCTTAACCGACTGCGCCACCCAGGCGCCCCTCATGTTCTGTTTCTTAAGCTAGCTGGTAGGGAGGGAACACGAGAATTTATCATTATTCTTTAAATTGTACACATTTGTGGGGCGCCTAGGGGCTCAGTCTGTTAAGTGTCCGACTTGGGCTCAGGTCATGATCTTGTGGTTCATGGGTTTGAGCCCTGCATCGGGCTCTGCGTTGACAGCTCAGAGCCCGGAGCCTACTTCGGATCCTCTGTCTCCCTCTCTCTGCCCCTGCCCCGCTCTCATGCACGCTCACGCACGCACACTCTCTCTCTCAAAAATAAATAAACATTGAAAACACGTGTTAATTGTACACATGTGTTATAAATACTTGTCACTATGAAAGAGTATAATTATGGAAAGACTTCATAGAAATCTTTTAAAAGAGACATTGAAGCTGATGTCTGTAAGTGCAGGAGAGGGGGACACAGAAAAAGCAGATTTCAACAAGTTTTCCTATGGATTTGGTGTCTCCTACAACATCTAAGGAATGTAAGTGGAAGTCTCAAACTACTCTGAAAGCATTTCTATTTATTGGACAGTGTCTTGACCTCGGCATACCCCAGGGCTGGCACACAGGGTCACGGCTTTACAACCCTTGTGTTAACTTGACTTTGAAACCTACTGACAAGGCCGAGAGGCTCTTGAGCAATGGAAGCGGAATTTAAGAAGCAGCTGCATCCCATAGCGCTGAGTAATCCTGAACAGGTGCCTTCGCTTCTCTGGGCTCCTTGTATTACGTGGATCAACGATATTCGTCGCCTCACCTCCCTTCCAGGGCTGGTGTGAGGATTAAATGAGAACATGCAAATGAAGGTGCTTTGTAAAGCAGAAAACACAGCGTGACTGTAGGATGACTATTACCGTAACTACTCCTGGCAGAAAAGTACTCTAAAAATGACATAAAGTGCCCCCCAAAATGTGAGGCATTTGTATTATGACTGGGCATAACTTTCAGCCAAGGTTTTCTGGAACGGAATCAAGTTCTCATACTACTCCAGCCAAAACAGGTGGAAAGTACAGTTAGCAGCTGTCTTCCAGATCCACAAGATTTACGATGAGAGGCCGCACAGCACCATGGCTACGGACCGACTCCATGCCCGACTGTGTGTGTTCATATCCCAACACCATCACTGACTTGTGGGACAAAGTATGACCTTGGGCAAACTTCGTCACCTCTCTAAAACTCAGTCAGCTCTCTCGTGTGTCCAATGGGGAAAATAATAGCTACTTCACACAGCTCTTAGGAGGATTAAATGAGTTAGTACGTAAAGTGCTTTTGAAACAGTGCCTCGTATAGAGTAAACCCAATATTAGCATGATATAGCTTTCACGTCCTGAGGGGGAAAGCTAACCAGAAAGAAATAGGCAACAGTTGCAGTCATCAATTGGAAAGCTGGGCTAGACACTTGGAAGGACATTCTGGCGAAGCTGCATAGTGTTCATCATGGAATTTGGAGGATCTGCAGTTAGCATCCTCTTGGCCAACTGTGGGCTGGTGAGATGGAGACCTTTACAGCAAGCCGAGGCTCCAACACTTCAAAATTACAAGCGGTAGGACCCTGGGTCCAGTAGGAGCCAGAGCTGAGCTAGCTAAAGGCTTGGAAAATGCTGACACATGATCTACAGCCTTGTCCCCTCGGTGGACCTGTATGTGAATCTGGGGGGTGTCATGAGGGCTCAAGAAACAACACATGGGAAGCACAACACATGATGGTGCCTGGCAGACAGAAAGCATCGTGGTCATTGCTACTTCTTTTGTCTGTCCATCTGTCCATCCACCCCTCCTCAAGTGATCATTCTATGGCAGTACCGTCCGCGAGAAATTTCTGTCACGATACACGTTCTATATCTGCATTCATTGTCCCTACATACGACTAGCTACACGTGGCTGTGGAGCACTGGAAATGTGACCAGTGTGGCTGAGGAACTGAGGTTTTATTTATGTTTTATTTTTAAGTTTATTTATTTATGTTGAGAGGGAGAGAGAGAACAAGTGGGGGAGGGGCAGAGAGAGGGAGACAGAGGATCCGAAGCGGGTTCTGCACTGACAAACCGTGAGATCATGACCTGAGCTGAAGTCTGATCCTTAACTGACTGAGCCACCCAGGCACCCCCCGAGGAACTGAGTTTACATTAATTTAACTTTTTTTTTCAGGTGTTCTCATAGCTTTTAAAAGAGCTATTTAATTTCAATTAATTTAAATAGCTACCTGTGACCGGTGGCTACTATACTGGACAACATAGCACGTAGCCATGTCATTTCTTGGCTTAAAATCTTTCCAGGTCTCCAATGCCTTTGACGTACCGTCAAGGCCCAGCATAATCTCCAGATGAGGGGTGTCCTCTGTGCACATCCTGTCCTGCAGCCACCATTCCACACAATTCCCTGCATACACTGGCTCGTGCCTGTGTCCTTCCACTCTGAACACTCTTCCTGCCTTGTCTGCCTTGGAAGCTCTTCCAGAAGCTTGACCTACCCAAGCACAGATTGAGGCTACCACCTCTGGCTCCCCCAGCCTCCAGGGCCTCTCCTCGCCCTGGCATTTACCAAATAGGGTTATACTTGCCTGGTTACAGGCCTGTCTCCCTTTCTGGTTGCTCCCCAAGGATGGACCAAGGCCGTGTTGTAAGCATTTCGGTCCCCTGGTCCCCTGCACCAGGCTTGGCCACGGCTGGTGCTCTGGGAGCATAGAGATCCATGAAACACAGTGCATCCTCATGGTCCCCCGACACCCCCCTTTAGGAGGAAGCACTGACTTCCACCGAGGTCCTTCCATTTCCCAAGACTGGTCCTTTTAGTATTATGGCCACATTATCACTGTGTTTCGTCAGTCCGAAGACGCCAGCAATTGTAAGAATCATCGTCAATTCAGCAACAGCCTCTTTGAGAAGAGAAAATAAAACGCAATGTGTAAATGACACATTGATTGCAATGACAATCACAATTTCCGCGCTCAGAAATGTCAAAATGTAAAGGAGGAAAACGGCCTCAGGGAAGGTAAGGCCCATGAGCTGGCCTCGAGGGCTACGTCCTTCTAGAGAATCAGTCAATGGTGGCACATGGAAGGCACTTTCCACAGCTCCTTGCTTTCTTGTTCCAACTGCTCTCTGACTGGTCCCCAGAAGAGGAGCATTCACATGTGTCCTATGAGTTTTTGAATGGATCAAATAGGTATCTGAATAACATTTTTTATCTGATTATAGAAATAAATACATGACTATTGCACAACATTCTTTTTCATCTCAGGGCCTTTGCACTGGCTGTTTCTTCTTCCTAGAACACTCTTATCCTGGATTTCTCCTGGTGTCTCTCTCTCATTTGTCAGGTGTCATTTAAGTGGCCCCTTTAGGGGCACCTGGTGGCTCAGCCGGTTAAGTGTCCGACTTCAGCTCAGGTCATGATCTCACAGTCTGTGGGTTCGAGCCCTGCGTCGGGCTCTGTGCTGACAGTTCGGAGCCTGCTTCGGATTCTGTGTCTCCCCCTCTCTCTCTCTCTGCCCCTTCCCTGCTTGTGCTCTCTCTCACTCTCCCTTGCGAAAACAAATAAAGTTAAAAAAACTTAAAAAATAAAATAAAATAAATGGTCCCTCTCTAGGGCCTCCTTCCCTTGCCAGCCCAGCCGATGTTGGTCTTTCCTCCCGAGTCAGTGTCTCTCAAATTAATGATCTTGTTTTTCTTCCCAGCCTTTATCAGCATTTGGAACTAGTTGTGTATTTTTTATTCTTTGTCTCTTCCCGACAAGACTGTAAGCTTCTCCAAAGCAAGGACTCTTCATAGCAGGGACTCAAGAAATTTTTGTGAGTAGCCGAAAATACGAAAAAAAAAAACCCATAAAGAAAATAATAGATTCCTCATGTCCCCACTAATGGGAGAGAATTGCAACTAACATCCAGTACATGGCAATCCCTCCAGGCCTTTCTGCGTGTGTGTGTGTGTGTGTGTGTGTGTGTGCTCACACACATCACTTCATTTTTTCTTAAGATGCAACCTCTTTATATTACTTTGTAATCTTCTTGTCCCCCCGCCCCCCCCCCCACCGCCATTTACTACATCATAAATATCTTTCACAACTATCTACTTAGCTGGCTGTCTCAGTTTTTAGGGAGGGTCCACTGCTTCCTTGCATAGAGTAACCCCCCTTTGCTTATCCAGCCCCTACAAGTGGCATTTAGGTGGTTCCAGTCCTCCAGGGCTGCGAAGGAGCATCTCCATGCAAATAAATATCTTTGCGTGATTGTCACTCAGGTCCATTAAAGTGCCATTACTGGGTCAGAGGGTGTGTACATTTTACCGGACTTCGGGTAAACAGTCAAAACGGGACACTTTTCAGGTGAGGAATCCTCCTGCGAACAAGAACTTTACAAGGTTCAGAGGGAGTTGAGGAAAAGATAAGAAGCAGGCCCATCTCCCTCACTTGGGCCACTACCACTGTCTAATTGGAGAGATTTATAAAGTCTCCCAGGGACCCAGCACTTGACCCAGAAGCCCTGTGAAGGTCCTAAGTCCTTTCTAATAGCCTCCTGGTGTATCCATTATAGGCTTGATTGTAGCAGGCTTATGCTAGGCCTTCTTTGTGAAAAATGAACTATCTAGGAAGGTCGAACTATCTTGAGAGGTTGTATCTTGAAACATGTAGATATATACATGCAGATGCCAGTGGAGTGCAGTTCATAATTATATTCTGTAATTACCCCTGACTGAACCCACAACTTAATATAGCACAGGTGTGAGCTACCAACTAACCCCAATTTCAGGTCAAAAGGGTGAAATCACTCTTTTCTCCCTCTCAACGTAGTTAATAGCTAGTGTAAAACCAATGAAAATTATTTGGCTTCATTTGGAACTCCATTTGTGTCGCTGCTTCCTTGCAATTCATATCGTCTGTGTCCCCAGACAAATCCAGTCTGACACTGGGTACAATT
This sequence comes from Felis catus, assembly GCF_018350175.1. Taxonomy (NCBI): domain Eukaryota; kingdom Metazoa; phylum Chordata; class Mammalia; order Carnivora; family Felidae; genus Felis; species Felis catus. Next base: position 53,361,252 of record NC_058377.1, on the reverse strand, counting down.
CTCCCATGTGGAAACTCAGTAACAAAGGATGGCCCCACCCTGTAGGTTTACACCATCAGAATCCAATTCTCCCTGCCCCTCCCAGCTCTGGCCTCAACTGCCTTCACTGCTGTCAGATACCAGTGGTGCTGATCCTTCATATGTAAAGAGCACAGCACAGGCTATGATACACATACTGGATCCTCACAACAGCCTTGGGAGGTTGGCCAAGCAAGGTCATTACAGTAACCCTTATGTCACAAATGGGTCAACGGAGGCTCAGGGCAGGAAAGGACACGTTCATAGAGCAAACAGGAGGCAGGGGAGAGGCTGAATCTATACCTTCTGATTCCTAGTTCAGAAGCTTTTCCATTGTATCAGGGTAGAGCCGGAGGGGCCTGCCAAGTAGCCCAGCCTGGTAAATGCCCATTTCCCCTCTTCTCCCATCTAGCCAGCTTCAGTCTTATGGGGCCCACCTAAAGGAGACCCTAAACTTCACTTTGGCAGATACTGACCTAAACCAGACAGGTAAAGGGCTGATTCTGGGCAGCCCTCTGCACCAGTGAGGTAATCATGCAGCTGGGTGATTGGGAGAACCGGCTCAGGGCTGGGCACACTCTAGTTACTACTAGGAATTCTCTTATTTAATTGGCTTACTTAGCAAAACACAAAGTTGGCAACTTTATACTGGAATTTTACTTTTCCATGAAAATCTGAAAACCACTGATTCACACAACCGCAAACAAGAAGTCACCTTTTTCTTTTCCAATTACCTAGAATTTAGTCACTCTGCTCGTGTTTCAGCTGAGCTCTTTTTTAACCCTCAAGGTAGTTGCATCAAGTAGGAATTATTTTCCCTCTTTTATAGACCAAGAAAAGTTAAATCATCTGCTCCAAGTCACACAGCTCGTAAGTGACAAAGGCAGGAAGCGTAGCTACCTGGAGTAGGAGGAGGGGGAGGAGGAGGAAGAGGAGGAGAGGGAAGAGGGAGAGGAGGAGGAGGGGGAGGAGAGGGAAGAGGGGGAGTTGGAGGGGGGAGGAGAAGGAGGAATGGAAGGAGGAGGAGGAGGGGGAGGAGGAAGAGGAGGGGGGAGGAGGGGAGGAGGAGGGAGAGGAGGGGGAGGAAGAGGGGGGAGCAGGAGGAGGGAGAGGAGAGGGAGGAGGGGGAGGAGAGGGAAGAGGGAGGGGAGGAGGGGGAGGAGAGGGAAGAGGGGGAGGAGGAGGGGGAGGAGGAGGAGGAATGGGAGGAGGGGAAGGAGGAGGAGGGGGAGGAGGAGGAGGAACGGGAGGAGGAGGAGGGGGAGGAGGGAGAGGAGGAGGAGGGGGAGGAGCAGGAGAAGAAGGGGGAGGAGGAGGAGGGGGAAGAGAGGGAAGAGGGGGAGGTGGAGGAGGGGGAGGAGGAGGAGGGGGAGGAGGAGGAGGAGTGGAAGGAGGAGGAGGAGGGGGAGGAGGAGAGGAGGAGGAGGTGGAAGAGGGGGAAAAGGAAGGGGAGGAGGAGGAGGGGGAGGAGGAGGAGGAGGAGCAGGAGGAGGAGGGGGAGGAGGGGGAGGAGGAGGAGGAGGAGGAGAAATTTCCCCAAACATAACAGAGCAAGAATGCATCTGCTCATTCACTCACTCACTCACTCACTCCACTAAACCTTTGCTGAGTACCCGCTGGGGAGGAAGCCAGCCTAACAGAAAGGAGGTGTGTGGGGATGGGCACTCCCAGACTGGGGTCCCGGCTGTGCTCCATGTCAGCGGAGTGAGCAGCCTGGCCACCTGACCTCCCAGAGCCTTGGTGTCTCCAACTGTAATGTGAAAATGACACACTTTCATTGCGGGGTTGCTGTGAGGACCACACAGGACAGCACGTGAGGAGGGGGCCTCACAGCGCCTGGTGTACAGTCATTGCTTGATGGACACCAGTCCCCAGCCTGTCCCTGAAATGAGAGCCATGGCAAGGTCACCACCACTCAAGAGGTAGGGTTGGTGGTGCTCTTTGAGATCGTCCAGCTCAGTTTCCCCACTGTACAGATAGAAAAATTGAGGCTGAGACAGAGACAGTGACTTGTCCAAGGTTGTAGTGCAGGGTAATGGCAGAGATGGGACCAGAACTCCCATCTTCTGATCCCCAACTTCTGCTTCTCTCCTTGGCAGCAGGTTAGGGATTACCTTTCACTGTGGCAGCCAAGTAAACTGGAATGTAAGCAGACTGGCGAGAGATGGAAGCATTAACGATACGTTGTTGCACAGCTTAAAGAAAACAGTAAGTTTTTGACCAACGAGTAAATATCTAAAATATATTTTCTTGATTATCAAACAAGTACACATCATCTACTCTGTGCCCACCAGCACTATGCTAAGGCCTGAAGAAACATGAACTCATTCATTCATCGCTATAATTCTATGAGGAAGTTACTATGATTCCCACCCCTACGTTACAGATGAGGAAGCTGAGGCAGGGAGTGGTTAATCAATTTTCTCAGGGTCCTGCAAACACTAGGTTGCCGGAGCTGGGATTTGATCTTAAGCAGTCTGGCCCCAGAGTCCGTATCATAACCCCCACGCCATGCTGCTTCAGAACAATGACTTGCTTTCGACTATGTCTACAAGAGCGTACATACACATGACTTGACATAGTAATGCTAATCACAATCATAATAGCAATGGCAGGGAAAAGGATACAAATAGACAACTCCCTCTGTGATTCTTTTGGAAAACTTAATAGCGCCCACCCATGCTTCAAGACTAGCCATTCTCCTTATCCCTTTCTCGACGCCCTCTCCACTGCCCATGCCCCTCTTCCAGCTGGAATACTTGTCCTCTCTTGTCTGAATTCAAGCCTTGTCCTTCAACACTCAGCTTGAATGTCGCCAGCTCTGGGAACGTTTCTCAGATGATGTATCCTGTCACAGGGGGTCAACGTTCCCTGGGTCAATGTTAATGGCAGAGTTTGACACTGTATCCCACGATGAGGATGGTAAAGAAGATGATTTTGCTGAAGGAACCCTCCCAGTGGTCTCAGGTCCCTCTCCAAACCAATAAGGCCCCGAAATAAGATCAGCTATTACCTCACTGAGGCATGGATGTGTCCACTTAATGCTTGCAATGCCACAAACATTTATGAAGCGCTTTCTTGGTACATTCAGTAAGTGCTCCAAGACTTTGGGTCAAGTGCTGTCATCCCTGTTTGAGCAAGGGTGAGCCTGGCTTGGGAAAAGTCAGGTGACTTGTCCAAGGTCACAGAACCAACTGAGTGGTAAAGCTGGGTCCTGACACCAGGTTCTCAGATCCCTTCTCCCAGGGAAAGCATTTCATATAACTGTCCTAGTAAAAACGATTCCAGCAAGAATCAGTAGTAGATCTGGGTGGGGTGACGGGGGGGGGGGGAAGGTTTGATAAAGAACAGGATATTCACATAGCCTTGAAGTATCTCCCTATAAAATACTTACTGATTACAAAGGACAATCTGGCAACAGGGGAACTGGAAACCATCTGGGATGGTTAGTTTTATGGGTTCTTGGCTAGGCTGTAGTACCCAGTTCTTCAGTCAAACATTCTGGCTGACAGTGTGCAAGCGTTTTGTGGATGTGGTTAACATCTAGAATCAGTTGGCCTTAAGAAAATAAGGAGATTATCCTCAGCGATGTGGGTGGGCCTCATCCAATCAGTTGAAAGACTTTCAGAACAACCACTGAGGTTTCTCCGAGAACAAAATTCTACCTTGCACATCAAACTGAAGCAGCAACTCCTGCCTGAATTTCCAGAATGCTGGCCTGCCCTGTGGATTTCAGACTTGCCAGCCCTACAGTTGTGCAAGCCAATTCCTTAATAGAAATCTCTCATTTTCTCTCTCTCCATACACACAACACACACACACATATACAACATATATATGTAAATGTCTTAATATATGGATCCATGATTCATTATATATTGTGTATATGTGTGTGTGTGTGAATATACATATATCACTGATATGCCGTCTTAATCATGTGATCAAAATTAATATCACCAATAAGGGGCAAAAGGGCGCCACGTGCTTCCAAATGTTATATCCTCAGAAGGACACATCATGTAGGTGGTATTACTTTGTAATCGGAAAAAGTAAAAATATTAATCACACGATAAATACAACGTCTCTCCTCTTTCCTCAGGTGCTCCCAGGCTGGCAGTGACACTGGCCATTGGGCCCGGTGACCACCATGCACCTGGCCCAGAAATGGGTTCCCACTTGGTGAGTGTGTCCAGAGGAGGATCTGTTCTCCGTCCTCCCTTTGTCCCGGCCTCCCTCCCTGCCCCTCCCCCACCGCGGCCTGGAAAACACTCACAGTTGGTAATTTCCTCCCCGCCACCCAGCAGGCCTGGGATAATTCCACCGTCTCCATTTGACGATGCCGGTGTAGCAGTGACTCACTTTGCACACATCTGTGGATTCCTGTCAGAGCTGGTTATCTGTCTAAGGAGGGATGTTAACATTTATGGCAGTGAGCAGGGACGTGTGACAGTTCAAGAAAGCAAGGTGCCAGCTACCTTTTGGAGCTGCAGGTGGTTTTTATGAAAGCAGAATATTGCCACTTATTATTTATTTCACTTTTTATTTTTAAAATGTGATTAATATAGCTCGCCAATAAATTTGGCCGGGCACAAGTATTTATGAAGCATTCTTGGCAGGCTTGGGGTGACACGGCCTAATTGCTAGGTGGGCAGAGGCAGCCCTGTGAAGTGAGCTGCTCAGCCTGAATGCGAACCAGCCTCATTTTATGGGCTTCCGAGGCGGTGGTTCTCACTGAGCTCCGGGGGAATAATCCCAGGAGGCTCCTAGCCGGGAAAGCAAGGCGAGAGAAGGCTGACAGAGCCTGAGAGGCCGTGGAGAGGGCTCCGGGCAGGTAGGCCAGGGTTCAAAGCCCAGCCCCCCAAGGGAGTGGGATAAGCTGGGCAACCCCTCTAAACCTCTGTTTCCCCACATGTAAAAGGTTTCAAAGGGTTGCTGAGAGGGTTTAATGAGTCCACATTTGGAAAGTGTCCTACAGTGCCTTACAAATAAATAATAGGTACTCAGGAACGTTAAGTTTGATATTTACAAGATGATGGCCTCTCTGGAACAAAGCTTGGTTTTGAACCCTAGCTCTGCCACTATTAGCTGTGTGGCTCTGGGTAATTACTGAGCTCCTCTGTGCCTCAGTTCCTTCAGGCATAAAAGGGGAATAACCAGAGGGCTGCAAAAAGGATTAAATGAGACAATCCATACCTAGCACTCCACCGGTACCTAATATAGCTGCTAAATTGTTGTGACTTCTTCCCTTGCCTTCTGCCTGCCTCCTTCCGTGGTCTGGCCCGAAAGACATTTCCTGCTGGTGAATTCCTACTTCTCCTTTGAAGCCTAGTTGAAATATCACCTCTTCTGTAAAGTCTTCTGTGACCGGTTTAGCAGAAGTAATAACGTCCGCCCTGTCTGCAGACAAGACACTTTGTACATCTCCATGCTGATCACTCTCAGAGCCCTGCGTTATAGGATGGTCCCACCTTCAGGGTAGGATGAGGTTTTATTTGCTGCAAACCTGCTACAGTAGCTGTCCAACCCTCACCAACTCACAGCACACAGAGAAGAGGGTAATATTGGCCTGGCAGTGCCACCTCTAACTACCCGGTACAGAGGAGATCGATAACTGTGTCCCCCTATAACTCGTTTGCAGCACACTGGGAAGCCTGCGTGGCTAAGTTCTGGCCTGGTGCCTAGAGTCCGTGGCCCGGCTCTCAGGGGGTGCTTGGGGAATGTGTGCTGGTGAAGGATGGGTCACGGGGATTGTCTTAGCAGCTGCCACCTCTCCCTGTCAACAGTTTGAGTAGGACCAGGTGGTGACAGTGCTGGATTAGTGGAGGAAAGAGCTGTCCGTTGGGGCTCCTGGATCCCCAAGTTGACGTGGAGACCAGAGACCCTGTCAGGTCTATGAAGCTGTGTGTCTCAGGTGAGTTCCACAGTTCTGGCCAAAGACAGGTTGCCCTGCTTCACAGGCTCCCCATCCCAGAGGATGGGTGGAGTGTGTTGACTTCAGAGGGGTGACACTGAGATCAGGGACAGGGTACCTTGAGACAGGCCCTTTGTCAGCAAAGCACCTGACCCTGCTTTCCCAGGCTATTAAGCTGTGGCCATATTTCCGGGCCTGGGCTGTGAAGGATCTCCCTTCCTCTTTCAGGGCTAAGGCATTCACCAAAACGGGGCCTCCTCAATGTGCCAGGGGCCGTGCTGCACACAGGGGGCACAGAGATGGGTTAGACTGTGGGCCCACCGTCAGGAGCCCACGGTCTAGTGAGGAACTGCCATGGAAACCCAAGTACAATATGGTGCCAGGCACGCCACAAATGCTAAATCCACAGAGGACATGGGTCATATAGAGAAAGGAGGGGTGGAGGAGGAGTGTCAAGGAAGGCGTTGGAGAGGAGACGCAAAGCACTGCCAAAGCACAGCTTGGCAGGAATTTTCTGGATGGAATGAGTGAGAGAGAAGCACGCCAGGCAGAGGGATCACACAATGAGAAGGAGTTATGAAAAATGCCGTCTGTGTGGGGACCTCGAAGTTCATGGTGGAGGGGTAAGGTGTGAGGAGAGAGAGGCAGGGTAGGTGATGAGCCACAGGAGTGTCAACCTATCCCATCCCTTGTGTGAGGTGCAGAGGACCTCCTGCCCTGCATGAACACGCTCTGCCATGAGCAGTAACATCTTTGTGCATTTTTTAAATTTTAATCTTAATTTTTATTTGACAGAGCTCGAGCGAGTGCGCTCGCACATGTGACCAGGGGGGGAGGGGCACAGTGAGAGTGAGAGAGTGAGAGAGAGAGAGAGAGAGAGAGCGAGCGAGCGCATCTCAATCCTCAGCCTCAGCACAGAGCCCCAGTTAGGGGACTCAATCCCACGACCCTGGGGTCATGACCTGAGGTGAAGTCAAGAGCCAGACGCTTAACCAACTGAGCCACCCAGGCACCCCAAGTAGTAACATCTTTGAATGCTTATAGAGGACACATTTACTCACGGGAGTATACCTGTGTCTGTTAATTTGTATATGCTTGTGTGTAAATAATATCAACAACTAAATTCTAGAATATGGGTGGTTAAGCTCTCAGATACAAGGAAACTCTGAGAGAGTCAGGCAGGGTTCAGTGTGGTGGGGGTTTTGGTATGGTGGAGGGTACGGTTAGGGGCACAGGGAGTGCTGTGAAGTCAGAGACACCCACTTTCAGTCTCTATTCTAGGGATACTGCATACGGTTGGGCAGGTTGCTCACTGCTCGAGGACATACAGTTAACAGGGCTGGGCTCCTGTGTTTACTTGGGTAGGGAAGGTGTACCATTTCCTAATTCACACAAAGGGGCTGCCTGGGCTCTTCTGGGCCAGGCCAGCTAGAGTGAAGGAGAGATTTTTTTTTTTTAATGGAAGAACTGGCTCAGATGACTTCCCAAGTCCCTTCCAGCACTAATATTACACACACACACACACACACACACACACACACACACACTCACTCACTTAGGTAAGTTGACTTGGTTTCCTCGTTGGTCAAGGAGGGTCATTTCCATAGCATCATCTTCTGGTTTAGCCAGGCTGGACTCCCTGCCTCTCTGCTTTCCTTTTCCAGGGATCCCACCAGGATCCTTCTCCTCCTTCCAGGCAGGGTTCCCACCCTCAGGGAACCTGCAGGCCACTCCTCCCCCTCCCGCCCCCTCCCCACTAGGTCACTGATTCTTTAACCCTCCCCCTCCCCCTCGGAGCACCACCTGGCCCTCCCTGATTCAGAGTAAGGTAGAGGTTGGAGCTTACTTCCATCAACAACCAACTTGTCTTAGGAAAAAGGGAGGCTGAAGAGGGAATTCTTACACCCTCGCTAGTTTTAGCAATTTTCAAGCCTCTATTCAAAATGAATGACCCTCTCAGGTGGGAGTCTAGGCTGACAGTGAAGGCAAATGAAACACACTTAGTGGTGGTACAAAAGCAAAGATGAAAATCCACTCTGTTTTATTGTTGCTGTGAGTGAGAAAGCAGCCAGCCCCGGCGGGGTCAGGGAGACAGCTAGACTTCATTCAGAAGAGGGAGGAGGAGGGGGGAGGAAGAGAAGAGAGAGGGCCATCTTGGAGCAAATCCAAGACCCAGGCAGGCAAAGCCTGGAGAAGAAACTTCATGCCCTTCATACCCTGCTTATCTGAACTTGGTGGGATTGTGTCTGACTCACTCCCCCACCTATTGGGCCTGGTGGTGTAAGTGGGGGTGGGGGTGGGGTGGGGGAACTCCGATTTCATGAAATCCATTTTAATCACCTTCTGCAATCCACAACACTCAGTAATTACAAGGCTCTTATGCTCAAGTACAAAAAAAACTCACCGAGAAAGCAACATTAAGCTTGCGAGCGGAAACATGAAAATTCATGAAATGCACAATTAAGGATCCAGCGACAATGCTAACTCTCCCCTTTGCAGGCACAGTCACTGCAGATTACCAACAAATGGGCAAATCTAAACCCTGAGGCATCTGCCGATGCCTGCTCTCACCATGGATTCCCGTTTGCTATTGCCCAAGGTTGTTCTGGGGCCCAGCTTAGGGAGTAGGAGCTCCGGGAGCCGGGGAGTGCAGCGGGGGGTGGGGTGGAAGGGAAGGGCAGGTCTACCTTGGAAAGGAGAAGCCAAAGAGTTGTGTTTTAGAAATGCCCCACTGCTTGCCGTCACCTGCAGAGTCTACAAAAGACATGGCCAGATCTTCCTGTTCTTTCCCACTAACCAAGGGGATTCAAGAGGAGTAGAGATTATGGTCACCTCCTATCAGCTTCAGCTCTCAAACTGTCCTCCTTCCACTCTCACCCTTAAACCCTTAATCCAGGGCCTCCCCGGTTTTCTCCTCCAGGACCCTAACTCTACCTCTATCTCAGTCCCTGCTGTCAACCCTGTGCCCCCAGTCCACTCTGTAAACTGGCTTCCAGGCCAATCTTGCTAAGCATACATTTAAGAGGGATCCCCTGACCTGCCTCTTCTTACAATGTCATGTGAATAAAGCAGGGCAAAAATGGCAGCTGAAGTACGATCTTAACTATGTTACATCAGGAAAAAAAAAAAAAACCCACCTCAGATAAGGAAATTAACCAAATGTTTCATGGGTTATTTTTGGATTTGGTGCCTGTAAGGTGGGAGATAGGAGAAAAAAAGAGATTAACAGGGCTTTGTACCTTGTTTCACTTGTGCAAATTTTCACAATGAGTATAATTTACAGTCAGGGAAGAAATGAGATAAACTTTAAATGTCACCTCTGTTCAAAACCGTCCTGTAGTTCCTTATTTTCTACATGACAAAATAGAAACTCCAAGCTTCATATTTACAAGCTGCTAAGCCCTGGTTCTCTCTGTACAGATGTGACCTGTATAGTCACACAGGGTCCTGCACTCAGAAGGGCCCATCCTTGGTTAAATGCTCTGCTGTGGCTATCTTCAAATTCTTAACACTTTTTTGAAAATATTAAAAAAAAAATTTAATGCCTTATTTATTTTTGAGAGAGAGAGAGAGAGAGAGAGAGAGAGAGAGAGAGAATAAGCAGGGGAGGGGCAGAGAGAGAGGGAGACACAGAATCCAAAGCAGGCTCCAGGCTCCAAGCTGTCATCACAGAGCCAGATGCGGGGTTTGAACTCGTGAACCGTGAGATCATGACTTGAGCCAAAGTCACGTAACTGATTGAGCCAAGCAGGCGCCCCCAAATTCTCAATAATTTTTAAAAGGGATACACATTGTACCCCACAAATTATATAAGTGGGCCTGTTTATCAGGGTGTCTTCATCAAGGGAATCACAGCCCAATTATTCAGAACAAAACAGTGCAGACAGCCTTTGGACTGCTGTGTGGGGTGAGGTCTCCAGGCTGTGGCCAAGATGGTTAGGAAGCCACATCATATGAACTTGGGACATGCAGTCAGGGATGTGAAGAGTCCAGGGAGACTTAACAAATGTTCAGTGAACACCTCGAGTACTCTTCTAGGTGCTAAGAACACAGTCATAAACAAAGCAGGCTAGGCCAAGTCCCTGCTCTCTGGAACTGCAGTGCTAGCCAGGGGAGACACACATTATCTGTGTGGCTAGTGCTGTGAAGAGAAATGAATCAGGATAAGGGAGACAGAGGCCTGGAGGAGGGGGGAACACCACTTGATTCAGGACCTGGAAGGAAGTCAGTAAGCCCTTGGATGATGGAAATGTGGGAGATGTAGATACATAGAGAATTACAATACACTGTGGGGTTTGCTATGGAGAAACTCAGAGGGGGCATAAATGAGGAGGGACATGTTTCACCTGGGATGGGCAGAGGACAGGGCTGGGGCTGGAATTAGTTCTGAATTATCTTGACATCTTTTTTCTAACCCTAAAACTAGCGGAAACCACATCATATTGACTCTGTACCTTCATAACTTTCCTTCTGTTCCCACTACCACGGAGTGACTCAGGTCTGCACTTCCCCTGAATCACTGCAACAAACTCAATCTGGTCTTTTCTTCTCATGCTACCCCCTCCTGGATAATTGCTTCTACTCTGGGGCCTGCAACCTGACTCTTATTCTTCAGCCCTGACCTCTTTCTTGAACTCCAGATCTCAATATCTAACTGCCCTTGTTCTTGAGAATCCCTAGTGTCTGCAAGAGGGTGCAGCATTCTAGCTGGCCTCACATGCTATTCCTAGGTGGGCATTCTAGGGTACTGGCCAACACCACCAGAATCTTGTGAGCAAGATCAGGAAACTGAGGCAACAGAAGTAGAATATAGGGATTTTTCTCTATCTTAGGGTTAGGTTATTAGATTGGCTTTTCCAGAAACTCAAATCCATCAGTGTCCTCGTGTTAATGGGATTTGAGGACACTCGGTAAGTTCACATGAGACTGAAATACAAAGCAGAATGTCAATGTATTAATTGACAATGGAAAAAAAAATCTCTTCCCGTTAATCTGACTATAGTTTCCTACATAGCAAGCCAAATTATTCTTAGAGGGTAGTTGGATGAACATGGTAAATTACAAATGCCATTCCTCACTTGTGTGACACTCAGGGACAAGGGCTTAACATTCATTATATACAAAACCCCAATTATAATGCCTACTGCACTTGGGGTGCCTGGGTGGCTCAGTCAGTTGAGTGACTGACTTCAGCTCGGGCCATGATCTCGCAGTTCACGAGTTCAAGCCCCACGTCAGGCTCTGTGCTGATAGCTTGGAGCCTGGAGCCTGCTTCAAATTCTGTGTCTACCTCTCTCTCTGCCCCTCTCCCACTCACACTCTGTCTCTCTCTCTCTCAAAAATAAAATAAACATTAAAAAATTAAAAAAAATAATGCTTACTGCACAGATGAAGAAACTGAGATTCAGAGAGGCTAAGTAGTTTGCCTTAGTTCACACAGCTAATAAGCAGTAAAGCTGGGATGCCAATTTAGTACCAAAGCCTGTTTGTTTTTTTAACCACCAATAAATACCAAATAGATGGTATTACTATAGAGGAAAGAGTGAAAAGTTTTTGTCTAAGTCAAGTTGATGTTTAACATAATACCTGTGACAGTGTTCTGATACAGTTTTATAGCCACACAGATGGGAAAGATTATTCTTGAAAATGCTCTCCCCAGATGAATCTTTATGATCAAGGTTTTACGGTAAACGTACTACGTGAGAGTTGCTTTTCAAAGGACTTCTGTAAAGCAAGTAAATGATTTTGTTTCTGAAAATGAATAATCATCCCTGATTTACCTCCTACATAGTAAATCTGCTGGAGTCAAAAATACACTGATGCCAGACAGATTTCAGGTTCTGATTCTTGAATGACGTCAACCATGTTGCCTTGGACCCACAAGTCACTGGACTCAGTTTTCCTTATTTGTAAAACAGTGATGATAATATAGACCTCATAGGACTTTTTAGGGCAAACTAGGGATTGTGTAAAATGTTTACCACAGATCTGCACATAAGTACTTTATACTTATGCTCAAAAACTTAATAAGTTTTCATTAATTTTTTTCCATTTTCTTGATAAACAATTGATACATATCACTGTAAAAGTTTAAGGAGTATAGCATGATGATTTGATTTACATATATTGTGAGACGATTCCCACAGCAGGCTTAGCTGAAATCCATCTTTTCACACGGATATGATAAAAAGAAAAGACAAATGGAAAAACAAATTCTACTTGTGATGAGGATTCTTAGGACCTACTCTCGTCGCCACTTCCCTACGTATCTAACAGGGAAGTGTTAGCTCTGGTCATCATGTTGCTCATTACATCCTTAGTGCTTATGACTGGACATCTGGTACCTTTCGCCCATCTTCCTCCAATTCTTCTCGTCCTCACCTTCTGCCTCTGGTAACCAAAAGTCTGGTCTCTTTTTCTGTGACTCTGCTTGTTTTTCTGGTTTGGGTTTTTGTTGCTGTTGTTGTTGTTGTTGTTGTTGTTGTTGTTTTAGATCTCAACTACTTGTTGCTGTTGTTGTTGTTGTTGTTGTTGTTTTAGATCTCAACTACTTGTTGCTGTTGTTGTTGTTGTTGTTGTTGTTTTAGATCTCAACTACAAGTAAGATAATACGGTATTTGTCTTTGTCTTTTTTTAAAATGTTTATTTATTTTGAGAGAGAGAGAAAGAAAAAGAGAGAGCGAGCACATGAGCAGGGGAAGGGCAGAGAGAAAGGGAGAGACAGAGAATGTCAAGCAGGCTCTGTGCTGTCAGTGCAAAGCCTGAAGTGGGTTTGATCCCATGAACCATCAGACCACGGCCTGAGCCGAAGTCAGGAGTCGGACGCTTAACCAACTGAGCCACCCAGGTGCCCCTTTGTCTTTTTGATTTATTTCATTTATCATTAATGCCTTCAAAGTTCATCCATTTTGCCACAAATGGTATGATTTCCTTGTTTTTTTTATGGTTGAATAACATTCCGTGTATGTCTACATACCCACCAATAAATATGCACACACTCCACACACACAGATGCCAACAATTGTTATCTCATCTTTTTGATTGTGGCCATTCTAAGTGCGAGGTAGTATCTCATTGTGGTTTTAATTTGCATTCCCCTAATGACGAATGATGTTAGTATCTTTTCATGTACCTACTGAAATGTCTATTAAGGTCCTTTGCCCATTTTGTAATTGGGTTGTTGTTTTGTTTGTTTGCTTGTTTGTTTTTGCTATTGAGTTATATAAATTCTTTATATATTTTGGATATTAACCCCTTATCAGATAAATGGTTTGCAATTATCTTTTCCCATTCTGTGGGTTGTCTTTTTACTTTGTTGAGGGTTTCTCTTGTTGTGCAGAAGCATTTCAATTTGAAGTGTTACTTGTTTATTTTTGATATTGTTGCATGTGTTTTGGATGTCACATCTGAGAAAGCGTTATCAAGCCCCACCGCAAAGAGCTTTTTCCCTCTGTGTTCTTATAGTTGCAGGTCTTACATTCAAGTCTTTGATCCATTTTGAGTTATTTTTTAGAGTGGTGTAAGAGATGGGTCCAGTTTCATCCTATTACGTGTGACTATCCAGTTATTCCCAGCACCACTTATTGAAGAGACTGTCTTTATTGTCTTTTCTCTATTGACTGTTCATGGCTCCCTTGTAAACTATTTGTTATCTATATATGTTTAGGTTTATTTCTGGGCTATCGACTCTTTTGCGTTGGTCTATTTCTCTGTTTTTATGCCAATAACACACCGTTTTGATGACTATAACTTTATAATATAGCTCAAAATTAGGAACTTTGATGCCTGCTGCTTTGTTCTTACTCGGATGTCTTTGGCTATTCAGGATCTTTTGTGGTTCCATATAAATTTTTAGGGGTGCTTTTTCTACTTCTGTAAAAAGGGCCACTGGAATTTTGACAGATTGTACTGAATCTGTGGATGGCTTTGGATAGTATGAACATTTTAACAATATCAACTTTTTGAATTCATGAACACAGGATACCTTTCCATTTATTTGTGTATTCTTTGATTTCTTTCATCAGTGTCTTATAGTTTTCAGAGTACAGATCTTTACCTCCTTAGTTAAATGTATTCCTAAATATTTTACCGTTTTCGATGCTATTGTCAGTGGGATTGATTGCTTTATTTCTTTTTCAGAAAATTTGTTGTTAGTATATAGAAACACTGTTGATTTTTTAAAAATGTTTATTCATTTTTGAGACAGAGAGCATGAGCGGGGAAGGGGCAGAGAGAGAGAAGGGAACAGAGGATCCAAAGCAGGCTCTGTGCTGACAGCAGCGAGCCAGATGTGGGGCTCAAACTCATGAACTATGAGATCATGACCTGAGCCGAAGTCAGATGCTCAATCAACTAAGCCACCCAGGCACCCTAAAACACTACTGATTTTTGTATGTTAATTTTGCATCCTGAAACTTTACTGAATTCATTGATTAGACCTCACAGGTTTCTTTCTTTCTTCCTTCCTTCCTTCCTTCCTTCCTTCCTTCCTTCCTTCCTTCCTTCCTGACGTCCTTCCTTTTTCTTTCTTTCTTTCTTTCTTTCTTTCTTTCTTTCTTTCTTTCTTTCTTTCTTTCTTTCTTTCTTTCTTCCTCTCTCTCTCTCTTTTTTTTATTTTTGGCAGAGTCTTTAGGAGTTTATATAAAATCATGTCATCTGCAAATAGAAACAATTTTATTTCTTCCCTTTCCAATTCTGAAAACTTTTCTTTCTTTTTCTTGTCTGACTGCTTTAGCTAGACCTTTAAGTACTATATTGAATAAGAGTGGTAAAATTGGGCACTCTTGTTTTGTTCTGTATTTGTTTGTTTCATCTATAGATGAAAATCGTCCAACTTTTCACCACTGAGTATGATGCTAGCTGTGGGCTTATCATATATGGTTTTATATGTTGAGATATGTTCCTTCTGTGCCTAATTTGTTAAGAGTTTTTACCATGAATAGATGTTGAATTTTATCAAATGCTTTTTCTGCATCTATTGAGATGATCATGATTCTTTCATTCTATTATGTGATATATCATGTTAATTGATTTATGTATGTTGAACCAACCTTGTATCCCTGGGATAAATCCCACATGATCATTGTGAATAATACTTTTAATGTGCCTTTGGATTCATTTGCTAGTATTTTATTGAGAATGTTTGTACCTATATTTATTGGGGATATTGGCCTGTAGTGTTTTGTTTTGTTTTGTTTCTCCAGTAATGTCTTTTTCTGGTTTTGGTATCAGGATAATGCTGGTTATTAAATGAGTTTGGGAGTGTTCACTCCTCTTTTATTTATTTATTTTTTGGGTGGGGGAAGAGTTTGGAAAGGATTGGTGTTAATCCTTCTTGAAAAGTTTGGTATAATTTGGGGCACCTGCATGGCTCAGTCAGTTAAGCATCCAACTTCAGCTTAGGTCATGATCTCACGGTTTGTGAGTTCAAGACCCGTGTTGGGCTCTGTGCTGCAGCTCAGACAGAGCCTGGAGCCTGCTTCGGATTCTGTGTTTCCCTCTCTCTCTGCCCCTCCCCTACTCATGCTCTGTCTCCTTCTCTCTCTCTCAAAAATATATAAACATTAAAAAAAATACAGAGAGAGGGAGAGGAGGAAAAAAAGTTTGGTAAAACTCATCAGGGAAGCCATCTGGTCCTGGGCTTTTTTTTGTTGTTGGGAGATTTCTGATTACTGATCAATCCCCTTACTAATGATTGGCGTATTCAAATTTTCTGTTTCTTCTTGATTGGTCTTGGTAAACTGTATGTTTCTAAGATTTTTCCATTTCTTCTAGATTGCCCAGTTTGTTGGCATATAGTTGCTCATAGTAGCCTCTATGACCTCCTCAATTTTTGTGGTAGTAACTGAAATGTCTCCTTTTTCATTTATAATTTTTATGATTTGGGTTCTTTATCTTTCTTCCATGGTTAGTCTAGCTAAGGGTTTACCACTTTTGTTTACCTTTTCAAAGAACCAACTTGTAGTTCAGAGAATCCTTTCTCTTGTTTTTGTGTTACCTATTTCATTTATTTCTCCTCTGATCTTTATTTTTTCCTTTCTTCTGCTGACTTTAGACTCACTTTGTTCTTTTTCTAGCTCCCTTAAGTGTGGCATTAGGTTGCTTATTTGGGATCTTTCTTGCTTCTTAACATAGGTGTTTACTGCTATGAACTTCCCTCTTAGAATTTCTTTTGCTACATCCCATTCTACTCTCTGTCTCTATGATTTGATTATTGTAGGTACCTCATATAAGTGTATCATACAGTATTTGCCCTTTTGTGACTGGCTTATTTCACTTAGAATAATGTCCTCAAGGTTCACCCACATGGTGGCAGGGGTCAGAATTTCCTTCCTTTTTTTAAGGCTAATACTCCGTGTATGCATATGCTACATCTCCTTTATTTATTATCCACTGATGGACACTTGGGTTGCTTTTATCCCTTGGCTGTTGTGACTAATGTGGCTATGAACATGTACATACAAATACCTCTTCAAGTCCCTGCTTTCAATTTTGGGGGGTATATACCCAGAAGTGGAATTGCTTTATCGTATGGTAATTCTGTGTCGAATTTTTTAAGGAATCATTACACTGCTTTCCATAGTGGCTGCACCATTTTACATAATCCCTTTTAGAGGATTATGAGTGACTAAGCAATAGGCACAATGCCATGCAGCTTAGGAAGTAACAGTCAGATACCAGTGTGGGTCCAATGTGCTCTCATTCCACGGAGCAGCAGTTCCCAAAGCCAGGGTACAGCCAGGAACATCAGAATCATCCAGTGTGCTTATGAAGCGTATAGATTCCTGGGCCCCCATGCCTGGAGAAGTAAAATCACTAGGGATAGGGCCTTGGAGGCTGTATTTTCAAAAAACAAACAAACAAATCCGTGGGTGTTTCTGGTGGACAGCCAGGTTTGATAACCACTGTTTATTCCTGTGATAATCATCATTATTGTTGTCCCTGTCATTGTCAAAACATCCTCACTAACCATTCTTTCCTTAGATCAGCTTACTGACTTATAAACATCTGGAAACAGTGGGAATGCAAGGGTTACCAGGAAATCTCAACCCTGGGTTTGCTCTCCAAGCAATCGAGGGCTTTCAAAGGGTGCCACATTTAGTATTCTAATCAACAAGGAATCAGCCAGGCGCCTGCCTGCCCAGGCCTTTCTTAGATTCCTGACTAACACTCATTAAGCAGTTCAAGCCAATGTGTTCCTAAGTAAGTGTGTGTAGAGGCAGGCTGTTGGCATTTTAATCTCATTAGTGAACTGAAGCCCTGGACACAGCAGCCACAGCAGCTGCCTACAACTACTGCGTAAGATTCTTCATACCCTCACGCTGGCTACCTGTCCTTCTGCCTGCCATCTCTCACCATTTGCTCCAGCCTAGCTTCCCCTCCTGGGCCTTGAGCAAGACACCCTGGGAAACCAGAGCTTGATGACTTCCAGGGTGCTGGCTGCAGATAGCTGGATAACCGGTCAGGTGAACAGGCTGCCTATATCCCAGAAGAGACACTGAATTATCTACCCCAGCCTGATTTGTTGAGCTGGCACCAGGCCATGGGCACCGCTCCCTGAATTCAACTGTGTTCCCACTCCCCCATCAATACTCTTGATAGAAGCCAGACAAGGCTGTGGGGCCTTGGGAAAGAAGTATCCATAGGCAATCTTCCCAGCACAAAGCTCTCATTGTTGGAGGAGGAAGGCATGGAAGAGGCAGAAGGAGTGCTTATCTTTTGTTAATGCTGGACAGCTGAAAGGGCTCCAGTGAAAAATGACCTTGTAAACTAAAAAAATGGGGAAATATGCAAACTACATAACTATGACTATCTTCTTCCCTGGGACAGAAATAGCTGGGGCTTTCTCTGCAAATGTTCATAGATACATCCATATTAACACACATATACAATTATCATGCTTGAAGTAAATCAAGAGGAAAATGTGAAACAGCCTCATCCACCTATTCATTCAACCATCCATCCATCCATCCATCCATCCGTCCATCCATCCAGTTACTTGTTTAATCAATATTAGTGCCTACCGTGTGCGTGAACATGTTTCCGGTGGAAACAGCAATAATCCAGATCAGAGTTTTCTAATTGGGGGGTGTTTTTTACTGGGACACCCAGGAACCTGTATGTTGGCTCACCATGCGTTGTCTATAACTGAATCAATATCTTGCACAACATATGTAGGAGCTGTTATGACGAACACACATTGAGTTCAGACATTATTGAATCCATGGCAGCTTTCTGCCTTATATGTGTCTCAGCCAGTGAAAGCTGAAAGTATAAATGCTAACCACTGGGAGATTTGGACATGCTCCAGGCAAATGGAAGTGCAGACCTCCAATGCATGGTTTCATGAATGGAGATGATCACAACCATAACCACAGTAACCAACTAAACACATTACCATGTGTTGGGCATTATTCTAGGTACTTTACTTGTTAATCCAACAAATCTCTGAGGTAGACATTGCCATTACCCCATTCTGCAGATGATAAGACTATCCCTGGAGAGCTTCCATAACTTGTTCAACGTCACATAGCAATAAGGGTGCTTACTGCTTTAAACTTAACAAGTATATGGGGCGCCTGCGTGGCTCAGTCAGTTAAGCGTCTGACTTTGGCTCAGCTCATGATCTCGCAGTTCGTGGGTTCGAGCCCCACGTCGGGCTCTGTGCTGACAGGTCAGAGCTTGGAGCCTGCTTCAGATTCTGTGTCTCCCTCTCTCTCTCTCTGCCCCTCCCGTGCTGTGCTGGGGCTCTCTCTCGCAAAAATAAGTAAAACATAAAAAACATTAAAAAATAAATAAATAAACTTAGCAAGTACAGCTACAGAGTCAGACCTATAAAAGAACTACTTTTTACTTTCTCTAAAGAAAATCAATAATAAAACTCTAACGTGTAAGGAGATAAAGGGTAACTTCTGGGTTGGTGACAGGTTGGGGGTTCAAGGTCCTACCTATTTTTCTTCCTTTCTTCCCACAGTGGCCTTGAGATTCCTCTGGGAAATCTGACTAAGCGATCATTAGCTCCCTTTCAACTATAATTAAGAAAAGGAAAGAAAAGAAGAAGGAAGGAGAAGTAGGAAGGAGGGAGGGAGGGAGGAGAAAAGGAAAGCACAGTCTTGTCTGTCACTAACTGGGAGGAGATTTCTATTCATCAAGCATTATTAGTAAGATGAAGTTGGTCCCTTATCCTCATGGACAACAGTTCAGCAGAGCGGCTGGACAGGAACAGGTCATATAAAGATTGAAACTTGATTTAAAAAAAGCAGGGGTTCCATGGCAATGCAAAGCGGGGGCCCTGATGTAGTTTCGGGATCAGGGAAGCAGGAACCCGGGGGATGGGAAGGGGCGGCAGCTGGGACGAGCTGATTGGTAGCAGAACAAGAGAGAAGGGACTGGGTTTGTGAGGTCTGGGAGATGGCATCACTAGGGCCTGGTGACCAACCGGACATGGGGCCATGGCAGAGAGGGTGCTCTCAAGGATGACACCGGGGTTTCTGGCCACTAAGCCAGCTATGAAGCTGAGAGTGGGGGGTGTAAAGAAAAGATTCCATGAGCTCCATGGCCAGAATGGTAGGGCCCAATGTGCACCCCGCACCACTGGCCACCCTTCCCCAGGGAGACAAAGGCAGCGGAGACCGATAGCCACCACACCCCTGGAAAAGCATTAAGGCCAGGGGAACTCTGCACGGCCTACAAAAACATCTGTAGGCAGAAGCGATTACGGAACGTACTGCAACTGCTTGCAGTAAATTAATAATAGATGTGCTGGACTTCCTCAGAAATATTTACTCAGCCGGAGCGGCTAAGCACTAATACCCGGGAGTGGAACCTGAGCCTTACCTCAAACAGCCCTGACTATGGAAAATGAAGAAACATCATCCTGGCCCTTCCCAATGCCGGGGCGGGGGGAGAAATGTACAGAATACCTCGCTCAGGAATCCAAGGATCTGCAGTCCGCTGGGCAAGTGGAAAGGGAACCCAGACAGGGGCTGTGGGAGGGACCCAGCGGAAGAAGCCAGCAAAGAAGAACGGCTAGCACTTAAGTGGAGCTTACCACCTGCCCCCCCCCGCCCCCGCCGGCTCAGGACCCTGACTGTATTAACCCTGAACCCTGGGCACTATTTTGAGGTCCATCTTACGGGGAGAGGTACTGAAACACAGAAGAGTTAAGGAACCAGCTGGGACGTGATAGAGCTGGGACTCAAACCCAGGCAGTCTGGCTCTAGAGTATGTGACCCTACACCCCTTTGCCTTTGCTGTCTCCTAATGCCTTTTCTGAAACAGTCAAGAGAGGGGGGCAAGTAAGAGGAAAGAGACCCTACATCTAACCGCCATTGGTTAGCTCAACACCATTGCTAACGTGTGCCCTCCATCTCCAGCCCTTGCTGAGAACTCAGGGTTCTTCTCACCAGCAAACACAGTAGCCATTCCTTCATTTATTAATTATTTAGCGGCACTTGATGGGGGCCAGACTCCCTGCCAGTCTCAGACTAGGTCTTATATAATGCACACAAAATCTCCCTCTCTGGAAAACTCTCCCTGTCCTCTCTCATGCAGAGAGAGTCCTTTTCTCCTTCATCAGAGCTCCCAACCTTCAGGCCATTCTCTGGGTTAGTGTTTCCTAACACAAGTCCTGAAAAAGAGAGGGATTTGAAATCATATGCAAAAAAGGGGGGGGGCTCTGGACAGGGGTGCCTGGGTGGCTCAGTCGGTGGAGAGTCCAACTCTTGATTTCGGCTCAGGTCATGATCTCACGGTTGTGGGCTCAAGCCCCGTGCTGGGCTGAGCACAGAGCCTGCTTGGGATTCTCTCTCTTTGCCTTTGCCTTGCTTGTGCTCTCTGTCTCTCTCAAAGTAAATAAATAAACATTTAAAAGGGGCTCTGGACAAATAAGTTTGAGCGACATTAGGTTAGCATCCTCACTACAGGGCTTCTCAGAGCCTTGAGTATGCTGGTGGAAGTGAGATCTAGCAGGGGCGGTTCAGTATACAGCACTTCTCAGATCGCTCCAGAAGAAACCCTCCTCCTTCTCTTTCTTAACAACACTTTGTAGGGCTGAGGCATCCTGGAACACAGTTTGGGACATTCTGCCCTGGAACAGTAAATACTATGTCAAATTTGTGTTTGGTCTTGACCTGTCAGTCCACTGGCAGAACCGCAAGGCTGGGAACTCTTTCTTACTCATCTCTCCAGTTCCCGCCTTCAGCCAGGCCTAGGTCTGGAGCGTTCTCTGAAAGTCTTCTTTGAAGGTGGCACAAGGGAGTGCTGTAAAACACAGTCGTGGGATACACTGACATTCGTGGCCGCACCTGCCTGCGTGTCCTCCTCTGTCTCCAAGGCGACAGGCGTTTCCTGCCTCCACGGATCTCATGAATGGTTACCTTTTCACCCTGGACACATCTCGTCAGGGCACAGAGGCTCCTCACCGTCTGGTTCCTGTCCCCACCTCTTCTGGATCTTCTCCCACATTCCCCACACATATCCTCAACTTCGACTCTGCGCAGGCAGTTTCTAGAGCACAACGCTGCTGCTTTCAAATGAGGTTCTCACCTGCTGGCCTTTCTTCGCCAATCTTGCCTGTGTGGTCCCCCTTTCTTGAATCCTTAGCTCGGGCCTCTTGGCTTCCCTGAAACCTCTGAGACCCCCTCTGCCTCCCTGTCCCTGAGGTCGGGCTAGATGCCCCTCCTGGAGAGACCTGGGCTATCCCATCCTCAACCATACCCATCTCCCAGTGTGAGTGGGGGTGTGTCCTGAGTGAAGACACCCCATGAATTCTATGCTGTGGGTCATAGTCCAAAGACTTGGAAAGCCACTGATGTTATATAACCCTCCTATTTAAGGTGGTTGCAGGCCCTGTGCGAGGCTCATACTAAGCCTTTAAAATCCACAGGACGTTTCCCTCCTCTGTGAAACTCTGCCTGGCCGGGACAGGGCCACATCCTGCAAATCAAACACCCTCAGACGCTGGGAGCTCCCAGACCCCGCAGGACAGGTCTGCCGACTAGACTCACGACTTTGTAACACTGAAAGCACAAAGCCAGAACCGAGGCATATTCTGTTGGACCCCCTTCTCCCAGTGCATTTTCTTCACAGTTTTCCACCTTGTGTACCCATAGAATGGCTTTGGCACGACAGCCACCCCACACGAATGAAAACACGATTGAGCGCAGCAATGTTTCTAGAGCGCCGAAGGAAGCAGATTAGGTAGGAGAGGCGGGAAGGGCTTCGGGCAGCTGGAGCCAGGCCCCTGCAGAGGTGGCCGGGCCTCAGACGCGGCCCGTCTGTGGCTGGAAAAGCGATGGCTCCCCTTGGACTGAAAGCCCAGGACTGCCTCCCGGAGATGAAGGTGCCAGACGGAGTCTACCCGCCGAATGCACCATTCCACCAACTGGCAGGGAAATGAGAGACACGGAATCGGCAAAAGGAGACCTAGCATCTTCCCAGCTCTGCCTTCCTCCTAGCTCTGCTCTTAATGCCCCTCTTCTCTGGGTCTCGGATTCCTCGTCTTAAAATGAGAGGGTTAGTTTGAGCCGGTGGCTCTCAAGGTTTTGGACTGTGACTCACAGTAAGAAATACATTTGACGTCCCTACTCAATGTAGACACACACATAGTACTCAGGGGGAGCTTTACTTTACGCTAGTACCTGATGTATTTTCTATTCTTTTGCGTGCACTTATAAATCGTGACTTGTAAATTCATTTTATAGACTTTTACTGAAGCGTGATGTAAGTATGCGTTGTGTCCATGTCTTAGATGATGACCTAGATAAATTCTCGCAACTGAAGACATCCGTGTACCCAGCCCTCAGATCAAAAGACAGAGCATTACCAGGACCTTGAAAGGCCCCCTCTTGCCTTTTCCTGTCCACCAGCTCCTCCCCCAGGGGTAACCACTGTCCTGACTTCTAACAGCCCACATTAGTTTGGTCTGTTCTTGCACTTTATATAAATGCATCAACATTTCTTAATGCCTGACTTAATGACCCTGTGAGGGTCACTGATATTCCCTTGTGTGGGCATACCACATTTCATCCATTCCACTGGCCACGTGTTTTGGTGGACACGTGTGTGCATGGCTCGTGGCTGTGTATCCAGGAATGGAATGGCGCGTGTGGATATGTTCAGCTTTAGCTGATACTGCGAGTTTTCCAAGGTCGATATACCAGATTAGACTTCAACCAGTTAGGTCTGAGAGTTCCAGGGGCTCCATTTCTTTGCCAACATGAGGTATTATGCGCCTTCCTCACTGAGGCTGTTCTCATGGGTTTACGGTAGCACGTCACCGTGGGCTTCATCCCTCATTCTCTGATAACTGATAATGTTTTCATATGCTTACTGGTTATGTGATATCCTCATTTGTGAAGCACCTGTTTGAGTCTTCTGCCTTTGTTCTATTAGGTTGTCTTTTCCTTACTGATTTGTGGGAGTTTCCTCTTTTTTTTCCCCACTGTAACTCTTCTGGATAGGAGAGCTTTGTTGAAAATATACACTGTACATATTTTCACTCACTCTGTGGGTTGCTGGGTTACTCTGTTTCACTTTAAGACATGATAATCTTGAACCACCAAATTTAACTGTGTGACCCATGCATGTACCATCTGAAAAACCCCACAGAACAGGACTATGCAGGCTTCCCCAGGTCTGGATGACCCCGAAAGGGGCACCCCTGGCCAGCGGCACCCACGGTAGCATCAGCCTGACGTGGCACCCCTGTGCGTACAGTCAGTAACTGTCTGGAGAACAAAAGCCATGATCGTGGCTATATTTAATTTCCCAATTAAAAAAAATCCTTGTTCCACACCCTAAATGACAACACAGTTCCCACTTCCGAATTCACGCTTCATCAGCCCCAAACCCAGGTTGAGGAAGGAGACTCAGAAGGATGGCCGAGGTGCGGGCCATCCCTGGAACTGGCCTTTTCAGGACGGCTAGAGCGTGTGTTCGCCTGTGCGGGCTCTCCATCCACCCAGGTGCCTGGGACCTTGGGGAGTGGCCCTGTGGAATAGCTTTTCATGAACCGACGAACTCCATGAACCATGGGAGAAGGGCACTCAGGCATCCTGGACACTTGCACAGCGTGGAGGGTAAACCGTACGTGGATTCCCTCAACCCTTCAGAGTAGCGCTGTCCGCAGACTCCATAAAGGCAGAGACCGCGGCACTTTTGTCAAGAATGTGGCCAAGGTCACACAGCTGGTCAGTTACAGAGAGGGGGTGACCGACGCCACAGCCTGTGTGTTCATTCCTAGGTCATTCTCCTCCCAGACAGCTGGTCACTGTGTAGAGTGGTGACCACACTTACAGCACCCAAAGATTCTCTCTCTCTCTCTCTCTCTCTCTCTCTCTCTCTCTCTCTCTCTCTCTCTCCACACACACACACACACACACACACACAGCTGCACGCAGGAGCAGACACACAGGCACATGTGTACATAGATATTTACATACATACGTGTTCACATGCTGTTTTACTCAAGAAATCTGTGCACTGGACTCTGTGGATTCATCACACACTCAGCTCATCAGAGTTTTACCCTTTTAGTTTCCAAAGTATTGAATATCCCATAATGTATGAGTAATGCAAACATACATATATGTGTAGGGCACTTAACAGCTTGTAAGTGCCTCTCACACTCAGAACCAGCCTCTGAACACACACAAGTCTCTGAGGACTCTCGAGGTCCCCAGGGCTAGTGGGGGCCTAAGGACCCTCCTGGGGACAGCAGTCTTTCTTATCCAGGGCTGAGGTGGTGGCAGCCAGAGGTTGGCAGAATTTGTGCAGCCCCTCAGACCCACCTTAAAAGTGTCTCTAACTGTATATTCCAGAGCAACAGATCCTTCCGATTCTGAGTAAAGTCTTAATTTCATAAAGTTCTCAGAGTTAAGCACGCATTTGCACGAACACGTACAGGATATGGACACTTCTCTCCTATCTCTAGTAAGCACGCCCACGTACTCCGTCTTATTAGAATTTTCACCACCTCTCGTCTTCTCCTCCAGCGAAAGGTAAGCGGCTCTGTCACTACTTATAAGGTGAACAGGGACTGGCATTTACTGAACACTTCCCACATACCAGCTAATAAGTGCTTTAGGTACATTATCCCAGCCCGTCGCACACGAACCCTCTGCCACATACATCAATATCCCTATTTTACCAATGAGGAAATGGATGCTCAGAGAAGGGAAGTGGCGGCCTGTGGCTACAGTCAGTACGCGACAGGACTGGGACTGGACCCAGGGCCCACGGATCCCCAAGTCCTGGCCCGCTCTGGTGCCTAGGACATCAAGAAGCAGCAACTTTCTTACTCCAAGTCAGCAGAACTATCCACATGGGGGTGGGAGGCATCTTAGGACCTTTTGCCTCTGACCCTTCTTGTGTTCTCTGAGCTCAGAGAAATGAAAGGACTTTCCTAAGAGCAAAGCAAGAGCAGAGCGGGGCCTGAAACCAAGGTCTGGTCTTGGGATTCTCTCAACTCTGACTCTCATGGATCTCCTGGGACAAAGGACACTGGGAGAGCTCTGTCTGGGTTCCAGGCAGGCCTTTCGAAGGAGGCACTGACAATATTGGGAAAGTGACCAGGGCAGGAACTGCTAACCAAATTATTATTGAAGGAACAAAGAATAAGAAAGATCTCAAGGCAAAACATGATCTTTGTCTGCAACCATTTTTAGGACTGTCTAGTAAAGAAGAAAGAGGCTTGGCAATGTGAGGAGGAGTGGGTTTCAAATGCAGATTATGGAAGAATTCTATAGAAATCCTAAATGTGGGGAAGTACCAAGTTCCTCATCAGTCCCTGGAGATTTCCAAGCACAAGCCAAATATCTATAATTTACATGTTTGTTTCCTCCCTCCCTCCCTCCCTCCCTCCCTCCCTTCCTTCCTCCATCCTTCCCTCCCTCCCTCCCTCCCTTCCTTCCTCCCTCCCTCCCTCCCTCCCTTCCTTCCTCCCTTCCTTCCTTCCTTCCTTCCTATCTTTCTATCATCATCTATTGAATGGTTCATGGCTCTAGAACCCTTTCATCTGTAAGATTCCACAGGCTTTTGAAAGATAGTAAAATCATTTAGGAAGGCAAGCAGTAATCTTGTACTCACTGCTCATTGTTCTTAGGGGAAAAAAAGGTATTATAAACTAAGTGGAGATAAAGTCTACCTATTAACGCACATTTGAGAGGTAGAGAAAAAAAATCACCCATAACATTAATTTAGATCATGAATACTCTCTGAAGTGTAAAAAAAAAAAAAAAACCACAACTCACTTTTCTTTAAATCTTCTTAAAAAGGTCTAAGAATAGTCCTTCAAATAATCCTTGAAGTATGCAATTTTAATTTGGACACATGGTAATTTCAGTCTACCTGTTGAAAGAGACAAGAGAGAAATCAATCATTTTTGATGAGGATGCTGTTCTGACAAGCAGCAGAGAAGATTCAGGCAGCTTGAGGGGTAGGGGTGGGGGTGGGGGGTGGTAGTCGCAGCAGCAGCAGAGGCTTTTGCCCCAGGCTGAAGACTGGTTTTTGAACACTCAGAGGAAAAGCAACTAAGGTAGTGATCACAGTGCCTGGCACATAGCAAATGCTCAATAAATGTTTAATGAACGAATGCGTAAAAGGATATGTGAATAAATGAGTGGGATTTGTCACCAGCCTTTGATGCAGGGAGTTACCCGACAGGCTTTGACTCTTAGGGAGAAACAGAATTTCCAGGCACTGAGTATATTATGGAAAATAGCACACAGAAAGGTTCACGGTATAGTGCAGAGAGTGAGGGCTCTGGAGCCAGCCATATCTGTATTCAAATCCTGTCTTTACCACTTATAACTGCAACCCTGGGCGATCTTATTTATTTATGTTTATTGTTGTTATTAAATTGGATTCTTAGCCCGTTCGTTAATTTTCAGCCCTTCTTCCCTAATACAAGCATTTAAGGTCATAAATTTCCCTTAAGTGCTGTCTTGGCTATATTCCACAACTTTGATATTTAATATTTCTTTTACCATTCACTTACAAGTATTTTAAAATTTCTATTATCATTTTTTTTCTTTGACCTATGAGCTAGAAGTGTTTTTGTAAATCTCTCTCCTCTCCTCTCCCCTCCTCTCCTCTTCTTCCAATCTCTCTCTCTCTCTCTCAATACACACACACACACACACACACACACACACACATAACCATTTTTTAAACTCATTTTTCTGTTATTGATTTCTAGCTTACTTGTACAGTGCTGGGAGAAAGCGGGCTGTAGGACACTAATTCCTTAAAATTTATTGAGATGCTAATTCCTTAAAATGTATTATTTTGTAGCCTAGGATGCAGCCAATTTTTGTGAACGTTCCATGTGTGTTTGGAAAGAACGTGTATTCCGCAGTTGTCTGTTGTCCTAAGCTAGTTTTTTTAACCTCCACACGCATCCATTTCCTTATTTGTAAAAGGGTCCGTGAGCTAAATACACATTAGTTCCCTCCTGCCATTTAGAATTACACTTACTGACATAGAGGCTGTGCAGACAGAAACAGAGAGTACATGAGAAAGAGAACCACCTGTGCTATTTCTTGCTTATAGCAATATTGATAATGATACCCTAGAGTTACAAAGCATTCGAAGTTTCCAAACGATGACCACGTCTGCCATTTGGTTTCTTCCTGTCAACAAACCCCTGAGGTGTCACCTAGGCAGGTCAAGGGAGGACCCACATGGAGAAGGGACATGCACCGGTATGTAGTTATTTACTCGGTCCTCCAAGCCAGACCCCCAGGATCCCTCCTTGTTTTCTCCCTCCCCCTCGCTCCTCGCACATGCGCAGTGCAGTCTCGGATCCAGCCATGTTAACCACCCTTCACACCCGCATCGTTTCGTGCCTGCGCCATTCCAAGAGAACGATTCAATTCCTACTGTTTTAAAAATACACCTACAAGAGGTAAATCCAGACGAGATCTTGGCAGATAGGATTCCGAAATGGAGCCGAGAACGCGTGCTGGGTCATGGGGGCCAAAATATCAGAATCTGGAAGTGGACAGTGATGTTGATGACTATCAAATGGAGGCGTGGGTTTAGAAAGGTAGAGAAACGTCGTGCTGAGTTCCAATAGCCTTCCTCTGACAAAGCTGTTCCCATGGCTTGGTCCCCAGGCCACTCCAAGCTCTCTTCCTCCTTCCAGAGAGAATTACTGGGAGCCACATAAGCCACCACTTCCTCAACTCCACCGCCCCCCCCCCCCCAAACCACTGTGGTGTGACTCCACCTCTAGAATGTTCTTAGAATCATAATGATGCTGTCCCTGCAAATTCCAGAGGCTTCTCCACCTGCAGTGGCCTCTCTGGGTCCTCTGCCAGCTGGGTCACTGCCTCCTCTGGAAACTCTCCTGCTCCTCCTTTTTCCTCCAAGGCCTTTCTCTGCCTCTTTTGCTGCCGCTTCTTTCTCTGCCTCGTCCTTAACTGTGAAAGAGCAAAGAGCTCTCTCTTCTCTCCCTCCTTAAATTCTGTGGTTTAAACTGGCATTTTCATGATTTAATTAGACTTGTTTCAACAACGTCAGAACCCTCAACTGCCACTTTGAAAGTGGGATACTAAGTCTATGCCCGTCACTGTGCTGAACATTTACTTTATTTCCCTGGACCGTCACAACAACCACTAGTGGAAGGTATTATTAATATTCCCATGGTACAGATAAGAAAGGAGAAGGTAAGAAAAGAGGTGGAATTTGCCCAAGATCACTCAGCTACTAGATGAGGCAGAGCTGGGATTCACACCACCGTCCGCCTAACTCAAAGGCTGTGCTCTCTGCCACTACATTTAGTCACCCTGCCCTCCTACGGCCTGGCCTCAACTTGCCACTCTCCCACGGTGTCATTTCATGCTTGCATTTTTGCTGCTTGCGGAAGGGAAGGCCTTCATTCACGCTGTGCTGAAGAAATTCTAGTCATCATTCGAGGCCCAGCTGCAATGCCCCTCCTAAAGCTACCCACAAGCCTAGCTGGTTTAACTGCCACCGTCCCCTTGCCCTGGCAGCTCTGCGAGGATATCAAACGATCCGTTCATGCATCTGACCACGCACCCACCCATCCACCCCCAAATTGCATAAATACGGTAAGGATCACTTATCTAGCAGTCTCGATACTAGGAGCATCCAAACAAAGAAACTGTTCCAAAGGATTTTTTATGCTCACCCTCTGAAAAATTATACTTACGTCAAAATTAAAGACAAATTGCTGGAAGTCATGGTGTATGAGAAGGAATGTGCTCTGCTAGGCATCTCTCAATGCCGACTGGCCAGGGACAGCCATCCCTGTGATCTGGCCAGGGAAGTTTCCAAGGTTACCAAACCAGGTGCCTCTGATTTCCCTCACCCAACCCCCACATTTCTGAATCCAGTTTAGACATCCGGCCTGGCTCACGTACCTCTTCCACCTCGAAGCCCTCCCTGAGTCTCCTCCCACAACAGACACAGGTGTGTCTGTGATAAAACTCTGATGGCGCCCAGTAATTTGATCACCTGTGGCTAACACTGCACCTCAAAGAGCACTTCGACATATTTATTTCATGCTTTACCTTCCCTTCTGGTCTTTTGGGGGCTAGGAGTCCCATCCGCCTCACCTTCACGATGTTTTCTGAACCAAGCCCAGTGCCTGGCACACAGAGGTTCATGAGTGACTGACGGACTGACTGAAACAGGATGACGTTGACCTTCGATGGAGGAGGCTGTCCAAAACTCACTCACGTGCAAGCATCCAGCAGTGTTTACGTACAAAGCAGGGGCTAAATAAATATAAAATCCTTCCTCTCTCCACCCCACCAAATGGAAGAATCAGGACAGTGGGACTACACATCCACTGAGCCCAAGGTTTCTAAAGACCTGTGTTGCATGGTTCACAAGCATGTTGGGGTGGTGGCTTTTGGCATTCTCCAGGATGAACTAGGCAGGGAACGGCCATGTTTGGACACGTTCTAGTTTCCATAGTCACAAAATGAGTTAGAGCTTGAAGACAGATAGGGCTTCAAGGTCAGCTTCTACAACCACAGCCTGTTTACAGAGGAGGGCTGGAGAGGCTAAATGACTCCATCCAAGTCCCAGGGCAAGAAGGACTGTGCAGATGCATCTTCCCTGTCCCCTTCTAGACTTGCAAATGAAGCCTCTAGGAAACCGAGTGCTTGCTGAATGGCTAAAAATAAACTCCCAGAAACTTCATCTAGTTATATCACGGCTGCAATTTACAGCGTCTAGAACTTCAGCATGGTATAATTAGCAAGTGGATTACAATAATTTATTTTTGGTTTAAATGCTCGAATGAACACGACCTTCCAGTAGAATGGGAAAATAAGAGGCTGGGAGCCAGCCACATGCTTCTTCCCTCTTCCAATGCCACAGTTTTAACACTGGCTGGCATCCATCTACCCATGTCTGGTAGATGAGCCAGAGAAAGGATTGCAACTCTCAGCTTTCGGCTTCCTAGGAAGTACGACTTCTGGAATACATCTTCCCAGTGACCACGAAGGTGTCCGAAATCACCCTTCCGATGAGCAGGAAAACTCAAAGGCAGGGAAAAGCGTGTGGTGATGCCTCTGAGCACACAGCAGTATCACAAGACGGGACCAAGAGAGACACTGTCACGCAGCCGAAAGAAGACTAGACGGGGGGTCACAGAAGACCTGTGTTTGGGTTTTGTTTCACATGCACCATGAATAACACCCACTTCAAGTCCCTTTCATAAAATGTTGATAAATAGGTAGCTATCTCACCAGATTATTACAGGAATTAAATGAAAAAAAAAAGTATGGAAAGGAGTTTTGTAAGTGAGTGCTAGGGATTCTTCTCTGGTGGATAAATTTCCAAAGTAGCTGTCTCTGATGAGGAACTTTTTGGACCAAAGCACTACAGAATATTTAGAAAGGAGCCGGGGGCAGGGCAGCAGAAAACCTGGAAAGTTGTCTTCTCGGGTTTCCGTCTACAGAGTCCGGGCAAAGGCACATCCATTCACTTTTTTGCAACATCTCCTGGCAGGGGATTCTGGAACTAGAAAACAGGGACCCTGACTTGGGGGAGGAACGCAAACAACTTGTCTCCTCTCTCAGGCACTGCACCGAAACCAGCCAAACATCTGCCAGAACACGCCCCAGCATGGAAGGTGGAGATGGCAGGCAGTGTGCAAAATCAAAGCTGTGCTTGCTTCAGCTGAAGGAAGGGACACGGACATTCACGGAGCACCTACCGTGTGCTGGGCACAGTCCTGGATCCCTTCGCTTCAGAGCTTTTCTCCAAACGCTGGGGGCCTACCTTTCTCTTTGTGGAAGCTACTCCAGCTCGGTCCTCGTCCTCTGCTCTCCTAGCTCATACTGCCTTCTCCCTGCACATGTTTATGTGCTACTGTGGCTTGACCGTTACCTAAGAGTGTAAGGTACCTAAGAGTGACTCCTTCCCAGGAGAGATCACAACAGCACAGAGGAAGGGTGAGAGAGGCAGGCCCGAAGGCTACTTGGAAAAGGCAGAGAGCCAGAGGATCTGGGCAAATGGAAGGGGGCACATGGTGAGGGCTTCTTGTGAAACCCACTTAAAGCCTCCTTGGGGTTTCTTCCTTGAAACCTGTTTGTGGGGGCAAAGATTCTAGCCTTGAGTAGCTGCTTCATGGGCTTAAAAAAAAAATGCCGTGTGTGTGTGTGTGTGTGTGTGTGTGTGTGTGTGTGTGTGTGAATAAATGGTTAGCCATTAAGATGTAAAATGCAGCTGTCACAGTCCATAGAACAACAGACAGGTTAATATGGGTGCTTAAGAATGCTATTTCCTCATATTAACCCCAGAGCAACAGCAACCTATCCAGATAGACTCGGGAGTGCTTGCCCCGGAAACCTGCCGCTTTTTGCTCTAATAATATTTGATGTTTAAATAATAGTTGATGTTTGTTTCCAAGCAGAGTTCGCTAGCTTGCTTCCCTCCCTCCCTCCTTCCTACTCTAAGAATATCTTGGCCTTAGCTTTCTTTCTGAAATCTGGGTTATAAGCCTGCAGATGTGCATCTGGGTCACATTTAGTTTCCGAACTTGCCTCCTGACTGGGTTCCTTGACTTCCATTACTCCTCTCCCTCTGCCACCTCCCAGCCAACCCAGCCTACCTACATGCTGCCTGCCAGGGGGCTGATTTAACTTAAAAAAATGTTTAAATGGTAAAAAAAAAAAAAAAAAAAAAAAAAAAAAAGGTTCTAAGTCCTTCCCGGCAAGAGGCGAGCTTCAGTTCCGCGAACCGCGTGAACAGCTATGACTTGCTCTCCTGGAGGAAACCGAGGCTGGCTCACAGCACTCACCTGTCCGGGAGCAAGGCCGGGCGGTGGCCGGCACACGGGCCCCAGAGGGACGGAGCTGTGGCTCTGCTAGACTGGCAGCTTGGGGAAGTGACTGCAGGGTGCACCCTGCACGCTGGCCACCGCGGTGGAAGCCGGCACCCCAGCCCCGGTGACAGACTTCCACGCGTGGGCAGGCTATGTGCCAGTGGGCTGCCTGCACAGGCAGGTAGTTCTCCATTCCCCTTCGGCTACTGTCCGAGTCGTGGGCAATCCGTGCACCACTGGGGAGTCGCGGATGGGAGGTGAAGGGTGTGCCCCAGGCACCGTCAGAAGTCACTAGCAGATCGTCAAGTGGGCCAGGCTCTCTGAGGCCCGGGGCACCTTGTCCACGCTGTGCCCTTTCTCTCTGTCATCCAATCTTCCTCTGAGCAATTCCGCCTGTCCCGAAAGACGCAGAAGGTCACCTCCTTCCAACAGCCTCCCCCACCCTCTGACTAGATCAGAAGCCCATCTTCCGAGCTTCCGTGGCTCCTGTGCTTCCCCTGCTGCTGTGACTCTCACCTTTGTAAGATCATCTGCTTACTTAATGGTTTCTAGTGAATATCTCCCATGAATGCCTACCAGGGCAAGGTGCGTTGGGTACAAAGGACAAAAAATAATCAGTACAGGGGCGCATGGGTGGCTCAGTCGGTTGAGCGTCCGACTTCGGCTCAGGTCGTGACCTCACAGCTCATGAGTTCGAGCCCGGCGTCGGGCTCTGTGCTGACAGCTCGGAGCCTGGAGCCTGCTTTGGATTCTGTATCTCCCTCTCTCTCTGCCCCTAACCCACTCGCATCCTGTCTCTGTCTCTCTCAAAAATAAATAAACATTAAAAAAAATAAGAAAAATAATCAGTACATTAATTAACATATATACCAACTCTCCACCTTTCTCCGGAAAGAATTTAAGGCAGCATAAAAATGAAAAACGTCCCTGAGCAGCTTACAGTCAGGGGGAATGGCGGACAGATAAGCAGTTTAAGAAAATATTAGCTGGGGAGCCTGCGTGGCTCAGTGGATTAAGCGTCTGATGCCTGATTTTGGCTCAGGTCATGATGCCACGGTTTGTGAGTTTGAGCCCCACGTCAGGATATGGGTTGATGGTGTGGAGCCTGCTTGGGACGCTCTCTCTCTGCCCCTCCCCAGCTCATGCTCTGTATCTCAAAATAAAGAAATAAACTTAAAAGAATAAAATAAATTAAAAAAAAAGTATTACCTGACAGGGCTGAGATAATGTGATCTGGCTGAGGGCCTCGGGTGGGGCTTGGGGGAGGGGCTTCTCCCTGGTATCCCCCAGAACCGGTGCAGACCCCAACATGGGGGCTGCTCAGTGAGTATCATTTGTGAAATGAATGAGGTGGGTAGGAAGGGAGTACATGAAGGGACCTTAGAGATCGCCCATTTCAATGAGGAAAACAGTTAGTGGTGGTGTAAGAAACAGAATTTGGGCCTCTAAGGACTTCCACTGGAAAATCTAAATCCCATTGAATGAAATGCAGAAAGGTAAACAACTTCTCTTCTCTGGGCCTCAGTTTTCTCACCCATAAAAGAAGAGGGATGCCTGGGTGGTCCAGCCCGTTAAGAGTCCAGCTTTTGATTTCAGCTCAGGTCATGAACTCATGGTTTGTGAGATCGAGCCCTGCATTGGGCTCTGGGCTGACAGTATGGAGCCTGCTTGGGATTCTCTCTCCTTCTCTCTCTCTGCCCTTCCCCCCCCCCCCCCCCCGCCCTGCCTCACTCTGTCTCTCTCTCTCTCTCTCTCAAAAATAAATAAACACTTAAAAGAAAAAAGAAGAGGGTTGGAGTAGATCAGTATAGAAAGCTGTTACGGCTTATAATCAGTTACCAAAAAGGGTTGAGGAGTGGCCAGGTCACCGTATCTGTCTTCTTCTGATACACATCCAAGAACCTACTAACAGCAAACTTCATCCATTCACCCAAAATACCTGTACTAAGTGTTAACTGTGTGCCAGGTGCTGACCTGGGCATAAGTGCAGGGCACCCACAGACCCAACTTTCCCTAGGCCTGTTCTCCTGGTATAGGTCTCTAAAACCCTGGGTTTAGCCCAACAATCTGCTTTACAACTTGGAGCAAGCCCCTGACGTCTCTGTACTTTCCACCTTCCTTCTTCCCTATTCCTTTGCTTTCTCCTTCTTTCGTACCTTCATTCATCCATCCATCCATCCATCCACCCACCCACCAAATGCTTACAATATCTTCTAAGCGCCCAGAACTGTGCTCTCCATGCTGCAGCTGCAGTGGTAAGACCCAGGACCTGCCTTCTAGAACTCAGCTGGGCCCCTTCTGTCTAGTGAGCCGAGCAGTTTGCAGAGCTATGGATTTCATCGGCATTCACCATCCTTCCATCCCTCCATGACTCTGTTCATGCCGTGTGTCTGCCTGGACTGTCTCAAACTTTTGACCCTCTTCCAAGGTCTAGTTCCCAGGCTGCCTACCCTGACCTTCCCTTCTCTGGGGTCCTGCAGCCCCCCGCTGGCCACCATGATGACACTCTAATGTATGGTGGGTTTGTCTGTTGGGCCCACTGCTCTGAACTCCGTGAGGCCCAGGACCGTGTATTTTCATCACTGCATCTGTAGCAATGCCAGAGGAAGCATGGCTGAAGTCAACTGAGATCAAGACCTCCCAAGCAGTAACTAGTCAGGGGGACAGGCTCAGGGGGACAGGGAAAAGGTACTCACCTCACGGCTCGTCCTACCAGCAAACCCAACATTAGCCTGCCGACAGCTTCCCTCTGCAGTCCAAGGTTGTTCTCAGCTCCCGTGGTACCCAGGGACCCTGCTTCCTGCACCTTGGGCACTTTGCACCTATATCCTTGGATGCCTTGTGTAGTCCCTCTGCAGGACTTTCTGCAAATTTGCTGGGCAATGTGCATAATCCAAGGTAAGAAAATGTAGCCTGGAATCATAGCCACAAATACAAAATACCTACAGAACCTTGAGCTTTTCTGGCTGCACCAGAAAATTTTGGTAAAGTTCTCCAAGGAAGACAAGATCATTTCTCCCTTACAAAGTCTATTCACATCAGCCAGAGCACAGGAGGCCATCGACAGCCCTGGGTCCAAAACAGCCAGGGTGTGAACCTTGGCTCTGCTGTGCTAGCTATGAGCTAGCATGGCTGATGCTGACCTTGGGCCTCCAGCTGGATCAGGCTCCAGTCCTCCTCCATATTTCCAGTCTTGCAGCCAATCCTCTCTGCCCAGAAGAGTAATTCAATTGCTGGCTCACTCACACATCCATGCAGCCACTTACTCTATTACTTTTCATCTCTTCACTTAATCACTCATTCCTTCATTCACTCATCCATCCACATTCATTTCTTTGAATTTGCACTTACTCATTTACTCAAGATCGCACATTCATTCACTCTACTCATCCATTCATTCATTTCGTCATTTACTCATCAACTCATTCATCCATCCACTCTTTCACTCCTTCCTTCACTCACTCCCTCTGTCCTGTACTCACTCACTCGGTGCCTCACTCACCACCTACACATGCCCCGTCGCCATTCCTCAGCAGAGCATCCTGCCAGGAACACGGCCTCCATCCTGCCCGGGTCCATTAGTCCTCACTCCCAGGACATTCTCTTCCATTTCAACATCCAGCCTGCTGAACTGTGCAGGCATGTGTCCTAGTGTGCAGAGGATACGCTTTCTACTCAGGAACAGATGTTGTTGTAATTACTGTTTTGACTTTCACCCTTTAATGCCAGAGAATTCTTTCCACAAACTCCTCCAGGATGCAGGAAGGCAACGACTCAGCATGGGCAGAACGTGCAGTGCCTGGGGGTTCAGATTCCAGGACACAGGAGATTCCTGGCAATCAGAGCTACAGGGAACTTGGAGAGCCTCCCTACTCCAGGGCTTTGGAACCTGGGGTCCAGGGATGAGCTGGGAGGGGGGGAGGCAGGCCTGGAGAGCGGTAGACTTTGTGAGCCAAGTTAAGGAGTACGAAAGGGAGTCCCAAGAATATGCAGTCATGATCATTCTGGGTTTGGGTTACTGTGATGACAGGTGACAGGGTCAATGGAAAATGTAGAGGTTTACTGGCATGGGGCCATTGAGAAGCAATGTCATGGCAGAAGATTAAAATCATAATTTGCTGACCACCTACCATGTGCCAGGGGCTTCCCATACTTCACGCTAGCTGTCCTTCAATGATCACTTTCCCTTTCTTTTAGAAAGTAGAATTCCCTGAGCTTTAGCTGGTCACATGACCTCTCGGCTAAGACTACATTTCCCAGATGCCCTCACAGCAAGGTACGACCAGCTAAGCTCTGGCCAATGGCTGTGAGTGGAGGTGTTCTATGCAACCTCTTGGCTGCACTGTTAGAAGGAAGCTGGTGCCTTCCACTTCCTGGTTCACTGCCTGCTGGCTAACGTGTGGCCCCCTCTAGTGAGCCATCTCTGTCTCTGGGATTGAGGGCATAACCTCGGGGATGGCAACACAAGACAGAAGCCACTTTCAGTTCCTGCAGAACCCTGTGACGCAGAACTTCTCTATCCCCCTAGCTGAGATTTTACACGCAAGAGAAACAAGCATCTGTTATGCTTTGGCCACTGTTGTTTCATTCCCCATTAAAGCAGCCAAGCCAACATCTACTAAGATGGGAGGATCTCCTGCATCATGTTTTCTTACAGAGAAACTTCCTTTAGAGGATCTCTTGTGGCTTCTCTCACTCCCTCACTTGATCTGCCCTGTTGTGGTTGAAAAGCATCCCCCTGGAACCCACATGTGCTGGGAACCTCAGAACGTGACCTCATTTGGAATCAGGGTCTTTGCAGATATAATTAAGGTGAAGATCCGGATAAGAGCCTATGGGATTAGGTGGACCCTAAATCTAACGAGAGTACCCTTATAAAGGATGGAAGAGGACACCGTGAGGCACAGAGGAGAATGCTGGGTGACGATGGTGCAGAGACTGCAGGGAGGCATGCACAGCAGAGGAGCCCCAAGGAATCTAGGAGAGAGGCCCGGAATGGATTCTCCCTCAGGGCCTCCAGAAGGAACCAAACTTGCTGACTTCATCTGGATTTGGGACTTTTCAGTTTCTAGAACAGTGAGAGAATACATTTCCATTGTGTTAAATCCCCGAGTTTGCCGCAATTCGTTGCAGCCGACCTAGGAAACCAACACGTGCTCTGAGCGGTGGGGCAGCCATCTGTCAGGCGGATCCGAAAGATGGAACTGGCCCTGTCTCACCTGAACCCCCTCCCCCCTGTCCCCATGCCCCCCAAATGGCCTACAGAAAGCAAACCTCTCTTGTCCTCCATGGGATGGACAGGCTGTCTAACTCCAGGGTGAATTAGGGGTCAGCAAGCCCCTCTGGCTACAGATGCGAAGTGACACTGTGTGCCCTCCGTTGTAACTGGTGTGTGTACTATTCAAGATCGTGGCCTCTGAAGCCAGGCCACCCAGCATTCAATCCCCGTCAGCCCTTCACTAGTTGTGTGATTTGGGGCAAATCAACTAAACTTGCAGCACCTTGCAAGTCTGTCTGTAAACTGGAGTAATAATAGCGCCCATCTTATAGAACCCTCGTGGGGATCGAATTGGTTACATCGAGAAATGCTCAGAACAGAGGCTGACAAAGGGGAAGTACCTGCTAAGCACCCATTCACCCTTAATGTGCGCCGATAATGGTATGTAAGTATTTGCTATTGTCATTATCATTTTGCAGTCAAGGAAACAATGTGTCGGAGAGCCCCCAGGTAAAGATCTAGAGGAGGGGAGATCTGGAGTGCCCGCTGAGTCATCCTCCGTCCCCACTGGCTGCCCAGTCACCCATCTGGTTAGGTGGTTAGGCTCCCAGGCTCTGGCTAGCCGGCCTGGGAGGTCTCCCTCCTAGCTTCAAGTCCTTCAAGGACTCCCTCTGCGGGCAGTTCCAGTCGGCGGCTCAGCAGGCCGAGCCATGCAGCCCGGTCAAGTCACCGCGGGCCCGTGTGAGGGAGGATCCTGTTGGTCTGTGTTGGGACAAAACTGGGTGACTCCTCAGCTCTGATGGGACCGTTTCTGCAGTCTGGGCTATGCTCCAGGGAACGCGGGTTGTATATGCAGGCATCAATGTGGCCCCTCTACCTGGGGGTGCCTGGATCACATCCAGGGTGACAGCAGCATGTTTCATCTTGAGAACCAGCCTGCTTATCACACACCCAATCCCCTGCTGTTGGGATTATGGAATTCCTCTCGGCTCAACTGCATAGATAGGCTGGAGGAAAAGGTGAGAGGGAAAAGGCAAGGGACGTTTGTTGAGCACTTACTGTATGCCGGGCTCTGTGCCAGCTGCTTTACCTAAGCTGTTACATGTAATCCTCACAACAACCCTATGCTGTAAACCCATTTTAACAGATGTGGAAACTGAGGGTAAGCCACAAAGCCAGGAATGCCAGAGGCACCCCGGTTTCCCTAACATTTTCTTTGACAACACAGGTAGGTGAATGGGACATACCCTCTCCACCCTGAATAGGGAGGGTCTTCCGGGTCCCGACCAGACCCAGCGGGGCCTAGAGCCCAGAGCAGGTTCTCCTGGCCATGAATCTGCAGCAGCGAGAGCAGCAGCAGGGTTTAAATGGCCCTTTACATACTACAGAGGACTTCTGCCTTTATCACCTCCTCTGGTGGGCGTGGGTCAAGAAAGGCTGCGCTGGCGATCCCATTGAGAAAGGTCCCGGAGCAGGAAGCCCAGGTTATTTCCTCTTCCGGGTCTTATCAGCTCCATTTCTGGGAATGCCAAGGGGATGGAACATACTCTGCTAAGGGGATTTCAAAGGCTAAGTCAGCCACACTACCTGATGCCCCCTCTGTGTGCCCGGTGCTATGTTAGGGGCAGGGGCTTCAGACAGGAATCAAACAGTCCCTGCCCTGGAGAGATTTAAGAGCAAGTGGGGTCAACACATCTGGCAGCATAAGAATGATGAAAAGGATGATAGCTAACATTTACCGAGTACATACTATTGACTCTTCTAAGCGATCCGGGTTTATTGTCTTATTTACCCTTCATAAAGCCCTACCGTTGGCTTCATTTGACTCTCGAGAAAACTGAGGCACAGAGAGGTTGGTGACTGGTCGGCAGCAGAAGTGGGAATCAAACTCAGACACTATTTCAACTTTTAGGCAGACCGTGATGAATTTGCCAAGAACGGAAAAGCCAGTTACATCTTCACAGAGGAGTTGATGCCAGGGCAGGGTTTTGAAGGATGACTAGGAGTTCACCAGGCACAAAACAGATGAGCGGGGTCGGGAAGTTCCAGACAGAATTAAAGTGAGAAAAGTGTGAATACTGGTTGAGAGGCACAAAACAGAGCGGGTGCGTAAAGGAATTTGAGACAGTTCAGTACGGCTAGAACATCAAGTTGAAGAGTTGGGGGTGAGGGTGGGAGATGATTTCAGAAAAGGGGCGGCAGAAGGAAAGGGGACCAGCTCTTGGAGGCTCAAAAACGTCAGGCCTAGAAGCTAGGACTCCCCCTCCCCCCAGTGAGACAGACACAAGGTTCATTTGCTTCATGCAGTAAGTAGCCTGGGAAAAGTCATTCAGGCTGGAACCAACAGTCCATCATGGTTGCAAGGTGGCTGCTATACCTCAAGCATTAGATCTGTGTTCAAGGCAGGATGAAGGAAAGCTAAGAGGCAAAAGCCCGATCTTCGGAATAGAAGCTTGAGACTTGCGTGGCCCACAAAGGGTCTGAGGTACGGCGGAGATGATGACGATCATGGCCTGCGTACACGGAACACTACTGCAGCATATGCACGTGCCGAGGCTAATCCTCAAAGCTACCTTAAGACGCAGGTACTGTCGTCATCCTCACAAACACAGGAGGAGACACAGAGAGGCTAAGAAAACCTCTCTGGTTCCCCAGGCTACCCAGCCAGGACTGGCCCAAGCTGGGTGATCTGGTTCCTGAGTGTTGCTCCTCATGGCCACAGTCTCCTGCCTTTGAAAGTGCACTCTGACTTGGAGGTGGACGTGTGAGTGTGGAGGCAGAGAGTCTAGTTTAGAGGCTGTCTGAACCCTCGAGTGAAGGGGCCTGCACGAGGGTGGTGGCTGTGAGTGGAGAAGAAGGGGCAGGCAGGAGGGCGAGGGGTCGGGACACAGAGAGAACCCTGGGGTGGGGCCCAGGGTGAGAGACAAGTGAAGGAGGGTCCCGGACTCCCTGATTCTCTCCCTCCCCAAACTGGCTCCTTCTGCTGTCCGCAGGGCCTGCAGGGCTGGGGCCGGGCACGGGGGGCTGGGCACCTGCAGGGATCCTGAAAAAAGAGTCACACCACCATGGCAGGCAGAGCCCGAGGGAGGTCCGACGTCCACACTGACAGCCATGCCAATGTTGTCGTTCCGCGTGCAGACTCTCACCCTTGCCAGTGCCAAGGTCCAGAAAAGCATGAACCAGTTAGCACAGCTGGGGCCATGGTCAGATCACTGTCTTGTGCCTGGCAGAAGGGGGCAGGATGATGCTGACGTCTACTGCTGACTGGGGCCCGAGTGGAGGGGACAGAGCAATGACTTTAGGGCTCAGAAGACATGAGCTCCCATTCCAGCTGGACCCTTGGTTAGCAGTGACCTCAAGCCGGCTCTAAAGCAAACACTTTCTGAGCATGTGCTATGCACGCATGCCTTCAGCGGGGAGCCAGGATGCAGAGGCAGACCCGACCATCCCTGGAGTCAAGGAGCAACTAGTCTCCACAGTGCTGGTACTAGAGATCGGTGCTGTGGTACAGGGAAGCACGGAGGGCTGTGGGAGCATGGGGTGGTCGTCCAGCGGGGTGAGGGGCTGCTAAACCAGCATGGGAGATCAGGGTGGACTTCCTGGAGGAAGTGACTACCAAGCTCCATTCCCAAAGAGAAGCGTTGGCCAGGCAAAGAGGAAAGGCATTCCATTCAGTGGGAGCCCCGGGGGCTAAGGAGAGGGGGGAGAAAGCAAGACACAAAGAGGAGAGTCTTTGGGAGGCCTCTCTGCTTCATCGTGGCACTTGCGGCTTCTGATGTCCTGGCAGCTGGCAACACGGTATCTGACTGCTGCAGAAAACAGAGCTCTTAGTGCCTGCAGTACATTGATTATAAAACTGACACAATTCTTGCCCTCCTTGTATCCACACTCCTTTGCAAGGTGACCGCAGCTCCCATCAAGAGGTGGAGACCCTCTCCCGTCTGTTAAATCTGGGCTGACCTTGTAACTTGCTTTAACCAACAGAATGTGGCAAACTGATAAGGTGTGAGTCCTTGAGCTCACGCCTTCCGTTCCCTTGGAGTTTTGCTCAGATGCCAGGGGATCAAGCCCGGGCTCGTCTACTGGATCACAAGAGGAACACACCCAGTCACCCTCCTACACTGCCCCAGATGACAATCAGCCCTCAGCCCATCCACCAGCTGACGTAGGGTGACCAGCTCACTCCCTTTTGCCTGGGACTCTCCTAGTTTTAAAACAGAATGCCTCAGGGTACCTGGGTGGCTCAGTTGGTTAAGCGGTTAAGCATCAGGTCATGATCCCAGAGTCCTGGGATCGAGCCCTGTGACTGGCTCTGCACTGAGTGTGGAGCCTGCTTGGGATTCTTGTTCTCGCTCCCTCTGCCCCTCTCCTCTCCCCTGCTCCCGCGAGCACACTCTTTCTAAAATTAAAAAAAAACAAGGGATTCCTGGGTGGCTCAGCTGGTTAAACATCTGACATCAGCTCAGGTCATGATCTCAGTTTGTGAGTTTGAGCCCTGCATCAGGCTCTGGGCTCATAGCTCAGAGCCTGGAGGCTACTCTGGATTCTGTGTCTCCCACTCTTTCTGCCCCTCCCCACTCGCGCTTTGCCTCTCTCTCTCAAAAATAAATAAACATTAAAAAAAAAACACCAAAAAAGTGAAAGACAAAAAACTCAATGCCTCACATTCCCAGAAATGGGGATGGCTGGTCACCCTCCACTGACTTCAGATGTATGAAGGAGCCCAGCCAAGCCTCATGCAGATCATCAGCACTGTCCAGCTAACACACAGACTAGGAAGCAATAATAAAAACTTGTTTTAAAGTACCAAGTTTTGGGGAGTTTGCTGTACAGCAATAGATGACAGGTACACTGGCATTTTTGGGAATGAAGCCCAGGCTCTCGGCCGCAGCAGCAGCTGGGAACTAACTAGGTTCCCCTCCTTGAGCATGGGCACAGCACTGAGTGGGTCACGGGAGGGAAGGCACTGGAGCTCAGAGAGGTTAAGCAACTTGCTCAGCATCACAAAGCCAGTGCGTATTGGCAATAGATGCAGACCCAGGTCTCCCAGGCTTTCCCCTTCTGCCAAGCTGCCTCTTTAATCAGCACATTTCTGCTGCAGTAACTGAAACTCCCCCAGAGACTGTTAATTTAACAAATCTCTGGTCATGCTTGGGCTCTCTGAGATGGTTTTCTTTACAAGATCCAGTGTCAGACTGTGTGATATGCTCCCTCCCACACGAACAATGATGAGGCCAATACTTAACCACAAGCCACCACCAGTCCCACCGTAGTCAGAGACCAGGGCAAAGACAATGCTTGTCAGGCAGGAAAGACACCTGTTGAGAATTTCCTGACTCACGGGTTGAAAGCCACACAGACTGTACCCACACAAGGTGCTAGGAGACATCTATCTCAGTTTGAATTGACACACACTGGTTGTGTCACATCTTGGGCAAGCCATTGTCCTTCTGTGGCAGACTGGGTGTTAAATGATTATTTAAAATTTGGAACGTTCACCGTAAGTGGAGGGTAGGACAATGGAGTGTTCAACTTTAAATCTAGTACCCAGTACAGGGCTTTGTAGCTGCTCAATAAACATTTACTGATTGTGTGAAATACAGCAGGATGTATCGTGAGGAACGACTTGTGTTCCTTTTTATTTTTCTGGTGTAGCAAGGAAGTCAGGGGACCGATAGGGCAGAATAACCTGACAGTAATTCGAAATCCAGTAAGAGGCATGTCCCCCCTGTTCCGGGGAAGAATGGGGCAAGACTTGGCATCCAAGGTCTGAGCATCTTTGTCCCTAGAGAGAGTCGGCTGGCTTTACCGCATTCCCACGACCTCTTCACGCTCAGCTGTTCTGAACACGTCTGAGATGGTGGGACCTTGGTAGCGTCAGGGGGAGAAGGGTGCTGAGGGTCCTAGGGATCGCAGGAGTCTGGTGAGGAACATCGGAGACAGACCTTCGCACCAGGAAGACCCCTCTCCTTCCCAGGGTCATGCACACTTGGGTGGGACGCTGGACACATGAGACTTTGCCACACTGGGAGTCCAGCACTGGACAGACGGCCACGGGCCTGTCAACACCTTGCTCTCTACTCCTGGTC
The DNA here is from genome assembly GCF_018350175.1 of Felis catus. NCBI lineage: Eukaryota > Metazoa > Chordata > Mammalia > Carnivora > Felidae > Felis > Felis catus. Next base: position 53,317,711 of record NC_058377.1, on the reverse strand, counting down.
TCTAAACAGTAACTTCCTGTTACATAAGCCACCAGTTTGTGGTACTTTGTTTTAGCAGCCCTAGCCCTGTAATACAGGAGGGGGCACCTGAGAGGCCCTTTGGGGATGAGACACGGATCGTGGAGATGTCCTTGGTTCCAGGGTCTGTGGGGAAGGGGAAGCAGGGGAGGGGAGCCATCAGAGAACAACACGGACTTGCGTCAGTCGGTGTGAAGGCCCAAGACCATTTAAATTTGGCCTGCGAAATAAGGGCTGGGCCGTAATCCTCCCTGGGTCAGCAAGCATCATGGTCAGGCAGTACTTTTTCCTATTAAATAATGAAAACGAGCATTGCGCTGGAAGCAATTACAAAGGTGAGAGAGACCCCTTCCCCTGTTTTATGGTGAGGAGACAAAGACCTGAGAGGGGAGTATTTTGCAGGTGTCCCAGGGAAGGGAAGGGCTGGGACCACAGCCTGGGCATCTACAAATGTCCTTCTTAAACGGGGACATGCCTCACTCAGCAAATACACAGAGCTGCGGCATTTGTGTAAAATGCAAAAGCCTCTGTGGGCACAACCGTATATTTAGACATTTTCAAGAAGGGAAGGCAGTGGGAATGGGTATTTTCATTTTCACAAAGTACTGTGGGAGCCAGGACGAGTGAGGATTGTTTTATGAGGCTGAGTCTTCCTTGAGGTGACCCTAGCCAAGAAACAGGGGTAGAGCAGGGAACCACTGTGTAGTACTTAACGAAACTTTGACCTGCATCACCCATTGGGTTCCTTCAAATGGAGAGCTCCACAGGGCAACGAGGTATGTGTTTTAGAAATCAGTGTCGACTGGGGGAAGGCTGGAGCCAGGAGGAGAAGGTGGAGGAGGAGGAGGACACGGGAACAGAGCCCCATCCAGGGTTGGAAGCCACATGGCATGGAAGGTGAATCGGGAAACAGAGGAAGGTAACCTAAAATAATTGTGTAAGTTAATGAGCAAAGAAGCTCGGCTTTTGCACAAATCTTCATTAACGTAGCGAATGCCGATTGATGCTTTTCATTGTTTTTCACATTTCAAAGCACAGTATTTGTCTACTGGCTCAAAATTTTTTCCAGGCTTAAGGGGCCAGGCACTTAATCATCCAAAGCAGGCCACTTTTGAGGGCGAAAGAAAACATTTTTTAATAATTATGCTGGGTCAGCAGGTGTAAACCAGGACTGTCCCAGACAAACAGGGATGTATGATCAGCCCACCATAAGCCTCCGAAAGAGACTGGGTGGCCCAGGGACACCATCACTCATTTACCCCAAACCTGTCCCTCCCTGTCTACTTTATCCATTCAGCTGCTCAAATAAAACTGTAGGCCCCTCTCGATCTTTCTCCCCCTCCTCCCTCCACTCCATCCAGAAATCCTGATAACTCTGTCTTCAAGTTATTCCCCACTTGTCCATTTGTGTCTTTCTCCTCAGGGTTCACCCTAGTCTTAGGCATTGTCACTTCTCACGTGGACAGCAGCGAAAGCCTCCTAATCTTTAGTCTCTCCACATCTATACTTGTCCATCTTAAAATCCATTATCCAAAAGGCAACAAGAGTAATTTTTCAAAACTGTAAATATGATGTTTCTCTCTTGCTCAGAATCTTCTAGCATCTCCCTACTGTACCGAGAATAAAAAGCTAAACTCCTTATCTTGGCCCTATGTCTTTGTTCAGTAACTATTTGTTAAATGAATGAACACACAAATTAAACAAGTATTTGCTGAGTATATTTTATGTATGTCTTTTAGCTTCTGTCTGACCCATGCCGCTGTCGGGAGGAAAACTTTGTTCTAATTCCTGATGTTTGTTCCCATGTAAAGGGAGCCCTATTACAACCCTCCTGGCCTCTCTCTGACCCTTTACTCCCAGAGAGTGGAGTCAGTTATATCGGAGGTAAACCAAGGAAGAATAAACCCAGTCTGCTGGGTGGAGCATCACTCTTCTTCCCCCGGGCAGTTGGCAACATTTGTTTCCACTTCTGCAGGGGCTGGCTCTCTCTCTCTGCCCACCATCAGGTGCAGCAGTCAGCCTAATCCTGGATCCAATTACCGAGTTGATTCAGCTCTCTTACCAGGAAAATTATTCATTATCAGTAATAAACATGGTATTTTGGCTTCCATCTGTCACCCTTTGTTTGTCTCTCAATTTGTCCAGAACTCAGGTGGAAAGAGGGGTGCCGATTACTGGACTCCGTCAAAGACCTCAAACATCCCTTGAGAAACAGGAGAAACCAGTTGCGTCAAGCCGGGTACGGAGCCACCAGGACCCAAGGGTATAGCACTCTGGGACTGGGGAAAGGAAAGCTCTGACAGTGCAGTTGTCGGCTGAGCAAGGATCATGTGGCACTCACAGTGAAAACTGAAGCACAAATTTAGCAGCAGCATTTAGCCCAGAAGAATGTCTTCAGGAATGAATCACTCAGGGAATATCGTCATTTGTGCAAAGAGGCAGAGGGTTATAAGGGAAAAGGTGGCTGGAGATTCTTGTTGATGTTTATGAAAACAGATGGCCTTTTTTGGAAAACAGAGAGCCAAAACAAAAGCATCATTTATTCCAGGAGCTAAGAGATTTTTCTATAGACATCTCATCAAAAACCCATCTCTTAAGCTTTTTAACCCCCTAAAGAATTCACAAATAGCACTCCTTAAAATAAAAGCAAAATGAGTTTCCCTAAGGATGTAAGTTACATAAGATCATCTTGGTTCTTCCCCCAGCCCCCCACCTCATTCTCCCTTTGTCTGTTCTGTGCCCAGAAAACCTTCAAAACTCTGCTGGGAGTGGATTGCAAGACGTGGCAAACGTGAAACGCAGTTCACGGCCCTCTCAGGGGAGGGATTTCCTGACTCATACCTCCCTATGTCTCCCATACTCCTACAGCAGGCAAAAAGACTGGGCTGGAATTGTCATCTCATTTCCTCATCATCTTTAATTTCTTTTTCTTCAATCCATCCTTCCCTCAGTCTTCAGACCCTGATTTGAAAATAAAAGATCGACGTCCAGGCCTTTGTCTCCGGCTGTGCCTATCCAGAGCCTTCCCTGGGAGGCCACTATGTAACCTGGATCAGTGGGCTCCCTCTGGCTTCCAGGAGGGGTCAGCCAATAAGAGTCCTGGCAGGAGGTCGAAGTTAGGAGCAGAATGAGGTCAGGGTATTGCCTGTCCTGGCAACCTCCCTACCGGGCTGTGGGTTGGCAGTGGTTGTGTTCCGGTGTGAAAGGGCAGCACTCTCCTACAATGTGGCAACTGCTCTCACCGAGGCCTGCTCCACCTCCTCCCTCCTCTGTCCCATCCCTTGGGTGGCTACTGTTCCAGATGCTGCTAGCCTCAAGGCTCTTCACCATGCTTTCTGGTGGCCCCTGATTCTGTCAGGCTTTAAGAACAGCCCCTTCACCAACCTCTCTTTAGTTACCTCATCTGAAATGCCACGGTTTCTTGCCAGGTCCCCAGTTAATACACTGTCCATATCTACATCAGTCTTTATTTGATTCCAAAACAAGCTCTATTTATTTCTATTCTTTCCTTTCCTCATCAAACTTCTTGAATAAATACCCCGGAAGCTTTTGACTCAGAAGGGCTTTGCAGGCTGGCCAGCCTGGTGGTGTCTATACTTGTTTCTGGAGGTCAGTTTGCTAAAACATAGCAAAAATCTGTAAAAATGTTGAATTCTTTTTTCTTAATGTTTATTCACTTTTGAGAGAGAGAGAGAGAGAGAGAGAGAACACGAGCTGGGGAGGGGCAGGGAGAGAGGGACACACACAATTCAAAGCAGGCTCCAGGCTCTGAGCTGTCAGCACAGAGCCCAACCCAGGGCTCTCGAACTCACGAATGGCGACATCATGACCTGAGCTGAAGTCGGACGCTTAGCCGACTGAGTCACCCAGGTGCCCCAAAATGTTGAATTCTGATAACCCACAAAGTCTAGTAGTTCTCAAAAGTATCCCAAGGAATCCATGGGCTTATATAAAAATGTTTCTGAGGGTGATATTAAAAATATTTAACGACTGATACAGGCACCCACTGGTTGAGACAGGGCAGGCTGCAATACTGCATCAATGCAGGGCTGACACTCACTGCAATATTGAGTAGAAAACTAAAAAAGTAGCAGTCAACCGAAATGTCCAACAGCAGGGAAAATGTAAAACAAACTCTCCCATTCCATAAAATAAAATACTCTGTAGCCTCGTAAAGGGATTCGATTCTGTAGATGAATATGGAATGACATGAAAAGTTGTATACCATATATTGGTAATGAAAAAAAAAAGATCATAGAATTCAATAGGGAGCGGGATTCTGTTTTTAGAAATTAGAGAAAATGTATTTATTTTTTAAAAAGTCACTTGGGGCACCTGTGTGGCTCAGCCAGTTAGGCGTCTTGACTCTTGATTTTGGCTCAGGTCTTGATCTCAAGGTGGGTTTGGGCCCTGCATTAGGCTCTACGCTGACAGCGCTTGGGATTCTCTCTCTCTCTCTCTCTCTCTCTCTCTCTCTCTCTCTTTCTCTGCCTCTCCCCCATTCTCCCCTCTCTCTCTCCCAAAAATAAACATGAAAATAAATAAATAAATAAAACCTGATCATTGGTACAGGGCTTTTTTAAAAATAAAAAAATAAAAAGTCACTCAGCCCAGTTGTAGAGACGTGGTATTCAGGAGATGTTCCTAAAGTTTTGGTTAGGAGTCTCTGATTACAAACTGTTCGCGAGATGCACTGCCCAGAGGACCAGTCATTTAACTGATGGCTTCTGGTCTCCGTAGAGGTAGTTGACATTTGAAAAGAGTGAGATACAAACCCTCAGGCAATCTTATACTACACACCGCCAACTCCAGCTCCGTGCACTGGCCACTGACTGTGAGCCAAGAAAACAATGTGTCCCGAGCAGAGACGGATGCCTGAATCCTTGGCAGCCATTTTCTGATGTTCTTTCTCCTGAACATTTAATATATTCCCAGAAGATTGACTACACGTGACTAATAACTATATAGGCTGTCAATCAACATCATCTTCGGAGAGAAACTTTCCAAGTCGGCCATATTAAAACCCCAATTAAGAAAAAAAAAACTATTAAAAGGCATTCTCTCTCAACAATACTTTTAGTTATTTGACATTTAATTATTTGCCCCTTCCCTTTTACTCTTCCTCCCTTTCCAAAGGATCCAAGGAAGCTAGTAAGCCGACATGGAGAGGCATGCACATTCATGTGTATGTAACGACAGGTTCCTCTACATGCATGGAGGTACAGGATTCCTTACACAGTAATACGTACTATGGAGTACATATTTAGTAATAATAACATGGTATTAGTACACGTAAACATAATCACACTCCCTTGATTCACCCAGGCAGGGAAGGCATGGCCAAAGTATGCTGCTACCTTCCGTCTACCAGAATGTAGAAAAAAATAAGAGTTGGCCGAGCTTCCTCTGGATCCTGCTTGAGAGGTTCACCCTGTCATCACCTTGACCCTGCTATGGCCTCTGCTACTGGCCTCTCTGCTCTGGTTCTCTGCTAAGCCCCATACCCCTGCCGGATTCATCTTCATAAAAGGCGTCGTAACGTAATTCATCTTCATAATCATGCCACCCACTTGTTCCGAGCCCTGGAATGGCTCCCCACAGCCTAGAACAGTTGTTTTTAATTAACCTTTTAAATATTATTACTTTTTTTTAATAATGGGACTCGCCCCCCCTCCCCCGCCACCCAAAATGAAATTTATGTTGGTACTCAGTTGGTACCAATTTATGTTGGTACAAACAGATGGAAGAAAAATTGCTCTAATTAAAGCCAGTGTGAGGGGCTGTAGTGTCCTTGGGCTTCACGGTTTCCAGGTCTAAGGCACCCATTGTCCTACACGTAGGTACTTTACTGGGCACCTATGGGTGTTGCCCTAGGCTGGGGCACCGAAGAGACAAAGCCTCCACCTCGGAGTGTTAGAGTCTAACATGGAAGTCAGATGACAAACAAATGACACATTTGTGTCATTGAAACATTAAGTGAACAACAAACATGTCAGCATAAGTGCAGATGAGTATTATGGAGAAAAAGAGAGGGCATCAGAGGGAAAGCAGTGGGTAGCAGTGATCTGTCTCCAGCAGGTAGGTCAGAGAAGCGCTCTCTGCTAACGGGACACGAGGCAGAGGCCTGAAGGAAGCCACAAACCACACAGGGATCCAGGGGGTTTTAAGGTTCCAGCAAGGGCATGGCGGCTGTGGAGGAAGGGGGCCTGGCATGTTCATGGGGCAGCAAGGAGGCCGGGCTGGGATGAGCCAGGGAGAGAGGAGATAAAAGCGTGAGGGAGGGGTGCTGCTGAAACAGATGTGTAGAGCCCCCAGTGAGACGTTATTAAGACTTTGGCTTTTCCTCTGAGGTGTGAATATTTGGGAGGTTTTGAGCAGAGGGGTGACAGGAACATGTTAGTAGAGGGCAAAGAGGAAGCAGAAGGGCCAGGTAGGAGTCTACAGTAAGAGTCCAGGTGAGAAATGAGTGGGGTGAGGGGGTGAAGGTGATGCCAAGACTCTTCTTCACTTACTTTCTTCTTCGTATAGTTTTTTTTAAGTGTTTATTTTGAGAGACAGAGAGAGAGAGAGAGAGAGAGAGGGAGAGAGAGAGAGAGAGAGAACAAGCAGGGGGGGCAGAGAGAGATAGGGAGAGAGAGAATCCCAAGCAGGCTCCACTCTGGGGCTCGATCTCACAACCATGAGATCATGACCTAGGCCAAAATCATGAGTCAGATGCTTAATCAACTGAGTCACCCAGGTGCTCCTCTTTTTCATGCACTTTTGAGGGCAGAACTGACAGTACTTGCTGATGGATTGGAAGAGGGATGTGGGACGTGAGAGAAAGAGAGGAGAGCAAAAAGACTCTGAGATGTTCAGTCTGAGCAAAACAAAAGATACAGCTGTCACAGGAAGGGCAGGTTGGTGAGGGAGAGGGAAAAACTCAGGGAATGAGCTTGGGCATGTTAGGTTTGAGAGGAGATATTACCTGTTTGGGTGGATACATGGAGACGAGGACAGAGATCCAGGCTGGAAATGCGTATCTAGCAGTCATCTACCTACAGATGGATTTAAACCATGAGACTGGATGAGAGCACAGAGCAGAAAGGGAAGAGGTCCAGGACTTGGGTCCTGGGCCACCCCATCATTTAGAGATTTGAGATTTAGAGGAAGCAGTAAAAGAGACAGAAGAAGTAGTAGGTAATGAGGTGAGACAGAACCAAGAGAGCAGGAAGTCTCTGAGGACAAGTGAAGGAAGTGCTCAAGAAGGAGGGTATTTGACCAGGTAAAATGGCTGAGTCATTTGAAGACTCAGAATGACCACTGGATGTAGCAACGTGGAAATCCTTGGGGATCTTGACAAGAGCAATGCTGGAAGGGAGATGGGGGAGAATGTCTGCCTGGAGTTCCTCAAGGGCAGATGTCACCTCTCACTCATATCTGTGTCCACCCCCAGTGTCCACCACAACGCCTGGCACACAGCAGGCAGTAAGAAAGATCTATTGATGAATGAGCCATTTCCCACATGAAGCCAGTAATCATTTGCATGTCCATGGATCCCAACAATTTCATAGAAGAGAACCAATCCTTTCCTATATGTATGTATCTGGATGTGAAGGGATTAGAAGAAGGTAGGAGAGGAAATCAGATGAAGGAATGTACCTCACTTCCAAAGGGTCAGGTAGGGCTACACTTTTTTCCACAAGACTCCATATCATTCCTGCATAGTAAGGCGAGTATAAGGAAGTCAGTGCCTTTGCTCACCTATGTCTGGGATAATAAAACAATGATAATGATTTTGATATAACTCTGCACATTTTAGAAGGAGCTATCATATGTATTACCTCACTTTGCCTCTTTGCCAATTCCCTCACAATGTTAAGTGTTTCTGGCCTTAGTCCTCTAAAGAAAATTTGTATTTAAATAGCAAATAGCAGGTAAAGCTGCTGTAGGTCAGAGGTCTGCAAACTGTGGCCAACACATGTTTTTTAAATAAAGTTTTATTGGCACACCACCATGCCCAACTGTTTGTATATTGCCTCTCCATAGCAGAGTTGAGTAATTACATCAGAGAGTGTACAAGGGGTGCCTGGCTGGCTCAGTGAGTAAAGCATACAACTCTTGGTCTTGGGGTTGCAAGTTCAAGCCCCACACTGGGCCTTGAGCCTACTTAAAACAATTTTTTTTATTAAAATAAAATCATAATTTAAAAAAAAGCAGCAACAGAGACTGTAGAAAGTAAAAAATCTTTGCTATCCAGCCCTTTACATGGGGAGCCTGGGTGGCTCAGTCAGTTAAGCATCCGACTCTTGATTCTGGCTCAGGTCATGATCTTGAGGTCATGGGATCAAGCCCTGCATTGGGCTCTGTGCTTATGGCACAGAGCCTGCTTGGGATTTTCTCTCTCCCTCTCTCTCTGTCCCTCCCCAACTTATGTGCACACACTGTCACATGCCCTCTCTCTAACTAAAGAAACATTAAAACAAATTTTTTAATTAAAATAAAATCATAATTTAAGCAAAACATCAGAGACTGTAGAAAGTCAAAAATCTTTACTATCTAGCCCTTAACAAAAAAATTTTGCCAACCTTTGTCTTAAACAAGCAAAACCAGAGGCCTCTAAAACAGGGTGCTCAAGACAATTAATTGAGGAGAAAATATCTGAACATTTCTTTCTCTCTCTTTTAATCTTAAGAAAAGCAGTGTTAGGGCGCCTGGAGGGGGGGGGGTTCAGACGGTTGAGCGTCTGACTTCTGATCTCATGGTTTGTGGGTTTAAGCCCCGTGTCGGTCTCTGTGCCGACAGCACGGAGCCTGGAATCTGCTCCAGATTCTGTGTCTTCTTCCCTGGCTTGTGCTCTGTCTCTCTCTCTCAAAATAAATAAGCAAAAAAAAAAAAAAAAAAAAAAAAAAAAAAGGAAAGGAAAGCAGCATTAGACTTTCCTAGTGTTTAGGACATGGATTGAGAGTGAATCATGGGATAATCTATAAATAAAGATGAAAATGCTGAGTATGTGTAGTAAAAAGCCATTTACTGTTAGGGACAGATGTTAAAAAAGCGTTGAAAACCAAGCAGGTGATACAATAGAGGGCTTGGCAAACAGTAGGTGCTTAAAATGGTTTGCAATAATATTAGTTAATATTATTGAATCTCCAGTCTGTTTCAAGAGCAGTGCAAAGGGTTTTATGTGCATTATTTCATTTAATTCACACAACCCTCCAATGAATTTGGTATTATAACCCTATCCCATTTTATAGAAGAAGAAAACTCAGCATTACTGAGATTAAGTGTCTTCCCCACCGACACACAGTGAGAAAATGGTAGCTTTGGGAGCCGAATCTGGATCTCTCTGACTGTGAAGGCCAAGGTCTGAGCTTGAGAACTGCCATGCAGATTCAATGGTACCATATTGTGTAAATACGTTTAAGTTCAGGCTTATCATTTACCAAGGAAACATGGAAAGGGAAAACACTGATTGTGCTTCTCAAGCTTTATCACACAGTTCTAAAAATGCATTTTGTTATACAACAAGGAGGGGAGGTCACCAGAACTTCCCTTATATTATACACTGGTCAAAACCCATACAATGTACACCCCCAAGAGTGAACCTTAATATATACTCAGGACTTTAGGGGATAGGTATGTTTTGGTATAGGTTCACTGACTGTAAAATGTATTATTGTGATATGGATACTGAGAGCGGGGAAGACTGTGCATGTGTGGGGGCAGGGGGTATACGAGAACTCTCTATACTTCCTACTCAATTTTGCTGTGAACCTGTAACTATTGTAAAAAAAATAATGTTTATTAATTTTTTAAATGTGAGAGAGAAAGAGAGAGAGAGAGAGAGAGAGAGACTCTACTTCACATCTATTAGGATGACTATTACCCAAATCGGAAAATAGCAAACACTGGCAGGGATGTGGGGCAATTGGAACCTCTTGCGCATTGCTGGGGAGAATGTAAAGTCATGTAGCTGCTGTGGGAATTAACGTGGCGGTTCCTCAAAAATTTAAAAACAGAATTACTGTATGACCTAACAATTCCACTTCTGGGTATAGACCCAAAAGAACTGAGAGCAGGTACTTGAATGGATATTTGTATACCCACGCTCTTGGCAGCATTATTCAGAACAGCCAAAAGATAGAATCAACCCAAGTGTCTTTTGACAGATGAAGGGAAAATATAGTGCATACATACAATGGAATACTACTCAGCCTTAAAAAAGAAGGGAATTCTGACACGTGCTACAACATGGATGAACCTTGATGACATCATGTCAAGTGATGTAAGTCAGTCACAAAAAACAAAGGCCGTACGATCCCACTTATATGGGGTTCCTAAAATGGTGGCTGCCAGGGAGTAGGGGGAGGATAGAAAAGGGACTTACTGTTTAATGAGCACAGAGTTTTAGTTTGGAAGATGAAAGTTCTGCAAATGGATGGTGTTGATGGCTGCCCAGCAGTGTAAATGCAGTTAACGCCACCGAACTGCATATTTAAAAATGGCGAAAATGGTGAATTTTATCTTATGAATATTTTACAAGTAAAAAAAGTTTTTGGCGCCTGGGTGGCTCAGTCGGTTGGCATCTGACTTAGGCTCAGGACACGACCTCACGGTTCGTGGGTTCGAGCCCCACATCGGGCTCTGTGCTGATAGCTCGGAGCCTGGAGCCTGCTCCAGATTCTGTGTCTCCGTCTCTCTCTGCCCCTCTCCACCTTCAATAATAAACATTAAAAAAATAAAAAAAATTAATAAATAAGACCTTTAATATCCCATGCTAAGGTACAAATGTCAGATCCAGCTTATATTTCTATTTCGGTCAGTCCAATCTATATATTTCTTTGAAATGAAAAAGTATTTTAAAAATACATGAAAAAAATTATAGAGTTCTTTACTTCTTGGCCCATGACTTGAAAAGTGGCAGAACAGAAGTTTATGGTCTCATATCTGAGGCAGTGCCTAGGAGGCTGACTGAGTCCAGTTAAATGGCCAGCCAATTTTCATATTGGATCACTAGCAACTGGCGTGGTGCCAGTTGACTTTTGGTGCCAAGAGACAATCAATGTGGAATTTTCCACAGAAAGCCTATGCGCCACGAGTATTGGCAACACCATTTGATTTTCACATGTTTGGATCACGTGAGAGTAAAGATTGATGTATCATTGCCCACGGTTTGGGGTATAATCGTTCATGCCCATTACCAGATTCTTTAATCTGATGGAATCATAAACCTTAGCAGTATTTAGGAAAAGTGCATTGGCTTAGGAAAAGAAAAAAAACAAAAACAAACCACAACACAAAACAGAATATTAACACTGCAGAGAATCCTTCCTATTTCAAAATTCCTCCTGACATAGTCAAACTCTCCAGAAACAACTGCCAATGAGATAATACTCATAACAAGGATGATGATGATGACAATGTGGTTACCAGGTCTGAGTGCCTCTTCTGTGCCTAGAACTGAAGGTGGTACTTTACATGTGTAGAAGATTTAGTTTCATTGCCCCATTAGTCTTTCCAAGCAAATATGTTTTATCTCATTTTAAAGATGAATAAACCGAGCCTCAAAGAAATGAGGTAATATGCCCAAGATAAAGTGGCAAAGTTAGAATTTGAATGGGTATCTCTCTAACTGCAAAAACTATATTCTTTTCTTTTATATGCATTGTCTTTACTAGTACTCCCATGTCTTAGATGAGTACTATCCTCTTGCCAATCATCGTGCCTATGCATGGTGAGAGCCTCAGATCCCAGGCTGGCAGTGCGACTCAGAGTGGAGGTTTCCCTAGGTAGTAGAGAGGAGGCAGGAATCTGGGGTACTGCTTGCCCAGAGTACCCCTTCCACCCACCCCACCCCCCTCCCGCAAGCCAGCTAGGGAATCTTGTAATAATAATCACACCTATTTGTCAAGCAACTGGTATACCAGGTGCCACAGAGAAGGCTTCGCATGCTTTATCTCTAATCCTTATAGCAATTCCATAAAGCAGGTATATTATCCTCATTTTACAGATGAGGCTCGGAAAGGAAAAAGACATGCCAACGCAAAACGGCTAGTCAATGGAGAACTTTCCTCTTCATTTTGTAGTGCCTTGTGGCAGAAACCCAGAGCCAGTCTACAAAACAGAGAAAAGCATATGGTGGGAAAATTATAAATTAGGTTACTATCCGTGAGGCAGGCAATCTGGGAAAGTTAAATACTGGAGGGTGAGCGGGACAACGAGGGTAGGGAGACCCTTACCGTCTCGAATTTTCTAAGGAAACTGCCTAAGGTCAGAGAACTGTGCAAATAAATAGCAAGGGTTATTGTTCCTGAAATAAACTACTTTGAATCTATACTTGAATGCACTGATTATTGATTCACCCGCATCCAATATATATTATTAAGCACACAGCTCTAATTTATTGCATCTGAAACAGCCCCTCGGAGGCTGATTCTCCAGCCATTGGCTTTGGTGAAAGGTTCTCTTCAGACCACGTATTTACTTTGCAGGTGATATGATGGGAAGAATTTTGTTAACCAAACTCTCAAAGGGGAGTGGCATATTTATATGGAATCCTTAAACATATTTCTTACTTCCATTGCTTCCGCCCTTTCCCATCCTCCTCTCCCCCTTCTTGTTCTGGGTGTTAAACTTTTACTCACACAGCTTTAATGATCTGCTAATGCATTTGGGTTAATATTCCCGGTCTCTTAAACTCTAGCGCAGTGACCTGAACCCTCTCTATTAATTTGACTCTGAGAGGGGTTCAAGATGGAGTAGGTGCAATAATCCTTTCCACTGGAGGCACCACTACGAATAGCTACATATATAAATAAAACACGGCCTCTTCCTATCTGTCAGGAAGACAAGGCAACCACGTGGGCTTCCTACTTGTTCACGTGGTGTCTATGACTCCTGCCAGGCCAAGGATGGGTCCTTAATAATTAATCCTGGACCCGCTCAGCCAGAAAGTGCTTCCTAAATAACCTCCTGTCAATAGTGGTTTGAATTAAGACCAAGTTCTAAATGCAATAGTTTTCAATTGATTGGCTTTGGGAACTTCCCCCCTCCCTGAGCCTGCCTGCGCAGGCAGGGCCGTGGTGAGACTACTGGAAGCGAGGGGTCCCATCCAATTTGTTAGAGGCTGAATAGTGTCCTGTCCCCAAGTTCGTATGTTGAAGGCCTAACCCCCAGAACCTCAGAATGCGAGTGGATTTGAGACAGGGTCTTCAAAGAGGTAATAAGGTAAAGCAGGGACCTATGAGAGGGCCCTGGTACAATACGTCTGCTGTCCTCTTAGGAAGAGGAGACTGGGACACAGACACACAGAAGAAAGACCACACGAAGGCACTGGAAGACGGCAGCCATCTATAAGCCAAAGACAGAGGCCTCAGAGGAAGCCGACCCTGCCGACGCCTTGATCTCAGACTTGGAGCCTGCAGAACTGGAAAGAAATACATCTCTGCTGTTGAAGCCACTCAGTCTGTGGTACTATGTCATGGCAGCGGAGCAAACTAGACGTAACTTTACTCATCTACAAAGAACAGTGTTTCGATACAAATTGGGAGGGACGGAAACTGTTATTTGGCACGGCCTACCTACCGAAAACTCACCCATGAGATCTCATTTAATCCACACAACTGCTGGGGACGCACAGACTTCCCAAGCAGTGGGCTCTCTCTACAAAGGCTTTCTGTGCACGTACTTTTTCAATAGTTGCAAAATTTTGAATCAATTATAAGGATACTGTGAATCTTACTTGTGGGGAGTTAGGAAAACAATGAACCAGAGACTAAGAGCCGGAGAGAGAAGTAGTGCATCCAACTCCAGGACTCTGGGAGAGTCTGATCAAAGCCAAGCAACTTCTCCCCAGGAAGAGACACTTAGGCCCACAAACCCAGAATGCTGGGTTCTGTTTCCAGGGTTAGCAGCCACTTTGAAACTTATTCACAGACCCTGCAGGGAGTCACAGACCCCAGTTTACCGAGCCCTTGAGTAGGAGTTTCAAGGGAGTCTGGGCAGAGACAGATGATAAAGGAGAGAGAAGGCAGGGGAGAGAGGAGAGGGAGGGAAGAAGAGGGAATGTGGGAGGAGGGAAGGATGGGAGAGAGGAGGATGGGAGAGGAAAGAAAAGAGGATGAGGAGTGAGAAGAGGGAGACCGAGGGAGGGAAAGAGGAAGTGGAAAATAAAGGAACAGCAGGGAAGAGAGCAGGGTGGGAGTGTGGCAGAGAAGAGGCAGAGGAGAGGAGGGAGGAGGAAGAAAGGAGGGAGGAGAGGAACCCTGGAGGACTGAGAAGGAGGAGAGGGAGGAGGAGGGAAGGTGGGGGGGGAGATAAGAACCCAAGAGGAGGGAGGAGGAAGAAGGCAAGGGGGCAGCTCTGGGGACTGGGCTCTGCCTCCAGCCGGTCCAGGCCAGGCTAAGGCGGAAGGGTGGAGTGTGGAAGCTGGCAAATCAAAAGGCAGTTGATACACGCGGGTCCGGCTATGGGGAAATTTTAGAACATGCACTACCTGCGAGCCTGCAAAATACACATTTAAACATCTCATTGAAATAGTGAAGGAGGGCTATCCTAGAGTTCCTAGCACTCATGGAAAATGTTAGTAAGAAATCCACAGGCATTAAAACAGATGTAATTGGCATAGCTCCTTAGGTGGAATTTCTTTCTTGCCGAATTATAGAAAACGTAAAAATACCTGTGAGGGCTTTTGTATGTCCCCCCCCCCCCCTTTGAGCTCTATTGCTACCCTCTGAAACAGAGTATCTACAAGGAGGGGGAAGAGTAACAGGTAGATTCTTACGTGAATCTCAAAGGGGTATCCACTTCCTTATTAGCAAGTTATTTAAAACACTGTTTTCTATGCATGTAAATATGGATAGACTATGGAACAGAATAAAGAATTTTATATGTTCGTAATTTGTTATCTTGGGCAAGCTACTTAAGTCTTGTTAGCTTCAATTCCCACATCTGTAAAAAGAATCCATTAAGAGCAACTGAGAAGTGATGTAACACCTACAAAAGCCAGAGCATTTAGTTGGTGCTCGACATATACCAGGCCCCTTTCGCTTCTCCCACCGGCAGTCAGGCTTCATGTGACCTCCCACACTCTTCCTTCTCCCTCACCTCACAGCTATTTTCTCAAAACGATCGTTCTGTTTTTTAGGAAGTAGGGCGTGTGCTTCCTAAGAGTAGGGTTCCTATCCTGTTCCTTTCTGACTCCCAGGCTGTAGGACCGGGTGGGCCCAGAGTAGGTGCTCACTGAACAGCAGCAGATGAGTCCACCAAACGTTCCTCTTGCAAACGCCCCTGAAATGCCCTTGCTCTTGCAATCTTAGTTCTCTTGCCCCTCCTAGAGTGAGGGCGCTCTGAAGCCCGCGGTTGGGTCTCACCCACCTTTTTATACCCTGGGTAAGGAGTGCCTCTATAAGAAGTCGTAGGGCCTCAACAAATATTTGCAGGTTGAATTTTGCTTTGATTTGGAATGGAACCAAAGCTAACAAGGACTGGGCTCCACAGCTGGCATGAATAATAGGAGAGAAAGGCCCCAGAGTGTACAGGAGAAATTGATCGGTCCTATTGGTTTTGCCAAGTCCAGACTCGTCTAGGCAGATGCAGTTGATGGTTCCTGCTCCTGATGTCAGATCAGAGAGCGCTGCGGGACCCCCAGGCCCCCCGGTGGTCAGAGGAAGTGCTTCAGCAGGCAGTCGGCCACTTACTGCAATGGAGGCCGGTTTCCCTACACCCAGCAGGGTTTAGACAGAGATGACTGCCAGGCTCCTGAAATGACACCCCCTCCAGGCAGCCTTCTGGAGCCTTCAGTCCAGACAACACTGATCTCTCCCTTCTCTGTGCTTCTGCTATAACACAAGAGAAAAAATCCTGTGGCTTTATCCCCATTACAGGATTGTTCAGCATTTCCATGTTTATCCTACTTGGTAGACACCTCCAGGGCATTTAGAAAGAGGCTGACATTTTCCATTATGGAGGTACAAGTCCCCCTGTCTGTCTCTTGCCACCTACCACTTCAATTACCCCAGGCACTGACTATCCCGCTCAGATCTCAGCTTCCTCATATATAAAATGGGCGTAAGAAGGCCTACCTCACACTGGGCAAGGCGCTTGCATGAGATAAAGTGTGTAAAGTGCTTAACACAAAGCCTTGCACATAGTAGGGGCCCCTTAAATGGCAACCCCCTTTGGTCTTCCTCTCCTTGTCCTCTGTGGGAATATAGAACCAAGTCCAACTGCTCTTTAGACTCCCAGGATCTTATACAGAGCCTGGCAAAGGGTGAAAACTCAGTATTTATTTTTTTAAGTGAACGAATGAATGAATGAATGAACGAGGGTCAGACATTATACACGCTATTTCCCATGCCTCTCCATGAAATATCCCGAAGACCCTAACACAGACCGTCCCTCTAGACAGAAATAGTCTGTGGTAGAATAAATATGGAAGGAATCACATAAAAATGTAAATAATTCAAATAGGTGGTGCAATTCAAGGAGCGTGGGCTTTTTCTCCCCCCTCATGTTGCAAAGCAGGTTTAATTATAATTACAGTTTAAAAAAAGATCTTCAGAACAGACTCTGCATCAGAGTGTCTCAGGCAGAAAAAGAAAAAGTTTTGGAGAGTAATCCAGGGGCAACAGTTGTTTTCCCTGCAGGGGCAGAGTGGCAACAACCTTTCTCAGTCATAAGCTCCGGTTCTTGCTTTTGACTCTTTCCCAGCAAGGTGGGGGGTCGGGGATGTTGCAGAAGATCCTGGGAGCTACAAGACCTCCTGTCAGCTCTGCACGCTCTCCTCACACCTTCAACTCCCAGGACCCTGCCGCTCCACCACAGTCACCAATGTCACCTTTTCTTTTTTGGGGGGAGATGTAAGGACTGAACAAAAAGCCTCATAACAGGGAGACCCATTTCCTGAGCAGCCTTCCAGTTCCCTTGTTTTACAGCCTGGGACCCTGGGCCTCAGAAGCACTGATGCTCCCCGCCCCCTCCCCGCCAAGACCACACAGCACTTAAATGGCCTGGCAGTGTGGAAGCTCAGGGTTCTGAAGGGAACATGGATGCTCCTTCCCAGTGAGCTGCCCCTCAGGGGTGTAGCTCCTTGTCTTAATCTTTCCCCTTGGTCCTAGGGTACTGTCTGGTCCCTGTTCATGGAGCACTGGCCCAGGAATCAGAACACAAGGGCTGAGATGGGGCGCCTGGGTGGCTCAGTCAGTTAAGTGTCTGACTCTTGGTTTCGGTTCGGGTCATGATCTCACATTGGTGGGTTCGAGTCCAGCATCAGGCTCTGCACTGACAGCATGGAGCCTGCTTGGGATTCTCTTGCTCTCGCTCTCTCTCTGCCCCTCCCCCACTTGCTCCCTCTGTCTCTCTCTCTCAAAATAAATAAACTTAAAAAGAAGAAGAAGAAGAAGAAGAAGAAGAAGAAGAAGAACAACAACAACAACAACAACAACAACAACAACACAAAGGCTGAGAACCGGCCAGCCCTGTCCTGACTTGCCGTGTGGCCCTGGTCAGGTCACTATCTCCTTTCATCCTACCTCCTCCTCTGTAAGTGAAGGGCTGGGCTGGATGACTGGGTGTGAAATTCTCTGCAGATTAATGTATCAGACCAGCAAGTGTCCATCAGCACCTATTAGGGGGCCCTGCTGGTTACTAAGCCAAGACCCTGTGTGGGCCATGGTGCTGGGGACAGTTACCTTGTCTGTTCTCACAGCAGCACTGGGAGACAGGTTCTCCTCTCCCTACCGTGAAGGAAAATGACCTCACACGGGTCAGGAGGTTATCAACCTTCCAAGGTCACAAAGCTAGAAAATGGAAGCTGGTGGGTTTCAGGAGGGGTATGAAGGATGGGAATGTTTGGAGCATGGGGCAGCCTGGCTGGTGAGGTGTCCTGAGGGGACATGATGGGTCCAGGCCCTGATGCTCCTTAGCTGTGCAACATTTAGAGAAATCACTGGGTGCCTCTGAGCCTCAGTCTTCCTCATCTTTAAAACAGGGATAACAGGGGTGCCTGGGTAGCTCATTTGGTTAAGCATCCGACTCTTGATTTTGGCTCGGGTCATGATCTCATGGTTCATGGGATTGAGCCTGGCATCAGGCTCTGCACTGATAGCAAGGAGCCTGCTTGGGATATTCTCTCTCTCTCTCTCTCTCTCTGTTCCTCCTCTGCTAGCACACACGGGCTCTCTCTCTCTCTCTGAGAGGACTCTCGGAGGAGTCTCTTAATTTTTTTAAATTTAAAAAATTAAAATAAATTAAATAAAAAAATTAAATAAAATAGAAATAACAACCTTTCTCTGGCCCATCTCTTGCGCTGGTGGAAAAGATCAAATAAGGAAGTTTGAAAACTGCTGCTCAAAACTCGCAAAAGCCTGAGCCTCAGTCTCACCACTTACTACTTCTATGGCCCCTTGAGCCTCAGTTTCCCTGCCCATGAAATCAGGATCCTCAGCCCTGCCTCATGGTAAAGGTCTGCGCACAGGTCGGGAACTGCTCTCCATGTTTCCTGAGGTCTGTTTCCAGGGAGATGCATTCTTTTCCTAATAGGGCAACTGTCACACCTGTTCTCAGGCCTTCTGCCTCACCGTATCACCCAGAAAACAGAAAGCTCTAGAGGCTGGAAGGCTCATTTTCTCTTTGCCTCAGGACCTGGCGTTTTGTCTGTCTGCTATGATGGGCCTGGCCCTCACTCACATTTCTAAAACCTTCCAAACAGTCTCAATGAGAAAGCCTTGTAGCAGTAGCCTGGGTCCCTGAATAAACATGCTGCCCTTCCCTGAACTGGGGAGCCAGGTTATGTGTGTGTGTGCGGGGGGGTGTGGGTGTGTGGGTGGGTGGGTGGGTGTGCGTATAACCAATGCCATCCCCTGGGGTAATGGGTTCTCAGCGAAAAGGCTCTGAGTCCTTGCTGCTCCAGGTCAACCACAGGCCCTTTTCCCAGGGCTATTTTTCTGTGCCAACTAGCAAACAGGGCTGGTGCTCATTCCTCTCAGAGGCAAAGGTGTAACCGAAAATGCGCTGGGTCTGCTTCCTACAGCTCACCACAGTTTCCAGAGAGCATGTGTGTGCCATTCCAAATGGTCTGGGGATTGTTTCCTCCCAGGACATCAGGCCCATTTGAGAGGGGAGGAAACCAAGGCTCTGACAGAGGAGCAGAGGAGGGACGGAAGGGAGGGATTAGGCAGGGCTTCTCAGCTGGGCTGTTCACTGGACTCACCGGGGATCCTTTAATAACCACCCCTACACTTGTACCCCAATGTTTATAGCAGCACTCTCAACAATAGCCAAATTGTGGAAAGAGCCTAAGTGTCCATCAACTGACGAATGGATAAAGAAATTGGGGTTTATATACACAATGGAGTACTACGTGGCAATGAGAAAGAATGAAATATGGCCCTTTGTAGCAACGTGGATGGAACTGGAGAGTGTGATGCTAAGTGAAATAAGCCATACAGAGAAGGACAGATACCATATGTTTTCACTCTTAGGTGGATCCTGAGAAACTTAACAGAAACCCATGGGGGAGGGGAAGGGAAAAAAAAAAGAGGTTAGAGTGGGAGAGAGCCAAAGCATAAGAGACTCTTAAAGAACAAACTGAGGGCTGATGGGGAGTGGGAGGGCAGGGAGGGTGGGTGATGGGTACTGAAGAGGGCATCTTTTGGGATGAGCACTGGGTGTTGTATGGAAACCAATTTGACAATAAATTTCATATATTAAAAATATAAATAAATAAAAATTAAAAAAAAAAGAAACAATTAATAACTGCCCCTACCTGGGCTGACCCCACACCAGCGGGATCAGAACTTCTGATGGTGTGGCCTGGGCATCTGCGTTTTTCAAGAGCCACAGAGAGCCCTCTGCCTACGAGGAGCCTTGCTCCCCCTGAATCCTCACAGGCATGCCACGGCAGAACATGAGGCCTGGGTTGTGGTTTGATTAGGCTTCTCTGGCCCTGGAGCCCAAGCTCAAAACCCACCATACCACACAGCCTCCTAGAGATGTACCTGGAAACGCAGGTTCCATCCCCTCCCCGAGCCTGCGCAGCAAACTATTCCCATGTGTCCCCTCCGCCCCCATTTCTTACAACCTCCTGTGATTTCATTTTCCCATTTGGCATTTTGTTTTGCTGTTCAGGGCATAAAGGGCCAATAGCTTCTTCCCCCAAGCTATTTCTCCTCAGAAGCAGTGAAATAGCTTAGCAATTTGGGAGACATTTAAAATGCATTGTTTTGCTGGGGCACAGGGTAGGGGGCGGGGAGGGGGTGACCGCCTTTCCTGTCTCCCAAATCCTAGTACAGAATGTGCAGGCTTCCAGTCAGGATTCTCCTCCCCAGTCTTGTCAGTGATTAAGCCGGAAGCCCTTCAACCTGCACCGTCCTCCCCGCTCCCCTGTGGCAGGACCCGAGGCTGACACACTGTAGACTGTGCAGGTCAGTGGGAACACAGGCTGGGGACTCACAGAGACTAACTTCAAACCTGGGCTTGCCCTGGGCATCCTCCAGAAAATGGCACCCACTACGCCCCAACTTACAGGCATTCGCCAGGATTAGGTAAGAGGATGAATCAAAAGGCCCAGCACGCTGTTGACCGAAAACAAAAACAAAAACCAAAACAAAAACGATAGTAGCTGTTATTATTAAACGCTGAGGATGAGTATTATACCACTACTGCGCTAATCTTTGGCTCTTGATTCGGGCCTGGCACATGTGGAGGAGGCATTGAGCAGTGAGGAAAGGGCTGGGTATTCCAGGACACGTTCTCTTCTCTGGATGGCATGGCCCGCGGAGCGCAACGTAGGAGGATCAGTCTCAGGAAACAGACCTTGTGCAAAATGCCAGGCCCACGCCCCACCCCCGAAGCTCCAGACGCTCTGGCCTGGGTCAGGCTGAGGGAGGGTGGGGGAGTTTGCCAACGTTCCCCAGGCAACTCCACGAGCAGCCAAGGCTGAGAACCTCTGCCGACTTCTTCCCTTCTCTCCGCCCTTCCCAGAGTCTGTGGCTTCCCTTCTCCAGTGGGCACGGTTTTGTGAGGAAAGGAGTGCCGGACTGTTCAGTGACACAAACGTGCTCTCTGTAAACCGTGGTGAGTTGGGGGGAACAGACCCAACCGGTTTTCAATGGCACCCGTGCCTCCCGCAGGACAGATGCCAGCCCCATTTCCTAGCCCTGCTCCCACACATGGAGGTGACGAGTATTGATTGAGCAGCCACTCCGTGTCAGGCACGGAGCAGGACGCTGGGGAAGCAGTGGGTGGAGAGGAGTGCTGTCCTGCCTTCTGCCCTGGGGAGCGCAGGGGTGGGATGGGTACTGGGAGAGGAAGCACAGGTGCTACGAGGAAGGAAAAACAAGGGACCGGACTGGTCGGGGGGAAATCAGAGCATCCTTGTGAGCATCCTTCAGACAAGGAAGCTGAGGCCTGAGGATGACACTCAGGAGGCAGCCAGGAGAAGAGAGCCCAGAGTCTGAGGAGTCCGGACGCTGGATAGGGCTTGGCCAGCTGGAAGAACTGGGAGATGCCAGCGTGTGAGGCACAAAGAGGAGGAAGAATGGGTCAGGGTGAGACAGCGAGTCATCAAACGAACATCCAGGGGGCTGCAGAACAACGTGGCCTTGGCAGTGAAGAGCATGGCCTCCGGAGCCAGAGTGCCAGGGTTCGCATCCCGCCTCAGCCACCTGCAAGCTCTGCGATGTTACACTATGGACTTAATCTCTTTGTGCTTCAGCGTCGCCATCTCCAAAGTGGAAATTATCATACTACCTATAAGAGTTTTTGTGAAGATGAGGTAATTCATGTAAATCATTTAGAAGCGTGCCGCAAACATGTGAAACAGTATATAAACATTTGCTATCATTATTGTTATGTGCTAGGCGTGGGTTCAGCCTCCCCATCTGCGAAATGGGAATGATAACGGATCTGACTCCGAATGCAACAGTGCAGATGAAATGCAGTGCAGGAAGTACTGGTGGAGTCCTTCCAATATGACCCTACAACACCGTCACCGTTATTTATCTTTATGCATGATACATGCTAGGCAGAGGGTATGGCCCCTCTTAGAACAAATCTGTAAACAAGTATCTAGAAGTGGGAGGGGCTCTCAGGGGAAGGCTCCTTCACTGCAGGTACGCGAGCACAGGGCGGGCAGGGCACTCGGACAGGGTGGCCAGATGAGGTGCTCTTGCGGCCCAAGAATCTACCATTCTGTCTCTAATCTCTATCGATTTCTGCCCCTCTCTAAAAATTTTCACAAACACGTCCTGGAGGCTTTGCCCCCAGACGGTAATCCTCTCCTGCCTGTTTCCTTGCCATGGCAGAGAGACATCAAATCCAGACATTTCCCGTGCCCCAGGGCTGACAACGCTTGTAGGGAGCACACCGGTCAAGGGCATAAAGTGGTCCCCTCGGGTTGGTGCCCCAGCCCTCTCTGTCCTCACAGGCATAAGGGACACTGGCAGCCCCTGCCGCAGCAACCACAGGCACAGGGAAGCTGATGCCTAACTCCCCAGGCAGGCTCGCTTGAAGAAAGAGACTGGGATTCAGTTCAGGAACCCCAGGGTCTCCAGAAGCTTCTAGGACCTTGCCTCCCTCCCCACCGTTCCTTGGGTGCAGTTCATTGGTGGCCTCTAAAAATAGCAGTGGTTATTCAGGGAAAATATACCATGCTCCGTCTCGGGGGGGGGGGGGGGATGCCAGCACAGGACTCTTTCAAAAATAGAACCCCAATCAGGTATACTCCTAACTCCTTGTCTCACCCCATCAGTTCCAGGATCCTTCAGAAGGACCCAGAGACCGGGTGGCAGCTTCAGATGCTGGGAGGTTACCGAGGGGGATCCGCACCCAGGGATGTCTCCTTCCAAATTCCTCCTCTGTTGGTTTCCACTTCAAAAAATCCATTTTCCCTTGTTGCAGAAAGGAATATATATTTATTCTAGGTATTATGGAAAACAAAGAGAAGTATCTCACCATCCAGAAATAACCACTGATGTGAGTCTGTCCTTCCTCTCTCCTCCCCTCTTTCTATACCACACGCGCGCTCACACACACACACACACACACAACATCAAACGTATTTTCGTATACAAAGGTATTTTCTCATACATCAAAGGTATTTTCCTATGTTATTAAATATTCATGTACAGCACAATGTTTTCACGGGAGCGTAGTAGGACAGAGGTGAAGCACAGGAAGGTTGCTTCAGAAAGATCTTGGTTCAAGTCTTGGCTCTGTCACAGGTTTTGAGGCCATGGGCAGCTATTTGAGCTCTTGGAGCCTCAGTTTACACATTTAAGAAGTGGAGTCAATAATAGCATCCGTCTCAGGATTGCTATAAAGATAAAGTGTGATGCTTTCCTCATAATTGCTCAGTAAATGCCTGTAATAATAACAACAATGGCAGCAAACTCCATGAACTATAAATGAGTCAATGATTCTCCTGCTGATGGACATGTAGCTGGTTTCTAAAGCCCATGTTCTCCTACCATTCACCTCTTCTCTGGGAAGTTCTAGAATTCACAGAGAGGGCTCTGGAGGCAGCAGCCTGGCTGAAGGCCCTGCAGACCAGGAGCAGATCAGCTGGTGAACGGACAGCTGGGGGTAGAAGCTGGCACAGCCTCACAAGGACCGGGCCTCCGGCCTTGTCCACAAAGCCTCGCAAAGCTGAGAACGATGTGGCGAGACCAGACTATCTCCTACTTCTCTGGGGTAAGGACACCTCTAGCCTAAAGTGGTGCCTAGACAAGGGGCCTCCTCCTTTGATTCTCAGCCAGCTTCCATCCTGATCATCTTTATTCTCCAAATTCAATTCCCTAGAGAGTTGAAGCATCTTTTCTCCCCAGTTAGATCCTTTCACTGTGCCTGGAAATAATAGAAAGGTTAGGCGAATTCTCAGTAGTCACACAGCTAGTCATTAGTCTAGCTTCAATTAGAAGCTTATTTTGGGCTGAATTGGTCCACCTCCATTCATATGCTGAAACTTTACCCCCCACCCCCCCGACCCCACGTACCTCCACAAGGTGATTATATTTGGAGATAAGGCCTTTAGAAAGGTAACTAAGGTGAAATGCAGTCATGTGGGTGGGCCCTAATCCAATAAAACTGGTGTCCTTCTAAGAGATTAGGACACCTGGACATCAGATGGCCACCCAGTGAGGACACAATGAGAAGGCAGCCATCTGCAAGCCAAATAAAGGCCTCAGAAGAAACCAAACCTGCCAGCACCCTGATCTTGGAATTCTAGCCTCTAGAATAGATGAGAAAAATAAATTTCTGTTGTTTAAGCCACTCAATCTGTGGTAGTTGTTATAAACAGTCCTAGCAAACTCAGGGAGTGCTTAAAAACAAAGCTCGTAACAGTTTATGAGGTTACAAAGTAATTTCATGTTTTTTGATTCTTTTGATTTTTACAGTGACCTTGTGAGGCAGAAATAATATTTTTATCCCCGTACGGTTGGAGGGAATCAACAAGATGTCGAGATGCCGTATGTAAAACGCTTGGCCCGGCGCCTGGCAAGAGGAGGTAACGGCTGCTGGTCTCCCTGTCAAGTATTCACACCTGCCAGGGATCCTAAGGGGAAGACGATGAAGAGTGGGCACAGGAGCCATAGGGGAGACAGGTTTCAAACTCCATCTAAGGGGGATCTGTGCAAGGGAAGAAGGGCCCCGTCCGGAGGGCAAGCTCCCGTCCCAGGACACAGGAGAGCAGGGGTAGGATGGCCCCGGGTAGCATGTCGCTGTCTCCATGTGACAGCTAGAGCCCCTTCAGCAGCAGCAGCTGAGAACTTGTTGGGAATATAAATTCTGGTGCTTTACCCCAGTCCAACTGAATCAGAAACTAGGGATGAGACTCAGCGATCTGTGTTTTTTACAAGCCCTCCAGGTAATTCTGATGTACGATAGTTTGAGAACCCGTAGGCTAGCGGGGACTTAGCAACTGGGCAGGCAGATTGGAAAGGACGAGATGACCTTCAACAGCCCTTCAAAGCCAGAGACGCAGAGATTCAGGAGGACGCTCACCTCTCCCTCTCTTCTCCCCTTACCTTCAGACAGCTGTCAGCTGAAACAGCTGGGGTTGACTTGCGTCCTGTGGTATCAGCTGACTCCCCATCTGTGAAGTTGGGAGAAAGCCAGCCAGACTCCCGTTGCAGCCAGTGTCCCCCCAAATATGCCACAGATGCCACATCTGCGCTGGATGGGGCCTTGGGGACTTAGCACCAGAGCAAGTCTGACCTAGAGAGAGCAAGGGTCATCCACAGTCACACACCAGAGTGATTCAGGCCAGGCCTTCCAGGCCCCCTCCTCCTAACTGTGTGCTCATGCCTGGCACCCTGGAGGGATGTGGGAATCCAGCAAAACCACTGGAGCCAACTTATGTTTTCATCCCACCTCTCTCTGGCTCAGCTGGCACATGGATGCTTTTTGATTCCAGGCGGCCCATTCCTGACAGAATGTTTCAAAGTCAAGGCGGGGGCAGGGGAGGAAAATGCTGTTGCTCCAGGCACATGCACAGCCTCTGACCTTTGTGCCTGTCAGTGTAGTTTCTGTCCACACTGGGGGATTATCTGGCCTTGGAAATGCCTCTACCAAGGGCATTACAAGGGATTCATGCTCTGGTTGCCTCAACATCCAGAGTCACCCAGGAGAGACACTTGTCAGACTTTGTTTAATCAGCCGTGGTAGGAAGGATAGGCCTTATATGGCTTTCTGACCTTATGGGAAAAGGCCATGCTGCAGAGGGTCTGTGGGAAGGAGCATTCCTTTTAGCTGGCACAGCAGGGCCCATCACTAGAGGTCAAGGACACAAGTAACCCTAGAGCAGGACACAGGACAACACAGAGAATATGATTTTGGCTGGAAGACAGTAGCTGGGAAGTTTGGGCTTGGCCACTTGCTATTCTATAATCTTCTGGGTGGGGCCCCAAATTTGTGTTTCTAGTAGCAATATGGATACTGGTGGTCCAGGGATCACAATTTGAGAACCACAGGCAAAAGTAACCTGCCTTGCCTTCCTCATGGGGTTCTAGCAAGAGCTCCCTTGGAAGACCCGTGTACCAGTATTGTTTTGCCCTTCCTCCAGTGTAGGAGCCTTGGACCATCACTCAACCCCCTCTCCCCCAAGCCTCAGGCTTCCTACCTGTAAGATGGGAGTAACAGCTACCATTTGTATCTCAGCGTGGTGAAGGTCAACGAGAGGAACAATTAAGGCAAAGGAGTTCATTAGGAGTGCTTGGGTGGGTCAGTTGGTTAAGTGTCAGACTCGTTTATTTTTAAATTTATTTATTTTGAGAGAGAGAAAGAGAGAGAGTATGAGTGCACAATCAGGGGAAGGGCAGAGAGAGAGAGGGAGAGAGAATCCCAAGTAGGCTCTGCACTGTTGAACTCTCAAACTGTGAGATCATGCCCTGAGCTGAGACCAAGAGTCGGGTGCTTAGACAACTAAGCCACCCAGGCACCCCAAGTGTCAGACTCTTGATTTCAGTTCAGGTCACAATCTCACTGTTCCTGAGTTCGAGCCCTGCATTGGTCTCTGCGCTGTCAGTGCAGAGCCTGCTTGGGATTCTCTCTCTCCCTCGTTCTCTACCCCTCCCCCACTCTCTCTTTTCTCTCTCGAAATAAATAAACTTAAATAAATAAATAAATAAATAAATAAATAAATAAATAAATATAAATTCTAGTGACTATTCACATGTAAAGGGAAGCAAACATTTACTGGGCACCTACTGTGAGTCAGAAGCTCTCTCAGATGTCAGGACACTGGCATAAATAAACCGGAATTCCTGATCTTAGAGAACCTGGGGCGAGTGGGGAAGACAGATAAATGAACCCCTGATCTCGTCAGTGCAGTAGCAAAGGTCACCGTAAGCTGTACAAGCATGCGTAAGAGGTGGGGCAAGTGGGTTAGGGTGGATTTTATCCTCAAGGCAAAGGGAAGCCATTGCAGGCAGGGTTTTAAGGTGGAAAGTGACCTGCTCTTGTTGGTTTCAGGGGAAGATCCTTGCGGGCTGGAGAACGGATCACTGAGTGGGGCAAGTCTAGAGGCAGGGAGGCAGGAAGGAATTAAGGAGGCTGCTACAGTGATCCAGGAGTGAGAACATGGAGAAAAGTGGATGCATTTGAGAGGTTACATGTGCAGAATAAAGATGGCAGCAGAATGAAGCTAGTGCCCAAATTAAGATGGGGAAGGCTGGGGAGGTGGGTGCCAGTGAAGGTGATGAGCCTGTCCCTCCTGTGCACGCTGGCTGCGCAGTTCCACCAACAGACCTTGTCCGGTGAGCCGCTCTGACTGCCGGGTCTCCCCAGGTGAGGGACCCTCCCCTGGGCCTCCCTCCCCATGCCCTGGCATTACTGAGCTCTGTTGTTCGCCACCCTGGCACACAGCAGCCTCCTTCCCACCCATACAGTCATCTCCAAAATGAGCAACAGCAGCAATCAGCAAGCAATCATCTCTTCCCCCTATACAGTGCCCGGGTGTGCAGATAATGTTTGTGATTGTTGCAAAAATGATAGCATGAAAATTGGGGCTCCTGCCAAAGGCAAGGAGGGGGGAAAACCTAGTTAAATAAACTCAAATGGTTCAGACCCAATCTGAGGCTTCCTAAACCGGGGCCTGCTAAGGTTCTCTGCCCCTCTGCCCTGCATGGGGTGGGAAGTCACCTTGTAAGACCCTGCCAGGGTGGGGCAGCACACAGTGGTGGCCTCGGGGGCTCTGGGAATTGCTGTAATCGCAGAACTCTTCTGGCATCTGCCATGAGCTCTGGGCATCAACGAAGGGCAGCTCTCTGGGCCTCTCACTCACAGCTTAGCTCCCAGCCAGAGGAGAGGAAGTGCTCTCAGAGGTACAAGGTGACTTTAAGAGCATCCCAGACAGAAAGCCCGGACTAGAAGAGGCCCATAATAATAAGCTGTCACTGCTACTTTGTTCCAGGGAGAGCTGTCTGAATCCCACACTGTGCTAAGGGCTTTACGAGCCTATTGTTTTATTTAATCTAGCCGCGCAATTGTCCTGAGAGGTGGCTGTTGTTATTAATTCCATGTTACAGAGGGAAGAAGAAATGGAGGCAGAAGTTAATCATGATCTCATAGCTAGTAAACAGCAAAACTGGGATTCTAGCCTAGGCTGCTTGATTCAAAAGCCCCCGATTGAGCTACAATCCAAAGCATAATAGTAAGGACCGGGGAGGCTGTGGAGAAATTGGAACTCTGCTACACTGCCCGTGAGAACATAAAATGCCACAGGCACTTGAAGAAGAGTCTGGCCGTTTCCTCAAATGGTTGAACTTATTTTTTTTTTTAATTTTTTTTAACGTTTTTTAATTTTATTTTTGAGACAGAGAGAGACAGAGCATGAACGGGGGAGGGTCAGAGAGAGAGGGAGACACAGAATCTGAAACAGGCTCCAGGCTCCGAGCTGTCGGCACAGAGCCCGACGCGGGGCTCGAACTCACGGACCGCGAGATCACGACCTGAGCCGAAGTCGGATGCTTAACCGACCGAGCCACCCAGGCGCCCCAAATGGTTGAACTTAGATACCATATGACCCAGTGATTTCTCATCTGTCTGCCCAAGGGGAATGAAAACATACATCCGCATAGAAATTTATCAGTGCTCATAGCAGCATCAGTCACAATGGTAAAACAAGTAAAAACAACCCCAACGCCAGTCACCTGATGAATCGATCAATAAAATGTGGTGCATCCATACAACGGAATGTGATTATGAAATAAAAGAGAAATGGAGTCCTGATCGATGCTACAACATGGGTGAACCTTGCAAACATTATGCTAAGTGAAAAGAGCCGGGTACAAAAGAGCATAAATTGTAGAATTCCTTTTACACGAAATGTCCAAAAGAGCAAAGTCCATGCAGACAGAAAGCAGAGTAGTGGCTGCCTCTGGCTAGGGGTGAGTGAGAAATCTGCAATGAATGGAACAGCTATGGGTATTTTGGGGGGAATGATGAAAATGTTCTAAAATGGACTGTGCTGACAGTTGCACAACTCTGTGAATGGACTAATTAAAAATCATTTAAATGGGTGAATTACATATTGCAAAAAAAGTTATTTATTTTAGTTTAGTATTTTGGAGAGGGAGAGAGAGGGCATGAGTGGGGGAAGGGCTGAGAGGGTGAGAGAGAGAGAGAGAGAGAGAGAAAGAAAGAAAGACAGAAAGAAAGAAAGAAAGAATCTCGAGCTCAAGCAGGCTGTTACGCTCAGCGCAGAGCCCGACGCAGGGCTGGATCCCACAACTCTGGGATCATGACCCAAGCTGAAATCGAGAGTCGGACACTCAACCAACCGAGCCACCCAGGCACCCTTAAAAATTATGTTATTTTTTAAAAGCCCGTGATTGAATATTTAAAAGAAAAAAAAAAGGAAGGAAGGGAAACAAAGCAACTATGATTTGCCCAAGTGAAGGCATCTAGAATTATTTTTTTTCCATTCATTACACAAATCTTGAGACCCTATTGTGTGCTGGGTATGTATCTCTGGAAGCCTGTGACTAGGAGCTTCTAGTCTGGGTGGAAGAGATAGGATGTGGGCACAGAAAATCATGATTCATAGGAGAAGATGCCAAGGGAATTTAAACAGGAGGATACTATTTCACACCCACCGGGTTGGCAAGATTTTTAAAGTCTGACATTACCACGTGGGCAAAGATGCAGGGCCCCAGATAGTCTCACCTGCTGCTTGAGGGAGAATAAATAGGTATAATTTAGAAAGAAGTTTGGCAGTGTTCAGTGACTAAGAATGCTCATGCCCGATGACCCAGCCATCCCATGTGCCCCTGGGGTATATCCTGGATAAACTCTTGTGCATGGACAAGGGCACATGGGCACGAATGTCCATGTTGGCATAGTTTATCCCACAAGGCTGGAAATAACCAAGCCCATCATTTCACAAAAGAAAGAGGAACTAATCCCTGTGATAGTCACACAATGGATTATATGCAGTGGGTAAGTTCTAAAAAGTATACAACGTATACCAAGTTTAAAAACATACCGAAGGTCACTATCCGTTACTCATGCATATATATACACACACGTGTAGTTAAAACATAAGAACATGCAGGGTGCCTGGCTGGCGCAATCGGTAGAACATGTGACTCAACCTTGGGGTAGTGAGTTCGAGCCCGACACTGGGTCCAGAGGATTAAAAATAAAATCTTTGGGAAAAAAATATAAAAACATGAGAGTGATCAATACTGAAGTGTGGATAGTGGCTGCTTCTTAGGAAGGAGAGGAGTAAGATTGGGGGGCGCACTGGGGTATTCAATCGTACCTATGTTTCTTTTTAGAAGTCACTTGTAATACCTTTTTTCTCTGAATTGAACTTTTTATTGAGGTCATTGTAGATTCACATGCAGTTCTAGGAAGTAATACAGAGAGATCCCTTATGCACTTGGCCCAGTTTCCACGATGGTAATGTTTTGAAAAGGCATAAATGCTATCACCAGAGTACTGATACTGATACAATGCATCAAGCGTATTCAGATTTCCCCAGTATTATATGTATTCGTGTGTGCGTGTGCTCAGTTCTACACAATTTCATCACTGGGGCAGGCTGTGTTCCCACCATCACAGTGAGGATACTGAGAGGATTCCTTCACTGCAAGGGTTTCACGGTCCCCTTTAAAAGCCCCACCCACTCCCTTGGGACACCTCCTTGCCTTGTCCCTAAACCCCATCAACCACTAACCTGACCTCCACCTTTACATTTCCGTCATTCTGAAAATGTTCTATCGGTGGACCCATACCGTATGTAATCTTATGGCTTCCCCCACCTCGACCCAAATTCCCTGGAGATTCCTCCAAGGTGTTACAGGTGTCACTAGTTCATACTTTTTTATTGTTGAGGAGTGCCCCTTGGTCTGGATTTACCACACATTGTTGCCCTTTGTGAAGGACATCTGGACTAATGTCAGTTTTTGCCTATTACGATATTCTAATGTTTTAGTTCTTCAACGGGGTGGTGGGCATTAGGATTTGCACTGTACTATTTATCCTACTTTTGGATGCAAAGAATGTTTCATAATTGAAATGAAGGAAGGAAGAAAAAGATACCACTAATGTTGGCCAGACTTGCCAAACCACTGTGCCAAACAGAAGGCAGCCCAGAGTGCAGGGGTCAAGGTGACACCTGAGACCAAGGCTCTGGGCCCCTGGCAGGTCTGGTGCCCTCAGGAAGTGGGACCTGGGCACCTACTTGCCTCAAGGTTCTAAGCCTCATGTAGGCACAAGAAAACTTGTCCAGGTCCTTCAGCCTTTGGGACAAGTTTCTAGAGGAATCACCCACTTGTTGCAAATCCGTTTCCCCAACCTATGTATGTGTGTGGGGGGGGGGGTGCCCCTAATTGGGGAAATCACAAAGAAAAGGAGGTAGTGCTCAAAGTAGACAGAATGAAACCTGGCATCCCCTGAAGGCCCTTGAGAAGAATCCGGAATTGCAGCAAAGTGGCTGTCTGAGCAGCACTGGTAATGGAGAATGCCATTGGAAGGCAACAGAAGAGACTGGGAACTTTCTTGTTGTTGTCGGTGTTGTTGTTGTTGTTGTTGTTGTTCTTCTTCTTCTTCTTCTTCTTCTTTAATGTTTATTCACTTTTGAGAGAGAGAGAGAGCAGCGGAGGGGCAGAGAGAGAGGGAGACAGGATCCAAAGCAGGCTCTGAGCTGCCAGCACAGAGCCCGACGCGGGGCTCGAACTCACGAACTGTGAGATCATGACCTGATCATGACAGGGGAGTGGAGATCATGACCTGATCATGAGAGGGGAGAGGGTGCTGTCCTGGCTTTCGTGTGCCCCCTCCCCCTCTGCCCCAGTAGCTTTAACTTTTTAATCTAAATCCCTGCAAGCACAAATTATGAATTTCTTAGTCCTAGGCAGTGCATGGGACAGTGACAGGTTCATGTTACACACCATCCACTGCGGGTGGCTGGCATTCATACATCCTGCCCTCAAGAGGTCCCAGCAGAAACACCCAGAAATGCCCCCACGTGCCCAGAGAACCGCAATGTGGGTGGAGAAGCCTGCATGGGCGCTGTGGCGACCCACTGTGGGAGAGAACAGCCTAGGTCAGGTGGGCCTGGGAGAATGAGGTTTTTGACAGGTGCAAAATATCCAAAGCGCTCCCCACCCTGAGGAGAGAGCCTTTGTGAAGGCCCAGAGGCCGGGAGGCACTAGATTATGGCCACTGCTGCTGCCAGTAATAATAATATCCCAACTCGTGATTGAGAGCGCGAACTACAGGCCAGGGGCTGTGCCAAGAGCTTTATGGGTATTATCTCACTTGATCCTAACAACTTTTTTTTTACTTAAAAACATTTATTTAATGTTTATTTATTTTTGAGAGAGAGAGAGAATGAATGGAGGAGGGGCAGAGAGAGGGAGGGGGGGACACAGATTCTGAAGCAGGCTCTAGGCTCTGAACTATCAGAACAGAGCCCGACGTGGGGCTCGAATTCACAAACTGGGAGACCAGGACCTGAGCTCCAGTTGGACGCTTAACCAGCTGAGCCACCCAGGTGCCCCACTGCTATGTCAGTTTTACACACAGTTACAGAAGCACTGGGTGGTTAAGACACTTGCTCCGGACGATACCCTTTGGAAGTAGGAGAGTCAGGATTTAAACCCAGAGCCCAAGCTCTTTGCTGTTTACGATAAACTTTTCTGAGAAAAGAGTAACATAGGACCTTCTACGATACAGGGAGAAGTTTGGGCTTCCTGTGGAGGGCAAGAGGAAGCCACAGAAATCATTAAGTAGAGAGGGTCACAAGCAGACCTCTGTGGCAGGGGTGCTATCTTGGAGGCCACCCTGGGTTCCCTGCTCAACATCTCTGAAGGCCCAGCTCCTCGGTTTTATTGCTTCGCTTCTGACCTCCTCTCTTCTTTTCCTGGGCACGGCTAGACCAGAACCCACCACACAGCTGCAAGACAAGAGGCAAGTGCAATAAAGCCTAATGCCCTCAACTCCAAACCTGGACACTGTCCTTCGTGAGGCTCCCCAGATTTTACCTGCTACTCTGGGCCCAGCGGCTGCCCAGGGTGTCTCTCTCCTCTCTGAGATGTGCCCACTCAATGCAGGGGAAGAACACAGCCTTTGCAGTCAATGGGTTCCAGGTTCAAGTCCTGGCTCTGCCCTTTGCCCCCTGTGAGAGCTGCATAACACTCCCTCCTCGGGCCCGGGGTTGGGAGGAGCTGGGTGAGGAGACATCGAAGGCCCCTCCAGCCCCACACCTGCTCCTGGAGCACACCCTCACTGCCCTGGCTGACATGGAAACAACTCCCTCCCCACCCCTTCAACGGGTTGTTGCGAAGAGCAACGAGAGGATGTGCAGGAAAATACTGGCCAACTGCAACATGCCTTACAAAGCGAGAGATTATTTTATCGTCTTAGAGCCTAGTCTGTCTCCAGTGCCTCCCAAATCCCTGTCTTTCTTGTTCGTGCGTGTTTCCTCCGGTGGCGGGGAGGTGGGTGGGGTGGGTAGTCTGAGGCTGTGAGAGCGAGAGAGCGGCAGGGCATTTCTCCAGGCCACGTCTGGGTTTGCTAGGCCCGGCCCTGACACGTTCAGAGCAGAGATAATGAACCCGCCCAGACACTGTTCTTCGCTGCAGAGGACAGGCCTTGCAGGGAAATGGAGCTGGTGTTGGAAGGAAGTCCCCTCTGCCTGGTTCCACAGAGCACAGCAGTGCTCCCTGGCTCCCAGGCTTGGGCCCTGCCAGCCGTGCGTCAGCGACACGGAGGTGGTCTTGCCAGTCAGTCTGACTCGACAGGCCCAGATGGGCATTGAGGCAGCAGTGGCCCCAGAAGGCGGCAAGACGAGGGAGACAGCGTGCCCACTGCTGGACAGGAACACTCTTCCCTCCACTCTTGTGCCAGGCACTGAGGTTTAGAACTGAGCCAGAGTCCAGCCTTGCCCTTGAGGATACACAGTACTGGCAGCGGATATGCAGCCAGGGTTGGGAGTCAGGCCTTCCCCTGGCTCTGCACTGTAGTCGTCTGAGAAAACATCCTAAAACTCAGCCTCAGTTTCCTTATCTATAAAATGGGGATGATTATGAAGAAAATAATAGTTGAGTTGCTATAAGGGTTAAGTGAGGTAACGCAGTAAAACACTTA
The DNA here is from genome assembly GCF_018350175.1 of Felis catus. Lineage (NCBI taxonomy): Eukaryota > Metazoa > Chordata > Mammalia > Carnivora > Felidae > Felis > Felis catus. Next base: position 53,283,616 of record NC_058377.1, on the reverse strand, counting down.
ACCCATATTAAATAAAAATGTTATAATTTTGGGGTTGGCGGGCAGTTAATCATCCAATATATGTGTGATGAGGGTCTGCTACATGCCAGGTACTATTTAGGTAATTCTCATCTACACACGCTATCTCGGGGCGCTAGTGAGGATGTCAACAGAGGGAAGCACAGAGCTGTAGGGTAACCAGGAAGGGTCACCCAACCCTCCTTTCCCAACTGTCCCTGCTAACCAACCCCTCCCTGCCCAGGGTTACCCCAGTCTGCTCATACCCTGCCTGGCTGGTCCTGGGTCAACAGCTTCTTCCCTAAATGCTGGTTCAAGGTCTTAGACACCAAGAGATCAGGTTGAGGTCCCCAAATTAACTCACAATCCATGGGAAAATCCCAAACTCTCCCCTTAAAAGACAAACACTAATAAGCTTCGACTCCACCTGGATGTCTCAGCTTCTTTCCCACTAATCGCTCTAAATAAGTTGAATATTAGTTGCATCTCTGAAGGAACCACCAGAAAATGTTGTCTTTGATAACTCAAATGGATCACCCCATCCCTCTCTCAAACCAAGAGCTTCTGGGACACTGCACATTCACTTAGTCCCAGAGAAGAGAATTCTCTTACACGGGCTGCTCATGGCCTACAGGAGAGACTGGAAACCAATCCGTCGGCAAATCTCATCAGCTCTGGGCCCTCCCTGGAACATGCGTGTGTGGGCTGGATGGGAGCAGTGTGGTCACCCCTAATAACATTCACTGAGTACCTACTAAGGGCCAAGAGAGTGACACGTATCATTTCATTCAAACCTCAGAACCATCTTGTGATCGGAGATGTTATCATTGCTTTATAGATAAGGAAACTGAGGCACAGGGAAAGTAACGAATTTTGTCCACAGTTGGTGTTAAATGAGGGAGGCAGCTTTGAACGTAGGCACATCTGGCTGTAATGCTACTGTTTATTCAGTTACATTAAAGGTGCTCAGTCTTTCTTTTCATTCACCCTGCTGCCAGGAAGGCTTTATAGACATTTGTCCAAATCCCTCCCTCTTCCTATAAAATGTTAATACTGCAGATACACCGAATATCTGTTTATGTATACTGGCCCATTGGAGGATCCCAAACCACTATAATAATTATGATTTTCTTCACCCCCACCCTCTGAGAACCATTTTTAGCCCTTGGGAATGAAGGTGCCCCATTAAGAATGTCTAAGTTGTACCTGTGGTTCTCAGAGTGTTGTTCCCAGAGTGGAAGAGGGCAAGGCTTGCCCACAGACCAAGACCAGGAATGGAAAATTAGCTGGACCATTTCTTCCCAAGGGAAGTGTTTATGTTTTCTTTTGAGGGCCATGGAATTCTTGTTTCTAGATTTGCTACCTGTTACTCATGCTTCAATTTTTTTTAAGTTTATTAATTTTGAGAAAGAGTGAGAGAGAGAGAGAGAGAGAGCACATGAGCAGGGAAGGGGCAGAGAGAGAGGGAGAGAGAGAATCCCAAGCAGGCTCCGTACTGTCAGCACAGAGCCCGATGTGGGGCTCGATCCCATGAACCATGAAATCGTGACCCTGAGCCAAAATCAAGAGTCAGATGCTCAACCAACTGTGCCACCCAGGTGCCCCCACTTCCTCATACTTTAGATTCACCTGCCACTTCCTACGGAAAGCCTGCCAAGACATCTGCACCTGAGTTTGGGTTAAGCGCCTTTCCACCTCCAGTTTCTAAGCTGCCAAAGCAATGGTCAGACTCCATTGTTAGTGTGCATGTACATGTCTCTGTACATAAGAGGAAGGACTGTGGTTTATCCATCTGTGTATTCCAAAGCCTAACTGGGCACAGCATGTAGTAGATGCTCAGTAAACGTTTGTAGAATGGATGAATTAATGGGCAAATGAATTTAAAGTTGCTTGTGCTGTCTCTGCTGCACTGGGTTAATGCTTTAGCAAAGACCACATCAGGGATGGCTGGATCAAACAACAGCATGCAGCCATGCCTTCAGAATGTGGTACCTTTCGGGTGTCTTTCATGAAACCAGAGTTTTCATTTGGCAATATCTATAGTAATGTTCTTGGTCTAGGCCCTTTCGAGGGCTGAGATGAGCACAGGATAAGATCTCAGAAAGAGATGGTGATGATAAGAGGGATGGACGTGGGTAAGGTATGGAACCTACCCCCCACCCCCCGCCCCGGCTCTCTGAGCATACTTTGTGGACCTTAGGGGAAAAATATGAAAAACTGTCAACCAGTAATAATCAGGGAACCCTAACTGATGAAGTCCCATGCTCACACCAAGGAAGGACAGGGGTGGCCGCTCTACACTTCTATTTCCAACAGTGTAGCTGATTACTCACCCTAATGCAGTATACAGAAAAATGCCAGATTAAATAAACAAACAAATTTATTTTTAAATATAGAGCTGAGCAGTCAGGAAAGAGATGGAAATCCTTAGCGGTCAGAATAACCACGAGATAGAACAAATTCACAAGTTACAAGCAATGAGTGGGTGACAAGCCTGGAGATATCTCCTGCTTCTTAGTGACCCGGGATGTTTAGTTTGTTTTTTTTTTTAAAGGTCTCGAGACAGTGCAAGTGGAGGAGGGGCAGAGAGAGGGGGACAGAGGATCCTAAGTGGCCTCTGTGCTGACAGTAGCGAGTCCCATGTGGGGCTTGAACTCACGAACTCTGAGATCATGACCTGAGCCTAAGTCTGACACTCAACCTACTGAGCCACCCAGGTGCCCCTGGGGCTTTTAAAGAGCCAAGGAAAGTCACAGTCCTGCAGAAGATGGAAGGGAAACTGAGACTCTCATGTATAGCTAAGACTTAGAAAAAAAACATTTACACTTTGGTGAAAAGGTGAATCAGAAAAACATATAGTCCCACTCTGAAGAAGGAGGCAGGAAGGAAACTTGACCCTAGGCCCGGATAGAGTGGAAGGAAAAATTTTAAAAGGCTGAGAATTTCCAATCACACAATGGCCCTCATGTGGGTCTGGAACTTGACTATGTGTTAACCTTGTGGCCAGGAACACACACACACACACACACACACACACACACACACACACACACACATGTCCAAGCCAAGCATTTAATTTAAAGTAACCCCAAGTTGGTGGTTCCTCCAGGTACCTCACAGAAATAAATGCAAATCCTTTCTGGAGCAGTGAATTTTCAGCTGAGACCTCAAAGGAATCTCACAAAATTTTAGCGATCATAAATCCACAATTGAAAACAAAAATCACAGAGCACGTGAAGAAACAAGCCACCACAAGCAAGAGAGAGCAGAAACAATGAACAAATGAATCAGAAATGGGAACGCTACGGGTACTAAAATGATCAGATTCAGAAAATGAAATGTGTACAATATTTAAAGAAATATATACAAGTAGTCAAAGTATGCCAAGAACAGACTATCCAAAAACATAAAGCAGACTGAAAGATAACCAACTAAAACTTCTAGAAATGGAAGGGCTGATGTATGGGCTTCTCCAAACTGTTGTTCTAAATGTGGCTTACAGTTTTGGCATAAGCTTTGGTGTTGGAATGAGAAAGCTAAAATGCTCTGTGACTTGGGCCAATCACTGCCTATCTCTGGGCCTCAGTTTCCCCATCTGCAGGTGAAAGGGTGGAACTAGATCACCTCCTAAGTCCAACTCTATTAACTCATATTCTATAATACAACAGATCACATCCATTGGGCACCTGTTTTTTTTTGTGCTACCCTTGGCTATCAGCATTTTACATGATTTTTTATCTTTGCAACAGCTCACTGAGGTATGGGCTCTTATTATACCCAATTCACATATTAGGAAACTGAAGAAGAGAGGGATTAAGTAGCTTTGCCCAGAGTCCAGAGCTGGTAAGCCATGTGTGGTCTCCACTCATCTGATTCCAGAGCCTACGTTCTGGACTCTTAACATCTGGGATCTAGCACTAGGATTCTCTGACCTATCAGAAGTCTCCCATGGCAAGGGACAGCTCAATGGCTAGTCTAGGCTGTCAACAGCGACCAGAATAGGTGTTCCAGTGGGCAGGTAAGAATACCATGGAGTTCATTATCAATAACCAAATAGGAAATGCATTCTATGAGTAAGGCCCGTGCTTATTTTAGACAATAGGTATTTGTAACAGAACAGCAAGCAGTGACAGATGGCTGGGGCTTACCTTCTGAATACCCTTTGGAAAATCCTTCATTCTGAAAGCACTCCTCTATACCTCGGTTTTCTCATGTATGAAATGGGGATGATAATGGTACCTAATATCACTGGGTTGTTGTAAGGATTAAATGAGCTAGTACAAGTCAGGAGTGTTGTAAGCATGCCACAAACTGTAGTTCTTTCTTTTTATTATTTTCAACCCAGTGGGAGAAAGTTGGGTTTTGTAGCAGTTGACCTTGATTCAATTCCAGGCTCCCCCCTACTTCCCAGCTGTGTGACTTAAAGTCATTGACCCTCTCTAAGGCTCCATGGCCCCATCTGTGAATCAGAAATAACAATGCTTACCTCCCTGGTAGTTGTGAGGGTTAAATGGACTGTGAAATGCCTAGCTCAGTGGCTGACATATAATAGGTACTCAACAAATGTCTGTTCTCACCCCTGGAGCGTTTTCTGCACACTCGGCTTTTCTACCATGGTTAGAATCCAAAGAGGCAAAGGATTCTGTGCTTATAGATGGTGACTCACCGTTCTTTTCCACCAAGGGAGCTTTCACAAAAGCAGTGGGGGGTGGAAGATGTCTAAAGGCATCCATTTCACAGCAGGTAAGTCAAGGCAGTAGTACAGCGACAGAGGTTCACAGCCTCAGAAAAGGGCCTTCAGGCCATGATCTGCTGCTTTGGTTTAACTGGCCACTGAGATGTACAGCTGAAGATACAATTAGCACCAGGAAGAGAGCTCTACCATTATGAGGATTTGGTCATTGAATTCACCGAGGATAATGACATTGACCTTCCTGTTTGGAAATAAACCAGGTATTGGCTTGCAAATGGGTCTATGATCATCCTGCACACCCAGGACTTCACAGCAGCACCACCCAAGGATGGGGACAGGTAAATAAGGATGTGATGGGGGTTTCAGAAGGACAGTGACGTCTGGAGCAGTGGTTGTGTCACTCTGCCACCCCAACCCCTACAGGCCCAGGGAAGGGCTGGCGTCCTCACCTGGCTTCCCGAAGAAGCATCAAAGACTGAGACCAAAAGTGGTCACCTATAGGGATTTCTTTTTTTGAGCAAACAGGGAACTCCTGGGTTTCAAGCTCAAATCTGTGACACCTTTCGGATTTCATCTTAAGTGACCTGCTCCTGCCTCTTTCTCCCTAAGACCATCTGTGTATTCAAGCGGCCCAGGAACTTTGACCAAGGAGATGCTCGGTGCTGAAAGACGATGGTGGCATGGTAGAGTGGTGGGCATTCCAGGTGCTCTGAGTCAAAGCTGAAGGTGCAAACTCAGGGCGGGAAAAGGAACCTCGGAGGAAAGGTGGTCTGGGAAGCACAAGCCTGAAGCCAGCACAAGGATACCGGGGGTCACTGCGGCACTGCTCGGCACTGCTGAACCTTGCGGGTCCCTGCTGAGACCAGACTCAGCATTTTCTCTGCATGTGAAGGACAGTGTAATGTTCCCAAACAGACCTGGTTCAAACCCCAGCCCCTCCACGTACTAAGACATCTATGTCCCTGAGCAAATGATACTCTTGTGTCTCAGGAGTATCCCCATTTTCCAGTGCCCAAACGGTCTCATAGAGTCCCAGACATAATGGTTTTCATAACGAGGATAGAAACATGCCATGCGCCCGGTATAGATACCAACTCATAGTAGGAGTTCAATAAATATTCATTTGTCTTTGCTTAACTGACATAATCGACACCATATGTGACAGTACAGTCAGCCTCATCAGCCTGGCTTGCCACACTCACTATTGATTGAAGAACTGGGGTGTGCCATACAGGATTTTATCTCCAAGATGATCCTGAGAAGAAGAAGATCTATTCTGAGCCCTGTGATCACCAACCAGGATGGCCAGTTCTGGCAGAGCTGACCACCCAATAAGTCATTAGTGTCCCCACTGGCTAATATCTCCACTGTGGCCATGTCTTCTATGAAAAGGAGGCAGTACAAAGGAGATCATCGACTGTCTGCTGCGTGTGGGGAAGTGGCCATGGTAGACTCCAAAAGGGTGGAACAAAGAGGCATAACTGGTGTTCTTGTTCAACTTTCCAAGGGCTAAAAAGTGTATTTGGAAAGAGATGATGGAAACACAGTGTGGTAACAGTAAAAAAGCAGTGTGGTAACAGTAAACACTTGAGGTCAGACAAATGGGGCCAAGCCCCTGGGGAGCGGTGGCGAAAGCAATCATGAGCTTTAAAAGCAGACTGACTTATGTCTGAATCCCAGTTCTGCCGCTTACAGGCAGGAAGGTGTCCTTGGGGAGGGGAGAGGGAAGGTTGCCTCAGTTTCTTCATCTGTAAAACAGGGGAAATACCCGAACTGCTATGATGATTAAATAAACATGATGCATGCCTGGCACAACAGTGAGTGCTCAGTTAGCTGTTAGTTTAATTCTTCCTTCTTTCCCTCATTTCCCATTCTCCTCTAGAGTAGTGACGTTACTTTATCTGCTAGTGAATTAGAATTAGTAGCGGATGACTTTTATCTGTCTGCTGGTGACCACAGTCCTCTGTCCATATAAATCTGTAAACCGTCAAGTAGAGACTTGTGCAAAAACTTCCAATGGCTTCTCACTTCTAAAACAAGAGTAACAAAAGGCCCCAGCTCCTCTGCCTGGACCCCAGGGCTTCCACCCGTAGGCCTCAACCTCCCAACCACTCCCTAGCTGCAATGCTCACCCTAGTGGCACCCATCAGTAGGCTGGGTGTGGAGGAGGGCTCAGCCCAGCCTTGGGGATGTCACGGATGGTAAGAAAGGCTTTCCAGAGGCAGGTGCATCCAAAGTTAACCTTAAAAGCACGAGGAGGATTTTTGCCGATAGACCAAGAGGGGAGAAGGCATTCTGGGCCAACTGAGTATCATGTGCAAAGGCCTGAGGCCTCACAGCCAGGCTTCAGTCCAGGCAGATTCCTATTATCTCTCCACTCAGACTGTCCTCACATCCCTTCCTCTCTTTACCAGACTGACAGATGACCACTTGTGCACTCCCTGCTGAACTCCAGTAAGGATCTCACTTCTTGTGCCCAGCTTTCAAAGTGTGGCCCAGAGATCCCTACTGGTCCCTGAGACCCTTTTAGGAAGCCAGTGAGGTCAAAGCTACTTAAAATACTGCCCTTTTCATCCTTGTCCTCTTATGAGTATACAGTGGAGTTTTCTAGATTGAACGTAGAAGCAGATACATCTTCTGTTAAGCCAGATATTTGCCAAAATATAAAACAATGCCACTCTATACATTTTTGTTTGTTTGGAAAAGTCATTTTTCATTAAAATGTGTTATTTATGTTGATATAAGGCTTTATTATTGTTACTTTAAATGAGCTATAAATAATGATTTTAACATTTTTCCCCAGTGCTAATTACCACTTTGACAAATTTTAGCAGACATAATCCACATAAACAAAAACTCTTTGGGGTCTTCAATAATTTGGAGGAGTCAAATAGGGTTCTGAAACCAGAGAGTTTGAGAACCACCGCTTTAGGAAATACGGTGAAGAGAGCCAGATGCATAACTAACCCCAGAAAGCATTCTCAGAGGGCAATTTCTGCCCATTATTGGGAAAAGAGACCACAGGCAGTCTGTCCCTGGCTGGACCCTACTGTCATGCTTGTCGCTCTCTGTTCCTCCTTCCTCTTTCCCTTCCTGTCAAAACCCTAATGGCAGACCAGGCATCTCACTCAGCAGTAACCTCTTCGCCAAGTTCAGGGAGGTGTGTTGACCACACACTGTCAGGAAGGCAGGGCCCAAACAAATAACTCAGTGTCTCTGATTTGAACTTTCCTGATGACTAAAAATGTTGAACATCTTTTCATGTGCTTGTTGGCCATTTCTGTTGTTTTCTTTGGACAAATGCCTATTCAAACTCTTTGCCCATTTTTGAATTAGGCCCTTTGTCTTTTCATTGCTGAGTTTAAGAGTTCTTTATAGAGTCTGCATACGATCCCTTCTAAGATCTATGACTGCAAATATTTTATCCCATTCCGTGCTCATCTTCACTTTCTGTATCCTCTGAAGCACAAAAATTTTTAATTTTAATGATATCCAATTTATGTATTTTTTTCCTTTTTGTGTGTGCCAAACCATTTCCTGTCTAATTAGAGGTCATGACCATTTATGCCTATGTTCTCTTCTACGGGTTTATAGCTCTTACATTTAGGTCAACAGTCCATTTTGAGTTAATTTTTGTATATGGTGTGAGGAAAGGGTCCCACTCTCTGCTTTTGCATGTGGATAGCCATTGGTCCCAGCACCATTTGCTGAAGAGATGACCCAGTCACCTCATCTCGAAAATGGGCTTTAAAAGACTACCTTTCGGGGTGCTTTTAGCATTCAACAAGACAGAGAAAAAGTGCCTGTGGGGATTCCTGGCACACAGCAGACAATGCCATACTGAAGGATCAGACAGTGGATGTGAAAGCACTCGGAAACACTGGTCATCATTACTATCATTTGACCAGAACTTTTCTATTCCTAAAGGTCATTAACATCCACAACCCCACCGGCGTGTCATAAGAAACCTGTAATAAATAACCCTCAGGTCAGTGGCTTGTAACCCCTTTCCCAGGAACTCCCTCTCTGAGGGGCTTGGAAATCCTTTTCCTCTCCCCTTCCCCTTTTTCTTTCTTTCTGCCTTAATTTTGCATTAAATGCTCTTGGTCTTAATTAATTAATCAATTTAAGATTGGTAACCCACTCAAATCTTTTTTGGCAAGTTGGTGGGAAGGCATGAATGAACAAATGAGTCAATCAAGTAAAAGGCTCCTAATTTAAAGTCAGAAAAGTGAAGCCCCTAGAGCTAAAGCGATCACCCCACACACAGGTGTCAAAGGTGAAACGTGGGACACTACTCCAGTGCTCTCCACTCCTGCACTCCCCCTCCCATCCTGGAGAGATCCTTTTAAACCAGTCTCCCTCCTCCTCAGTGTTTGCAACACCTCCCAATTTAGTTTTCTCTCTGAATTTCATTAGTGTCCCATTTGCCTCATCTTCCTGATCTCTGAGGCAGGCGGTAAGCAGGAGGAGACTGAATTGGCAACAAGGGCTCCCTGCCTCCTGGTTGTGGGTGAGGCTACATGCAGGGGAGGAGGGTGTGGCCCCTGGGCTGCAATTCTACACACGCTCTGGTCCACTTGACTCAAGCCAATAAACAATAATGGGACTCTAGCTATGCCCCAGGCACTGGGGGCTCGAGGATGAGGAGCCGTTCTTGGCCTTGAAATCTCAGGCTCTCAGGGATGGATGGATAATGCCTAGGCCATGGGCTGCAGGGACTTCGCCCTCCTGGGCAGTGAGAGTGAGCGAGAAAGAATGCGAGGTTAGTTAGGGGAGAATGGCAGTGGGGCCATTCCAGGAAGGGGGAACAGCACATATAAAGGCAGGAGGGTACAAACGATAGCGTGTAAGCAAATAACGACGTGGAATCTGTTGTGAAATTATTTGTTCAGTCATTCGCTCATTCAATATGTGCTTATGGAGTCCCTGTTCCTGGAGTAAGAACACTGCAGGAACAACCCAAAGGAAGTCCCTGCCCTCGTGGAGCTTATATTCCACTGAGGGAAACAGACCACAGACAAGCTTACAGAGCAACAGACGATGCAGCAGGTGGAGAGAAACGTCACATGGACGAGATCAGGTGGAAGAAGGCACAGGAAGGACTGGAAGGGAGAATGGCCGCTTGCATGGGGTGGTGGGTGCAGGCCTCCCACCCTCACCTCCCCTACCTTGCTCACACCACTGGCCTCACACACTTTTGTTGAGCACTTTCCGGTGCATGCGTGCTCTGCTCGCTTTATTCACTGCAGTTTCCTTTGCCTAAAGAGCCTTTCCCAAGACTGGAAAAAAGGCATCTCTGCCTTAAGCTGTGCGGTAGGAATATGTTTATGGTTCAATGGACAGTGAAGAGGCCAATGGTGTGAGTGAGGGGTGCATAGGAGAGATGGGGTTGGACAGGAGACGGGCTGGCTGGTGTAAGTCCTAGTGGGTCACAGTGAGGACTCAGCCTTTTCTCCGCCAAAGATGGGGGTGCACAGCAGGTTTTGAGCAGAGAAGTGATCTGATCTGACGTGGCAGACCCCTGGGAGGGAGAGTGGTAGCAGAGTCTATGAAGGGGCCATTGCAATAATCCAGGCCTGAGAAGATGGCTTGGACCAGTGTGGGGACAGAGGAGGTGGATACACAAGCCGAGGAGGGGACAGAAGCTGATGGAGTCAGTGTAAATATAATACAGCGTGCAAAAGGAGGGACGGGAGGGAGAGGAGGCCAGAGAGGAAAAGCAGAACATTCTAGACAGAAGAATCTGCCTGTCCCAAGGCTCAGATTCAATCTCACCCTGCCAGACTCAGATTCCACTACTTAGATTTCTGAAATTCCTTCCCTCTCTCCTTCAGTTCAACAAGCCTCACTCAGGGCCCAGCTCTACGGGTGGCACCAACATGGGATGAGCGATCCCCTCTCTCCCCCCCATCAATGTCTGGCCTCCACGAGGCTCCCTCTGTTGTTGCTGAAAGCTGTGTCCACATGTGACACCCGGCAGGATGCTGGGGGAACCTGGGGGAGAAAGGCGGGGATGGGGAGTACAGAGGAGGAAGGAGAGAGCACATTTCCTGGGTTTCAATGGTGTGGGAGGGTGAGACTGAATTTTTTCTTCTCGCGTTCACGCATTACAAGCAAGCATGGTTGTGGTGGATGAGTTCACCTTCAGCTTAGTTATCTTACCTCCCTGAGTGGACCTCAGTTTTCTTATCTTAAAAATGGAATTGTAAGGACTACCTCATGGGGTTCCCTGAGTTACATGAGATTCCTAAATCAAGTACTTGGCACAATGTCTCAATAAATATGACCCCATTTTACCTGCCCTTCTATATGGAAAGCTAATAATCTTAACAGATCTCCTCAGCGAGCCATGTGGGTATGGCTGAACACTTATCCCAGGCTGTAGTTACACGAGCTTCAGGCTGACAGCAGAAGCCAGCTCTGTTTCCGTTCCCTGTTATCTCCCCAGAGCCTAGCGGGGTGCTGGGCTTATTGTGAGCATTCAGTGTGTCCTTGTTGAGTTGCTAAATAAATGATTGAATCAGAGGTTATGTAAGATCTGGGCTTCAGCACTTTTTAGCTGGAAGACCTCAGACAATACAGTTAATTTCTCTGAGCCTCAATTTTCTGGCCCGTAAAACAGAAATAATATCTACGGTGGCAGAAGCAGTTATCATCGCTCATCAAATAACCGTATTTTCCCCACATTTCCCAGAGCCCGAGGAGTCAGGCTGGACCCTGTGACTCATTCTGGCCCGTAGGCCGTGTGGCGCTTCTGGACCAAAGCATTTAAGGGCCAGTGCTCAATCTCCTGGTTCTCTTCTTGTGTTACAGAGACCAAGGTGGCTGCAGGTTCTACCCAAAACACAGCAGAGCTCTCATCAGCCTGGCTCGAGTCACTAGGTAGAGCACAGTCCTCTACGTCCCTTGGTCAGACATGTAGCATGAGCAGGAAATACACTTGCTCATAGAGCGTAACTAAGCCTAGTGAGACTCCGCGTCCACCTTGCAAGACTGCTGGGAGGATAAGAGATCGAGTTTGGTTCATAGTAGGTTTTCAGTAAGGTGCTTACTCCCTGCGTCCTGGTTCCTCTGCTGAATTCTTCACCGTGACCTAGCCTCCAGCATGATTCGACTTTCTCTAGCTAGAAACATCCTCCTGCTTTTCTGATGCAACCCAGGTGTTTTGTACTATTTTTTTCCATTGTTCCTCTGCACAGCAATATAAAGAAAAGCCTCCAGAGAGCCACTCTGGCTGGCTGGACCTGGCCTCCAGCCCACCTGTCCCAGTAGCCACCCACTTACCTCCTCCTGCCCCACTCTCAACTGTGCCTCTGATCCCACCCCAGCTAAGCTCAAAACGTGACCATCAGACTCTGGACACAGCCTCTGATCTCCTGGATCCCAGAATGATCCCGACGGCTACTGTTGCCTCTGCGGTCCTGGACCTGTGTGGTGCTTCCTGGCCACCAGCCCCCACATCACATCCCACCTGGATGCCCGGGCCCTGCCTGCCACTGCCCACTGTGCCGGCTGTTGGCTTGGCTTCCAGCACCCAGCACTCCTCTTACTGTATCTGCTCCCTGAGAAGGCCACCTCCACTTTGGGCTGACCTCCTCTACTTGCCATGCTGCTTAGTGGCAAAAGCCTTCAACCAAAAAGCATGCACGATTTCAGATTCCAAGATGGCACTTCTCATTAAGACCACAGGTTTGCAGTTGATGACACAGAAAATCAGAGCAGACAAGGGGACTGACCTGGCTCCATGTCAGCACGTTCTGAAGAGTCAGCAGTGTCCCTGGGCCCTGCAGCCCTCTCTCCAGGGCCATGGGATCCTGGAGGACAGGGCGGGATCCTTTCTGTTAAAGCAGAGAACACAGACCCTACTGAGTGAGGTGGCAAGATGCCCTGGACCCTTTCCCACAGATTTCTAATTGCAAACACACACCAATGAGGGGAGGGGCTTGTTCCTGGTCCCACCAACAGAGGTGACAGGGGGGAGGGGGGGGGTCCCAAATACCCTGTGAATCTCACAGGAACACATTTCTTTTATGCAGCCTTCCTGGGCGGCCCTGGTATACTCTGTTCTCCCATCTCATCTTGTGCCGTGGAAGAAATCAACTTGCCTGACCAAACCCCTCAAGGGCAGGGACTGCAGATAGGTTTTCTTTACAATCCCTGGTGCCCTGCAAGGACTTGGAGCAGAGGTGAAACTGCGTGTTTTGTGAAGAAGGATTGACTGGGTGCTGTGATGGAGGAGGTAGGCTGGAGGTGGGTGGGGGATGGGGGATGGAACACGGGCACCAGGCCCTGGCCCCCCTCAACAGTTCTATCATTGATTCACCAGGTAAATAAATACGTCACTGCATCTCTTTGAACCATGGCATCCTGCCCTACAAAATGGCGATCTTCACTATGATATGCCGTATGGGAGTGTTGGGAGTCACCTGGCCAAGTTCCTCACACACAAGAGTTCTGGCTATGTGCACCTTCTTGTCACACTGCAACCTCTAGAAAATCACATCCTATCTTTGAGCCTCTGTGTCCTCATCTGAAGGAGGAAAACTCTGAGCCTGGTGAGGTCCTTTTTGCCCCGAGAATTCTACGATGATGAATTTGAATCATCTGTGATCCCAGTGCCTAAGGAGATATCTGCACACAGTGAAAGTTTGTGAAATGAGTAAAAGAAATCGTACCCCACTCAAAAGAAAAGCAAGGGGAGGCTCACTTAAGTCATCTGCCTCAGGTCACTGTAAGAGGAGGAAGAACATTTGAACACAGGCTCTCAGAGACCCAAGATCTGCTTACTTTCTCCTGTACCAACTATCACACACATTGAAAACACCACAAAACGGCTTTTTATGTAAAAGACACACTAGGCTAAAGAACAAGGTATGAAAGATGCGTTTAGGCATCTGAGGTAAAAATTATTTTTGAGACATTTCCCGAATACCTATTTGCTAAATATATGCAGGAACCTGACTAAGAAGATTTTATTGTCCATTACAAGGTGAGGACTTACTGGTAATCTCTGTTAAAAACACAATTTTCCTGGGGCACCTGGGTGGTGCAGTCGGTTAAGCGTCTGACTTCAGCCAGGTCACGATCTCGCGGTCCGGGAGTTCGAGCCCCGCGTCGGGCTCTGGGCTGATGGCTCAGAGCCTGGAGCCTGTTTCCGATTCTGTGTCTCCCTCTCTCTCTCTGCCCCTCCCCCGTTCATGCTCTGTCTCTCTCTGTCCCCAAAATAAACGTTGAAAAAAAAAATTAAAACAAAACAAAACACAATTTTCCTAAGGGTGACCATTTACTAGCTTCATGTGAATTTCACGTTTCTTTATTGTAAATTCTTGTTATTCTAATCAAAATAGAACTGTATTAGGCAAGAACATTCACCAGGCTCTGCCCAACTGCAGAATATCCCTTCCCCAACTTCAGGGGCCAGCCTCCTAAACAGCCAGCCTCCTAGGAGAGAAGACCAGTTAGGCAGAAATAGAACTAACAAGACAAAGTCTGGAGGTAAACAAGAAAAGCCTCTATTTAAAAAATTTTTTTAGTGTTTATTTTAGAGAGAGAGAGAGAGAGAGAGAGAGAGAGCGAGCTGGCGAGGGACAGAGGGAGACACAGAATCTGAAGCAGGATCCAGGCTCTGGGCTGTCGGCACAGAGCCCAACGTGGGGCTTGAACTCGCGAACCGTGAGATCATGACCTGAGTCAAAGTTGGATGCTTAACCGACTGAGCCACCCAGGCACCCCAAGAAAAGCCTTTCAAAATCATACTACATTCACTAAAATCAGAAATGGGCAGTACACTGCATAGCATAGGATGATCATTTTAGGCATCTTGAATGAGCAGTCATGGCTACTGTGCCCTTCATTTCTCCTTACCATGCTTTGTTCATTGTAAGCTTACCCTCCACAGTTTCAGGGAGCAGCAAAAGATTGTTTTGCTATAACAATGTGCAGGGTAAGAGGCACTTTCTCCTGTGTGTGAGCCTCTCCCCATGTGCCCACCATCTTGTGGGTTTTAGGACTCAGAGCTCTTGGCTTTGCCCACAAGGGTCCTGCAGGAGTTCTGGTCATGTGTAGTGACTCAGACAAAATACTCAGGGTCTCTCTTAAACCCCTCTCCTTTGTCCTGGTCATAAAATCCCATTCTGCCTCCATAGCTTCAGGCTGCAGCTCGTGCTGTGGACCCTTGCCTGGGCCTTACGATCCCTACCCTGTTAAAGAAGCCGCTGAACTAGTTTACCTCCTCTTCCACCTTCCTCTTTGCCAGGGCTTCAGGGAAAACCTCAACACCTTTTCTCCTGTTTATATCTTTTTCAAGTCCTATCCCCAAATTCCCTCTTTTTTCAAGTATCTCTCATAATCACCACAATGACTAGGAGTGAAACGAAAATACTCATGGGCAGACCGAAGATTTCAGAGGTATTTACGTACTAGCATTTCATGGAGGGCAACCCAGTTAGGAAGGGATTGTAGCATTCATTCATTCATTCATTCATTCATTCATTCCCTTGCTCACTCACTCATATAGTTGAGAGTTAGGTGTCGTGCAGGATGCACTGATGACTTAAAAGCAAATCCTGCCCTTAGGAAGCTCACAGGCTGGCAAGGAACAGTAAGGCCTGGCAGTTTTGTAAGAGAGATACAGATGAAAGCCAGTGAGAGGACAGAGGAATGAAGAGACCAGCTTGGCTGACAAATCAGGGGGCACTTACTGGACAACATATAGTTTCAGCTCAGCCTTGCACCAGAGGCAGTGTTCGGCGGACAGCTTGTGTATACGGCAGGTGCTTTGTACGAGGGAGCCAGGCACAGGAGGGGAAAGCACGGCAAAGAATGTGTAGCGCAGCCTCCCAGAATGTGGGCTGTGTGGAGGGGAGCAGAGTTCGACACACCTGAGAGGTGACGGACAGGGCCCTGAAGACCAAGCCAGAGAAGACAGCCACTATTCAATGAGTAATCAGGAGCCATCAAGGGTTTCTGAGCAGAGACGTGACATGACTGGAGATCTACTGTAAGAAGATGAATCTGGCAAGGCTTGCATAGTATGAATTGGAAGGGGAGTAAGTTCCTAATTGTGTGCCAAGCACCAGGCAGAGTATTAGGTGCTGGTTGGTATTTGAGCTCACGGACCTTCTGAACAACTGCACTTAGGCAAGCATTATCCCTCCAGACTTACAGTCAAGAAAAGGAGACTTTAGGGAATTTAAGCTGCTTGCCTCTAATCCCCCAGCTAGGAAGCAGTGGAGACGAAATCTAAACCCTGTTCTTTTTCTTTCCAGGTGAGCCATAAAGCATGCTGTGACCCTGTGCTCGACACCAGGACACCCGATACTCCCAGTACACCTTCTGCTTCCAGAGCACCATCCTGTCTGCCCTAGGGTGGTGGAATGTGATTGCTTCCTGGACTGCCTTTGAGAGGCCCAGATGGAATTAAGCACAGAGCACCTTTGCTTCTGTTAGTTTTCCCCAAAGTGAAACAAACAAGGAGATAAGACAATGCCTTGGGTTGGGTCCCAATCACCAGAGACTGCAGTCTCTTGCAAAGAATTTCAAAGGTAGCAGGACACCATACTCCCCCGCCTCGGAGGGGAGCATTGCTTTTGTCCTTCCCTTCGTAGCTAAGCCATGGCAGCAGGAGCAGTGGACTCAGGAGCCTGGGGCAGGATCTTTTGGATACCCAGGAATCTACTTGGGGCACATACAATGTCCAGGAGGGGCCAAGCATTTCTACATTCTGGGCCCACTTCATTCACTGTTTGGGAGGATTGCCCAGAGGACTCAATACACCTGAACTGGGTTGTCATACCCACAGCCTGGAGATGACCATGGATCACTCCCATCAAGATGCCTGCTATTAAAACTTGGGGCACTTTCAAGGGGAAAGAGAAAAGATTCCCTCATTCTATCTACAGGGCACAGTGAGCTGCATACACCTGACAGTCAAGAGGATAAGACACACTTTCTTAGAGGAAGCCTGGTGCAGTGACAAGAGCAGGGGCTTTGGAAGCAAACAGAGGGGTTCCAGATCACACCGCACCCAGCTGCTGGCTCTGCGGCCTGGGCCAAACCGCTGGGCTCCTTCCATTTCCTCGTTATTCAATGCAAATGACTATAAGGGATTAGGCTAATGGCAGATCCTTGGCACAATCGTAAGGACATATAATTTCTTCTCTTTTCATGTTCAACATTGTGGGCATTGCTCTCACAGTGAGGTTGCTCTCCTCCCCGTAAAGTCCCAGTTGAAGAAATGGATTTTGGAGGGGGGGAAAACGCTGAAATTACAGCAAGTTGTACACATCCTTGACCGAGTGCTTATTACCAGCATCTTATAATTATTTGCCAGCATGTCTCCCCCTTCCACTGGCCTGGGACCTCCTGGAAGACAGTGATGGCTGTATCTTCAATTCCTAGCACACAGTTATGCCTTTCTACCTTAGTTACTTCATTGTAAGATCCAAACAAACCACAGAGGCTGCAGCTCCTGTGGCATTTTCTTTTCCCAGCCTGGTTTGAAGAATGACTTTTAAGCAACACCTTCATGAGCACATCCGATCCTCTGAAAACTGTCTCATTATCATGGAACCATTAGCACAGAATACTTCACCTTGTTACCCTGCTAAGAGCTTTGGTTTCTAATCTAAGCCAATTACATATGTGCCGACATTTTCAATAACATCTTAATAAAACCAAACCTCCCAGGTCTCCGGATGGAATTGGACCAGGTTGAGAGATCTGGGGTCTATCTAACAGGATACTGGAAGGTGCCTGGCAGGGGGGAAAGAAATGAAGCATCAAAACTGGATTCGAACACTCATACGGCTAGGACGATCGCAGGGTGCGTGGACCAGGATAAAGGCTTCGTAAAGGTTAATTCCCTTCCTTCCCCTGAATCCAGGGAAAAGTAAAGCCATGAAACTTGTTGCAAGTAGATAGGGAGAGAAGGGGAGATAAACCACATTCCCAAGTCCATTTAGAATATGGATTATTTTTTTCAGGTTTTCTCCCTAAGGACTGAAGGAAGCAGGTTATTTCATTGTAATTATGGGCAGCGGCAGCTGTTGCTTGTGGACTCAAAGACCAATTTTCAGATTAAAAAGAAACACACACAGACACAAACTCACCAACAGAATCAACTCCATACACAGAACAATACCTCCTCCAGAGAGTGAGTCAACAGGATGGAAAGATCTGGACGGTCGTGCTTGAGACACTCGGATCCAGGTGGAGCTCCTTGGGTGGGCGTGCTCCCCTGTCTTCCCCTCCCCCCTCACCTCCTCTCCACCCACCACGTGCAGGATGCAGGACCAGCCGGCGAGCCACGCAGGGCAATGCAATGTTTCGCGTCGAGCAGCTGCACCTTTTGAATGCACACAGGGGGAAATAAAGGCAGCAGATGGTTTTATGTAATCTTCCCATGAATTTTTAACTGGTCGTCCTCATTCATGATAGGCCTGAAAGACTTTTTTTTACAGGTCCTCTGTGGGTCCAGCAAGCCAGCCCCAGACTCGTGGTGCGGACGCGTCCGTTTTCACAGAAGAGGTGGGCGGAGCTCATTTGCTATTTTGTGGCCTAGAGGCGGTCTCCCGGTTTCCATTCCGGATTCTCTCTTGGGGCGCTCCCTCTGTGTACTCTCAAGGGTTTCTCAGCGCTGACCACGGCAAGCGACGGCTCGTGAATCCTTCACGGGAGAGCTGCCCAAACCTGCAGCACGTGATTTGTCTTCGAAAGGACTGAAGATCCAGGCTATGGCAGGGATGTTTGTCAGAGAGAAGGTGGAGTGGAGCAGGGGTGCATTGCAGGGCACCACTGCCTGGGAGTAAGGTGGAAGACGCTGGGCTCCCCGCAGAGAAGGATCACGTGCTTACGTGTGCAAGAACGCTGCCTAGAAGACTGAGTTTACGTCTGGCATCAAGGAAGTGCACACGAGGGGGTAAACGATTCTCAGACCGCCACAAGTGCTAAAAGGCAACCCCATGAAGTCTGTGGCACCAGTGGGGTGTCTTCTCAACTTTCTAAAACTTGTTTTTACTTAACCACTGTTCACCTTTAAACCCTCCAAGCACACTATCAAAATTTCTGGGATTTGGGGCACCTGGGTGGCTCAGTCAGTTAAGCGTCCGACTTCGGCTCAGGTCATGAGCTCATGGCTTGTGGGTTCAAACCCCGTGTCGGGCTCTGGGCTAACAGCTCAGAGCCCGGAGCCTGCTTTGGATTCTGTGTCTCCTTCTCTCTCTGCCCCTCCTCCACTCACGCTCTGTCTCTGTCTCTCTTAAAAATAAAAAAAAAATGTTTTTTCAAGAATTCTGGGATTTGTGTGTGCAGGATAATCACACACACTTGTTCTTAACCACCAGGGTGCTCCCAGCTCTCCGGGCCTTCGCTCGGCTTTGTGGTCAGCCTGTGAAGCCTCCCCCTCCTTCTACGTCTCCCAGCTCGTCCCCTTCCTTTGGGAGCCAGTGCAGATGGCAGCATTTTCACGGCGCCGTCCTTGTATCATTCACAACTAAGTGTACCCCACGCCAGAGAGTCACCGAGCCTAGGTGACTCTCCCGGTAACTCCTAGGAGTTGCCAGAGCTCTGTGTAGGTCTAGCGCTCTTCTGTTCCTTCTTTCAAATGATCTCGTCGCTGGTACTATTCCAAAAATGCAAGCGAGACCCTGCTGCTCCCGGCTGGAAAGCCTTGTTGCTGCCCAAGTGTCTTTGCACCAGATCCAAACCCTGCCTTACAGCAAGCAGTTCTCTTCACTGTCCAGCCTGGCCACTCTCGCCTCAGGCCCTCTGTGCTCCAGCCGGACCGAGGGGCCTCCAACACTTCACGGACTTTCCTGTTGCCCTTTTTTTGGCCCCAGGGCCCTTAGAGTGCTCGCTCACGAGTCTACCTTGTAGCACCCCATCTTATTCTGGGAGAGCATCTCCCTGCTTCTGGGAGCCACTTTTTCCACTGCTCCCATCACGAGGGTTCTGGGAGTCATCAGTGCTGTCTGGCAACCGCTGCTGGCTCTGTGCTTGGCAGCCACAGGTGGGATCACACACCCCAAGAGGGCCATGTCACGAACTGTGGCCAGTGGGTTGGGAGCAGAGGTGTACCCCTTCCAGGCAGAAGACTTAAATGCCAACTGAGGACGCTCTGGAGCTTCCTTTCACTCTGGCACCATGACGGGCAGTTGGGATGGTCTGTCGGCCAGGACTCCCGGGGGATGGCGAGAACCCCCCCCCACCCCCCACCCTCTTACCACATCCACTGTCCACAGTGGATATGCAGAGTATGAGAGAGAATGGGCCCTTTGACGAACACCACTACGGTTTGGGGGGTGATTTGCACTCAGTATTAATTAGCTGATCTGTGGATACATAGGTCCTATGAGAAATGTCATATTCTTAAAGGACTCTGACTCCCTGTCATCACTGATTGGTTCAGGGCTGGGCACCTTAAGGAAGCTGGGTCAATCATAGTTCTGGGGGCTCCAGCTGCCCTCGGGAAGGGCAGAACCTGATCAGAGATTGACCTGGTCAAAGACCAGATAGAATTCTTCCCTGGGTATTGAAAAAGAATCTAGTCTCTGGTCGTGAAGACTTTAAGACGGAAAATCTTGGGAGCCATTAGCGGCCGTGTGGGCGTATTGTGTCCTCCCCAAAAGATATGTTGGAGTCTCAACTCCTAATACCTCAGAATGGGACCTTATTTGGAGACAGGGTCTTTGCAGAGGTAATCAAGTTAAAATAAAGTCATTGGAGGGGTGCCTGGGTGGCTCAGTTGGTTAAGTGTTCATCTTTGGCTCAGGTCATGACCTCATGGTCCGTGAGTTTGAGCCCCATGTCAGGCTCTGTGCTGACAGCTCAGAGCCTGGAGCCTGCTTCATATTCTGTATCTCCCTCTCTCTCTGCCCCTTCCCAGCTTGCATTCTGTCTGTCTCTCTTTCTCTCTCTCAAAAATAAATTAACATTAAAAAAATTTTTATAACATCATTGGGGTGGGCCCTAACCCTATATAACTGTTGTCCCTAGCAAAAGGGGTGAGATTTGGACAGACAGACATGGAGGGAACACCACACAGAAAGAAACTCCCAGAAGCCAGGAGAGCGGCCTGGGACAGACCCCTTCCTTCAGAAGGAAACATGCAGGGAGCATGGGCTTGCCAACACCTTGATCTGGACTTGGAGCTTCCAGAACTGTGAGACAATACATCTCTGTTGTTCAAGCCCTTCAGTTTATGCTCCTTTGTGACCACAGCCTTAGCTCACTAATACAGAGGGGAAAGCTGGCCCCTCTGAGAGAGAAGGAAGCTCACAAGAGAAGCAGACCAGAGCAACAAAGAAGAGACAGAACAAATTTAAACAGAACTGAATTAAAATTCCCAATCCCAATTCTACTGCGTCTCTTTGCATTTTCTCTGGCTGGAGAGTTCCACTCCTTGGATTCTATGAGGCAGTAGTAAAAGTCCCTCTGTGTTGAATTTGTTAATCCTGAGGTTTCTGTCACTTTGATCCAACAGAACCGACACAACTATTAATTTTTAATTATTATTACTGTTAAGGGAAAGAAAAGGAAAGTACCGCGAGTGACTCCACCTGATGCTAAATTTACCAGATCGGTGACTGATGGACCAAGCGGCTGCTTCCAAATGCTGTCCCAACATGTTCCAGCAAGAGACAGGGTCCCTCCTGTCTGGGCGCAGTAACCTTCATACATTCACACAGTGTAATCCTCTTGGTTTTTCTTTAATCCAGTAACAGCTAGAGTAAAATCTGAAAAGGATTTTCTTCTGCACAGTTATGCCTTTCTTCCCAATCCAAACACAACTGCATGCCTGGCCCCCTGAAATGCTCCAAAACAAAACAAGTCCAGCCCAAATCCCTCATCTCGTTTCATGTTATTTTCTTGGCTGCGTAAACTTAGGGGCCTTTGTTTCTTCTGCTCTGCCCTTGGACTCTTCCTGTCCACATTCCCCTCTGTCTGGGCTCCCACGCCAGCAACAAGGGCTCCAAGCTAGCGGAGGAAGAGAGAGGCAATGGGAGGGATGGCAGGCTGCAAATGACTAACTGTCTCAGACAACAGCTGGAGGTTCCCCGAAGCAACTCACCAGCCTTCTAGAATAACCACTGAACACAAGCCCTCTGCGGAGAATATGGTCGGATAGTGGGGCGTGGGCTGAAGCTAATCATTTAAGGTGTAGCTGAGACCCTGGGGTTGGGGAAGCAGCCTTGGAAGGAGGAGGGTAGGAATACATAGTCAGGTAAATCCTTTATCCCCCCATGAGTCTAGCCAGCTTGAATGTGACTTCTTGTGTCAGTTAATAAACTGATGTAGGGAAGGCTGATCATTAATGCAACAGACACCAAGGAGCTCAGTTGGGAAACTTCAGAATCCTTTGACAGGTAAGGGTGTCCTGAGTCTCTGTAGGGAAGCCAGGAGTCTGATGAAACTGAGACAGGCCAAGAAAGACATCTTTCAGCAAATTCAGTGAGACATTTAAATCTTAATATGATATGGCTTGTTTGGGTGTCGTCTGTGGGGGTACCTACAACTATAAAGGGTTAGCTACCACCCTTCTAAACTCAGAGAGATGGCAAATCAATCCTTTATTGAGAGCGGATGGAGATGGGAATAAAATGGAATACTTTAGTGACTGCTGAGAGCCAGAGCATCCTTGGTTACTAAGGAAGACTTTGGATGTGAAAGAGTATCCATAAACAGACCGACAATGGCTGGGACAGAGAGAGAGACACAGGGGAAAAGAGCTCACCAGAAACTGAGGGACAATGGCTTGCAAGCTTTCCATGAGACCCAGCCCTTGCATGGTGGGCAAGTTTCCTAGCAAAGGTCAGCTTCCTGTGGTCAGGGCAGGGGACTCTGGGATCCGTGATGCATTTGCTTTCTGCTTCCGCTCAGGCCCTTGTCACAGGTGGCTTTTTATTGACTGACCCAAGGGTCCCAGACCAATGGCCCCCACAAGACCTGAAACGACCACCAGGTGTGGAACAGTGAGGCTGTTAATGAACTGCCACATGCTTTACCTCCCTGGAAACCTCTATTGGTCTCAGAGAGGAAGCCAGCCCTGAGGCTTTGGAACAGACACATCTCAACCTCAGCATCCCCACCCACCTTCTCCCATCTCACGTGCCCACCTACACGGACACATATGCTTATTTCTACCTTGGTGAAATTAATAACATTTGTGGGGGTGGGGGGGTGAATGAGTTGGAAAAAAAGGAATCCTTTCCAGAGATGGGAAAATCAAGGAAATTTGGGGGTTACCAATGTTTTCCTACTTGGGTTTTTTTTTTTATTTTTGTGTTGTAACATGTTTCATGGCTTTTTACAAAATATTTTTAGAACTATTTAGATTCACAGGAAAATTGCAAAGAGAGTTCCCATACCCTGCACCCAGTTTCCCCATGATTAACATCTTACAATCTTATATTCGTATGGTTCTTTCGTTATAATCGACAAACCAATATTATGATATTGCTATTAACTAAACTCCATAGGGTATTCAGATATCCTTAGTTTTTTTTATGTATATTTATCTTTTTAATTTTAATGTTTATTTATATAGAGAGAGAGCAAGCGGGGGAGGGTCACAGAGAGAGAGGGAGACACAGAATCTGAAGCAGGTTCCAGGCTCCAAGCGGTCAGCACAGAGCCTGATGCGAGGCTTGAACACATGAGCCACAAGATCGTGACCTGAGCTGAAGTCAGATGCTCAACTGACTAAGCTACCAAGAGACCCCTGGCTTTCCTTAGTTTTTACCTAATATTTTCTGTTTCAGGATCTCATGCAGGACACCACATCACATATAGTTATCACAGGTCCTTAGGCTCCTCTTGGTTGTGGTAGTTTCTAGGATTTTCCTTGTTTTTTGATGACTTTGACAATTTTGGGGATATGCTAGAAAAGTATTTTGTAGGATGCTCGCTATTGGAATTTTTCTGGTGTTATTCTCATGAGAGGACTGGGCCACTGAGAGTACAAGACTCTTCTGTTTTTAACCCTTTCTTGGCTATAAAAGCCATGCCTCTCAGCCGGGTGGGCTATTGGCCACTAGCTCAGAGAGCAGGTGTGGTAGCTGTGCTCTACCCTCACCACCGCATTCACATGGTCACTGGCATCCTTGCCCCTTGGGACCCAAAAAAGCCCTCACAGTGTGGCCGCAGCTGACCTCTCCAGCATCAACGCCTGAATTTTCTTTCCCTTTCCTCTTGCCACACTTGACTTGCATACCGTTTCCCAAACATGCCCACAGCCTCTCACTTTCATGCCTGTGCATTTGCTGTTTCCTCTACCAAGAATGCCATCCCTCCCCTGGGCTAGTGAGGACCTTTCTCTTCCATGCTACACGGGGCATTTCTGTCCATGCCTGACAGCCTGACTTAAGACTGTGATTCTCTCCAACACTCCCAACCACCTTCCCAATGTTTCTCCACAGCACTCGTCAGCATCTGACATGCTATTTGTTTATGAACTTGCTTACTGTTTGTCTCCTCTGCCAGAGTATAAGCTTCATGATATTGGTCTATTGTGGCAAGGGCTCCATTAGAACAGTGCTTGGTATGCAGGGGATGCTCAATTTGCTGGATGAATGAATGACATTGCTGGAGTATTACATACACTTTGTATAGTTGTTTGGGTCTGTCTCTTTTTCTTCCAGGGGACTATGAACTTCCAGGGGGAAGGGCCAGATCCTATTTAACCAAGGAAAGTCTTGGTGTGAAACTGAATAAAGAAAGCCTCATTTAAATGGACTTGGAAATTCTATTCCTGAAATCATTATTACAGTATACGTTAACTAACTTGGATTTAAATTAAAAAAGAAAAAAGAGTGGTGTCAGTTTCCAAATACTAGGAAGCATATTTGTAACTGAGGCTTGTACTGTGTTGGGAAAGCCTTCTATGCTGTTATTTGTTCTTGGCGTATCGTCACATGTCCTTTGATAGATGTTCCAAAGTTCTATGTGAAATGTGGGTTCAAAATTCTGCCTCACTGTATAGACCATTAGGGCTAAGATTTATATAATACAAAAGTGAGAGTATTGCTTTAATGCAGAAAGGAACCTAAACTGTCAACCAATTGTTGAAACCAACAGACTGTCAAACCAATCTGTCAAGCAGTTATTTATTTATTTTTTCATGGCAAAGTTGTCTTATAGCCAGTTAGTTAGGCAGAGAAAATGTTTGTATGAAAATCTTGCAGTGAAAATGCTTTTGGCAAAGACGCTTACTGCAAAACTGGCTAGAACCAATAAGAACTCCATGTGGGAGTTGCTTAATTTGCTTACTCAGGACCACAGAATTTTAACTACAAATGTTAACTAGGATACATCTGGTTCAAATAGCCATCCTGACAATATCTGACTGGGGCTAGAATACAAGGGGGATGTTTTTTAACATAAATTTTTTAAATAAATTGAGAGAATTCAAATTATATATTGAACTATATGTATCATAGTAAAGAGTTAACTTAAATATGAAAAAATAAAATAAAATAAATAAAATAAAATAAAATAAAATAAAATAAAATAAAATAAAATAAAATAAAATAAAATAAAATGGAGTTGGGAGGCCAGAAGGTGGGGCTCTCACACCCTACCACTCGCAGGAAGAAAGGGGGTTCTTGCCTTTCCAACAGAAACCTACTTTATTATGCCGACTGGAGGAGGGAAGGTTTTTCTCCTTGCCCAACAACAAGCTCAGCCAATAAGAAAATACCACAACTCAGCCAATGAGAAACCTCTGAACTCTCACTTTCCTCCAATGGATTTTCATTCCAAAAGGCCCTTCTCAACTTCCTCTTTTCTCTATAAAGTAATGTTTCCCTCCTTTGCTCTCCAGAAATGCCTATGGTTTGCCACAGCTTGCATGTCCCAAACTGTAATTCCTCTCCTATTCCAGCAATAAACCCATTTTGCTGGCACAGTAACCGCTGTTTTACTTTTAAGGTAGACAGCATGGAAGCTGCCATTTAAGCCATGCTTTATAGGCCATCTCAGGACATGCTGATCATCATTAGCCACTGCTCCTTCTTCTAGGACATCACTCATGCTCTCTGGAGTAGCA
Source organism: Felis catus (assembly GCF_018350175.1). Taxonomy (NCBI): domain Eukaryota; kingdom Metazoa; phylum Chordata; class Mammalia; order Carnivora; family Felidae; genus Felis; species Felis catus. Next base: position 53,257,880 of record NC_058377.1, on the reverse strand, counting down.
TCTCCACGTGATTGGAAGGGACAGACAGTGCATTACGCATGGTCAGAAGTTTAGAATCCAAGAGTTCCTGAGCAGGGGGTGAGGCTTTCTCTTTTTAGAACTGAATTTCTGACCTCAAACACTGCTCCTGCTCTATTACTGGAAGGTCGAGACCATTCCCAGGCGCTAACTTTGCAAAGCAGAGATGACAGCAGCTCTGACATCTAAGGACAGGGCTCCTGCCTCTCCCAGTAACTAGTGTGGGGACACGGACAACCTCTCTGAGCCTCAGTTCTCTCATCCAATAATGGAAATCAGATTATCAGGGTTGTCGTGAGGATCGACTGAAAAACGGATGGAGTACTACTTGGCAGTGAGAAAGAATGAAATCCTGCCATCTGCGGCAATGCGGATGGAACTGGAGGGTATTGTGCTGAGTGAAATAAGTCAGGCAGAGAAAGACAGATACCATATGTTCTCGCTCATATGTGGATCTTGAGAAACTTAACAGAAGACCATGTGGGAGGGGGAGGGGGGAAAAGTTACAGAAAGGGAGGGAGGCAAACCATAAGAGAATCTTAAATACAGAGAACAAACTGAGGGTTGATGGGGGGGGTGGGGAAGAGGGGAAAGTGGGTGTTGGGCATTGAGGAGGGTACCTGTTGGGATGCACACTGGGTGTTGTAAATTATATTAAAAAAAAAAAAAGGAAAACAGATGGAAAAGCACTTCATAATCTATAAAGCCCCGTCTACAGCACTTTTGCTGTCATCACCAATAAGTGACCCAGACCTCCTATTTTCTGAGCCTTATGACACTGTAGGAGCCATTTGGTCACCATAACATGGACAGGCAGCAGGCGGGGGATGGGTGCTACCAGGGAAAACTTTAACAACAAGTCCCTGGGCCTTATGAGCAAGATCAAAGTCAAATGTTTGCGGTAAAGCACACACAGAAACTAATCATATGTTTAGAGTATGAAAGACGTGTCCTTTGGCTGCCTAGCAAGGGCCCTCGGGCTTAGAACTGCCCTTGTCCCTGCTTTTACCTCGAGTCTGCCTTTTATGCTTGTTTCATCCCACCGAGCTCGGTGGGGTGGGGAAGAGGTAGATGGTGCCTGCAGAAACCTACTTCCAAAGCGCGGCTGGAGTTTTAGCGTGCTGATTATACATCTTAACGTGAATGGAAGTTAATTTTACTTTACAATTCTGCATCACAAGAAGGAAATAAAGTAAAAAGGACATCAAGCTGGAAAAAAATATTTATAGCACGGAAGACAGAAGAGGGTTAATAGCCATTCAGTAACGATCTGGTGCCAGTTGAGGTGGGAAAAAATTTAGGACAACAATAAATCAATTGGGAACAGACATGGGTGTGTTCTACAAAAAGTATATTAAGTGAATAAACACATGGGGAAATGTTCAGTTCCTCTAGTAATCAAAGAACTACATATTAGAGTAAAAACAAAATACCACTATACCTAAATTAGTAACCCCCTTTTTTTTGCCCCCACAATGCTTTGGTGCTAGTAATTTAAAGGTACTTATTTAGCACCTCTCAGCAGGCACAGAGCCTGCTTTGGATCCACTGTCCCCTTCTCTCTCTGCCCCTCCCTCACTTGTGCATGCACTCTCTCTCTCTCTCTCTCTCCCTCAAAAATAAATAAAGATTAAAAAAAAAAAAAAGATCTCTCTCCCCAAGGCAGTTACAAAGCTTCTTCGCATACGCTAACACTTTTGATCCACCCAGCCCTGAAGCTTGAGCAAGGCCCAGGCGTTGGCGCGGAGCTTTAAATGTGGAAACCAAAGTGAGAGAGGTGAAGTTACTGGCCCAAAGTTACAAAGCCAACCACTCCAACCCAGTTCTGCAGGGCTCTAGATCCTGCTTTCTTCAGAGGCAGGCATGTATAAGGGACCCTGAAGACAGAACAAAATGGGACCACTTCAGGTGGTGCTGAGGTTAGCAGAACGTGAGAAGGGAGGGCGAGGTGGGGCCGACACCTGAAGCCTGAGCACACCCTTCAGGCACAGAAGCCTGCGCGGTGTGAAGTCCTGCCTCTTACCTGCTCTTAGACTGAACACGCGCTTGCTGACCCCACGTGCATTTAGCAATGGCAGCGAGCGGGTTTTCCGTTTCTTTGATAGACAATTAGAAAGGCAGGAGGTAGCAGCTGGCCTGTTCATTCTCTGCTCCCACCGAGCCCTCCAGATTGACGGGCAGAGGTAGTTGGGCAGAAGTTGCTGCCTGCATCCCCAAACAGTTCCCTCTCCACACACTCGGCAGCCACTGGCCCAGTGGCTTGTACTGACGTTTAAGACAGACACACTGTGTCCGATCCGGAACTCTGAGTGTGACCCATTACTCTGAGTGGGTAAGCAGTGTCTGGGAGAATAGAAGTGTCATTCGGGCAGAATGTCAGCCAGCCAGGAAAGGAGTCTAAGCAGGTCTGGTTGAAGATGGGAACACGGACAAAAGCTTCCCAGGGGTCCGACTGAGACGCGGAGAGCGGAGTGGTTAAGTGCTCTCTGCCCGGATTGCCTCCTTACTTGAAAAACCATGCATGACATCGTATTGCCAATGAGATAAAATTCCAGTTTCAGAACAAGGCACATCATGATTCGGTTTCTGCCTTCCAGCGACCACCGTTCTCTCTGACCTTGCCAGCTATTTGTGGTTCCCCAAATATGCAACGCATTGCCAAAACTTGTACACGCACAGTGGCTCTCCCTAGATTACCAACCTTTTCCTCACCTTTACCTTAAAAGTTCCAGATCCCACTGAGGCTTCCAGGCAGGGTCAGACACCAGTCCTTTGGTTTCCCTTCATGATCACAGTAATTTATGTATCTCTCTCCACTACAGATTGGACCATTTCTTATCTAACTTTGCATTCCGAGTCTAGCCTGAGGCCTGACCCACAGTATACAAGTATATGCATGTATATATGTATGTGAGAAAATGCTCATATATCCCACCTATATTTATTGGGTGCATGGGAAGTGTGGACGGCTGGTTGGATGAATAAAACAAATGCTTTACAAAGTTCGCCTGTTACTGTGTGGAAGACTGGGGTGGGACGAGAGATATAAAGCACACCGGCAGAGAGGCTAGTGCACTTGTCTAGATGATGACAGAGGCAGGGAGATGGAAAGGACGCAGGGGATTTAGGTGATTTTGGAAGTTGGCTTTAGCAGAAACTGGTAAGCTCATGGAGAGGAAAGTTTGAATGAGATAGTATAGGAAGGCTGACCTCTAGTTTTGGGACAGTGCAGAGTGTGGTACATTTAGGCTACCTGGGGACCAGGGGTATCACCTCACACTGGAGGGCAGCAAGCGGGGAAAAGAGATGCTGAGTCTGGTCTTAGCGAGGAGGCAGGCCTGGCAGAGCTCCAGCTTATATTCTTGCCCCATCTCCAGGTGGCCTTTCACGACCCTGCGATGGGCAGACCTTGGTTAAGATGGTCCAAAGACATGGTTTACGTGCTTAGAGAAAACGGAAGGCCATTCAGACTCAGCCCAGGGTCTGAGCAGGAAGAAAGGGGATCTTTCAACACGGCTGCACTGAAGAGTCGGACGGCCCTGTCAGACTCCTGTCACCCAGTCACCCAGTCACCACCTTCATGGCATCCCTGGGAGAACATGTAGTTGCCCGTGCAATCGGATGGATCCCAAGGGGGGGGGGGTTCAGTTTAGCGCAAGGCACACAGCCTTTGGAACCAGGCAGACCTGAGTTCGAATCCTAGATCTGCGACTCATTAGTCGAGCAGCCTTGGGCAAGTGCCTTCACTTCTCTGCACCTCAGTTTCCTTGTCTATAAAAAGAGGGTAATCATTTCCACTTTTGAGTGTAAATGCCAACTTAAACAAGCTTGCACGTGCCTGGCACTTTCTTCCCTTTGGACACCTCATTTCTCATGTGAGCAATGGGGAGAAAATTGCTATACAGAAGTATATTGTCAAGTACGTACTGGCTACTTACATTATGCTGGGCACTGTGAAAACTAGGAAAAAAATCAGAGGGCCTGGCCCTCTCCGGGCTGAAATGGAACACTGAATGCTATCCACACTCCATTCCCTGTACAGACATGTGCACCTGTGTGAGGTCAGCCCACCTGGCTAAGCAACCTCGGGCAGTTCATCGCAGGGCCCGGAGCTCAGTTTCTCCATTGGTTCAAACAGGGTCTGGTCACCTCTGCACCAAGGGCTGTCCTAGGGCTGGGGTGAGGTCACTTATGGGAAAGCGAGTGAGGAGTGGCAAGTGGTCAGGAAAAGTCCGTGCGTTCACTTCCTCCACCCCTGTAGAGAGGGCTTTCCTGTGCCTTCTCGAAGGCTGCTCTCTGCTTTCTCGTTTGAACACTAATGGGTTTCACCCTCTTAAGTGACACCTGCTGGAAATGTAATTGTGCACATCATTGCTGCGAGCGAACGGAGGCAGCTTCATCTCCCAAAGCTGGTGTTTCTCTTAGGAAGAGAAACGGTGCGCTCGCGAAGCCTCCCCTGCATCCTTGCCCATAGGGCGGTGTGGTGGGCTTTTCCCCTGGACGAGGCCAGAAGGAAATGGCTGCTGAAGCATTCAGCTTTCCAGAACCAAGTCTCTGGCACTGAGTTCAGGGAAGCCACGGGGCCTTATCCTGATACGAAGGGCAGAAGACTAACAACTCCACCCCGAGTTTCCCTGACGAAATTCTAGCTAAAGCCCACAGCAGGTTGGCCCCACGGTAGAGGAGAACTTGAGAGGTGTGGGGCTGGATCTGGGCCGGAGCTCCTGTTCTCTCCTCCCTGGCTGTGAGCCCGACGACACAGGAAACACAGTAACACAGCGCTAAGACTTAGCAGTATTGCTAATAGTCTTGTTAATGAAGGACCAAATGGGGACTTGGGGCAGGGAAGCTGGGAGAGGCGGAGAGGAGGAGGACGGGACAAACGGGCCTTAGGGCCAGGCTCTACGTAGATACAAACACATAAATATATGAATATAAATAAATATATAAATGCACAAATATATATCAGGCTTGCCGTGTTCAAAACCTGATAATTGGCCTGTGCTGTTGGAAATTGCTCCTTTTCCCTCTTACTAACACTGTAGCACCAGGCCCCTCCCATTCTTTTAGTTTTCTAAGATTTGCCTGTAGCTCTGGAAATGAGTTGGGACATTCTTTTGTTTTTTTCTTTAGTTGAACTTGTTTGTCTATTTAGGCTAATTTCTTTGCCCCCTCAAGCCTGATGTTCAGACTTCTCCCTCTCTACATTCATAGAATAAGACTGACAGGGAGGCCGCTCCTGCCCTGTACACCATGGGCTAGTTTTCTGAAAGTATCTGCAATTCTGTTTGGGAGAGTCTGGCCTCCTGGAAGGACACTTGGGGTTCCTGGTCCCGGCTCACACGGTGCTTATTCTGCTGGCGTGGGTCCGGGCTCTGATGCTGCCACAGCACCCGTGTTTTCTCATAACCAATGTAGAACGCAGGTTATGTGATAAATAATCACTTGCCGTACGCAGGTCTCCCGATGTCTGCGTCTCCATCCTGCAGCACAAGATAGTGAGGGGGGAGATGCACATTTCTGTGGAAACCTTTCAGAAGCCTTTTAGAAATGGTCCTGTCCTCTAATCAAAGTCTCCTGAATACAGTGTACAATCTTTCCTTAATGGCTAAGGACTGTGCATGGTTATTCTTTTTACTCAGTGCTCTCTTTCTCTTTTTTTTTTTTTTTTTGAGAGAGAGAGCTGCACAAGCTGGGGAGGGGCAAAGGGAGAGAGAGAGAGAGAGAGAGAGAGAGAGAGAGAGAGAAGGAGGGGGTGGGGGGGAGAATCCCAAGCAGCCTCCATGCCCAGTGGAGAGCGCAATGCAGAGCTCTGTCTCACGACTGTGAGATCGTGACCTGAGCGGAGATCAGGAGTCAGATGCTCAAGCGACAGAGCCACCCAGGTGCCCCTTTACTCAGCTCTCTTACGACGATGCCCTTCATGATTGCCACCTCTCTTGGGTATTTGTTGCTGCGGAAAGTGGCCCTGGTGTTTTGTGCTTTTGCAGTTGGCATGCTTACTCTCTGGTGTTGCCGTCCCCTCCCTAACTGTTAGCATTCAGGTGTCACTTTGTGTTCACCTTGTCACGCACCTTGCCAGACAGTGGGTTAGCTCTCAGAGGAAAACTCTATAACAGGACCCGGCTCGCTGGGCTCTTAATGATCTGGCCCCCTCCCTAGCACGTGCCACAGACTGGCTCTGTCAGCACCCATAGCCACCCATGTCCAGTGGGCCTTTCATTCCACAGAGGCTGCCCAGTTGGAAACGATACACGGAGTCCCTTGCAGCCAGATCCCTATTCCACCGAGCAAACGCACCCATAGGAGCACGGGGGGCAGATGCTGTCACAGGTGAATCAAGGCCTCCCACAAACATGGGGGCCAAGGTGTTGGTTTATCCGGACAGCTGCAGTGTAGGCTCTGCTGTCTAGTTCCTAGAGTTTTGAGTCCCAAGGCGTAGGGATAAAGGGGATTGCATTCCAGCAGGCCTATGTGGTGTTTGGGGACCTCTCTGGTTCTCTGGCATCCCAGCTCGGGTCTCTGGCCTTCCTGGAAAGTTTGCAAGCCACCTCATATCCTGTATGAAATCGCTTTCTGATTTAAACTAGCCAGAGCCGATTCTGTTATCCAAAACTAAGAAGCATGATGACAACATCTGTCTGCCCCCAAACTGTAAGCTCCTTAAGAGCGGGGACTCATTCTCAAGCGTCTTTATCTCCCTGGGCCCAAAACAAACTCTGTGCCCTGAAGACCCTGCTGATTGGGCGACTAAACTGAGGGGGGTCCCGCTGCTGGGAGCCACCGCTGCTCTTCTGCTAATGCTCCGGGGACCGGTTCATTTCGCTTCACAAAGCTCTTGTACAAAGTAAGATTATACAAACAGATTATGATGTGGCTTGAGAGGACTTCTCAGAACAGTGAAGGGACTGCGGGACACAGACAAATTAGCAACGTGTTTCGTCGCCGCAGAGGCTTTTTCTCCCATTTCCTGCCTGCCTGGCCCTCTGCCGGGTTCCGAAGAACAGAGGGACGTGCAGATAATCAAAGTTCGCTAAACGTACGCACTGTTACCAACTCCTTTCAGAGCCCTTCCTGTCCAGATGCACAAAGAGAATAGCAAAGGGAAATAAATCCAACACTTCCTCGCTACACCCACTAAAAACCGCTAAATCTCAGCAGTTCTGAATCATCAAGTCTTGAATTTCTCATGAACTGCCCCTCATATGCAGCATTTTCAATTAAGCTGGGAGCACTGCTATACTAATTATGTGATGATATTAGTCCCCACAGATTAATATGCAGCTAACAGTTTAGAAATGCTCTCTGGATTGTATTCCTCCATCTACATGAAAATAAACATTTCCATGAAAGGTGTCCTTGACTTGGGAACTCAGAAGAATGGGATCTCCAAGATGAGGTGCTCACAGGTGACTGGTCTCTGCAGAGACAACCTTTTGCACTGGAATCTGATCCCACTGAGCCATGGGCAAAACATCAGAGGACCCTGGGGCCGGGGGCACATTTTATATTTCCTCTGTATCCACCTAGTCCTGTCCTTACAGTAGGTGCTAGGTTAACGCTTCCTCATCAAAGCAGTCTTGAAATGTCCTCCTAAAGCAAAACCAGACCAACCAACCACAACAAAAAAGCCAACAGTAACGCTGCAATATGTCTTCTTTTTGTCCAAAACATGGCTCTGTTCCCTGAAAAAAATACAACCAGGGAAGGGAAAGGAAGTCACACTTGCTTCCGCATATTCTGTGTCAAACACTTTCACGAAACACGGCCCATTAATCTCTCGAGTACCTGGTGAGGCAGATGCTACCCTCATTTTACAGACGAGAACACTGAGGCTCAAGGAGGTCAGTCACAGAGTGTGGGACCACGGGGTCTAGGGCCCATGCTGTGTCCCGCACACCTGCTTTCGCCAACTCTGGGATGATGGTACGGTCATAAGGACTGGGCATCACAGAGCAATAAAAGACTCATGTCCCCATGCTCAAGAAGGGCAAAGGCAGTAACCATCGTGTAATGATAATAATCACAATGAAACACTCATCAATGGTATTCACTCAGTACTTATGGGGCACACTGCTCAAGGCTTTGCATATGTCATCCTTACCCTAGCTGCTGGGCTAGACATCCTTATACCCATCCCAGGAATGAGGAAACCGAGGCACAGGGCTCTCAGATATAAAGACAGAAAGGGCCACGCCGAGAGCTAACGTACCATCCCATGTGTTCTGACACCATGATGACTATTTAAGGAGGGCGGCATTGCCATCCCCATTTCAAGATGACACCTAATCTCATTGCCACAACGTCACAATACTAGGCCAGAGCAAATCCCAAGCAGTTTAGCACATGAGCAGGTGACACGCCAGTGATTAAACAGCTAAGGGACACTAAGAAGCATCAGAGCTACAGGACCTCAGAGGTGAGAAATTCCCTTGGGACTCAGAGGGTGGGAAAACATCTGGAAGGTGGTGGATGCAGAGAGGAGGCCTGGCAGGTCTCTCTGGGGATAATTATTGGAGCAGTGGCTGCACTCACAAGCTGTGCTCCATGAGTAGACTGCGAGCTGCTTAGACACAGGGATGGCTGATCTTGCATCTGCATCCCCTGCAGTGCTGGGAACTCCAAAAGCCAGAGGGAAGCCTTAGATTTAGACCCTGGATAATCCCTTTTTGGCAAAACGACTTAGGGTAAGTCACTTTGGAGTCCTCCAGGCCTGTCTTACCAGTAGAGGTAAGGACACCTGACTGCAGTAGTGATGAAATGCACAGAGGTGTGTGACATCTACTGTCAACTGTCAAAGGCTCTGCAAATCCCAGGCACTAGACAAAGCAGAAAACTGTGGTGTCTGAGTCCCTTGGAGCCAGGTGGCCTGGGTTCCAATCCTGGTGCTGTTATTTAACAGTGCACCTTGGGTAAGGCACTCTCTGTGACTGTCTTTGTCTTAGTTTCATCGTTTAAATGGGGGTAATAATAGCATCTACCTCGTAGAGTTGTTTTGAAGATTAGGTGGGCTAGCGCATGTGGAACTCAGCACTATGCCAGGGCACAGGAAGGGCTTAATTGGAGTCATCATTAGGGGTGTTAGCGGTGTTGGAAGTTCCATGGTAGATACGCAGGAAGTAATCACAGGACTTGTGGGTCTTCGGCATTTCCATGGCACGGACTCTACCATAACTCAGGCCAGGCGATTCACAAGTCCATCCCGTAGTGGAAAGGGGTCTGAGCAAGAATGTGGAAGGTTACTGGTAAATCAAGCCCAGCACAAGCCAGCTCCTCCAGAAAGCCCACGTGGGCTCTCCTCTGTCTCCCCATGACCACTTGCATTGCAGAATTCGTATGGAAACTTGAGATTCAGAGAGATTGAATAACTCATCCATGGTCATGCAACTAGCAAATGTAAATCAGGATTTAAACACAAGGCCATTGGATCCCAAACCACGTCCACTTGGCAAGCATGGGGATCGTTTGATCATTTGTGCCTTGATACTTGGGAAGTTTCAGCATTAAATCATCTTAACCTGGGGCCTTCCAAAAATAAATCACTCCATTAAAACCTTGTTCAATGTTCCCTTTGCCTAAGATCTTTTTAAAGTTTTTTCTACCTTTTTTTTTTTAGTTAGTTTGTGTAATTTACATTTTCCCAGAAAACAGCTATCTTATGGAGATTTTCAAACTTGTGAGAGTACACCAGTACATTTGTATTGTTACCATTTTAAATCACATCAGTTGTTCTGTTTCTTTTCTCATTAATTAGTTCTCTTCATTTTGATATTAGATGTATTCCAGTGCTGTATTTTGCAGCATCCAGTGCGGTAAGACGTATACACACGCACCCACACACACACACACACACACACACACACACACACAATTATTTTAAAATGTTGGAAGCTGCCTGATTTGATCAGAAGGTATCTTTAAGAGAGAATTCTTTTGGAGGGGAAAATGCTGTTATGAGCCTGTTGGGATATGAAAGGGTAGGCCTCCTGGATTCAGACAAAGAAGAATTATATTGTTCTACCCAAGAGAGCAATGAGTGAATCTGACAGCAGATGGCTGCAAGAGGGGTGCTGGGGGACCCCCAAGGGAGGAGGGCAGGGAAAGAGGGTCAAGCACCAAGGTGGCAAGCAGGGAAAGGTTGGTCAAGGAGATTTGGGGAGACTAGGGGGGGGGACCTGGGCATCCTGTGTGGGGAGGCCTGGACGGTTTGCTTTTACTGTTAAGAGAACTGGTTACTCCAAAGTTGGAAGAGATCCCAGTGAGAAGACTAGGCTAACCCCTGAAGTTGTATCAGCTTCACAAGCCGGCAAAAGGATGAATATTTGAATTTTTTATACTCTATTTTAAAAAATTTATTTGTATTTTTCATTTTTAGAGACAGAGTGAGTGCGAGCGGGGAAGAGGGGCAGAGAAAGGGGTGGGGGGTGGAGAGAGAGAGAGAGAGAGAGAGAGAGAGAGAGACTCTTAAGCACACTCCATGCTCCTGACTCAGGGCTCAGTCCCACCACCCTGGGATCATGACCTGAGCCAAAATCAAGAGTCAGATGTTCAACTGACTGAGCCACCCAGCACCTGACCCAGCACCCTGAGGTTTCTACACTCTAAAATAAGGCTTGATAATATTTCATCCATAGGGTGGCTATGGGGATTAAAAAAGGTGATGCTTGTTAGAGACCTAGCATGATACCTGCTCATGGCAGAACATCACTAAGTGTTATATACACTCCCAGAGAGGGGCAGACACACGATGATACTTCCATACCGGAGGGAGAGAGTGGATGGGTGGGAGTACTGGTAGGGTGGCCTAAAATCCTTGTAGGCCCAGGGAATCTAAACTCAGTTCCTGCTCAGCCCTGAGCTCGTGACAAAACAGCCAATGGGTGGCAGGACCCCTGAGTCGTTGATGAAAAGCAGGCAGTAGAATCTGGAACTGTGCAATAACCCCCAGCCAGCTCATCTATGACCTGGGATTTACAAGGCCCCATCCACAGCCCAGCCTGTGGGGCGGCTGTCCTGAATTTCATTTCTGATCCTCGCATTTGGGCCCCATCTCAATTAAGATCAGTTAGAAGTCAATTTCACAGTGGTTGGTTTTATAAGATCCCTGAAAAATGATAAGCTAGAAGCAGGCAATCACTTCTTTGGGGAGCAGAGGCCTTCCTTAACAGGGCCTCAGATGCTTTGTTTATTTTGATTTGATTTTAATTTGGTAAATAATGTTTATTTAATTTTATTCTGTGATTTCAAAAACAATATATATACAGGAGGGAAAAACAGCTGTTGTAGCCTTCATCAGAACTCAAACTAATGGGGATTTTTCCCTTCATCGGCTGTGAGGCTTAAATAAATACATTTCCCAAAGCTGATAAGCAATCATTTCCAAATGTAAAAAAAACCCAGAAAGGTGGAAAGAAAAGGAATAAAATCATCCACCGTCCCACTACCCAGAGACCAACCACTGTTAACAGTTTGTGTGTGTGTGTGTGTTTCCTCCCTGTGAGTTTTCTCTAATTGTTTTACATGGCTGAGATCACACTGTGTGTGTGTGTAATTTGATATCCCGCCTTTTGTACTTAATGGTATACCATATGCATTTCCCTATGTCATTAAAAGCTCTACAAATGTCATTTTTAACGGCTACAAAATATTCCATTCTATGATTGAACCATAATCTACCTAACCGACTCCCTAAAGTGGAGCATTTAGTGCTTTCCAATTTTTTATTCTTATAAATAAAGTGCAGGGGACACCCATGTGTATAAATTTTGGTCTGCATTTCAGATTGTTTTCTTAGGATAGATTCCCAGAAGTAGAATTACTGGGTTAAAGGATATGGAATACTTGAGGTTCTTGAATCGATTGCCAAACTGCTTTTCTAACCAGCGGTCCCAGTATCCGCCCCTCTAGCAGTGTGTGAGGGCCCCTCTGTGCACATAGGCAGTCCTGTCTGGTGCATTTTTTAAACCCTACACTCTGGGAAGGGAAATTGCCACTTGTCTGGGGTCTGGAAGGGCTTTGATTCCTCTGTCTCCCCTTGGGTGGCCCCAGAAAGGGTCAGTGCATTTCCACCCCCGCCTTGTCCCCTCCCCTTGTGTCTGGCTTCGTCGCCTTTCATCTAGGGCATAGAGCGGGGCTTGTGTCCTTGTTCCCATCAAGGGTGCATGACATAGCAGGAGGCAGGGGTCAGGGGACAGGTCTGTGAGTCTGAGGTCATTTGTAGCACTTCTTGGCAATTTATCAGATTCGAGGTATCCTGTTTTCTGCCCTTTCTTAAGTAGCCTTGTGTGTGTAAGAAGGCTTTGTGGCACACGTCCGATTGCTGTGCTCGAATGCAGCCTCACACTGGATAGCATGGGAGAAACCCTCTTCCCGATCTGTGCTATAGAGGTCACTGGACATGCCCCGATCAGAGGGCAGTGCTGAATTTAAAGAAAATATAAAACACTTCCAAGGAAGGACCATAAGAACCTTTCCACATGTGGAATTGGAGAGCTCCAACCAAATGCTGTGGGGATATGTGATCATGAGAAAAACAGAAACACAGGAGGAGGGAGGGCTGTAAGAACAGAGTCACCGTCACCCAGGGATCGTGAGTGTCAGCAGGGAGGAGGTTGTGCGCTCACCAGGGAGAGGCAGGGAGAGGTTCCCAGCACCTGTGGGGGAGCCGGGGCTGTGGGATGGGTTCTCATAAGCACTGGGACAACCGGTAGAACAACGGTCTCTATTTTTACCCATCAGGACATTGGGGCTTGGAGAAGTCACGTGTCCAGCCACCATCCCACAGCCAGTAAGAGAGAGGGAGATTTCCATTCAAGCCCAGCCATGTCCTACTGTAGCTATGCTTCTCAACCTTAAACATTCGGCTGAAGGTCCTATTCAAATGCTGACTTGGATTCAGCAGGTCTGTGGAGGGGCCTGAGAATCTGCATTTCCAACAGACTCCAAGTGATGCAGGCAGTGCTGGTCCAGGGACCACCCTGGGGGAGCCCTATGCCTGTGGCTCTCAAACTTCAGCAAGGATCAGATCACCTGGAGAGCCCCTTAACACACGAATTGCTGGGCCCAGCCTCCAGAGGTTATGACTCAGTAGGCCTGGGTTGGGGCCTGAGAATTTACATTGTATCAAAGTCGGAGGTGCTGCTGTGGGGGGTGGTCCCTAGACCACCCTCTGAGAATCCTGCCCTACAGAGTAGCTTCATGGGGATGGGAGGGGAGCAGGTCTTCTGGAGAACACAGTGGGCCCTTATTCTTGGGAGAGTCTGGAGGTGGGACTGCAAAGAGATACCGCTCTTGTCATGAGACTCTTAGCTTTTGTGTCTGGCATTAGGAGGGACATGGCTTGTGTGTGCACGTACGTGTGTGTGTGCACACGTATGTGTGCTGGGAGAGGCATGCTGAGTCTCTAAAGCCCTATGAATGTCCCTCCAGAACCAGGCAGTGACAGGAGAGGCATGAACGTTTCTGGAGCAGCTTGAAGACTCACCCATAAAAAAAAAAAAAGCCTGCCTTGCAGTACATCAGTTATATTATGTTGTCGAACAGAGTTTCCTGCTTGTTGGGTCTTGGAGTTTAATAAAAAAATATATTATGACTCATTCCAAACTTTACAAAAGTCCTCGGGGAATCTGAAATGAATCATGTTAAGCTCCTGTTATAAAACAAACAGTCTTCTCTTTCACAAGCCTGGAGCCACAGCAGACTAGCAGTAGGGATGAGGGAAACAGAGGACGGGGAAGAAGACTCAGGGCAGGGGGTGAAATCTTTGCCCAGGGCTTCTCTTAAATAACCGGAGACTTCCAGGCCAAAGGAAGGCAGAACCCCAAGAGGCTGTAGGGGGGAGAAAGGCTTCTTTAATGCTGGGTCAACTCTGTTAAGAGTCAAAGGTAGCTTGAGGAGACAAGGCTATGGAGGTCAACGCCTCCAGAAAGCCTTCCTGGATTTCTTTAGGCAGAAGTGGTCTCAACCACGTGGCCCTTTATCTTTGCCTCTGAGCACAGAAAACAATACCCTTATATGCCGGCTGTTTGTAGCCATGGTGGCTTTCCTACGGTGCTAAATCTTTTGCGCTGGAAGAACTCAGGTATGCCTGTCTCCAGAGCGTCTATCCTGCATGCTAGGCTCCCGCCAGTGCAAGCAGGAGCTCGGCAACCATTTCCTGTTGGACTGACTTTATGAAGCTCCTCAGTCTCCGTGTCTATCTTCACACACTGAAGGAGGAGACAGCATACATTGTAAGAGCCCGGGCTGCACTGATAATACCAAACTAGGTGGCAGGTTGGTGGGCAAGCATCCGTAGGGCCTTCACTGGCACTGCCTATGTTCCCTCATGCTGAGTCCTGATGGGGTGCCCTCCCTGGAAGCAGAGGGCATGTCCATGGACCCTGGCTCCCCCACTGACTAGCCAGGGGACTTTGGGAAAATCACTTCACTACTCTGTGCCTCAGTTTCTTCACCTGAAAGTCAGAGAGAATAATAGAACTAACATCATGGCACTGTTGAGAAGGTTAAATCAGGTGACACATGAAAAACACATAGCATATGATCGAAAGGAAGGAAGGAAGGAAGGAAGGAAGGAAGGAAGGAAGGAAGGAAGGATTTTAAGTTAGTAGGACACAAGACCCAAATCCAAGAGAGAGACAGAGAGACAGCAGTGAAGGAGATGAAGTCCCTATATAATTCCAGGCCAAATTTCCAGATAAATGCATCATGGAAAGGGTAGATGAGGGGGCCAGATATATAGACTACTTTTACAGAGTGCTCAATAAATGTTAGCTATTAAGACATAGCTAAGCACACAAATGTTATTCACCCCATCTCTATTACAACCTGTGAGATGATTTTTATTTCTCAGATTTTAGAGCTGGGAAACTGGGGCCTCTCTCCATGGGACTGGCAGAGCTATCTCTCTACAGCCAAAGTTAATAAAAAGGCAAGGGAGCAAACTCAGTGGAAAATAATTCGACACCATGTAGGAAAGGTGAAGAGACTAGCCTTTTATGACCCAGCTTTCCACACCCAGCAGATAGGCACAGCCAAAGACACGTGCAAAGATGTCTATAGAGGTATTATCTACAACAGTCAAACACTGGAAACAAATCCCCCTCAACAGTAGGACCGGTCACTTCTGGATACTTGTGCAAAGGAGTATCACACGCCAACAAAAATGAACACACTTGACCTACACAGTGTTTGAATGAATCTTGAAAACATGGGATTGAGCAAAGAAGACTGGGCACCAAAAGACACTTACGACGTGACTCCGTGGACACGACGTACAAAAACGGGAAAAGCCAAGCGACATTGCTTCGGTGCGCACACACAGATGTCAAGACAGCAAGGAAAAGAAAGGATGAGTTTTCATCAAAGGCAGAGTAGTGGTTTCCTCCAGGGTGGGGCGAGGGGAGAATGAGAGGGTTGTGGGTGGGGTGGGGCCCGGAAGGCTTCGGGAGCGTTGCCAGAGTTCCTCCTTGCTCGGGCGGTGACATGGGTGTCTGCTTCTTGATTACTCGCTGGCACCTATGTGTGTGGTATACTTTTCAGTATGAATACTATGTTTCACAACAAAACCTTCAAAACCTTCCAAACAAAACAAAAAGACAAGGATTACCTTCTAGGGGGGGACCCCAGACCGTCATCCCCAGAATTTAAAGCTGAGTCATTTAAAGACCTAACAGAACAGGAATTCGGCATGCAAGAAGAACGTGCCAATGCCAAGCCTCCAGCAGTGACCTGGGGGCTCGGTCTTCCTTTCCGATGGCAGAGAAAGCATCAACACCAGAGTTACATCCTACTGAGGCCCCAACAGGTCCACACCTTGGGTTCAATGTTTATGTTCCTTATTGCTAATCCTTACAACAGCACCCGATGTAACCATTAACAATTTACTATAGCTATGGGAATACGTGAACATTGCATCATCTTTTGGCCAGGAAGTGTGAGAACCAGGATTTAAGCCGGGTCCGTTCAGGCCGATGCCTCCAATGCCTCTGGTGCCATTATACTATATGGCCTCCTTCTACACCAGGCTCACATTGTTGAGGAACTTCTTTCATTGATTTATATTTAAAAATACATATTTCTTTAGTTTTGGGAGAGTGCGAGTGGGGAAGGGGCAGAGAGAAAGGGACAGAGGATCCTAAGTAGGCTCTGCGCTGACGGGCTGACAGCAGCAAGCCTGGTGCGGGGCTCCAACTCACAAGCCGCAAGACGACCTGAGCCAAAGTCGGCTGCTCAACTGACTGAGCCACCACCCAGGTGCCCCTTGAGGAACTTCTTTTACATCAAAGACTGAGCAAGGGAATTTTCTGGACTCCCAGAGCACGTGAATACTGACAGGTGTTAAGACTGTGTACCTGTCCCTTCCTCCCATTTTATAGGTAAGGACACAGATAAAGGCAGTGAGCTGCAGTGTGGTCCGCACCTTCGGCTGGGTCCTCACAGGAGAGCACAGAAGCCCTGTTCCCCCGGGTGGCTCACACTCTGGCCCCTCTGAGAGGCGCAGGGCCGAGTCTTCCGTCTCGTTGAAGAGATAACATGGTTTTTCTGGAACTCGGTGGTGACCTTAGGGAGCTTCCCTGAGCATCTCTGAGGCTCAGGGTGGAGACACTATCACGCTAACTCTGAGACACCTGCGCAAATCTCCCAACAAGCTACCTGGCACCCAGTAGGCATCTGATAAATAAATCCTTGTTGACTGAGTTTTCACGCAACGGTCTAGATGATTTAGGGGTTAGAGCAGAGGTCCTGCAAACCTCTCCTTCCTCAGAATGCATTCGGTTCTGGGAATTAGCAAAGGTGAACCCCTCCCTTTGTGGCCAGGGACCACCATGTCAGAAAATTCCCGCCAGGGCCAGAGAAAGGGGGTGTTGCTGACACACAGAGTAAATCTGTGGCAAATCTTTCAGAAGTGTCCACCATGCCTTGGAGAGAGCCTATTTGGGGTGTCTCGATTGGATCTATAATTCTATCCCTAAAGTCATTTGGCACATCTTTCCAAGGTTGCAAAAATAAAACTCCTGCCCGATAGAGGCAGTAAAAGGATTTGCAAAGAAAAAAAAAAAACCTTCGAATACTATTTTTAAAAAACTACCTTTTCCCCCTTTCCTTCTCTATCTTCACTAGAGACCTTTGAGTTATGAAGTGCACTTAGCACCATTAATTGCCATGGAAACTACAGCATCTTCCGCAGAATATGGTCAACTTTTTCTGCAGAGAGATTTTTTTTTTCTCTTTCAGCAGAGACTTTGAATAATGGGCTGTTTTTGTTCCTTTTGTGGGAAGACAAGTTTCTCCTCCCCCATCCCATTCTTTCTGATGTGTTACTTCCCGTGGCCACAGCTCCATGATAGCAGAAGCTGGTTACCAGGTTTCTGAAAGGCCAGGAAAGAGGAAGGATGGCCTCTGAATTTTAACTTTCTGCTGATGCTGCCCGTGGGATCCAGGTGTTCTCACCTGTTCTTCATCAATGATTTGCTCTTTACCCATTTTATTCAGCACCATTAACAACAACCCTAGTGGCAAAACTGTTTGATTGTGTGCTTACCATAAAAGCAATGAGTTTGATCCAATACTGTTATCTGGTACTTTTAGCTACACACCATGTATTCTCGGTGCACTAGATTTTCCTTAAAGGAACCATGTAAATATTAACACGGTCCCCCATTTTACAGGTGAGGAGACTGAGGCACAAAGAGATTAATCCACCCGCCCCCAGGCACAGAGCTAACAAACATGCTAAGAAAGATTTGGACACGGGCCCTCCTAATTCCAAACCTAGTCCATGCATTTTCTACCACGCTTCTAGTCTACCTTTAAAAGAAATGACAGTGTAACCCTCAGCCAGTAACTAAATCATTAATGAATTGATGGGATCATTAACTATTTATTAAGCCTTGACTACTTGCCAGGCACAATGCTGGGTCCCGTTTCAAATTTATCTACCCAGCAAACTCAGCCATCTGAAACTCTTCCGAGAAACAGGAATTATGCAAAAAAGCTTCTGAACCACCCAAACATATCACAACATTCACACGCTTTATTTATTTGAGAAATACTCCCCCAGCTTCTTCACTTTCTCTATACACAATGTGAATAAGCTGGTCATCTAAACTCAGAGATCTGGGTTTGTACTTCACATCTGTCACTCCCCAGCTATGTGGCCTTGGGTGATTTATCTCCTCCAAGCTGGTTTACCGTATTTAAAGGAGGAGTAATCTCAGAAGTCGGTTTCAAAGACCTAATTAGAAAACGCAGGTAAGGTGACTGTTCCAGTAACTGACATCTAGTAGGAGCTGAATATCCGTTGGTTCTTAGCCGTAGTTACAGCATTATGCATTCATTACAGACACGTTTACTATGCACCACTGGTTCCCAACACACCGTCCACCCCTGCTCTGTACTTAATTTCTCCTAAGAAAATGCCTGGGCAGCTGCAAGACTGAGACAACCGAGGACAGGGCTAAGCAGGGTGCCAGGCACAGGGCAGGCACAGGGCAGGCACACAGAAGTACCTGTGTTTGTGTTGCGGTTACCCAGGATACAAGGTACAAGGTGGGAGACGGCAGAGCTGGAATAGGACTACACATCCCGTGACTTCCAACCCTGCACAGTGGGGTAATTCGATTGCAGGCATTTGTCCCAGCTGAGGAATGGAGCCCCCCGAGTCCCTGAGGGTCCACGCTGCTGCCCTACACTCCCTTTTGCATCTTTCAAAAGTTCGGCTGGAACTTTGGTTCTTCTAATTGAGGCTGTCTGGTTTCCAGGCATTAAAGAAAGGAACAGTCCTAGGAAATATTGCCTCCTATCAATCCAACATTAGACACAATTCAATTTCTTAATGACATTTGTGATCATTATGCCATGTTTCTAATTGAAAATGAATAATTGAAATTCTAATTATTACTGGAGTCGATAGAAGGCGACTCTAGACAGCAACCTGTTAGGCAAAGGCTTTAATTCTCGGTCATTTTTTAAATCCAACAAGTGTCTGGTTATTCAATTATTTAACAAACATGCGTTTTGGGGGCTATACCCTGGTGAGAAGTTTAACATAGAAAGGACCCTGTAGTGGCTTTGTGTTTTGTTGTTTGTTTTCGAGGAGCTGTGTTAGGCTTCTGGTTTCAGGATCTGGCAATGTGGTAGAACGAATTTACAGGATCATCCTTCTTACCAACACCATATAGAAATGTAGGACAAAATCAAATGAAATAATTAAATAAGAAACATTAAACCAGAGCACTGGATAAAAGAGCTGAAGCTGTGGTGAGTGGCCCAGCTTAGGGCTGGGGTTTTAACATCCACTGTGGGGTGTGGGGGGAGAAGATGTAGACCCAGCTGCATGGAAAGGCAGGGGATGGAATGGAGCCGCTAAAGCCCCTGCATAGGGTCAGGACCTCAAAAGGGTCTCTTCCCTCCACAAATGAGATCTCTGCCCATGGAACTAGAGAGGTTGAGAAGCTTATTTTTGCTCAGGACTGTGCACAGAAAAAAAAAAAATACCCCATGATATGGAAAAACTCAATCCTGTACCATATGCAAGTACAAAACCCAAATTTATATCACCTCTGGGCTGCAGGAATTCTAAACGAAGAAATTAAAGTAAAATCTGGCCCAGGGCCAGTGAAACCTCTCTGGTGTTCGGTCAGATCAGGCACAAAAAATAGCTCTATAGATTCTGTAAAGGCACTCCCATGGCCCTGAATGCAGGGAAATCCCACTCAAATAAAACAATAACCACCACTAAAACCACATCACCCGAAGATGAGCTTACACACACACACACACACACACACACACACACACACACAAATTTACATATCACCCAAGAAAACACTTCCCCAGCAGAGGCACAATAAGGAAGCTTAACACTCTTGAAATACTAAAATTATCTGATAGATTATAAACGTCCTTAAATGACAAAAAAACGAAAAGTGAAGGAATAAAAATCATATTGAAAGGACAAGCCACTATGAAAAAATTAAAGGCAGGTTTGAAAAAGAACTAAATAAAACCCAAGACATTGAAAAACAAACAAACACACAGTCATTAAAACTAAAATCCAGAGGCTAGGGGCACCTAGGTAGCTCGGTTAAGCATCCGACTTCAGCTCAGGTCATGATCCTATGCTTCGTGGGTTCGACCCTGTGTCGGGCTCTGTGCTGAAAGCTCAGAGCCTGCTTCAGATTCTGTGTCTCCCTCTTGCTCTGCCCCTCCCCCACCTGCACTCTATCTCCCCAAAATAAATAAACATTAAAAAAATTGTTAAATAAATAAAATAAAATAAAATAAAATAAAATCCAGAGGCTAAATGATATAGGAGATTAAGTGCAGCTGAAGACAGGTCTAGGGAACTCAAAGATGAGTTTGAGGAAATTTCCCATAACGTAGCCCAGGGAGATAACTGGAAAATATGACCGATGTATTAAAATAAAGGTGGATCGAATCGCAAGAGCCAACATAGATCTCAGGGGAATTTCAACAGGAGAGAATAGGGAGGAAATATTTGAAGAACTAATAGTTGAGAATAGTCCAAAGTTGAGAACCACATAAAACTATGGAAGAGTCAAGGCAAAGAAAAAAAATAGTAAGGGCTCTGAGTGTTAGCTTCCTGTAGTTTTCTCAAGAAGACCATCCTTGGGAAGCCGAAGAATGAAGAGATTAAAAAGCAGCACGAGACTTGGCAAAATCATCCACGGGGAGAGCGGCGCTCAGTTGAGCAGTCTACGCCATAGTGTGTCAGCCAGAGAACTTAGGCAAGCACTGTACGAGCAAGTGTACAGAGTGGAAGACCGCATCAGTGTTCCTGATTCTTCATCCCACTTCATGCCCTGAACTTTCCAGTACTTCCCCACGAAGGCAGAGAGTTGAGACTATGCCCCAGGTATTCCACAGATCCAAGGGGGACAAGGGCTCAGGACCCAGACCAGGATCCAAGCTGCAGGGCGGAACCACACCCAGTGGAGTGCAGTTTACATCAGCTGACAGATACATGGGCTGCAACAAATTACTGTTTTAAGCTGCTATATTTTTGAGTGTCTCGTTAATGGTGCGCGATGTGGCGACAGTTGCCTAAAACATGTATTACCCCAGTAGACTTCCCAACTCGGAAGTGGACATTGTTGCTCATTTTATCCTTCAGGAAACTCAGAAGCTCCAAGAAGCAAGAAGTGATGTAGCTTGCCAATGTCACACAAGAGTAGGTTCAAGAGCTGAGGCTTATTCTGGACGTAAAGCCTAAACTTTGAACTTCTATGCAGACCGCTCTCCGCACGTTTGTTGGGTGAATGGGTGGATGAATGAACAGATGAATAACGACCCATCTACTGGGGCCAAACACATCAACTGCACTCACTCAGACTCACACTCAGGGTCTGGACACCTTCAGGCCAGGACAAATGCATCAGGGTACCCAAGGAGGCTCATTTTCCTTTTATGGGGTGTCTGAAGCACAAAGAGCTTGCCAGAAAATGAATCCTCTTTGTGCCAGGAGAAAAAAAAAAAGCACTAAAGTAGAAAATAATCACAGCCTGTCAGACGCCTTGGCATGCTGACGATCTTCATGGTCCAGCAGATGGTGTCAAGGATGTGACCCCCGGAGGCTCACAATAGGCAGCTGGCAAAGGCCTCATCTCAATGGACGGCACGGAGTCCCACAGCTGATCCGTGTCTTAGCGTATGGTATCTAGGAGCTGCCAGAGCACCAGCTGACTAGTAGAGCTCCCCCTCTGAACCACTGGGATGCTAAATAATGAATTGTCTTGTTCTACTTGGGGTGGGAACAGGCAGACCCTTCTGAGAGGTGACAGAGGGCTCCCCGCTCAAGTAACAGAATAAAGATGTTCAGACCCTCATCCCCCGCTGCGATTTGCCGTCTCAAGACAAACGGAAATAAAATCAATGATAAAATGAAAAGATTTGAGATGTGGATCCCACCTTTGATTTCCTAAAATACTTTAAAATGTATTCCTGGTCCAGTAGGGGGGAAAAAAAATAGACAAAGGATATGAAGAGTCTGCTCAGAGAAGAACAAACATAAACAGATAATAAACACGTGAAAGCTGTTTGGCTGTGCTGATAATTAAAGAAAGGCAGATGAAAACAACAATGGGAGAGCACCGTCTCCCCACCAGGCTGACAACAATGGGAGAACCTGCTAATTTCCAGTATGTGCCCCTCTTCAGCTTCCGCCGGCAGGAACAACATCTGGCAGGAGGACAATTTGGCAACAGGCACCGACACTGAACTATATATACTTTTGGGTGTCAGTTCTTTTATTAAGAACCGACCCTCCAGCTAGCACCTAAATATGCCTGGATAGGTGTAGACGTAATTCCCTAAAGAGTTCAAAACACAAGCAGCATCCGGTTCAGAAACCGAGAAATACTTGAGTGTCTGCGGACAGAGGAGGAGGTTGGCAATGTCTGATGTGTTCAGACCGTAAGGATGTGCGGCAGGCAGCTCACGAGAGCCAGTGAGTTCCTAAGAACGGGGAATGAAGCATCTCAATGTGCCAAGGCGGAGAAAATGACCTCTCTGGTGTAAATAAAACATGGGTCTACATTTGCTTTTTTTTTTTTCTGGAAGAATACCAACAAACGCTTTTAGAGTGGTCACCTTTGGAGAGAGGCAACTAGGAGCCTAAGGTGAGTTATGTGTTCTGTTTTATCTTCCCGTACTCTGTGCTTTCTGACCATGCACATCTATTTTGTTTTCTTTACGTTAATAGGAGTTATCTGGGCAGTGAGATGTAAAGGCCATTGTTGTTTTCCTTTCCCTTGGACACATTAAAGATCTAACAAATGTTATAGCTTGGTATCATACTGCACGTTGATTCTAACGCATGCAAGCGTGCCAGGCAAGCGAGGTCGGGGTGGAGGAGCAGAGGCTGGGAGACCCTGTGCACTGGGACGGACAGGGCAGGGGAGATGTTTTGAATCCCCGCGTGGGCTCCTTGGGAAAGCCCAAGAGGTTCTCCCCTGGGGACAACCAGAAAAAGAAGGAATCGGGGCTTGGAAGGTGGAAAGAAGGCAGCCTTGAAAACGTCAAGGGGACAAAGGAAAGTCTCGTACTCCTAGAAGGGCCTAGTGTGCCTTCTTAGGAGATAGGGAAAAGCAGGGGTGCCAGTGCTGGGGGAGGATGCCCCTGGGTTGACAGGGTTCTGTTTTGTTCAGGAGCATGGACAGGAGCCCCATGGGTCGCAGCTCATGGTACGAATCCTCCTGCAGGTTGAGGAGGCAAAACAAAGGCGCTTGCTATTTTCCATCTCAAGTGTCCAAGTTTTTTTTTTTTTTTATGTTTATTTGAGAGAGAGAGACACACACACACACACACAGAGTGCAAGGCGGGGAGGGGCAGAGGGAGAGGGAGACACAGGGTCCAGGCTCTGAGCCCGTCAGCACAGAGTCCAGTGTGGGGCCTGAAATCAAAGACCATGAGACCATGACCTGACCCCGGGTCAGATGCGTAACCGACTGAGCCATCCGGGTGCCCCCCAAGTTTATTTTCCCAGTGGACTCTCCGCTGAGAGGCACAGGCAACCCCTTTCTCCTTTACCCCTCTGGGCCCAGCACACAGTAGGACCTGTCTGTGGAACGAATGGGATGCTGACACCATCTGCTCAGTCTGGCCTCCCATTTTCCTGACACCTGGTTTGCACCTCTCACCCATCCCTGCACGCCTGAAGCCAGGTATCTGTTGGCAGAGCCCGAGTCCGCGGGCAGAAGTGATTTACGCACGCAAAGAAGTTCAAAGAACTCCTCCTGGGAAGGCTGACCTATTTCACCAGTTCGGTGATGTCTGAGCAATAAAGATTCATTTGACTCTATTAGATCAAATGTAAAAATAAAACTAAAATTAATTAAAAACTACAGCATCCAGCTCCTTACAAAAACACCTTTGATGTGCATTCAGCACACAGAACAGCTGCAGTTAGAGAAGGCAATGAGGTTTCAATTATCCCAGCTACTGGCGGAAAGAGATAACGTGGATAAAAGAAATCCACAGATAATCAAAATTTTAAAACCCTTTATTCTTTCTCTCCATTTCAACTTCATTCTTAGCACACTCTTGTGAGGACCTGTAAGGAGTGTTCAGGTTTGTTGAGTCTTCTCTCTTCTGTCCCTTTTTCTAAGAGGTAGAGAGATGTTAATAAGGCTTCCCGTACCGAGAAGCCACTGTTTGGTCAGGACAGGGCTGGGCTGGATTCTCTCCATTTGCCCCTCTAGCTCCTTTCTCTGCCCTTTCCTATGCTGCTCTGGGCTCCAGGAGGCTGATCTTTTGGGGTATTATTTGATTTTCCTTTCCTTCTGATACCTGGTTGGGTTTAGCCAATGGGAGGCACCAGCCTCAGGGTGGATTGAAAATAAGCCTGGGGTAATTATCCCCCACCCCAACTCCTCCCTGCTGTGCTGCGATTGGCAGTGGCTTCTTTCTTCTTTCTAAGGTGCTGTCCGGCACCCTCTTCTGCAGGTAAAACTCTCTCAGGATCTACTCCCACTCCTTCCCTGCTGATTCTAGTGTTGCACCATCCCTCACCAGTTTCCTTGAGACGCTGACCTTCGTTAAACTTTCCTCAATCACCTCATTTGAGAGTGAGACCAGTTCCCTGCAGTGACCACCTATCATCTCGTTTCGTACGCTCGTTTCCCAGAGGAGTGGAGAACCCCGAAGAGGATAGCAGATTTGTCTATGGTCACACCTCCAGGAACTGGCAGAGCTAGGCTCCCCAGCTGGGACTGTCCAACCCTGAAAGCTTGGAGATCTGACAACTTGATCACGTTGCTGAGAAACTAGAGCAGTCAGTGAGAATTTGCAAAATGATGCCAACTACAACAGAACCACTTTAAGATTTCATCTCAGAGTTGAAAGGATCAGAAAGCTGGGTCTTTAAGAGTGTCTGTGACAGCTGTGTCTGGATCTGGTAGGAATCCTGCCTTTTCTCAATTACCTTGCCTTCTGGATTCCAACTCCTAAAGTCTTGCTCCGAGCCTCACTCTGGCTACCTCCGGATTTCATGACTTTTACTGGGTCATCGGGCTTTGTGGGGGTGGGGCGTTTGGCAGTAAGATGGAAGCTCAGGTAGGTGACTAGTCAACCCTCTCTGCCTTCGTTCATCCATCCATCCGGTCACACCACAATCACTAGGGGACAGTTCTGTTCCAGGCCCTGTGGGGTTGCCAGGATAAGCAGGGCATGGCAGGGCACCCAGTCAGGCAACTGTCACGTAGGTGAAGAGATCTGCACAGGGGAGAGTATACACAAGGAACACCAGAGGGTGCCTCACCTAGCTGGGATCAGTGGCAAAGTCTTCCTGGAGAAAGCCGGCCCTGCATTGCATTTTAAAAGATGAGGAGGGGTTGGTTTGATGGAGGGATGGGAGGCAGGGGAGTGAGGTAGAGCAAAAGACGATGTGATGCAATACCAGAGGTTCAGCATTTCTGAGCACGGGATGCACCCCGTGGGTAGGAGATGGGCTGAGAAGGCACATAAGGACTAGTCACGGTGGACCTTGCTCATTGCACCAAGGAACTAGGCCTAAGTAATGAGACTAGCACCCAGGGTCCAGGCCAGCCTAGAAGCCTCAAAAGCTGGATGCTGTCTCCCAAAGAAAACATGTTATACCTTCCTAAGTAACTTTTTAAAAAAATTGTCACCATTCAGGAGTGAGTACAATAGTTTAACGAATCCCAGTAGACCGATCGCTCAGGTTGCCATTCCTTAGTTTCCTCCAGTTTCAGGTCAGGATGGGATGTAGGGCCTGAAGTACACCAAGCTTGCAGGTGCAAAGGTCCTCAGCTAGGAGAGAACAGCGGGAGGGGTCACAGGCCAGCTGGCCGAACGAACACCGGCCAGAGGTGCTCCTGGAAGTCTGATAGCAGCCACGGCAGGCAAGTGCTGATCTACTTGATTCCGTTCACCTGCACCTTGGAAGGATGGGGGCGAGGGGTACTCAACTAGTGCAATAAAAATAATAAACAAGAGAGAGTGGACATGTGTCTTTGGCACATGGACTGCCAGACATCTGCCAACCAGGCCAAACCTCCCCAAGTAGAGGCTTCTGGAATAAAAGAGAATACACAGGCTACCGGAGCAGATCACACAGAACCTCCACCTGACCATTATCAAAGCCACTGCACATGCTGTTCAGGAGGGAAAACTTCAAACTGAACCCGAGACCAGAGAGTATCCCAACTCTGCAAATGCTATTGTTAAAAATCATCACAGATAATGTGGTTTTAATTAGAAGGGTTGAGACACTGGCAAACGTTCAGAAGGCTTGTCATCTGAGAATCTGCTGGCATCGTGGATGCAGACAGTCTGCAGAATGTGGGCCTGGTCGGGTGGAAAAGTTCAAGCCTTCTTGCAAACACCTGTGACTGAAGGGGTCGCTCGATTTGTGGTACAGACTGAGCAGATGGAAAAGCTAGTGTTATCCTCCTTACATTAATGAGGAGGAGGAGGAAGGACGTTTGGTGGCTTGTCATGTGCCAAAGTAGAAAGGGTTTTATAGTCAGGAAAAAAAGGCCTCTCTCTCCAGTACCAATGGTGAGATCTTGGGCAAGATGCAGTATCTTTCTAAGCCTTGGTTTCCTCATGCGTCTAATGAAGACAACCATACCCACACCCCCAAGGGGTTATGGGAAAGATTCAGGGAATTCATGCACCTTGACACCAGAAGTGACCTGGTATGAGCTGGATGCTCAGAAGGCATTTCCTCTTCTTTTCCTGCTTCCCCAAGCTGGTAGGCAGCGGGGCCTGTATCTGAACCCAAGTCTTTGTGAAGCCAAAGGCTAATGCCCTTCAACAATGTCACACAACCTCTCACCCTTCGCGGCAAGGGACTAGGACAGGGCTTTATTTCACAAGGGTCAAGTCTGCAGTAATCAAAAGTGGCCTTGATTTATAAAACACCAGTTTGCAACAGTGAGAAGTTTCCTGTCTGTATCTCTGACTCCTATCACTAGGGAATCTTTCCTGGCAGTGACTCCATTACGTACCAATAGATGGCCAGGCCTCTCAGCACATCACATAATCCTTGTCTGCTAACTGAGCCAGGGGCTTAGGCAGATGTAGTCATTTTAACCAGGGAGGCTCAGGAAAAACTGCTTGTTATTTTTAAGCAGGTGCCCCCCACGGGGCTTCCTAGAGCGGTGGGTATGTCAGTTATTCATGTGGGCTGCCCCCATCTCTAGGCAGGCAGATGCCCTTCATACTCATCTGACACGAAACAAGCCCAAATGGGCAGCCTGAAAATGAGTTTCAGTACTGGCTCCACCACGTCCTCGCTGTGTGGCCACGACTGGTTCTGCCACTTCTCTGGTCCATTCCAAAATGACAATGACTGAACATGGTTGGTCCAGAAATACAGACTATCTACAGCGTGTTGTGCCTTGTGTTCAGTACTAGAAATATGAGAAAGATTTATACTCGGGCTTGGAGGAGCTCACAGTTCTGAAAAAAGTTGGAGGGTGTTGCTGGGACAGAAGTAGACATGCAACGCTGAGAATACTGCTTGGCTCGAAGGAGGGAATAGTCAATTATGTGCCTACTCAGACTACATCACATGGCTTGGCTGAGGGTCAAATAATGCAGAGGATGTAAACTGAAAATACTGTTTCAAAGTAAGCTAGTATTCGTTTGTCTTCCATCCATCCACTTTTTCATACACTCTTCACCCATCTATTCACCCATTTAAACAACAAACATTTGTGTCTGCTATGCACCAAGCACTAGACATTGGTCATACATCAGTGAATGGAATGGATGAAAACCTCTGCCTTCCTGGAACTTACATTCTAGTGAAATCCACCACCCATCCATCCCATCTACCCAACCATCCCATCCATCTATCCATCCATTCCAACCATCCCATCCACCCATCCATCCATCCCAACCATCCCAACCATCTACCCCATCCATCCTCCCATCCATCCCAAACATCCATCCCATCCATCCATCCATCCATCCATCCCAACCATCCAACCTATCCATCCATCCATCCCATCCATCTATCTACCACCCATGTATCCTTATACCCATTAATTCAATCAGCAAGAATCCATCAAACACCTACTATGCATCTGCCACTGCAATGGGTGCTAGGAAGGAATTAAGACAGAAAACAAACAAGAACTGCCCTTGATTGTCATGCACTGTGGTTACCCAGGCAGGATCCCTGGCTCTGTGCCATCTTCTTGGGGCCTACATGCAGACAATGACCAGTCCTGCCCTGAGCCACACCACTTCTCTCCTCAGAAAGCTCCTTCATCAAGAAGACAACTGGGTTACGAAAATGATGTTTTTCGAGCTCAGAATTTCTTTTTCTTGGAAGAAAAAAGAAAGAAAAGAGAGAGAATGAAACCACTTTCACACAACAGCCAAGTTGGTTTGTAATCACCCTGGGCTCCAGGGTGGCTATTTTCTTTTTTTAAGTTTATTTATTTATTTTGAGAGAGAGAGAAAGAGAGAGAGAGAGGAGAGAGAGAGAGAGAGAGAGAGAGAGAGAGAGAGAGAGAGCGCACACGAGCAGGAGAGAGGCAGAGAGAGAGGGAGAGAGACGAACCCAAGCAGGCTCTGTGCTGTCAGCGCAGAGCCCAACAAATCAAACGGTGAGATCATAACCTGAGCCAAAATCAAGAGTTGGATGCTTAACCAACTGAGCCACCCAGGCACCACCAGAGTGGCTATTCTTGAACAACAATTTGCCATGAGGCACAGGGGCTGCTGTTTCTGCTTGCCCTGACCAGACAGGTATGGAGAATGGGGCCGTCTCCTGGTAAATTTCTGATAGGAGTCCTGTAGACTGGACTTTGTGTATGGGGAATTTCCTGGTCAATACCTCCCCCTCTGCTGAACCCCATGCCCAAAACCCCAGCCTGCATCACAGCGTAAGCAATGCCTAGCAGGGGACCTCCGCGAGGGAGTTTGGCTTCCTTGGGCTTTGGTGAGGGGGCCTAGCAGAGCTGCCTTCATGTTTCTGCACCAAGCCCTGAGCCAGAACCTGTGGGATGGGTATTTCTTAGACACCAGCTGTGCTCCTGGCCTTGTGTTAAGGCCTGTTCCCATGCATAATGCTCACCACCATCCCAGGAAGTGCTGGAGAATGGGTATGGGTTTCTTCTTGGGGTGATGGGAATGTCCTAAAATTGATTGTGGTGACACTTTCACAACTCTGCGAATCTATGACAAGCTGCTGAATTGTACATGGGTGCTTTGTGAATTATAATTCAATAAAGCAAAGCAAAGATGCGTCACTAAGAAGGAATCATTTGAATCTGTATTTTCTCACTCAAGGTCTGAGACTCTTTTCTTTGTTACCAAACAATAAAATTCAGCTCCTGCTCTCAAGAAGGCTATTTTCTAATAGGGAAGAGAAGCCAAATGAATGACTTACAATACAAGATGGAACAGGGACGTGCTCTATGGGAGATTTAAGCAGGAACACAGGAGGCTGTCAGAACCAGCTTACACAGAGTGTGGATTCGAGGCTTCCAAAGTGGTGCTGGGCATGCAAACCTTTTGGCCCTCTTCCCCATCAGAACACGGGTCATATCACACAGCTAGCTCCAGGACTGGGGACAAATCTGCTTAAGCAGTAACCCCAGATTTTGTAATAACAACCTTAACATAGATATGGTGTTTATGATAGGCCAGATACTCTTCTAAAGGCTTCAGATATAATAACTTCTTTACTCTGCTGCACAAGCCTATTAAGGTAGGTAACTATCACCCCATTGAGACTTAAAGGTCAGGGAAATGAAGTAACTCACCCAAGGTCAGACAGCTAGTAAATGGCAGAGCTAGGATCCCAGCCCTGGTTTTCTGGCTTGAGTTAGTATTCATAACCTCTACACTAGGAGGCTAATAGGTTCCTTTGGGATCCTGTCTCACTTCCATGCCTCTGCTTTGTGCCCTTCTTCCCTAAGACCCAAATTCTAAAAGACTGTTGTGGTTGGAGTTACCCTTGTGGTGAGTGGCCACATTACAGGGTGGTAAGGAATATGTACTAAGATGAAGCACGATCCCGTAGCAAACAGAACAGGGGAGAGGAAAGTCCTAGCCTAGAAGCTGGTGGCCTAGGTTCTGGAAGCAGCAGTGCCACTAAGTCCCAGCATTCCTTCCTTGCTTCTCTCCAGGCCTCAGGTTTGTCCTCTGTGAAATGAAGGGGTTGGATAGGTGACTTTAAGCTGCCTTTTGCCCTAAAACCCTAGGACCCTTGGTCCAAGGCCTGGTACCCCACTCAATTACACTGTGTTGGGCTGCCCTCTGACTTTGAGTCCTGGATGCACACTGCCCCTACCTGTGACCATCCAAGGAGGCCCCCTGACCACACAGATCTGGGGCTGTATTGCCCAGTAACCCTTGTTCATGCTTGACTCTGTCTGCACCCTCGCCCTGTCTACCAAGGAAACAGCCACTCCTTCCTAAATATCCCTTTCTGTATCAGCCATGCCCCACTCACACTAGCTGGCCTAATCATTATTTATGAATGAATGAATGAATGCCTGTAACAAACCCTTATCACAAGGCAGCAATGATGGTTTACTTGTCTGTCTTCTCTACAATGCTACAATATCACCACTGCTTATGGTGTTTGTTCTAGGCCCTGCTCTGGACATGTTCAGGATAAAATAATTGGGACTGAATGTTCTACAGAGGGCACAAAATGTATGACTTCAGAGCTGACTCAGGAAATCTGGGATCCACACCAGTGGGAGGCTGTGGGGCACACACAGCCAGTACCGAGAAGCCTAGCTACGGGAGACTAAAAGCGTGTGACACATGACAAGGGTCACAGGAATGTGAGCTCCAGACACCAACAGCACAAGAGGTTGGCATCATTCACTCCCCCTCTGGGCCGGGCCTGGGCTGGGGGTTCAGACACAGAGGAGATTTGAACTGTTCACTTTCCTGTTTGGCTGGCTCCAAAACTCTGGACCGGTGCTGTCCAACAGAACCTTCTGCAATGATGGAAACATGCAATAAACCTGTGCTGTCCAGTATGGTACCAGGCACACGTAGAACTGAGTACTTGACATGTGGCTCCCACAACCCAGGGACTGATTTATTTTGCTTTATTTTATTTTAACCAATTTAAATTTAAATAGTCTGTATGACCAGTGACTACAGGTCTAGGCCTATGTGACACAGCCACTGTACTAGCAAACCTAGCTCCTCCTTGATTGTGTCTCCAGCCCTGGCATCAGAAACCTGGACTCTGGTCTCAGTTCTGCCTCTGACGAGCTATGGGCCTGGGACTAGTTGTTGTGACGCCTTGAGCCTCAACTTCACGGGGTCGATGGAGAACGAGAAGGGGAACATGTATGGAAATGGCCTGGTGCATCGTGGGCACTCAGTGAGCCATGGTGCCCTCCTATGTTCCCTGTTTACTCTGATTGGTCCTATTGTTGGAGTTTATAGTCTCTCAGCTGTCCTAATGATTCCTACAGATTCCGACCTGTCTTTCCCTCTTGCTCAGCTTGGGTCTGAGCCCCACACCAGTGACCCATGTGAACGTCTCTTCCTACTCGCCATTGGGTCTGGAGGCCAGCCGGCGGTGGGGGAGAGGGGGATGCACAGAGAGAGCTGTGGGCACCATAGGACATGGTGACTTACACATTTTGGGGCATTGTTTTTTCCTTAGGAGGTGGGGTTGGGGATGAAAGTGTTTAAAAAATCCCAGATCTTGACAAAACAAAGCCAGTGCCTTCTTCCTTCTACGGCCTCTCAAATTTCTTCCCTGATCCCTAGAGACAAATACGGGGGCAGGCCTCCGAGTTCCTCCAAAGAAAGATGTTATGCTGCCAACATTTGGTTTCTTGTAACCTCTGGATGGATGAAAGCAAGTCATGTGCATGGTCCGTGGAGACTCCAAAGGGGCCTGTGGAGGAACATGAGATCACAGCCCAGCAAGGGTTTTCTTACGTGTTGAGAAAAATAGCCTTCAGGACAGATTGCTTTTTCTCAAGGCAGAGACGATGTGATGGAAGAAAAAAAGCCTCAGAGCTAGGAACCTGAAGTTACAGTGGTTTGTGAGTGCCCATAAGTGCCAGGCATGAGGCTCGAATCTTCCTAGTCAGGACGGGTCCCAGCTCTGCACTTGACTTGGAAAGTCTTGCGGGCTCAGTTTTCTCCCCAGCAAAATGGAGCCATAATGATGCCTGCCTCGCAGGGCTGCCGTGAGAGACAGCACAGAAAGGCGCAGACTTGTCAACTGCTGTGTAGCACACAATTCATTGACGGTTTCCAGTGTCTGTCTGAGTCCTATTCACGGAGGCCAGCCACTGATCTGATACTCCAATCTGGACCTTTCTTTGAAAATTACCAGATTCAACAAAAACATCTGGCTCGGGGCAGGGAGGCCCCAAGGCAGTGGACGCCAGCCTTGATGATTAAATTACTACTAGACCTGGCGAGAGCTGAAAACGAATTTCATAAGTGTAAACGGCTCGTTCCATCCCTTTCCCCCAATGCTTTGAAGATGAGTCTCTTTCCCTCCCCATTTCCTCACTATAGCAGGAAGAGAAGCTTCGGAAATGAGACCTTAAGATGCACCTCTGAAAACAATTTAAGAAGGAATGTGTGATACAGCGAGTGGTAAGAAGCAGCTTGGCGTATTTGGTTTTCAGAGAAAGAGAGAGATACTTAGATTCAAACCCCAGCCAAGTCCTAGGCTGACTATGTGATCTTGGCCAAGTTGGTTAACATCTCCGAGCCTTTAAATAGCTCAGCTATAGCATAGGGATACTGAAAACTACATAGAAGGGCATTTTAGCAATTCATCGGGGGACACCTAAAGGTGACTGATATGGAAGGCGCTTAGTAAATACTCACTGAATTGAGCTGAAATGAATCAGTGCACACTATTCCTTTAGCTACCACCTCCCACCCCTTCCAATACCTTTGGTGAAGGCTCAGCTTTGCTAGCTCTCCCTGAACCTGTGCCTGCCCAGCACAACATTCTTTTCCAATGGGCTCAGTGGCGAGAGGAAGATGGAAAGCATTTGGCCAGAATGCCGACCTCATTAACTCCCCCGTCTCTCCATCTGCTATCTATCAGGAACCCACAGCAAGGAGGCAGGTGACCAATAAAAGCCCTTCAGTTTCCCTTTGCCTCTGGGCCAATGTGTGTCCATGCAAAGCCACCCACAACCGTGGGCCCCTGGCAGAGCTCAGCTCTGGTGATTCGTAGCTGGAGCAGGGGCTGTTCTGGGCTCACAAAAAGAGAGCTGGAGTTCACAGCCAACTTGGAGGCAGCAGCCGGGCCCAGCTGGCCTCCTCTGTAGGTCAAGAGAGAGTCTGAAAACCAGCAAATGACACTGCAAATGCAGTGGAGTAAGGAGGTCATTATTCACAGTGCAGGGATCTCCGATTTAAGTGAGTTTCCTTATTCCCCAAGGGCACTGAACACATTGCTTGATTTGTAAAAGGGAGATTTACACTTTAGTTTTTCAGGAACATGCAGTTTGCAGAAAGTAAAGTACAAGGAGTCCATGTAGATGGTAAACGCTCAACAAATGTGAGCTGTTGTTATTACACCAAACAGATGCCGAGAACTTTATGCTTCTGGCTGGTAGGACCCTGATTTGACTCTGAGTTTCCCGGCAGCCCATGGGAAGCAGCAAACGTGATGAGTTTCAGAGTTTCCAATGCCTTCAAGTATACACAGGATGCTATCCCACAATGAGTGCAAATGTTACGGGTATTAAACCAGAGAGTAGTATCTTCCACAGGCTGTCACAGGATGGGCATTGGATAATGTGAAGAAGGTGTTGAGGAACATCCCCACGGGAAACGCAGGGGCCAGCTTCCTCAAGCTGACTGTGGCCCTTACTCAGCAGTGCCTGTCTGTAGAGAAACCGTGCTACCCCCCTCCCTGAGATACCAGGGCAGCAGCTTAATGATGGCTGGAATCACTGCTCCTATCCCAAGCCACTGGCACCCGGCATCCACTTTTGGCCTTTTTGTTTTGTCGGCAAGGGAATTAGAGTATTATTAATTAACCAATCAGTCAAATAAGCCTCATTACCATTAAAGAAGAGAAAGTAAGCTTTATTTATGCAATTATAAGGCATTTAAAAAACAAAGAGATTATTATTAATACTTGAGCCTGGCAATCTTCCCAGAGTGGTAAACCGACAAGGGCTTTGTTGTTGAAGAGGCAACACAGTGGTTACAGATTCCTGACTCTCTACTCCAAGCTCCTGATGTACGCAACGCCTCCTGAATGTTCAGGAAGATTCTAAAGGCTCCTCTGCCCTCCGTGCTGTTTGGGGAAAACAGCAGTGGGTTGAGAATTAGGGGGCTGGCATACTCTGTGACCCTGGACAAACAAATGGCCTCTCTGGACTGGTTATTTTAAAGCAGTAGCATGTTAGAAAGTGAACAAAAATCACTTTGTAAAGCTTTTGAAAAATACTTGGTTTCCATCCCCACTTCAGACCAACTGAGTCACAATCTCTAAGGGTGGGGCCAAGGAAATGGTATATTTAAAAAGTGTTCCGGGGCAACTGGGGGGCTCAGCCGATTAAGCGTCCAACTCTTGATCTTGGCTCAGGTCATGATCTCACGGTTCCTGAGTTCAAGCCCCGCATTGGGCTCTGTGCTAAAAGCAGGGAGCCTTCCTAGGATTCTCTGTCTCCCTCCTTCTCTGCCCCTCCCCTGCTTGTGCATACCCTTTCTTTCTCTCTCTCTCTCTCTCTCGAAAAAAAAGAAAGAAAGAAAGAAAGAAAGAAAGAAAGAAAGAAAGAAAGAAAGAAAGAAAGAAAGAAAGGGACGCCTGAGTGGCTCAGTCGGTTAAGCGTCCGACTCTGCTTTCGGCTCAGGTCATGATCTCACAGTTTGTGGGTTCGAGCCCCACAATGGGTTCTGTGCTGATAGTACAAAACTCGCCTGGGATTCTGTCTCCCTCTGTCTCTGCCCCTCCCCTATTCGCTTGCGTGCTCTCTCTCTAAATAAATAAATACATAAACTTAAAAAAAAAGTGCTCCAGATGATTCTATAACACAAGTGAGGGTTGCCAACCATGGCCTGGTTGCTCTCTAGGTCTGTTCTACTTGTTTTTATGTTTATTTATTTTTGAGAGAGAGAGACAGAGTGCAAGCAGGGAAGGGCAGAAACAGAGAGGGAGACACAGATCTGAAGCAGGCTCCAGGCTCCGAGCTGTCAGCACAGAGCCTGACATGGGGCTCGAACTCAGGAATGGTGAGATCATGACTTGAGCCGAAGTCGGACGCTTAACTGACACAGCCACCCAGGTGCCCCAGGTCCATTCTACTTTTGATCTCACCAACACTTGCCATTTCTTGAAGATTTCTGATCTGGGGCTCTCAGACACAAATGTCTGCAGCCAGACCACATGAGTGCAGCCAGGCCCAATGAGTGAAATGAGTCAGGTCTGGAGAAAAGATGCTAAACTGACTAAGCATAACACCTGATTTAAGACATGATACAAGAAAATTCAAAGAGCCAAATCCAGAGTATCTGCCAACTGTACATCCTCGAGGCCCCAGCGTGAGATCCCTGATGAACGGACAGACCCCTGTGCCCTCTAGTGCTACGGAGTTTAGGAGTCTAGCCTGCACTCTTCGGTATAGTAGCCACTGGCCACACGTGGCTCCTGAGCCGTGAAGTATGGCTAATCCTAAGTGACATGTGCTGTCAGTGTAAGAGACACATGTCAGAGAATGAGCATGCAAATAGGAACTTCACATTTCAGTCAGTAAATTTTCATGTTAACTCCACGTTGAAATGATATGATACTCTGAATGTATCATGTTAAAGAAAATATTTTATTAAGATTAATTTTAGCTGTTTCATTTTTTCAAATGTGACGACACGAAAATTTAAAATATCACGTTTCTGGGGCGCCTGGGTGGCTCAGTCGGTTGAGCGGCCGACTTCGGCTCAGGTCATGATCTCGCGGTCCGTGAGTTCGAGCCGCGCGTCGGGCTCTGTGCTGACAGCTCAGAGCCTGGAGCCTGTTTCAGATTCTGTGTCCCCCTCTCTCTGACCCTCCCCTGTTCATGCTCTGTCTCCCTGTCTCCAAAATAAATAAAACGTTAAAAAATAAATAAATAAAATAAAATAAAATAAAATATCACGTTTCTACTCCCCAAGTGCTACTGTGGGCCATTTGACTTTAATTTTTTTCATGCATGCATCCGTGTCTTCCTTGTGTATGCGTTTTTTCAAGATTTTTCTCCCAGCAATAAACTCTACCTCCTCTATTCAACTAGTAGGATGCTAATATGGAAGATAGGGATCCAGATAAAACACTAGTCTTTTCTAGGGCTGGGAAGATACAACACCTATTCCCATCTGCCACCCTCTGCCTAGCGTGGGTCCTTGTAAATGGCCACAACAATGGTCTCAGGGCTTTCCCTCAGGTATTTCCTCAGTCTGGATGTCCTTCTTATTGCCCACTCAGGGAACTCCTACTCATCCTTCAAGACCCAGGTCGAATGCCGTCTCCTCTGTGAAGCCCTCCCAGGTCTCCCAGCTAGAGTAAGGAGCACCCAGCTCAGATCTGTATTGTAACACTCCTCCCAGAAATATTTGTGGTCTTTTGACCAGTTGGTCTCCTTCATTAATACTTTTTTTCATATAAAATATTTATTTATTTTTGAGAGAGGGAGAGAGAGACAGCATGAGCAGGGAAAGGACAGAGAGAGAGGGAAATACAGAATCTGAAGCAGGCTCCAGGCTCTGAGCTGTCAGCACAGAGCCCAATGTGGGGCCTAAACTCACAAACTGGGAGATCATGACCTGAGCCGAAGTCAGATGCTTAACGGACTAAGCCACCCAGGCGCCCCTTCATTAATACTTCTTGAGTACAAGGCCAATCCACTCTTCTTCGTATTCCCAAAGCCAAACTCAGGATCTGACACATGCTCAGTAAATGTTGGACGAATGGATAGATGTTCCTCATCAAAGGGAAGTATCCTTCTTCATTCTACCATCCCCTCAATAGACACTTACTGAGCATCTCCTATGTATCAAGTGTATGAAGCACAGTCCAGGCACAGGGAGTGCAGAACTGAGCAAAGCAGACAAAAATGCCTGCTCTTGTGACCTTCCATGCTAGTGCCAGAAAGCACCTTGCATCATTCTGATGCCCGGGCGTTCAGTAAGGATTCACAAATGTTGCTGCTGAAGAAGAGGAATGATGGGGGAGGGGGAGGGAAGGGGATAAGTTCCTGGGCCCCAGAGCCCATCCTTCTGAAAGGTACAGGCCCTTCCATGTGCCAGTGGTCTCACCAGAGACTTCCTTAACAGAGTCTTTACAACCTTGCACTTACACTGTGTACTAAAGAGTTTAGGAGGTGCAATAACAGTGTGACAGCAGGTATTTATTGGTTCTGATAGAGACAGAGGAGGCTCTGAATTGACCGAAGCAGGGCTTTCACTTTTCTTACAGGCACAGCACAAGTGACCAGGGAGACTGGAGACTGGTAAGACTTCCACGGCCATCTAGAAAGAGTAACCCAAACAAACAAAACAGAACAAAAATGGAAGCTTTTGCATTCATGAAACAAAGGCGCTCTGTCCTTGAGTTGCAGAGTTTTGTGGGAGAGGCAGGCACATACACAAATTGGGAGATACGAGCCAGGATGGGACAAAGGCTACCTTCCTTTGCAAGCAGACATTTCCTTTGGCTGTCTCGTGGCACGGCCAAGCTCAGGCTGCACAGAACCAGCAACTCATCTTCTGTCCAGTCTCACAGAATGACCCACCGTCTACCTAGTTACCCCAGCCAGAAATGGGGAGCCACCATGGTCACCTTCTCACCATCCCCATGAAGTCAGTCACTGAGTCTTGTCAGCTCTGTCTCCTGTACCCGTCTCTCCAGCCACCAGCCACCCGGCCAGCACCAGCATCCCAGCCCACCACCTTCACGCACCCAGTGACCGCACAGTCTTCTCGCTGATCTCTGTGTGTCTGTTCCTGACCCGACTCTCACCCCACCTCACCCCGATGTCCTTCAGAGGCCGCCTACCCTATTCAAATCCAGAGATGAAGGTCGTAACATGAGAAGAAGGTCAGAAATGCTTCACGGTACAGCCCAGAATCTTAATTCTAAGGGCTGGAAAGATGAAAGTTAATGCTGGATAAGCTATCTAGAATGATGGAGGACATGTAGGGAGGAAGTGTTGGGAGTCAGACACACATGGCTTCAAATTTCAGACCTGCCACTGCTTGCTTTGAGACCAAGCAGAAATTACTCAACATCTTTGGTCCTTGGTTTCCTCATCTGTAAAAAGGGACCATCACACTCACCTCTGTGGAATAGAGTCTCTTAGCTTATATACTATATAGCATAGAGAATCAATAATATGAGCCATATATAGCACTCAGTCCAGTATCTAGCACATAATAAATTCTCAATAAATAGTAGTTAGCTAAAAATATTTGCAGATAGTAGGTCTTTGTCTCCTTAGGGAATACCATCACTCAGACAGAATCTGGGTCCTGCTCCAGATAAAACACTTCATTACTGGAAAGTTCCAGATGCCTGTACAACCTTCTATAAATTGATCACATTTTTTACCATGCTGGGATAACCTACCGCGACCCCCCCCCCCAAATAACCAAGACAGAGGATCCTTTCTGTTCTTATCATACGAGCATCAGGAGTCTCCAGCCGTTTAGGCTTTGAGCTTCTTAACATCATGTAAAGAAGGAAACATAATGTTTTAAAATTCCCAATGTTCAAGAGAAAAAAAAAAGTGTTTAGGAGAAGCACAAGCCATTCTGGAACTGAGACCAGAAAGAATTTTCTCCCTTTTGAACTCAAAAGGGAGAAGTTGGGATAATTCAGCCAATTCTTCCCTAAAGGGTTGGGTTGTAAATATTTTAGTCTTTCGGGGCCACATGCTGTCTGTTACAACTACTAAACTCTGCTGCTACAGCACAGAAGTGCTACATGCAATATGTGAACAAACGAATATTACTGTTTCAATAAAACTTTATTTATAAAAATCAGGCATCGGGGCCCATGGGCTGTAGTTAACCGACCCCTGGTGTAACATAATAGACCACACTCCAGCTGTCTGAACACTGTGAACCTTAGTTTTCTATTACAAAAGATGGGAGTTGCTCGCTTAAGCGAGAAAGCGAAATAAAACACAGGCAATCCTCATTTGTGGAACATGTATTTGCGAATTTGCCTACTCACCAAATTTTATTAGTAACCTCCAAATCAATACTCATCGCACTCTTGTGGTCTTTTACAGACATGCACGGAATGTGGAAATTTGAGTTTCCCAATGCACGTATTCCCAGCTGAGGTTGAACGAGGCAATGCTCTGGGTTCTTGTTTCAGCTCTCATACTGTAAACAAGCATCCTTTTCGCGGTCTATTTAGTGCCACATTCTTCACATTTTTGTTGGTGATTTTGCCATTTAAAACGGCTCCAAGCATAGTGCTACGGTGCTATCCAGTGCTCTTAAACAAGAAGGCTGGGATGTATGTGCCTTACAGGAAGATACGTGTATTAGCTAAGCTCCATTCGGGGATGAGGT
This sequence comes from Felis catus, assembly GCF_018350175.1. Taxonomy (NCBI): domain Eukaryota; kingdom Metazoa; phylum Chordata; class Mammalia; order Carnivora; family Felidae; genus Felis; species Felis catus. The sequence goes on along the minus strand of NC_058377.1, from coordinate 53,218,343 downwards.
ATAGCACTGTTAGCTGTGAGTTCAGCGTCAATGAATCAACAGTATATATTTTAAAAAGGTGCTTCATACAGAAATTACATATGAGATGATGCATTGATCAGCTGATGAAAATGTTCTGACCAGAGGCTGGCAGGAACCTAGCTCTGTACTTCTCTAGGGGCAATGGTTCGGTTGCACTAATTCAGCGTTCATGGCTACTTGATAGAACATAACTACTGGGATCAAGGAGAACCACCGGTAGACGAACATGTCGTCCAAAGTAGCTAACAAACAATGCCATTATAAAACTCTCAGTTAATAGCGATGCTGTGACTGTGCTGTTATTACTAGTTAGTCACAGGAGTCTTGCTTCCTCATGCTGCAATACTGCTATCACTAATTAAACACGCTACTTTAATTCTGTGTGTATTAGTTAACAAGAGGGCTATATGGCTGTTACTAGGTGGTTGTAGCAACATCAGCCAGAGAATGTGTCCCTCACTTCTTTTTGCCCTTGACTTCCTGAAGGCAATATACCAAAAGTAAAGCCTTCCTACTGACCATCCCCTGAGGGCTTCTGCAGACAGAAAGCAGGAAAAAGTGCGCTCTGGAGCCATGATTTGGGGCAAAGATTAGAGCGGCCGCTTTGGGGAGGGGGGTGGAGGGAAGGGAGCTGTAGTTAGTGGGAACTTTTGGCTGGGCCGGCTCCTCTTCAGGACCCTCACCTCCCCTGATGGCTGAGCGGGCTCTGAGAAGGAGCAACCCCTCTGCTTGCTGCCCTAGTTAAAATGCCAGCCTGGTATTTATTTGTTTTCTCCCAGACAGATGCCAATTATGGGGGGCTGGGGAGAGAGACAATGGCCCAGATCTGACTGACAATGGCTGTGGAACAAGGGGCTTCTGTGGCATGTTTAATGAAAAGGCCACTGTGTTTTTATTGCATCTATTTGATTTTAGAGCGTCCTTTAAAAAAAACAATTCAACCAGCAGGATTAACGGCTTCTGGGCTTTTTCCTCTGCCTGTGGCTCTGTTGGTGTCTTCTCACCCCATTTTTCTTCCTCCCCCTCCTCAAGCAGGTTCCTCTCCAGACCTTCCAGGTCCTCAGAGAAGCAAAGGTCTGCACAGTCTCAAAAGCACGTGACTCTTCTGTGGCTCCCAGATTTGTCTCCAGAGCCCATTCTCACCAGCACTACCATCCTTCCGGCCACCATTTTATCTCTTGCCCAGCTACCAGCAAGAGCCTCTACGCTAGCTTTCCTCAGTTGTTCACAACCTAGAAGGTTCCTTCCCCCCAGAGGCTTTTAGAAGCATGGAGGGCAGGTTGGGGTTGTTAGCAATGAGCCAGGGGGCTTAAACCGGAGCTTAATGCCTGGGGGCGAGGCCGATCAGAATGATCCCCCAGTGATTTGTACTCCCTTTGCCACTTTGTAGACAAAGTGATTGAGTTTCTAGTCCCACAACTGAATTACCGAATCGTGTGGCATATGAATTGTATCCCGATAAATCTGCTATACATATTTTGAAAATCTAATTACGACTCTACTCAAAACTATTAAAGGACTTGGTATCATTTGCATAGGATCAAGTGCAAACTCCAAACATGACCCATGAAGGTTTCATCAAGTTCTATGCCTTCTATCTCCCTAATTTATGTCTTCCCACTGCTTCCCCCTGGCCACGTGGTAGAGGTTCTCATCGGCACCCCCAGCCCCCTCTTCAGTAGATCCCAGCTCTGCCTGCTGTTCATATCCTCCCTATCTAGAGTACCTGCCAAGTCCCTGCCTTGCCTGACAAACACCTCCTCCTTCTTTAAGGCTCTGTGTAGGCATCACTTCCTCCAGAAAGCCTACCCTGACTCCTCCCAGTCTCCCTCCAAGTGTTTCCCTTGTATAATTTGCAGGACAATTGCTCTACTAGACAGCCCCAGGTAGGGAGCAGGCTAGATCCGGTGCCCAACAGAGAGCTGGCTTATGGGGGAGGGAGGGAAGGGCAGAGAGACAGAGAGAGAGAGAGAAAGAGAGAGAGAGAGGGAGAGAGAGAGAGACAGCAGTTCCCCTTCCCCCCACCAGCTCTGCCTCTTCCTGGTTTATGGATTAAGATTTCAGGAGAGAATTTGGAGAGAAATCTCCATTGTCAAGAGGTTTAGAAACACTATTCTGGGTCACTGAGTTTGTCTGATGGAGAAACTGAGGCCCTGAGACTCCTTCATGGTGACTTCTGAAGGCTAAGTCAATCTGAAGATAAAAGGCTAGCAGGTCAGTGTCCACCTTTCTTCCCCATGAGGGTCTCAAGATCTGGAGTGAGAGAAAATTAGAAGGGGAACGTTCAAACTGAACTCAACAGCCAGCTATGCTGATACGTCTGGTAATGCTCCTTTCCAAGAGGAGGCATGCCTTGGAAGAAGCTGCAGAATGTCACCTAGGAGGACAGGTTGATGCTTCCAGAGCCTTTCTCTAGTCTTTTAAAGGACTTCAGGGATGGTAAGTGCACTTGCTACTCAGGGTTCTTTTGTCTGTGCATTTATTTGCACTCTTCTTACTATTCCAGAATATTCTACATACTGGTCCATTATCCGTAAGAGACCGTGATCATAGCCTCTCTACGGGAGAGAAGGGGTGAACTGTGTTCACAATGATACTCCCCACAGAGAGTATGGGTAGAGGGCCTATGTTTGCTGAGTACTCCTCCTTAACTTACAAAGGGAAAACCCAGGTCCAGCCTTCTGAGGGTGCTACCCAAGGCATCTAGCTGTTTAATGGAGGTGCTGGGTGGAACCCAAGTCATCAGACTTGCAGTGCTCACCCCAAGTCCTGACCTTGCCTGGGTGGCACCAACACGGGCCCCTTGAGCTCCTTCCCAACTGGACTGGGAGCAGAGATGGTGCTGGTGTGTGACCTGGCATTCCATTATGGGAGGACCACATTGTAAGAAGCCTCCTTATTCTTTAAGCGACTGAATTCCCCAACCTCAGGAAAGTGGAGAAAGTGAAGCAAATATATACCTACTGCACACTGAGCATCAACAATGTATCAGAGACCTTTCACACACGTAAGAAATTCATAGGCAGGTAACACATTAACATAGGTTATCTCATTTGGTTCCCATAACAACCCCAGGAAGTAGTGATTTCCATCCCCATTTTGCAGATGACAAAAATCAAGGCCAAGAGTAAATGGCAAAATAGAGATTTTCAGACTCCACCCTATAGCCTGGGTGCTTTTTTCCAGCACCTAGTTTCCCTGACCTCGGGATGGACTCACTCCATCCTGAGTCCCACTCCATAGCATTATAACAAGGTCCAGCCAAGGCAAGTTCAGTTCCATTAAACAGGCATTCCCTGAGAGCCAACTTTATGTGACCATCCCCCCACCCCAGGCCATAAAGCAGAGATCATGGAAGCAGGGTCCTGCCCTCCCAAAGTCACAGGGTCCTTAATTTCAGCATGAAGTGGTATACACTAGGGAGGATGGTAAGGCAAAGACTTTTTAAGAGAAACTAGCATCTACGGAGTACCTATTGAACGCCTGACATGTTCTGAAGGCTTTATATTTAACACTCATGACAACACCATGGGTTTATTCTATCGCTGTTATTCCCCATATTACAGATGGAGAGATTTGAGACTCAGAGTGGTTTTGTCACTTGTCCACTGTACCGCTGTGGGAACAAAGGAACGGCCAGGTAAGCCTGAAGGCAGAGCCTTTGCTAGACATCACATCATATGGGAGGTTTGAGGAAAGCTTTCCGGGAGCAGGTGGCTTTCTAGCTCCAAATAGTATTCCGATCTCTCTGTCCGAGAACTCCTTACAAAAACAAAGGTAATTAATTGGAGATTTTTTAAAGTCCTCCCCTGATTTTGATCCTAAGAAAAGCAACCTTTTTGGGGCACCCGGGTGGCCCAGTAAATTAAGTGTCCGACTCTCAGTTTTGGCTCAGGTCATGATCTCATGGTTTCATGAGTTGGAGCCCCAGGTCCAGGCTCCGTGCTGACTGCTTGGGATTCAATTTCTCTCCTCTCCGCCCCTCCCCCACTCATGCGGTCCCTGTCTCTCTCAAAATAAGTAAATAAACTTTAAAAAAATGAAAAGCAACCTTTTCCTCTCAGAGTGCCGTAGGCATTATCACGTCACACTTGGGCCTAGCCCCTTCCCACTGCCTGGGATCTTTCCTTCTCTTTCTTACCCTGCAAGGTCCAGCCCAATTACAGCCTCCTGGAATCGTCTCCCCTCCGGGATGGATATGTGACCACCTCTTCCTCCACATTCCTGTAGCAGATCTGAGAGCTGGGGTTGGGGAGATGGGGAAGAGGACTAAACTTACCAAAAATCCAGTATTTACAAGGCTGGGGGTTCTCCATAATTACCTCTTTTAAGCTCACTTTGTCCCTACACTACTTACTTCATGAAGCAGGTGTTAGCATGACACAGAAGGGGACCGTGAGTCACGCTGAAGTGTCATGATTTGCTCAAGGTCACCCAGCTCATGAGCACCAGAGTGAAAATTCATTTGTCTGACCCTCAAGTCCACATTCTTAGTCTATTGTGCTCGGTACGGTATTTGTCCATTCTGTAGATGTCTGTCCAGCTATGAACAGATGGTGTGCTCCTTGAAGGCAGAAATAGGGTCATTGCTGTATCCTCTGAACCCCTGGCATATAGTAATTACTTACTGAAATCTTATCAAATGTTTTATTTATTTTCTTTCATTATTAACGAATAATTAGGGGCGCCTGGGTGGCTCAGTCGGTTAAACGTCCGACTTCGGCTCAGGTCACGATCTCGCGGTCCGTGGGTTCGAGCCCCGCGTCGGGCTCTGGGCTGATGGCTCAGAGCCTGGTGCCTGCTTCCGATTCTGTGTCTCCCTCTCTCTCTGCCCCTCCCCCGTTCATGCTCTGTCTCTCTCTGTCTCAAAAATAAATAAAATGTTCAAAAAATTAAAAAAAAAAAGAGTAACAGTGTTATATTTGTTTCAGGTGTGCGACACAGTGACTCAATAATTCTACACATTACTCAGTTCTCATCACAATAAGTATACTGGTCATTTCCTTTATCTATTTCACCCTATCCTCCCACCCACCTCCCCTCTGGGAATCACCAGGTTGTTCTCTGTATTTGAGTCTGGTTTTTTGTTTGTCTTTTTTTTCCCCTTTTTTATTCATTTGTTTTGTCCCTTAAATTCTAGATGAGTGAAATCATATGGTATTTGTCTCTGTCTCATTTCACTAAGCACCATACTCTCTAGGTCCATCCATGTCGTTGCAAATGGCAAGACCCCATTCTTTTTTATGGCCGAGTAATATTCCATTGTGTATGTATTCTATGTCTTTTTTATCCACTCACCTCTCCATGGACACTTGCACTGCTTCCATATCTTAGCTATTGTAAATAATGCTGGAATAAACCATGGGGGTATATGTATCTTTTCAGATTAGTGCTTGCCTTTTCTTTGGGTGAATACCCAGTCATTAAATTACTGGATCTTATAGTAATTCTATTTTTAATTTTTTGGGGAACCTCTATACTGTTTTCCATAGTGGCTGCACCACTTTGCATTCCCACCAACAATGCAGGAGGGTTGTTTTTGCCACAACTTTGCCAACACTTGTTATTTCTTGTGTTTTTTTATTTTAGCCATTCTAACAGGTGTGAGGCAATATTTCATTGTTGTTTTGATTTGCATTTCCCTGATGATAAGTGATGTTGAGCATTTTTTCGTGTGTCTGTTGGCCATCTTTAGGTCATCTTTGGAAAAATGTCTATTCAGGTCCTCTGCCCATTTTTAAATCAGATTATTTGTTTTTGTTTTGATATGTTTTGGTGTTGAGTTATAGAAGTTCTTTATATGTTTCGAATATCAACTCCTTATTGGATATGTCATTTACAAATATCTTCTCCTATTCAGCAGGTTGTCTTTTTTTTTTTTTTTATTGATGGCTTTCTTCACTGTGCAAAAGCTATTTATTTTGGTATAGTCTGAATAGTTTGACTTTGCTTTTGTTTCTCTTGCCTAAGGAGACATATCTAGAAAAATGTTGTTGTGGCCCACGTAAGAGAAATTACTTCCTGTGCTCTCTTCTAGGGGCTTCATGGTTTCAGGTCTCCCATTTAGGTCCTTAAACCATCTTGAGTTTGTCTTTGTGTATGGGGAAAGAAAGTGGTCTAGTTACAATGTTTTGCATGTAGCTGTCCAGTGTTCCCCAGAACCATTTGTTGAAAAGACTGTCTTTTCTCCTTTGTGTATTCTTGCCTCCTTTATTGTAAATTAATTGGCCATATGAGCATGGGTTTACTTCTGGGCTATTCTGCTCCCTCGATCTAGGTATTCATCTTTGTGCCTGTACCATCCTGTGTAACAGCAGTCTGTACCCCAGCTTTGTTGTGTATCCTGAACCCCGGGATGGTGATACCCATTCTCAAGAATGGGGGTCTTCTGTGGTTCCATACATAGATTTGTTCTGGCTCTCTGAAAAGCGCTACTGGTATTTTGATAGGGACTTCCTTAAATCTGCAGAGTGCAAAGTGCATTGGGTAGTATGGACATTTTAACTGTAAATGGATATTTTAAGTATTCTTGTATCCTCAACATTCAATAGAGTGCCTTTTATAATTTAAGACAAATATTTTATTGGCAGTTAAGGAGCATTAATGATTTTGAACTTTCCCTCCAACACACACGCAAAGTATAGGACGATGCTGTTCTTGCTAACATTTCACTGCTATTTCAACTTAGTTATTATACCCCTGGTTACCCCAGGCCTCGGTACAAAGTTCACTTCAACCTACTCCGGATTTCACTTCTAGACCTTCCGTAGCACGTAGATGGTTCTGGATTCTCAGGTGGGTGGAGCAGTGAGAGGGCAATACTGGTGGAGGGCCTGGGTTTGTAGGTCCTGCTCTTTCTCCAAGTAACTCCTTCACTTGATTATATCTAGTTAATCTTCCTCTACCTTAGTTCTTTAAAAGAAAGGTACTCTCGGGTTGCAACTAAGGCTCTGATGTTCTATGAAACAGGCGAGAGGACCTATGAGGTTCCGGGGAGGGATTTCTTTAAAAGATGGAGATGAGCAACCTTTCCGAACCACAACCCCCAATTTGACAAGATGTGTTCCAGTGCCATTCAACAGCCCGGAGGTCACCACTAGCCTGACAGCATCAGGAGCGGAATTCTTCCTAATAGGTAGAAATTCCTGTTTCAGTTTCCACATCAATTCCTACAATATGAAGTAAGATACAAAAATGAACGGCGGCTACCCACCTCAAAATATTAAGAATAAACACCTTTCAGGTGCTCTATAGCCAGTCCGTCTATAAAGAAGCCTTTCTGCAGAAAGCAGTCTCATGACTGGAAGAGAAGCTTTGGAGAGATGCATCCGGAAGAAGCAGAACAGACCCTTTAAAGGCATTCTCATTTAAGTGTATTATTTAGAGCTCTAAAGATAACCAAAGGAAGAACTGAAAACGTGATGTATATTGACTCCTAATTACAAGTGCACCCTGGGAGGAGGTGGGAGAGGCAGTATGTCAGTGAGCTATACCTTCACTTAACCCAGCAGGAAGGCAATAGATACTGTGTAAAGCTGATACCTCACTTTGGAACAGTTTAAGAAAATACTATGTAATGATATGGAAGCAGTCACCAGAAGAACTAAAATCAAAAGTAGTCGAATGTGGTTACCTCAGGAGAGGGGGGGTCTGAGGTTGGGGAAGTGTTTTGCTTTTCACTGTAAGACTTCCCCCACTATTTTATTTTGTAATCATTTGTAAGGATATCTTTGATTTTAGAAAATGAAAAAAACAAAAAACATTTTGCTCCTCAGGAAGCCACTGTCCTTTCGGGAGTTTGGAACCATTCCTACGTTTCTGTTCAGCTACGTCTTATTGCTGTGGCTTTTGGTGAACAGGATGTGGTGCCAGTGGAGAACAGGCTGTTTGTTCAATGTTCATGTTAAGGGGGTGAGGGATGGGCACAGAGCAATCTTTCTAGAAGCGGTGGTGAATGTTCATGAGTTCTCCATAGTCTTTCCAGAAGTACATTTTCTGAAAACATGATTTAAACAATAGTAATGAAGCTGGGGAAATAGCCCATCCCCCTAGCTCATTTACAGGGGGAGTAATTGCCAGCTATCCCATCTTTGCTAACTGCTTGGAGTAAGGGACATGGGGAAGCATCTGTAAGGAAAACCCAATCCTAGGGATGGTGTGAAAAGTTCAGATCAAGATTAGCCAGTGTGACCTGAGCTGCCTGGTCATCCTTAGGCTGGCGGCTAGAGATGGGGTGCAGAGCATGCACAGGGTGCCAGTCTGAACTCAGAAGACACGGGTCCTGGCAATGCCGGGCTGCGGACAGCCCTGCACAGAGCAGGCCACGTGGGGTCATTTTTCTCTCCCAGCTCCACTCTCTTGGGCTGTGCACACGAATTTAAAAGTCACTACCTCTAGACTTGTTTTGAGGATTAAATGAGTTAATTTGGCAAAAGCACTGGAATTCTGCACTTCCTAACTGATCTCCCTAGGTTAACCTTCCCCAGGTCACAACCTTTCGATGGCTTCCCAGTTCCTATTGCATTATGTCCCAATATAATGAGAGCCACACACGTGAGCCATGTTCTAGTGGCCACTCTAAAAAAAGGAATAGAAAACAACAGACATTAATTTAACAATATATAGTATGTACTTTATTTATCTAAAACATTATCATTTTAACAAATTGTCAATAGAGACAAATTACTCATGGGACGTGTTACATTCTTTTTTTTTTTTTTTTTCATACTAAGTCTTTGAAATGCAGGGCGTATTTTACACTTAAGGTAGACATGAGTTTGGACTAGCCACATTCCAAGTGCTCAACAGACATATGTGGCTGTTGACCACCATATTGGATAGTATAGATGTCAATCTCCTTTGTGTCTCCTACTGACCACATGCTCTCTGGCCTCTGCGCACATGCTCTGTCCTTTGCCTGGAGCATTCTCCACCACCGCTAACCCACTCTGCAGGGCTAACTTTCCAATCAGGTCACTTCCTCCTAGAAATTCCCCATGGCTCTGTTAGCCTAGGGTAAAGGCCCCTCCCACATGTTCCCATAGCCTTCCATACTGTCCCACTGAAATATGTAGTAAATGGGTTGTAATTACTTGGATTTCTTGACTTCAAGCTCTACATATATCTTGTTTATCACTGTACTAGGATGTGCCTAGTACATAACAGACACCTCCAATAAATATATGTGATTTTGCTTGCAAAAACGAAGCACCCTTCAGGCCTTGGTCATGGATCTGCTCAGAGATGGTCCTAAGAAGCAAGGGAAAACTAACTGTCCCTCTCCCCACGGACCTATCGACAGGCCTTGGAGCCAGGCGTTCTCGATTCAAATCCTGATTCCACAACTTAATAAGTCTGTGTCCTGGCTAAGCCCTTTACCTGTTGGAGCCTCAGTTTTGCCATCTGTAAAATGTGGCTATCAATCCCTACATAGTTGGTGCCCACATTAGACTGATGTAAAGTGGTCTAGAATAGTACCGGGCACATGGTGAGTGCTTAACACCTAAATTTCATCGAATTGAAGATGTCATTAATTACAATTGCTTTTGTCATAAGATACCTCACTACCTTATGAGCCACTGAGGGGAAAAAAGGAAGAAAATCTCAACAACAACGCCGGTTCAACTATAATATGTGTATAACAGGTAAGATGCACCGGGATTCCAGAGACACTGAAATGTTAAATTACATGTGTCTTCAAATCTGTGACATATGGCAAATGTTCCCTGATGTCCCCTGGAGAGTAACCCATCAGGACACTTAGGTAGAAGGTGCTGGCTGAGCTCTGATTTACTCAGGCTTCACAGGAAGGTGAGGCATGGCTGTTTACCGAGTCCCCATGGTGTGCCAGCCACTTTCCTTACATTATTTTAATTACTCTTCCAAACAATCTTATTTGGGGTACCCCTCATTGTTAAGAGGAGGAAACGGCAGCTCAGAGAGGCAAAGTTGCCCGGCTGGCCTGCAGCACAGCCAGGACCGGAACTCAGGCCCGCGCTGTGCAGAGCCCCAGAAGTCTGCAGCAAAAGGCAAGCCTCTTCCAAAGACCTATGCCCCTGAGGCGGACAGAGCCCCTAAAGCCTCGTGAGCATCCTGTTAATGCACCGTAAAGGTCTAAACTCCTCAAACAAGCTTAGGATCAAACAGTCAGGCGTGAGCTTATTAGGTTTAATGCTAGGAACAAACCTTGCAAACAACAGGTGAAGGAGGCTCCTCAGTCTGAGGGAAGGGCAGAGCCTCGCTCTCCAGGGGCAGCAGGCCAGCACCGCGTGGGGGCTTCAGCTCTGCTCTCTCCAAGATCCAGGCAAAGAGAAGAGAGAAGAAGAAAGGATGCTGGGCTCCTCTATCCACAGCATCGGCAAGCTTCAGCATTGCTCAAGGTCACCCAGTTGTCAGGGAGAGAGATGCAGAAGAGTCTAAGGGGCTGAAACGGCCAGGAGTGGTAAATCGGGATGCGGGGCGGGGGGGGGGGGGGGGGGGGGGAGGGGAGGAGAGAAGCATGTTGTTAAAAGGGAGGCCCTAGTGTGGGGAAGTCACCTAAAGTCGTAAGTGCCTGACACATATGGGTCAAATGCAAACACCTAGCTGGGTGGCAGGGGCCAAGGACAAAAGGCAAAAAGGCAGACGTTGTTCCCCATTGGCCACAGGGGACAGGATTAGCTCCCTAAACCGTGGCAGGTCTTCTGTGGGAGGCAGCAGGCCTCTTGCCTTCCCCGTTTTGCTGAGGCTGATGTGACAATTGCTGGTCCTGCAGATTTAAGATACAGGGATTTTGCTCCCTTTAATTCTCTTCCCTTAGAAAGTTCAGCCTGTTTCCGTGGAGTCAACGAAATCAGGTCACTGCTTTTCTCATCTGGGGAAGTTTGTTCTTAATGAGAGCTTCTCAAGCCTTCCCTTTGTGTAAGGTAGCTCCCTCCATCCCCTCAACATTTTTCCAGAGTAAATCTACGGGAGTCGGGTAAGAGAGGGGCCGGTCCGCTGACGTGGAGGGCGACGCTCCCTGGGCCGCAACCAGCACCGCAGAGCCCTTCCCTCCCGTCCGCCGCTGCAACCCCGGCACTGGCACGAGAGAGACCAAAAAACCCTGAGCTGGCACTTCTGGCTGTGGCACCCAATGATTCTGCTAGAAACTAGGAAAAAAATAAAAAGCCTAACCAGGTAACAGTGGCAGCCTGATGTAGGAGCTAGATGGCTTGGGCCACTGAAGGAGGCCGCAATTTCATCTCAGCTCAGCTAGGAAATGACCTTCCCCTCGGTGGGGCCAGGGTTCCATTCGCGGTGCCATCATTCACTTGCCACGTGGCCTTGGCCAGGGTGCCTCTCTCTTCAGCTCGGTTTCCTTGAGGGGCTGGGAGACCTCAGTGGCTTTCACACTATACTCAGCAGATACCTGCTTCCTGCCCACTTCATCTGGACTGCCTTGCTCTCCTCTATTTTAAACATTATGGGTCCCTATAAAACTTCCTTTGAAAAGAGGCTTTTGTGGCCAATAAAAGTTTGAAATCCACCAGACTGAAAAATCTTGTACACTGCGCCCAGCCCTGACGTTCTCCGAATTCTAAAAATCGCTGCGTTACAATCTCTTTGAGAGAACAAATAATACTCAAAGACTCAAGGTTCTGGATACGTGTGAGCAATGTGTGCGTGTGTGTGTTTAATCCTTCACTTTTTTTTTTTTTTTTTTTTGTTCTTTGATGCCTGTTTCTCAGACACAAACCACATGCAAACATTTCACCTGGAATGTTTGGCGGCCCTCAGGTTATTTACGTGCACAACGTGTCTGCAGGCAAAGGGGGACAAGTGCGCCTCTGTGTCTGGCACGGTCTTGTGTGCTTTGCGCTCTGCAGGTGGGGAAGACAAGGCCGTCCCATGGCGTGCAAAAGGGCAAGCCTGAGGGGAACACGACTCCGCCAGGCAGGTACTCACACCCTTGGCTTTCCACTTCTCCTGCCGGCCTGCCTCCGCCCCCCAGGCCCTCCCTGATCCTTGCCCATCTCTGCAAGATGGAAAAAGAAAAAAGACAGGAAATGGAGCCCAGTAACCATTTCAAGATGGTGAGGGGATGCGAGAAAACCTGCACTGGATGGGCTGCAGACTCGTAGCCTTTCCAAAGGCTCACTGAGTCAAACTCCCAGACCCGGGCCCATCCCAGCACCATAGCTACATGCCCAGCCTGAGGGCAAACGAGATTTGAGGCAGGCTCTCCCTGGGTGACAGGTAAAATCTTCAGCATCCTGCACAGACAGGCCTTCCGGTCCAGCCTAAGGTTCCGGCAGAGGGGAGCAAAAGAGAGGAAATCCAGACGGCAAATAAATCAAAAATAATTTCTATTTCTCTTTGGACCGTGTGGGTTTTGTTTTGGGGGGGGGGAAAGGGTAGAGCACACATGCTTTTTTGATTACGTGTTCACTATGCCACCTAAAAATGAGCAGATAAACAGCCTGGAAAGCTAAAAGAGGCCCTGGAGATCATCTAGTTCACCTGTCTCATTTTAAGGATGGGAGAACTAAGACCCAGAATGGGGAAGCTCCTTGCTGGGAAGCATCCAGCTATAGAAGAATTTAGTCTGGACCTCAGGCCACTAGCTGTTTCCTTCAGCTCCCAAGGCTCAAGGCCCCTGCTTTAGTCACGGCACACTGCGGCGAGAGAGGGCAGGAGGGCTGTGTGCAGCACGTGTGGGACACGGTACCTGCGTGTAGGAGGGTTATCAGGGCAGCCACGTGTGGTTGTTCAGGTTGTGTGCTGCACAAGGGCGCCCACCATGGAGTGAATGAGACCTGAGATGTGGTTCCCACTGCATGCGCAGCTGTGTGGGGCTCTGTCAGCTTAGAGGAATTGTCACAGAAGTGCTCCAGGGGCTAGCAGGACTTCTGGGGAGCAGTGAGTGTTCTCACGGGAGAGATTGGAACACGGGCCCAAGGTGAGTTTATCGGGCAGAGAAGGAAGAGCAGGCAGTCAGTGAGAGGGAGGATGCACAAAGGGCCTCGTGAGGCACATGTCAGACACAGCTCTCTCTGGGCCTCGGCAGGGCCCCCTGTGACACCCAGGCCTCCATCTCCAGCACATCTAGGAGGACCAGGCCAGGAAAATCCCTCTCTGGACACCATCCTAGAGTAGAGGGTTACAGACCCTGCCCCTCCACGTCACCCCACTGCCCTGTCCCAGCCACTCCGGTGTCCTGACGTAACCCTCGTAAGACTCTGTCACCACCATACAGCTTGCTGCTCTGTGGGGCGCCCTCTGCAGCCTCCCCCCATTTCTGCTGGCCGTCTGCCCTGCTCCCTCCCCCACCTCCTGAGCACAGAGGAAGCCAACCAGCCTGAGGAAGGGGGAGCCAGCCCAGCTGCTCTGCCTGCCTCTCAGGGTCAGCTGGCGGCAAGCATCCCTCCCCTCCGCTCCCCCAACTTCTGCTGCTTTAGGAAAGGGCTGAAGACACAGATTCTAAATATAGGTACATCTCCCATCCTCCTGCCCAGCTAATATTAGCCCTTTTGTGGAATCCACTGACAGCATTATTCCCCCCTTTTTTTTTGGCTGCACTGGTGGGAATTCTTCTGCTTACAGTAAGGCAGGCTGAGCCAGCAAAAGACTGGGGACCACACTGAGCCAAATACAGTGAGAGCTCTGCTAACTGGGGGCTGTGCCAGATGATTTATGGAGCTCCTTTCCAACACAAGATTTATGATTCTGCGAATGGGGAGGCTTGGGAAATGGGGGTGGGGCTGGTTCTGGTTAATTGAATTTGTCAGCTTCCAGATGGAGGAGGCACTAACATTTGTTGATAATTTACTCTGAGCCAGGGATACCACCGAGGATTTCAAATATGTGATTTCCTTGGATCTTACAACAGCCCCAGGAAAGGGGTAGGATCGTTATCCCTATTTTACAGATGAGGGCACTGAGGCTCAACTGGCTTTATGACAAACAGCTAGTCAAGGTAAAGATGAGATTTGAACCCAGGTCTCGGTGGCCCTAAAGCCTTGCTTGACTGTTTATTTGCTTCGACCCTGGCAGAAAATCCTTGCAAAACAGTATGGGTATGATTCCTCTGTATGGTCCGTAGCCAGGGTCTGAGAAGCAAAGCAGGACTTGAGTCAGGGGACTTGAACTCTGGGCCTGCCTCTGTCAGGCCAACTTGGAGTAACTGGTTAAGCGTCTCTGAGCCTGGGTTTTCCCATCTGTAGGTAAAGGAACTCCAAAGGCACTTGAGCCAGGACGCTTGGCATCCATGTTGCATTTCTCTGGGTAGGTCCTTATTGTAATGGTCAGTTCTCACTACCCAGCACTAAAATGCAGCCTGAAAAGGGCCCGGGGATAGGGGAGCATAAACTGAGGGCAGAGGGCAAAACGTGTTACTGGCCAGAAGGTTCCAAAGTTGCTTTCCTACAAGATTTCAGCTCATTGTCTTGCAACTCGTCTCTGCAAAGTAAAAGAGAAGGAGGAAAGCTAATTCCGCCTGAGGCAGCATAGCCCAGATGAGGTCCTCGGGGTTTCTCAAATGCACTGGGAGAGAAGAAGGCGGATTCAAGAGAGGGTGTGAGTGACCAGTGATACATGGGGGAAGAGTGGGTATTGACTTCATTCAGTTGTTTATCTTCCCATCTTGTTCCAAAGGACGACTTAACGTAAGAGGATTTAGGAGCCGCTGATGGCTGAGGACAGCAATGCCATTCACTGAGAAAGAAGCAGAGCGCGTGAAGACAGCTGATCGAGTCTAGAAGCACAGTGATGAGTGCTTGTCTCCACGGGAAAACGAGACTGGCCAGACCAACGGACTCGTGTCTGTCCATTGGACTGTTCTCCCACACCTGCCGTCCAGGGCAGTCGGCCTCCCTCACGGTGTTTTTTGATTAATAACTCAGAACCGAAGACCGGGCCCTGCTTGATAGCTCCTGAGAACCTAATGGAAGGATCTCTTCCCAGACTCCAGACGCAGGAGAAGCTCATCCAGCAAGCAGAGCCAGGGGAAATCCCCCAAATCTTATCCCTTCATCTTCGCCGTATTTTTTGGAAATTGAACCGATCCTAAAATTTCACTCCAAAAATGTTTCCTGGACCATTTCTCCCGGGAAGAAAGCGGGCCCATTAGCGTGCCACTCAAGTGGCCCGGGCGGTCCCTCGGGAATTCTCAGAGCTAGCAGCTTCTGAGCAGTACTGGGTATGTGTGTGCATGTGCACAAGCGACAGGCGGGGGTGGTGACACTGTCACTACTAAGAAATCACAAACAACAGGATTGTTTCCAAGGTGAGACAGGGGTACTGCTTCCACACAGAAACAAACAGAGCCTGAAGGGAAATCACACAGGCCTGCCAACATGTGCACATGCAGACAAGTGCACGGGGTCCAGGGACACAGGTGCTCCCAGCTCCCACATATAGGGGCCCAGACGCTCATGCCCACAGAGTGGACAAGTTCATACGCATCTACACCTGCAGAGTCCCCAGACACATAGGCACACAACTGTGGCTCAGCCTTCTAAGCGTCCTTAGACTTGGGCCTATTAGGGCTGGGGCGGGGCGGGGGGGGGTCCCTCCAAGCTGAAAGTGCGCCACCTTAGGGACAGCCTTGCTAGGCACCAGCTGTGGAGGCTTTCCAATCTGATGGTTTCCCAGAATCCTCCACAGTGTCATTACATTCATTTTCACAGCTGTTTCCTGATCACCTTCTGCCCAGAAGGCCCAGGAATGAGTGCTCTGTGTGGAGGACAAAGAACACAGACCTTAGGGAGCTTAATGTCAGAGGAGAGGCTGCAGACAAGACAGTGTTAAGGAGCCAGGCAGGCGGGCAGGGAGAGGAGACAGGCTACTTTAGAGTCAAGCCTATATGGGTATATAGAGTCAAGCCCAGCAAGGTGGGAGCACCTAATGATGCTCCAAAGACATTTACTCACAGGTGATGAATTAATTCAGGGCTATTTCAGGCCACACACGGTCTCTCCATCTTCCCTCTTCACTCTCCCAGCCCCGCCCCCATTCCTTATAGCCCATCCTGGGGGGCGGGGCCCTTCCTCACCAGGCAGAACCTGTCTTCCCATTTGAACCCCCTCCCTGATACCCCACTCCCCATTCCTATGCCACTGAATTTCTCCTGGCTCCTCCAGGATGCCAGACGCTTCCAGGTCTCAGAGCCTTGCACAGAGTTTCCCTCTGCCAGGAATACCCTTTATTTCCTTGTCTGCTTGGTAAACTCTTCCCCATCCTTCAAGATACATATCAAATATCCCCTGCTGTTCTGCAGTGTTTTCACACCCCTCTTCCCCCTCCCTCTCTCTTTCCCCAGTCTGATTCACTGCAGCCTCCAAAGGGCGCCCCCCCCCAAAGACCTTGCTTCATCCTCTTGTGGCTGTCTGCCCACAGTGAGCAGCTCCAGGGGGGCCCCCTGTCCCACTCATCCCAGAGCCTGGCCCTCAGTAAGTGATGCTGGGTATGGGTGGGGGGGGGGGAGTACTCAGCAGGGCCTGGTTCTGGGCTTTATGGAGTCCCTCAGCTTCCTCTCTCACTGGAATGGGAACAGAAGCAGCACTGGATGGCAAGTGTGAGAACCAGACTGGAGATGGCAGTGAGTCTGGGGCACAGACGGCTAAGACTGTGTCTAGGGCTGCTGCAATGACGTGTGTTCCCCCTGGGACCCATTCCAGGGTGTAATTCCCCATTTCTCTGCACCCTTGCCCCCTGGCATGTGGCTCCTGCAGCCTCCTGTCCCACTTAACCTCCCCAAAGCACTCTTCTCTGGAGCCCCTGGGTATAAAACATCATTAAGGACACATCTCTCCCAGGTTAAACTTTCTAACTCCCCAATGCCCAAGAGGTGCTGCTCTGCCTTTTGGCTGCAGAAACTGGGGCAGCCGTGCTGGGTCAGCGGAAGCGGGAGCTGTGGGGCCCTTCCTGCCCCTCAGGGAGGCCCCAAATTGATTAATACCTGCTTGGCCCACTCAGCAAAATAAACTCATAAAATGAGATGATTTAAAATCTTCCCTTCTCTACTGGCTTATTTATATTTCTAAAAGGTCACAGTCAATTCTTTTTTTTTTTCTTAACTGGACAGAAACCTGGAAAGAGTAATAGGTTGAGAGATAGAAGTAAATTCAGCTGCAAAAACATCTGAGTGTCTTTACATGCTGAGCATGGCATTAGGCCGTGCACATAGAGAGGTGAGGGAGAAGTATGCCCAGTCCTCCAGGAGCCCCTGTGTTAGTGGAAAAGCAGGGCTTCCTTGTTCGTATTCAGACTCAAAAGGCAATCCTTAGCATCCCTGATGTGCCTGGGGATGTCACAGGGATTGTTTCATGGTCTTCTCACAGCAACCCTACGAGGGAAGTATTATTATCATTTCTACCTCATAGATGAGAACACTGAGGCTCAGAGGGTTAAATGATTTGTCCAGGGTCAAGCAGCCGGTGAGTAGATTTAAACCGCGGTTTATGTGGCTCCTGACTGTGATGGTCTTGCTTTCATAACAAAACGGGCACATCTTTGGTCCAGCGGTGGAGAATTTTGCAGATTTCTGGAGAACGCTTATTTCATTTCATTGTCACAACAACGCTAAGAAGTAGGCATCAATGGCTCTGTGTTACCAAGGAGGAAACTGAGATTCAGTGTTATCCATCCCAGCTTGGAAATGGGAGTCAGGACCAGAATTCAATATTTCTGAGTCTGACCTCCCAGTGAGCTGGGAGGATGGTCCTTCTAGGGCCAAGGAAGTAAAGAAAAAGTCCA
The DNA here is from genome assembly GCF_018350175.1 of Felis catus. Taxonomy (NCBI): domain Eukaryota; kingdom Metazoa; phylum Chordata; class Mammalia; order Carnivora; family Felidae; genus Felis; species Felis catus. The sequence continues at coordinate 53,200,607 of NC_058377.1, read as the reverse complement.
GGGGATGGGGGATGCTCAAGGACAAGGCCCTCAGAGACTTGGGACAATTCTCCATTGTCTAGACCTGACCTTTGTTACCAAATCTTGTGTCAGTTATACCTCTTAAAAACATCAAAATCCTGTCAAAAGACACAGGAAAGCATTTGACAAAACCTAACACCATTTCATGAGAAAAAAACTTAACAAACTATGAACGCAAGGAATCTTCAACCTGATAAAGGCCATCTGAAAAACCCACAGCTAACATTGGACTTCATGGGGAAAGGCTATTTCCCTCTAAGATTAGAAACAAGATAAAGTGTGTGTGTTCTCACCACTTCTATTCAATACTATACTGGAAGTTCTAACCAGGGAAATTAGCCAAATATATAAATGAATAAATAAATGAATGAATAAATAAATAAATAAATAAATAAATAAATAAATAAAACAAGGGCATCCATTTTAGGGAAAGGGGGAAGAAAACTATCTCCTCTCATAGATCGATGAGAAGATCTAGTACCTAGAAAATCTTTTTTTTAAATTTTTTTTTTCAACGTTTATTTATTTTTGGGACAGAGAGAGACAGAGCATGAACGGGGGAGGGGCAGAGAGAGAGGGAGACACAGAATCGGAAACAGGCTCCAGGCTGTGAGCCATCAGCCCAGAGCCTGACGCGGGGCTCGAACTCACAGACCGCGAGATCGTGACCTGGCTGAAGTCGGACGCTTAACCGACTGCGCCACCCAGGCGCCCAAAAATCTTAATGAATCCACAGAAAAATTAGAATAAATGAGTCCCTCAAGGTTGCAGAATACAAACTTATTGTACAAAAGTCATTTGTTTTCTATATACTAGCAATGAGCAACCCAAAAATGAAAACAAGAAAACGATTCACCACTGCATCAAAAACCATAAAATATTTAGGAATGCATTTGAAAAACAAATGCAAGACTTCTTCACAAGTATGGATGTCATATGTGAAGTAGTGAATATCATTAAACACCGAAGAAAGAGAAAGACATCCATGTTCATGAACTGAAAGACGTAATATTATTTTGATGGCGGCTCTCCCAGCTTGCTTTATAGATTCAATGCGTTCCCTACTGAAATCCCTGCTTGAGTTTTTTTTTTTAAGAAATTGATAAGTGGATCCTAAAATTCATATAGAAATGCAAGAGACACAGAGTACCCAAAACAATCTTGAAAAAGAACAAATTGAGAAGACAGAATTTCTCAATTTCAAACCTGCTATGACGCTACACTAATCAAAAACAGTGTAATATTGGCATCAGGATAGACATATAGATCAATGGATCAATGAAATAGAACTCAGAGTCTATAAATGAACCCTCACAATAATTTATTTTAAGTTTATTTATTTTGAGAGAGAGACACACACAGAGAGAGAGAAAGAGAGAGAGACAATGAGCGGAGGAGGGGCAGAGAGAATGGGAGAGAGAATCCCAAGCAGGCTCCACACTGTCAGCACAGAGCCTGATGCGGGGCTTGAACTCATGAACCATGAGACCATGACCTGAGCCAAAATCAAGAGTCGGCCACTTAACCGACTGAGCCACCAGTGCCACAAAAACCTTCACACTTATGACCAGGTGACTTTTGACAAGAATACAAGACAATTCAATGGGGAAAGAATGGCCTTTTCAAAAAATGGTGCTAGGACAACCTGGTAATCTACATGCAGAAGCATGAAGTTGGTCCCATACCTCACACAAGATACAAAGATGAACTCAAAGTGGATCAAAACTCGTAGATGAACACACAGGATCAAGTGTTCATGACTTTGGGTTAAGCAACGGTTTGTTAGATGTGATACCTGAAACACAAGTGACCAAAAAAAAACCCAAAAATAGATGAATTGGACTTCATCCAAATTAACAACTTTTGTGCTTCAAATATTATTATCAAGAAAGTGAAAAGACAACTCAGAATGGTAGAAAATATTTGCAAACCATATATTGGACAAGTGACTTGTATCCAGAATATAAAAAGAACTCTTGTAACTCAACAATAAAAAGAAAAGAAACCAATTAAGAAATGGGCAAAGGGGTGCCTGGGTGGCTCAGTCGGTTAAGTATTGGCTCTTGATTTTGGCTCAGGTCATAATCTCACAGTTTGTGAGATCACGCTCCACATCCAGCCCAGCATTGGGGTCTGCACTGGCAGTGTGGAGCCTGCTTGCAATCTCTCTCCCTCTCTCTTCGCCTCTCCCTCACTTGTGCACTCTCTCTCTCTCAAAAACAAAAACAAAAACAAAAACAAAAACAAAAATAACTTAAAAAAATGGGCAAAGAACTTGAATAGACATTTCTCCAAAGAAGATATAAAAGTAAAGATGCTAAACATCATTAGTCATTAGGGAAATCTGAATCAAAGCGATAATGAGATGTCACTTCAAACCCATAAGAATGTTTTTAAAAAAGAGAGAGACAGTAAAAAGTGTTGGGAAAAAAAATGTAAAAAAAAAAAAATTGGAAACTTCTTACATTGCTGGTGGGATTGTAAAATGATACAGCTACTTTTGAAAACAGACTGGCAGCTCCTGAAAATGTTGATCATATGACCTACCCACATCACTTCTAGGTATGAACACAAAAGAACTAAAAATATATGCTCAGAGCGCCTGGGTGGTTCAGTCAGTTAAGCCTCCGACCTTCGGTTTCGGTTCAGGTCATGATCATATGGTTCATGAGTCCAAGCCCTACACTGGGATCCACACTGACCGTGCAGAGCCCACTTGGGATTTTTTCTCTCTCTCTCTCTCTCTTTGTGTCCTTCTCCTGCTCATGCTCTCTCTCTTAAAATAAATAAACTTAAAAAAATATGTGTGTGTGTGTGTGTGTGTGTGTGTGTGTGTTCACACAAACTTGCACATGAATGTTCTTAGCAGGATTGTCCATAACAGCTAAAAAATAGAAATAACCGAAACAACAACTAAAAAATGGGTAAACAAAATGGTGAATGCACATGTGTGTATGTGTGTGTATCAGTCAGCAATACGAAGGAATGAAGCACTGATACATGCTACAACAAGGATGAACCTTGAAAACGTTATGCTAACGTGCGAAATCAGACACATACTACGTGATTCTACTGAAATAAAACGTCTAGCATAAGCAAGTCCATAGAGGGAAAGAGATTAGTGGCTGCTGGGGGCTGGGGAAGCAGGGAATGGGGAGTGACCACTAATGCACATGGGGTTTCTTTTGGGGGTAATGAAATGTTCTAAAATTAGATAGTGGTGATAGTTGCACAAGTCTGTGAATATACTGGAAAACACTGAATTGTACAATTTAAAATTTAAAATTCACCCATAAAAGGGTGAATTTTATGGCATGTGAATTAGATCTCAATGATGCTGTTATAAAAAAAAAACATATGCATGAAAGAGACTGCAGGGAATGTGGAAAATGGAAACAGCTGACTTGTTAGAAGTGGTGAGATGGAAGGTAATTTTCTTTTTTTCCTGTTATTGTTGTTGTAATGTTGTTTGGCCACACCGTGTGAAAAGGAGAGAGGGAGAGAGAGTGACAGTCCAGTAGAGAAGATGAGAGCTGGCTTTGGAGTCCAGGGCTGCGAGGTTGACATCCCTTTCTCTGCTAGTTGCCCTTATTTTGCTGGACTGTGTGCTCTTGAGCCAGTGGCCTCACCTCCCTGGGCTGCGATTTCTCTTTCTTGGGAGTGGAATAATATGACCCTAGTAGGGCTCCTGTGAGGATCCCTTGAGGACTTACATACACAGAGCACATGTGTGGCAGATGCACACAGTGGCCATTATCTTTCATCTTCATTTATTTATTCAAATAATTATGGAGCCTCTGTTCCATACTGGGGATATAGATGAACTAAGAGTGGACCTTGTTCTTAAATATCCTGGAGTTTAGAGAAGACGGACATAAATAACCAAAACAAGCTCACCGAGAAGGGTCCGAGCAAAGATATCCACAAACAGCTTGGTGGACAAGTTCTCAGTACAGACCAAATACATTTGCGAATTTGCGTTGGGAGCTACTGGGGCCAGGTCGAGAGATGGGAACCCACAGAATAATGACAGCATCCACAACCACAGATCACATATTTGTTCTATAGCATGCTCTCGTGTATAGGGTCACATGCCATCCCCAGAGACTACCAGCAAGGAAGTAGGATTACCGTACTTTAGAAATGAGAAGACTAAGTCTTAGAGGGGTCAAGAGGGTGTTCTGTTCTCATAAAGCCAGCTCGAGGTGCAAGACCCCTTCTATTTTGCCACAGCTGCATCTTCTGAGCAATGTTGGCTGCATCCTACTAAGAAGGAACACTGGGAGGGTCAGGGTAAAGAATCAGAAAATGAAGAGGAGCTCTCTCCAAGTCAGGGCCAGTCGGAGGTATTGGGTATGTGACCTGTGAGAAACATGCCAGATGGAGTCCCGAGAACCAATTCAGCCCTGGATCACCCTACAAAGATTTATAGCATTCCTTGGGGAAATATTCATGCTCTGTAGGTCATCAATATCTAGTAAATACTTCTCCACTGATCTCACTAAGTAATAAGCTGAGAGTGGGGAAGGAAAACATAGTAGCATCTATAGGGCACCTACCATACATAGGTCATTATACAAGAAGCTTCCCCAAAAGTAGACTCTTGAGGCATTGCAGTGGCCACTTTCTCCACCGACACTGAGGTAACACTGATGACCAGAGAGGTAAAGTGTCCTGCCCAAGGTCACACAGAAAACCTATATAAGAGAGAAGAGCGAGCCTCCTTTCCACTCACCAGAAGGGTTGCAAGTTTCTCCCTGTGCAAAGGAGTCATAGTCTCAAGGGTAGAGGGCAGAATCCACATACTGCTTGTAAGAGTACAGAAGCTCCACAGCACCAGGGACCCATGCTGTCCTTCACACACAAAAAAATACTAGTTTGCATTTCAAGGGTAAGGGGTGAGACACTGATTTATTTTTGTATCCCAAGGGCTTAGCTTCCTAACTCGCCCAGAATAGGTGCCTCTACAGGTCTTCTTTAACAACAGCCTAATTGACCTTTGGTTTTGATGGAGCCAGCCCTCAGCTAACAGCAAGAGACTTCCCTTTACCAAATGCAACTTCCCCAAAGGAGCAGGATAACAGACGAGAGCGCAGGCATTCGGCACAGAGACCCACGTGGGTTCCTCAGTGATGCTGCCGGCTGGACTGGCTGAAGTCTCATTCTTCAAGAGCCGTTTGTTGGCTCCAGGGCCCGCCCCATCCCATTGACCCTGACGGTGCATCTGCGATCGCCAAGCCTCCTCACCTCCGCAGCATCTGCAGAATCAGTTGAAATGGAGCACTGGTAGGTGCAAGGGGCCAAGCAGCACCCAGCACTCCATCACCACCCCACTCACAGAAATCAGAAGAGTGTCCAACCTGCCCAGTGAGGTCGGGTGTCCACCAGCACTCTGCAGTGATTCATGATAACCTGTAGGATTAACAACTGAGGCCTGCAGGGCTCTCAGCCAGGCAAGACTCAACAAGGGGAACTTGGAATCATCGAGATGGCCCCAACAAATGTCCCAAAGGTATAAAAGAAAGAACACAGACTTCGAGAGCCTACAGACCTTCGAGAAAGCCCAGCCCTCTCCTGCAACATGTCTCAACCTTCAGAGAGCATGTTGGCCTCTCTAAGCATCCATCCCTTCACCAGCTAAACACACACGTCATGAGCTCCTGTTATGAAGGCCAGACAGGCTAATCAGATGGACCAGCTTGGCAGGAGATTGGTAACTTGTAAACGGGTGAAAGAGGGATGCCTGAGGAGGGCTGATGGTTGAAAGGGGAATAGATGAGACGAAGAGAAAATGTGTGGTGAGAGATAGAGAGAGAGAGAGAGAAAGCTGGGAAAAGGAAACGAATCCTAGGGAAAACTGCATGTAGTAGAGGTAAAAGGAAAACAAGTCAGGGCTCAGAGGGAATGTGGTCAGAGGGGATAATAAGGAAGAGTATGAAAAAATCCACATTTCCACTGGACATGTCAGGGAAACTGTATAAGGTTTGCCAACGTTCAATTTTGTAAGAGCAATCATAACACTGGAGACTTCTTATTACACCATCGATAAATGTCTCCTACAGATGTAGAGGCCAAAGGTAGCAAGTGGGTTTCCTCTCACCGGCCAATTCTAACCGACTGATAATGTTTATCTGAGGCAACGTATCTGAACACGTTCTGAGGCCTCATCGGAACCCAGTGGTAAAGAGAGCTGTTTCAATTAGCGATGTCTGCAGTGGGGTGTAAGAAAAGAATGGCAGCCTGCAAGCCATGTGTGCTGGATATTGGGATGTGTTGCCCAGATCAGCGCTCTGGGACCTGGGACGAAGGCACTCACTCCTCCAGCTGCAGGGACTGCTGCTGTGGGCTGCTGACAGCTCTCGCTGGGAGTCCCTCTCTGAGAATGGCCCTCGGCCAGGAGACCGGCCTCACCCAGGGGCGGCCCACGGCTGCTGCTGCAGAGGGCAGGAAGACTGACTCCCCGTTACTCAATGTGGGGTATCTGAAGGGCCATCCCAGCTCCAGCCACTCCCCGTGGGGACAGTCGATGTCTGTGCTGTGAATGCATTGCAGTCCAGCTCCTCCCCTGCCCAATCTTACCTCCCTTACAAATGCTGATCCTGAGGGTAAACCCAATGAACTCTGCATGCAAATCTCCCTGGAGTCTCGTCCCAGGAACCCAACGTAACACACCATGCATTTGCCATTCCCGCACAAGCTATACCCCTCCATGCCCAGATCCACATTTATGCCTCACCAAAGACCTAACGTAAGCCAGTGACGACACGTACTCCATCAGCTTTCCCTTTTCCCTTGTTTGCAAGGAAACTCAGAGGCATGTTCTCTATTCTTTGTTCTCCTGCCTATGTAGAGGTCGATTTCTGCATTAGGCTTGGAGTCTCTCTAACCTAAAATGAGGGTTGGCTCCATTCCTCTTTTTATTTATTTATTAAAAGTTTATTTATTTGAGAGAGAGAGAGAGAGGGAGGGAGGGAGAGAATGAGGGGGGAGGGGCAGAGAGAGAAGGAGAGAGAATCCCAAGCAGGCTCCACATTGTTAACACAGAGACCAGTGTGGGACTTGAACTCATGAACTGTGAGATCATGACCTGAGCCGAGATCAAGTGTCGGATGCTGAACCGACTCAGCCACCCATTCTCAGTCACGTTTCCTCCCAGCCTCTAACCCTACAGAGACAGCAGGTGTCCCTGACTCACTTTGGGGAGTCATCGTAAACTGAAGGTGTCACCAGGACAAAGAACAATATATGCTAACAACTCTCATTGGCCTGATGCTCCCAAGTTACAGGTATGCGTTAGTTTATAGACACAGTAAGTCTTTAAAGTTATTATTACTTCTTTTGAATAAAAGGTACAGAGAGGTTAAATGATTTCTCAACCAACTGCAGAACCCAGCCTAGAATCTGGGTTTCTTGACTGCTAGTCTTACAGATGCCAGCCACAGGGCAGAAACCACTGAGCTGGCCTCTGCTTCTCGCTCAGGGTCGGCGTATGGTCTCTAGAAAACACTGCGACACTGGAATTGGCCCAGGGGACTCCCTCCTGTCTCCCCTTCTACATCAGCAAAATCCTGGGGACTTGGGAGGGTTCAAACCCAGGGCCAGGCACTGAAGAGCGCTGTGGAACATAGGGAGCGATCTAACGATCCAGTGCCAGAATCCCCAGTACAGCCCCAACAGGGGGCCATCTTGTTCCTGTTTAGATCATTCCTTTGACAGGGAGCTCACTACCTCACACCGCTTCTCATTCTGTTGTCCCCTCATCTGCACAACTGGAAGAATATTAAAAAGAGAACCAGGGAAATTGACAGGAGATAATGACCCCTGCACATGGTAGCACTCGGTGAACGGAAGGACTTTTTCCTCCTTCTATTAGATACAGAACAAGAGTAGAAGAGAATCCGCTTGTACGAAGGGCACCCTCAGCTCCAACCACACTGCTCGGGAATCGGTCCCTTCACAGCCCCGAGATAGAGCTGGAGAGGTCTGACGTGTGGGCATTGCTGCCAGACCACCCGGGTTTGAGCACGGGCTCTGCTATTTAGCTGTGTGACCTGGGAAAAGTCACTCTGTCACTCTGTGCCTCAAGCTCCTCATCTGGAAGATGAGGAGAGACTCGTGCTATCTACTTCAGGGGGTCTGTCGTGCGAATGCCTAAAAGTCTGCCAAGCACAAGGTACCTGCCAGTTGTCCTTTTTGTCCTCACCCCCGTCTCACAGACAAGGAAACCAAGACCGGAAAGTCAAGCCATTTCCACAAAGTCAAACAGCTAATGAGGAGCAGAGCCTGGACAGAAATCATGGTTTGCCTGAGCCCCAAGTCCCGGAGCTTTCTCTTAGAGGACGTTACTTCTGCCATCCCTTCTGCCCTTCTGTAAAAGAAGGGGGCTGGAAAGAACAAACACACGTACGGAATTCCGCCCGAGAAGCTCACTGGAGGAAGCAGTTTGTTCACAAAGGCACAGCGGAGTGAATCCGGGAGTCATGTCCTTGGGCAGACGACAGAGCGTGCTACCTGCCTGCTGGAGGGACACGCCAGGGACCGGGGCCGAAAACACCAGCTTGCTTCCCATTCTGTCACGGCAGCAAAATCAGGGCCTCCGCTTTGGTGGCGGTGGGAAGGACGGGCGAGTTGCCGAGCCCCACGTGGCTGTGGGACTGGTGACAGTCGGGTGACTCTGAGGCCCTGCGTGGGACAAGGAAGCGCAGCAAGCACTCCTTAAATATGAAAACCGCCTCAGTTCTGCAGCAGTGGTGCCGGCGTTAGGATGCAGCCAGCACGGGGCGTCCTGGCTCTGTCTGCACTAAGGAAGGCTTGAAAAAGCAGGAGTGAAGTTTAAAATATTTAAGAACTGATGTGTCACAGGCAGCGACCAATCAGAACAGACACGATGGCCAATGAGAGCAGATAGATGTTGGCTGTCAACAAACTGTACGGCTACGGGAGTGCGCCCGGGGCGAACATCAGTCTTGGCAGCAAAGAAGCCCCACGTGGGAAAAAGAGGATGAACAGGAGGAGGCCCAGGCACCAACAGAGAATTGCCCACCCATCTGCAAAGAAGTCCCAGAGAGAAGTCCAGTAGACCCCCAGGGGTCTGCAGAGGATGGTTTGAAGACCACTGCTATGGGGGAAAGAGGTAAGGGCTTCAAGGTCCAACACACAGGCCCAGCAGCACCACTGCCTTCAGGATGCACAGAGCCACCTCCAGAAGAGCAAAGCCCTAAGCCCACCCAAAGACTTGCCCATGAAGGCTAAAACTGATATGCCATCGTGTTGTCATTCTGCTTACTTTTCTCTTGACCACAGAGCGTTCATTTGTGTCTCCCAAAGCAGTTGGTCTCCTTCTAGCATTCAGAGGCAGGCACCAGTGCACCTCACTGGCGTCCCAGGGACACCAGATGTGGCCTGGAGTCATGCAGAGTGAGCCCTGGCCTGGTCAGGAGTCAACAGGTGGAATCCTAGTCCCGCCCAGGCAGCCCCCAGAGGCGTTTCAAGGCTCCCTCTCTCCCAGCTCCTCTCTACCTCCTTGCTGCTTGCTCTCCTTTCACTTAAAAGCACATGCTCCTGCTGCCCTCTGGGTAAAGTCACAAGGGCTCAATTATCTTGCTGGCAATGAAGGAGGAGTACCATTTCTTCGGCTTGCGTAAGATAAAGCTCCACATGATGAAATAAGGCATTGGCCTGTGAGGTCTTGTGGGAAGGTACTGGAAGGGAAGGCCCTCCCTTGAGAGCAATGCACGAAGACCTTTCCCCTCACCCGGCCTCACCCGCCAATGAGTCTGCAGGCATACTTCCCAAGCCTAACAAACGGCCCCAGAAAGTGCCACTGAAACACTTCACCACTGTTCTCCATGGACTTCAAAATGTCGTGCCTACTGATGTTGACTTTGCCCCACCCGTGTCTTACAAATTGAGTCTACTTTCCTATTATTAGCCGCTCTTCATACTGTCTTTAATAGATGACTGTGGCCTCCCAGCCTTCTCTGGCTTTGTCCCTCTTGAATGGAAACTTCATAGAGCCTTTGGTATGCAGGCACTGGATTTGAGTGACAGCTCCAGGAATTTACTGAAGGAGCCATGGGCACGGGCTGGGGCTATGTGGGATGCTGGGACATCTGGAGAAGGCCCAAACATCCAGGCGAAGCAAAACATTATAGCTGAGCACCATGTTCTCATGTCAGTAAGCCAGGCTCCCACCCAGCTTTGCCACTCTCAGCTCGATAACCTGAGAAAGTTACCCAAACTCTTCAAGCCTCTGTTTTCTTTGGTGGAAAACAGTTATAACATTAGTCAGTATCTACCTTACATGGTTATTTTAAGAATGAAGCAAAATTGGGGGCGCCTGGGTGGCGCAGTCGGTTAAGCGCCCGACTTCAGCCAGGTCACGATCTCGCGGTCCGTGAGTTCGAGCCCCGCGTCGGGCTCTGGGCTGATGGCTCAGAGCCTGGAGCCTGTTTCCGATTCTGTGTCTCCCTCTCTCTCTGCCCCTCCCCCGTTCATGCTCTGTCTCTCTCTCTGTCCCAAAAATAAATAAACGTTGAAAAAAAAAATTAAAAAAAAAAAAAAGAATGAAGCAAAATAACATATACAAAGCACTTAGCACCTTGCCTAGCACATAGTCAGCAATCAGGAAAGTTGGCCATTATTTTTTTTTTTTTCAACTTTTTAATTTATTTTTGGGACAGAGAGAGACAGAGCATGAACGGGGGAGGGGCAGAGAGAGAGGGAGACACAGAATCGGAAACAGGCTCCAGGCTCCGCGCCATCAGCCCAGAGCCTGACGCGGGGCTCGAACTCACGGACCGCGAGATCGTGACCTGGCTGAAGTCGGAAGCTTAACCGACTGCGCCACCCAGGCGCCCCAAGTTGGCCATTATTAATATGCTTAATCACTCAAATATTTGTTGATTAGTTGCTACAGGGCTCGTATCCTGCTAGTGGCTGGGACTTACAGGTTCTGCCCTCAAGAACGTTACCATTCAGTGGGAAAAGACAACCAACAATTAGGATGTACTATGATAAATGCTTTACTAATAATTACTTTTATTTTTTTAAGTTTACTTATTTATTTTGAGAGAGAGTATGTGTGTGTGAGCAGGACAGGGGCAGAGAGAGAGGGAGAAACAGAGAATCCCAAGCAGGCTCTGCACTGTCAGTGCAGAGCCCAATGTGAGGCTTGAACTCACAAACCGTGAGATCATGACCTGAGCCGAAGTCGGACACTTAACTGACTGAGCCCCCCAGGTGCCCCACTGTTAATAATTACTTTTAAAAGAACCATCTCTAAAAGGTGACAATCACTTTTTGCTAGCCATTGTGTGGTACACACTTTATATAAGACAAGAGCAAAGCTTTTTGTTCAAATATGTGGGCTCAAATCCTAGCATTATCACTGAATACCTGAATACTCTTAGCCATGTTAACTTCTTTGAAACCTAGTTTATCTGGGGAAAAAATGGCCATAAAAATTAGAAAAAAAAGTGTATCTAAGATGTTACCATAGTGCCTTGCCCACAGTAGGTGCTCAATACATGTTTTTTATTAAGGGTGATTAAGGGTGTCTGAAGAGCTCATGTTGGCTATTGTGCCAATCCTAAAGGTCTGTCTGGGTAGGTGTTAAGGTCAAGGAAGGACATCCACCCAGCATGTGTGGCAGGGCTGTGATGTTCAGAGGCTTGTCTGGCTTGGAGCCAGTTCTGAGCCAATGACTGGAGCCATAGGGACCAGAGGCTGGCCACTCCAATGGAATTGCTGGCAAGGATGAGGCAGAAGGTTCCAAACAGGGCAGGTCCCCCAGGGCCAAGAGAAATGGAGTAGGTTGGTGTAGTAAGAGGCCAAGCTAGGACACAGATGAGGGCCTGTTATATTCTAGAAGGCATGAGAGCCCCAACCGGGGGCGCTCTGCTACCTGGGGCCAGTGGCCTCTATGGAGACCTCAAACACTGCTGCACAATCAACCCCTCACCCGGGCTGGGGAGTGTGGGGAGTGAACAAGGACGATGCAGGCAGAACTCCACAACTTACAGGATGGATAACCTTGGAAAAGGAGCCATGCAAATCAGAACATACCAGCCCCAGAACTGAGCCAGTGGACGAAGAACAGAACTGCACCAAGTCAGGCCTGCTTACACGAATGAACATTCTCGCAGCATCGCTTGATAAGCCTGTTGCTAAGCCTGCCAAGCTTCTCGTCACAGAGCACTTCGCTCTCAGCTCAGGAAAGATAATCACTCTGGGAACCGGCTTCCTCAGGAGACCTGGCAGAATGCTTTCAGTCTAGAGCGAAACCTACCTTTCAACAGAGCTTCGCCCCTCCCACGTCAGACAAGGGGAAACCCAATCTGTAAAGGAAAGGGTTTGCACACACACAGTCCTGCCGGGTGTCGCTGGCTGTAAGTGACCCTCAGGGAAAGGAAGGAGCCCCGATCTCTCTCGGCTTGGGGCACCTCCAAAACAAAGACCCTAAAGTCTCCTGCTGGAACAACGCGAGACACAGAACGCTCAGATTCCAGGCACACCCGCAGGTATCATCTGTCAGTCCTGACACCAGCCCTGTCTGTGTCGAGGTCCAAGCGGAGAGATCAGACAAGCGCCAGGGTAGGGCAGGGGCAGGGGAGAGCAGGAAGGGGGAGCAAAGGCTTTGGAGAGACCAATACGAATCACAGCAGTTTTTATCTGACACCAAAGAACAGGGCAAGGGAGAGCTGTGTGATCCAAGCAAGGATGAAAGACAGGCTGGCCTCCCCTTGTAATGTAAGAGTTTAATGATACTTATTAAAAGCCCATTTCTGGGTCCTGTTGAAAAATTACACCCATAAGTGTTTCTTTTTTTCATATAAATCGCTTCCTAGAGATCAAGTGCGTGTGTGTGCGTGCACACACACACAGTATACGAATTCCACCCCTCACACTTGTACACACACATTCCCCACAAATCCTGCACATCCCATCTACCACACACATGTCAGTACATCTTCATCAAGGATGGGCACCACTCACCACACACACACACACACACACACACACACACACACACACACTGTAAGGCAGGAAAACCAGGCCTGGTCCCCAAGGTTATTCACACACCCTTTGAAACTGCAGACTTTGAGGGAGCCCAAGAGCTTCCTGCTCAAGTTGTCATCCCCACAAACAAACAGCACAGCCTCTAATCCTATCATTCTCCACGTCTTGCCTGAGGCCAGCCAGCCTTGCAAAAGCCGAAGCTACCGGGATCATTAAGCTCTGGCAGAAAGCAACAGCATTCAGTAGGGCCACTGCGGGAGAAGGGGTCTGTGCCCCTCTTGCTCATGGCAGATTCTCTCTGATGTGCTGAGTCCCAACCACCTGGAGGAGGTGGCCCTGGGCTTCCGCCTGGGACATATTTTCTTCTGGCTACGAGCTTACTCTGAGCCCAAGGCCGCCTTCACTCTCAGTCAGAGAAGACACTGTTTTCTGGAATAATCAGCTAGACACAAGAAAAGTACCCTTTGCAGAAGATTAGCCTTGCATCAGCACTGGCTCCGTCCTGTTGCTCCCTAATGTTTTACTCACTGCTAAGGGGTAGGGTTCAAACGCTAAAATCATCAGGTAGAATAGTTTGCTGTTAACAGAAACAAATGCTTTGAAGTTAGGAAGTCTGGCTTCAAGGTCAGCTTCAGCGTTTTCTCTGCATGGTCTTGCCGACTCTCTGAGCCATGGTTTTCTGCTTTGGCAAAATGGCAAAAAGCAGCTTCTTCCCATCTTACGGAGTTTGGGGGAAGATCACAAAATGCCCTACACACTGTAAACTCCAAAGCAGATGTTAGAAATTTTCATGACGAGACAGTAATGAGGAAATGGAGGAGCTCATAAATTGGGCTGTGGGTGCCTCAAGGGCAAAGCCTGTGCTGTACTTATCTTGTTATCCTCAGTGCCTGGCACAAAGGGCTGGCACCAAATATTCTGGGGAAGAACAGTTTGAAAGAATCAGTGAACCCGTGAGTTAAGTGGCTTGTTCGAGGTCACAGAACAGCTTATGGTAGTACTGAAACCCGGATCCCCTCACCCCCTAATCCAGGGCTCCCTGCTCTAGATGCACCAAACTGCTGGGTCTCTGGAAGGGTCAATGATGTCAAACTAGCCACAGCGTGGGCCAGGTTTTAATGAGCCCTCCCATGCCCCGGGAAAGATCCAATATAGGCAGGCTACGCCCAGGAAGCCTTCACAAACTCGCTTGTTAAACATTCCAACTCAACAGTGAAAACATACAGAAACTACGGTGCACAGCATACCCAAATGCCTCCAACCAACTCATCTTATTTTCTGTCTTGAATTGTACACATCAGAAAAATCACGAGATTCGGCCGCGGAGATTAGAAGTATGTCTTGTTTCCAGCTCACTGTCAGCGTCAGCACTTACCTACTGACCAAGTGTCCGGGAGATCACTAGCCCTCTCTGAGTCTCAGCTTTTCCATCTGCAAGAGAAGAAGATGATCACAATGAATCCCTTGAGACCCCTGGACTAAAACGCATCAGAGGTTTTATACCCGATATCAGTTCCCAACTGCTTCTGAACCCACGTAACTGGGGAAATCGCTAACGATCAGGAGCTGGAAGGGAACTATTTCAAAAATGAAGTGTGATGATTAACAGTTATGTGTTCAACCCTCAGCCCAGAAAATTCAGCCTTCCCATCATTTTGGCATTTATTTTCATTTTTCATCAATGTAAAAATGCAAAGGACCATTGAAATACCAGGAGAAATAGAACAAACAAAAATGTCACTACCTCAACATACTCCCAACACTTGGGGGGATCTTCCCAATTTTTTTCTTCTAATGTGCAGAGTTCACCATTCTGTAGAGCAGGGACCGGAAAGGTGCACTCTACTGCAAAGTGGCCCGCAGATCATCATGCCCCCTGGCCCCTGCTGCTACACCACGACCACTGCCCACATGATTAACTCTGTTTTATTCCCACATCAGCTTTATCGGCTTCCCCCAAGACTCCTGGACGGTGGTCAGGTCTCCAGCAGGCACTGTGCACATCAGACCCCAGGAAGAAGGAGGGGCTGGTCTTTCCCCAGTCTGGCTCAGTTACCTCATCGGCAAAATAAGGAGACCAGGCTGGCCAATCCCAGAGATCACTTTTAACTTAAAAAGATGAGGCTAAGGAAAAGTGAAGGAAGCATATATTTGAGTCCCTATCGTGGGACAATGAGTCTGTACTGTTGAGCTGGTAACATCTACGGATATTCTCTCAGGAGCCTCTTAACCACCCTGGGAGATTTTCCAGGCCAGAAAACCGTAACTCAGGGAGGTTCAGAGAGCCACCCAAGACCTGCTATGGTCATTTTCGTTAACACTCCGCGCATTTTTGCCATAGGGATGTCTCACCTCTTCTATTGTTTTACTAATTTGTCCAAATTGCTTCACATTTTTTGCTTGACTTTATTTTTAAAGGATGTCTTTAAAAGTTTGTGCTGCATTTTATTCCTGCCCCTTCTCTCTAAGGCCCGCTGAAAGGCAGTCTTTCAACTCAGATGGATTCCAGAATAGCAAGACAGTCGCTAATAACTTCAAGGAATTTTTAGTCACCACGATGCTATATAAAAAATCTCCATGAAGTCATAGGTTTGAAGTATTGTTTTTAAATTTTTTTTCTTTTTAAAAAAAAATTTTTTTTCAATGTTTATTTATTTTTGGGACAGAGAGAGACAGAGCATGAACGGGGGAGGGGCAGAGAGAGAGGGAGACACAGAATCGGAAACAGGCTCCAGGCTCCGAGCCATCAGCCCAGAGCCTGACGCGGGGCTCGAACTCACGGACCGCGAGATCGTGACCTGGCTGAAGTCGGACGCTTAACCGACTGCGCCACCCAGGCGCCCCTTAAATTTTTTTTCTAATATCCATTAAAATAAATAACTTTGGAAGTTTGGAATGCTCACGTATGCAATTTCCAGGGGTGCCTCTACTTTATCTTGGGAAGGCTGGTTTAGGGTCCCTCGCTATGATGCAGCCAGACTTTGGAACATAATTCTGTCCTATTTCAAAGCTGAAACGTCAAAAACATCTAATGCTTACTGAACACCAAGAAAGTTGCCTGAAGTCACACAGCCAGGAACGGAAGAAACTGCGACTTGGGCCCCCATGTGCCCACTTCCAACCCTGGCTCTGTGAACATTTTCAGTTTCTTCTCTGGCCCTCCTTGGAAACTCAGTGTGCAATTCTGCGGCATCAGGCCACCAACCAAGTTCTGCTTCCAAGTGGAGGCAGGGTCATCCTGTTCTGTTAGGTCGCCAGCTTTCCCACACAGTGCCTGCATTGTGTCAATTCATATTTAAGTTCCCAAAAGGGCACTTTGGTAAGACACTGCATAATTTCTAAAACCGAGCTTGGAAAACGTGAAGCGAATGGGATCCTTTATTCAAAGATCCAAGATAGTAACCAAGGAAATAGAAAGGGCTGGTAACATAACATCTTGGAATGCCACTGTCCCTGCAAATGAGTATAAGATCCCAGCCAAGGGAGGGAAAGGCAGAGAAAGTGGCAAAGTGGGCGTAGTGGACACCGATCGAAGCTGCTGTTGGGTGTTGAGTGTCTTTCTAAGCTTCTGTTTCCTGTCATCTGGTTTACAATTAATTGGCATGAATTTTTTATGACCAGAGAGCAAAGAGACTCAAAGGCCTGCAGAACGGGCTCAGACTTTCTTTCTGGGAGGGTTCCCTCATTTCTCATGAACACAAGCAACCAAGCTGTGCAGTCACAGGGAAGTACAACGATCTTTCATCCTTGGTCCCACACCTCTTCCATGAAGTCTTCTCCCACCAGCCCGAGTCAGAATGAGTCACCCCTCCCTTGGGTTTCCTTCTGGCAACACTTTAATTATAGTCTCTGTTACAGTGGTTATTGTTTTATCTTCTACAGTATTATTTTTTTCTGTTTACCCAAATACATTAAATATGATCAAAACTCATCCATCACTAGCAATATGACTTTAGACAGGTTTCCTTCTAAAACTTGTTGTATATATACCCCCATGCACATTCACAAACATGTACATCCAGACACTTTATAAAATGGAATCCTATTACATACACTAATTTTAATCCTTTTTAAATGGCTACACGAATGCACAATTAACCTCTATCGATGTATATATAGGTGTTTTCATTTTTTCACTAGTGAAATACTCCAATATTTTTGTACATGTATCTCTGTGTGGTTGCTTGATATTATACTTAGACTATATCGCTTAACATATTTTTAAAGTTTAAAAAAAATGTTTATTTATTTTGAGAGAGAGAGAAAGACAGAACAAACACACAAGAGGAGGGTCAGAGAGAGAGGGAGAGAGAGAATCCCAAGCAGGCTCTGCACTCCCAGCACAGAGCCCAACGTGGAGCTCAATCCCGTGAACCGTGAGATCATGACCTGAGCTGAAATCAAGAGCCAGATGCTTAACAGGGTAAGCCACTGAGGTGCCCCTAAAGATTTTATTTTTAAGTCATCTCGACACCCAGTGTGGGACTCAGACTCATGACCCCGATATCAAGAGTCGCACACTCCACCGATTGAGCCACCCAGGTGCCCCTGTATTGCTCAACAGTTTAAAAAAAATTCGTAACTGCCCCCCTACAAAAGACTATCCCTTTCAGTTTCTACCAGCAGCATAGGGACATGCTAATCCTTCATGACCTCATCAGTTTTAGCATTAACGTGCTTTTTTAGCTTTGTCAGTGTGATAGTCAAATGGAATCTTGGTATCTTAATCGCTTCTTTTGGATATCAGTTGAACAAATGCCTCTATGTTTCTTGGCTAGTTTCAAGTCTTCTTTTAGGAGCTGCATGTTCACAATCCTTTGCCCATTGCTTGGTTGGGTGTTAACCTCTTTCTTGTTTGGTACCCAAGAGCTTACCGTTGGTCTTTTGCCTTGACTATGACTTTTAGCTTTCTTCCAGCATGTTCAATCATGGTGCACAGTGCTACCAGGTACTGTTGGCCCAACAGAAACCTGGAGGCCCGTCCTGACACCTCCCTGCGCGTTCTCCCCACAGATGACCAGTCACCAAGTCCTATCTGTCCTACTTCCTAAGTAGACCTTGAATCTGTTCCTGTTCATTTTTCTCACTCTCCAGCACCACAGACTTTGCCAAGCCCCCATCACCTCTCATCTGGTCTTTTGTCATGGCCTCCTAACGGTGCCCCCAGCCTCTCTTCCACTTCTCTCACCATCCAGAAACAAGAAGGATTTGTTTTTTAAGGAGAATCAGATTGTCCCCACTGCTTAAAGCTCTTTGACAGCTTCCTTTCCCACTAAAGATCAAGTCCAAAGTCCAGAATGTGCACCTGTGCCTGCAGAGGCTGATTCTGGGACCCAGTTTCCACACGGCTTGGGTCTCCTGATACATCCATCTCCCCTTAAGGCTCTGTGCTTTGTCACGCTGGCTTCCCTTCTGGTCCTCAAATGGGTCATTCTTCTTCCCAGTCCAAGGCCCTGGATGTGCCGTTCCATCTGCCTGAAAAGTTGTTTGCTCTCCTCTTTGCTGGCTAATCCAAACTTATCCTTCAGGCCTCTCAGCTGAAACACCACCTCCTCAGAGAAGCCCCGAACCCCCCACACTAAGTGAGCTCCTCTGGCTATTTACCGGAATTTTCCTTTGAGGCGTATCTTCCGAGGTACGCTGTGGTGGGGAAGAGGGCACTGAGTGTCCAAGCCCTACCCACGGGGAGGGCTGGGTTTCCCACTGTATCCACATGGACTTGAGGCCTGAGTGGGTCGCGACCTGCAAGGGAAGGGCGCCCATGAGTCACACAGCAGGGCTGGCTAGGGCACAGGACAATGCCTCCTCTCTGGCAGTCCCTGCTCACAAGGTGCCAGCAACTCTGAGGCTCAGAGATGCTCTTGAGCTCCACGTATCTCCTCTTCAGACGCAGGAGCTGATTTCAAAACATCCTGTTGACCCAAGCAGAGCCGGCCTTATTGCCGCCAGCTGTCGGGAGTGAGGAGGTGCCCTCCCCCGAGGACCGGGCTGTTTCCAGCTTCATCACTGTTGGCGTGCAGATTTTTTTCCCCCTGGACTTCTGCTGCTGCTGAGGTCCCCAAAACATGTTCACTTTAGCTTTCTTCTGGGTATTTCGGAGTCAAAGATTTTCTCCTTTTTCACTCTCTCAGTTAGATTTTAGTGTGTGTGTGTGTGTGTGTGTGTGTGTGATCACAGAAATGAAGCATTTCAGGTATGAAGCAATTTAGAATGAGAAAATTGTCCTCTAGCCACAAGGCCTTGGCCCTAATGCCCTAACAACCTACTGTGGCCTGGCAGGCTCAAGAGTGAAATCCCGATGCATTAACTGGCCTTCCAAGGACCAGCTGTGTCCCCATCTGGGTGGCCTCACCACAGCTGTCTCATCTGCAGGTGCCCCCAGCCAGGGACGCTCTACATCAAGTTGCTCTCAGAGTGAGGTGGTTTTCTGGGTTGTGCGAGAGATCATAATGGTTTTATTATTTACCTAAAAGCATGCGAAGTCCAATAAGAATTCAAGATGCAGATACCACTGCATCTTTTCAACAGGGCTCACGGAGCCATGTGAGAGGGTCTTTTTAGTTTTCTTAAATGTTTATTTTTGAGAGAGAGAGAGAGAGAGAGAGCATGAGCAAGGGAGGGGACAGAGAGACAGGGAGACAGAGGATCTGAAGCAGGCTCCATGTTAACAGCGCAGAGCCCGACGCGGGGCTCAAACCCGTGAACCGCAAGATCATGACCTGAGCCAAAGTTGGAAGCTTAACCGGCTGAGCCACCCAGTCGCCTGGCCTGTTTTAATTTTTACAAACCAAGCAAGTCAGCTCTCCCTGAAACATCAACTTTTCCACGCAGCAGCAGCTTCACGTTCCCCCTTTCATTCAACAAAGCAATTCCTGATGCTTACTCTGTGTGTCAGACCCAGACTGGAGTTGGTGGCCAGAAAGGCTTTCAGAGACAACGTGGGCCTGAGCCATGTTCGAATCCCCGCTCTGACTCAGAGTTGTGTGACACTCAGAAAGCCACCTAACCTGCCTGAGCTTTGGCTTCCTCATCTGCAAAACAGAGATCCTTATCCAGGCGCTGTGAGAATTCTATGCAGTAGTGTTTCTCAAACCCCCAGCAGAGGCCTGCGAGTTGGCCCCGGCCAGCGCTCACTGCTTTTATAATTTCGACAACTACTGATGGTCAGTTAGACACGTTCCCTGCACTAAACGGTACAAGTGTTGTCATTAGGATGGGGGGAGTCTGTAATCTCAGCAGGACACACATAGGAAGGGCTCCATTTTTGTGGGATGGGACTGGGCAAGGCAGGCTTCAAGCTAGACTCAGGAGCACAGTGTTTGCAAAACAAAGAGGTCCACGCAAGGGGTGTGAAATGCGGGAAGCACAAGCAGCAGGAGAAGTAAAATCTCTGGGAACAGAGGCGCTAGCAAGCGTGCAGGGTCGGAACTTGGAAGGCCTCGTGGACCAGGTTCTAGCAACAGGACCGTCCATCACTGGTTTTTAAGCTGGGCAATCACAGGGCCAGATGCGTCCTTGAGATCAAGCACTCTGGCTGCAGGGAAGATGGATGGGAGGGGTGAGGCTAGGAATGAGGCAAGGGCAGGGAAAGCCAGAGCAGCAGCTGATTCAGGCCCGAGGGGAGGATCCCCGACTTCATTTATGAGGCTACTAGTCATGCCTTGCCCGGTCGCCACAGCAGCCTGATTGCAGTGGCCCAGCGACCAGAGGCTGTGGGCCTGGCTGCTCTGGAGCTGCCCTGAGGAGCATGTAAAACCATCCACCCCCAAACAACCGGTTCCTTTCTGACTCAGCTGGGACGGTAGGGCCTGGGATTCAGGCTTTCCAGTCCCCGTGCCATCTCCCAGCCCATGCCTGCAGGTGACTGAGCTGCTGCCCAGGCTCCCTTAGTCACATTCATTCAATTCCAGTCAGTTACATGATTTGTGTGTGTGGACCCACGCTCAGATTTGAGGGTAGTATGAGATTGCAACAGACAAGGTCATGGGCCCAAGAGGATTAGAGTCAAGGACACAGGTCTGCACCGTTACCCAAAGCTGAACGCTGAGTGTTCAAGGGAGGGCCAGCGACAGTGCTGTGGGCACCAAAGACATGGAGCTGTGGATTCTCCTTGGTGGCATCAGAAAAGCTTCGTGGAAAAGGCAGCACTTGCCTGGACCCTGGAGACCGAGAAGGCAGCTGATGGACAAAGGGTGGGTGAGGGGCATCCCAGGCTGAGGCAAGGAGGGTGTAGTGACAGTGGAGATGCCTCCTGTGGCTGGACCACAGAGGGTGAAGAGCGGGCGACAGGAGGCAAAAAGGCAGGAGGGGGGCAGAGGCCCTGCTGGACGAGGCCCGATGCCACTTTCTACCTTCTTCCCTAAGTCCCGGGAACTATGGCCACGTAAGAAAGAACAAAGCAGTAACCATTATTAGGCACCACTATACATCTGGCACAGTGAATTTTATAATCATCCTGGGCGGTATATATATCATCACCATCATCCCCATTTTACAGCTGAAGAAACTAAGGCTCAGAGAAACCGCATGACCCGCTTAAGGCTGCGGAGGCAGGGATAGAGCCCAAATATCTGAATCCAAGCTCAACGATCCTTCCTTTACACAACAGCAGCTCCCTAAACAATGAGGGCAGGTGCTTGATACGCTTCAAACAGCCAGGGAAACACAGTCAGCATCACCGCCACCACCACCCCTGTCACGGAGTCCAAGTTTTATCCCATAAAGGACAACGTGTACCAGATGCGCCTCTTGGTCGCACGATCTTACAAGGTTCCTGAGCACGTATGTTTAATTAAAATCAACCACTACCACTGACTGCCGATGGTCACGTTCCTTCCCATCCGTGTTCGTAATAACCTTTACAACAACCCTATAAAGCAGGTTTTACTTCCCCACTTTTACAGCTGAGGACGTGGAGGCTTAGAAAGGCAAAGTGATTTGCCCCAGTTACTCGGAGCGGCGGGGGAAGAAGCAGAAGTCTGTGTTTTGGCACCGGGACTTACCTGCCGTCCTCCAACTTAACGTGTTAAGAGCTCAACCTTTACCTCCCAAGGGTCCTCCTCTGCTGGTCCCCATCTCGGTGAGTGATGTCACTCTACCCCAGCAACACAAGCTACAAACCTAAGCCACCCTTTGATACCCCTCCCCTTCACAACACGCCCATATTAACCCATCATGGACCCCTGCCAGTTCTAACCCTCCCATTCATCCCTTTCTCACCACCCCTGCCTCTACTACCCTAGTGGAGTCATCTCTCACCTGAGCTGCTGCGGGAGCCCCCCCCAGCCGGCCTTCCGGTATCCTGGGTTCATAGGAGATATGAACACTTCCCGGCTTCCGGGCCCACAGAGCCTGGCTCCTGCTGGAAGCTCTGCTTCCTCTCACCAAATGTCCTGCCCCTTTCATTTCTCAAACACCCCACTGTCTGTCCTGTTTCAGAGCATTTACACAGGCTGTTTCTTCTATCGCCACTCCCAGCTTCACAGGCCTGTCTTTCACATCTTAGCTCAAATAGCACTTCCTCCGGGAAGCCTTCCCAGACCCCCAGTCTAGGTCGGCAGGTACACAGCAGGACAGTTGTGCCTGTGGTTAAAATACGGAAACACTTCCCTACCGGTTGCTGTGCAGTCGGCGACCCGAGCCACTGGGTGCCTCCCACTGTGACCTGAGCTCTTGCCCAGAACCCAACAGCCCTCCCCACAAACCGGAGGATAAGGGATGTGTGGCAAATGGAAGGCCCCCAGGCCCTTGCTCGGCCCCATGGCAGAGGGCCGTTCTGACCAGCCTGTGCATGTGCAGTCGGGTGGCTAAATATCTTGAATGCCACCTCTGCTCTTGATCCTGTATTCCTCACGGTTCACAGTTACGGGTTTATCTGGGTGACTATTTAGAGTCATGAACTCTGGGAGGGCAAGAAGCACAAAAGTGAGCTTTACCACGTTGAGGCTCATCCCAGAAGACCTGAGTGACGGGGGAGTTAAATGAATGGACAGCTACTTCCCCTGCCTTTCTGGCTGCACCTGCTCAGCTTTTCCAACAACTTCAGGCATTGAGCAATGAAGAAGCCAGGCATCAAGGCGGGCAGAGCGGCCACGGAGGGGCTGCCTGTCCTGTCAGGGTGAGGTCATGGTCTCGGCACCCTACAGATACTTGGGGGGTGGGAAAAAGGCACAGTCTTTCTGGGTTTGACTCTTCCCTGCTCGTGAGCCACTTTACCCATCTCAAGCCCATTTCCTGGTCCTTATCAATCAGGCAACACCGGAGTCCCAAAGGCCACCTTTTCTCATGGTTGTTATCACAAGACTCTCAGCAATTTCCCCCACTTCACCCCTCACTCTCTCGGATTCTCCTCGTGCACAAAGCATGGTCATAGAAGGTACATCTGGTCATGTCTTTCTTCTGTGGCTTCTCCGCAAGATGCATTCAAACCCACATCCAGGTTTATAAGGTCTTCATCTCTGGGCCCTGTCTGTCTGTCCCTCTAACCTCACCATCTGCTTCTATTCTTCTTTTTTATTATTATTTAGTTTTTTAATGTTTATTTTTGAGAGAGAGACAGAGAAAGACAGAGCATGAGCGGGGGAGGGGCAGAGAGCGAGGGAGATACAGAATCTGAAGCAGGCTCCAGGCTCTGAGCTGTAGGCACAAAGCCTGACACGGGACTCGAACCCATGAACTGCGAGATCACGACCTGAGCCAAAGTCAGACACTTTACCGACTGAGCCACGCAAGCGCCCCATCTGCTTCTCTTCTGCTTCTCTTCTATTTCCTCCATCAACACACACTTTCTCCTGCCACAGGGCATTTGCACCTGCTATCCCAATTTCTGGAACTTGCCCCAGCTCATTTCCATCTACATTCTAGATTTTAGCTTACAAGGCATATACTTTGAAAGGCCTTTGCTGCCTAACCCTGGTCGACAGCTCCTCCTATCATCCACTGCTCTTGCTTTGTTATATCTACTCAGCATGACTGAACTAGTCCTTCAATGTCTGACTTGAATAGAGGCCCCGTGTGGGCAGAGAGCATGTCATCTTGTCCACTGCTCTATCTATCCTCCTTGCTCAGCCCCCCGGGTTCCTGACACAAAGGCTCCAGCAATATTTGACAAACGAATAATCACTGTGATGAGGCTGTGAGCTTGGCCCTTTCTCATCTGTCTCTAGGGTCAAAGCTGAAATGTAAATTCCAACGGCCACCATAGAGATTTCGGGAATCAGCCAATTAATTTACCTCTGTTCTGATGTGTGGAAAGGGTCTGAGAATACAGCAGTGCAGCTCCCTAAGGGACCAGACTGAATTCTTAGGAGATCACCTGAACCGTTAAAAACATAAATAAATAAATGACTAGAAAGGAAGGAAGAAGTAGTCAAAGTCTCAGGGAAAAAATGCTGGTCAGGAATGGGCGAGGAAAAAAAAAAAACAAAAAAACATCTAAAGCTTCCCCTTCACAAGAAAAGGCAGCCCCTGAGTAAGCGAAGCACTGGGCCATGCTGTTCCAGGAAATGGGCACCAGAACGGATGCACTCTTGTCCCTCCTCTGACCCTGACAAACTGTGCGGCCCTCAGTCAGGCATTTGCCCTCTCTGCACCTCTGCTTCCCTCCCTGCAAAACAGCAAGAAGCACCCAGGACCTCCAGATCTGGATTCTCACACAAGGATCTGCGAGAAAAACTGGAGTGGGGAGGGCAGAAGCTGTGATGCACGCAGGCCCAGAGATCAGGGCACTGTAGCACTCCCCAGTGCAAGAGGCCTCAGGGCAGGGGGCCGGGTGTCGGAGGGAGCCCCCCCACCCCCTCTCCTCCAGCGTGCTCCAGGGTACTCGCTGCTCTGACATCTTCAGCCTCCGACAAATTGGGGGATGGTTTTCTGATGTAACAACGTCACCCAGGCTGCACGGGGCCGAGGGAATGGCCCTCTGAAGCTGCTATGGGTGCAGAAACAGAGCGAGCTGGATGGAGGGGCAGAAGGCACTCCTCCATGGAGGGGCCTGATACTTGTGGATTCCAGAGTCCCAGGGTTCAGGTGGTCTGGAGATCACTTTAAAAAAAAGGGTCTTAGCCTTTTGTGTCTCTCAGACCCCTTTGGTAAGTTTCTTGAAACTTGCAGACCCTTTCTCAGAAAAATGTTTCCAAAATGCATAAAAAAATCCATAGGATTATAGCAGAAACCAATTATATTAAGATGGTTATAAAAAGTTAAAATGATACATTTGTGATACGGTAATATTTTTATTTGCTTTTGAAGTCAAGATTTATAACAAATCTAGTGGCTGGTCTAATAACTCTCATAACCTTGAAGTAGTAATGAGTGGAAATGATATTCTGAGGTATCTCCAACAACTATAATGGGATACAAAAATATCAGATTCCTCCTGGTAATGGAGTCCCAGAGACTTCTAATGCCATTGTGGCTTATTGCCTATATTCACAATGGGGGAAAATGCTAACTTTTTTCCCAGCCATGTGTTTACATTAATAACCTCTGATTTAGGGCGCTGACCTGACTTTACAGAGGATGAAACTGGAGCCCCTAAAGGGGCAGAGACGTGCACAGAGATACCCAGCGAATGAGAGCTAAAACCAACCTCTAACACAGGCCACCTGCTATGCTCTGCCCATCCTGCCGACCCACCACCCAAGCGTATGATTCTCGAAACCCATTACGCAGGACTGTCATTTCCCTTCTCTCAGCCTTGCTTTCCTCGTCTGTAAAATGGGAACAACTGCACCCACTGCTAGAGCTTGCAGTGAGGACAGGATGAGAAAATGAACAGGAAACAGCCCTGTTTATCTGGCTTGTGCTCTGCATCTGCATAGATGAATAACATGTGAGTGATTATTATACATTGCCTCCCAGGAAATTGAAGGATATGAATCTTGGGTTTCAGTGAGAGGGTAGGTCCAGGCTGGCAAACCCAAATGCTTATAGGGATCAGTAATAAAGAGGGGTGGGGACTATGGCCAACTCAGAAATTCATGCCCTTCTGAAAGGGACACCAGGGGATGAGGCATGCAACAAGGTGGGCCTACAGTTGCCAAATCCGAGTTTCTAGGAGAGGGTGGAAACCCCTGTTTTTGGCAAAATGTCCTGGGTTTTATATTAAATGTCTTGATAATTAAAACAGGATGTGAGCCCCAAAACAGGTCTATAGCCTAACTATCTGCAGCCTCTGGGTTGTACAGGTAGCAGAGTTCTACAGCCTAGGGAAGGAGACGAAACAGGTCAGTGTTTCCCCCACAGGCCAAGAGGGCCCTCACTCTGTCCCAGCCCCGGAGGTGAGATGGTACCTGTGCAGGTGGGCATTCTTCCTAGGGCAACCGAGGTCCTCCAGACAGAGACAGCTGGTCCTAGAATTGTGCTCCCCACACCTTGCTGCTGTGAGCCTGCCTTGTTTTATTAATAACTCTGGATCGTGCCCACAGCACATCAAGGTAAACAGAGATGCTTCCCCAGGCAGGCAATGCAGGCAATTCTAAGAGATGAAGAAACAGGCTTCCAAATATAAACAGGAAGATAAGATAAATAGACGGAGATTCAAGTCTGCTTCCCACTCCCTAACAGGCTGTGAGTCACAGGTTTGGAGAGTCGTGGAAGGGACCCTTGTTTGGAGGATGGGGAAATAAGCCCAGACGAGGGAAAAGACTTGCCAAGGGTCATATTCATTGTGTGCATGCGTCTGATTTCTAACAGCGTTGGTTTCCTCACCTGAAAACCCTAACAGAGCCACCCACCGCCTCCTGAAGGCTTCATGTTCTTTCTCATGCTGTGCCTCCTTCACTCAGCCTTCTCCAACTTGATCTTCAAGGGCAACTCGAGTCTGCCTTTGGCGACCTGCCCTGACTCCTCCTTCTGTGCCTCCGTCAGCCACAAAGGACGGTCACTGCTGGTCTAGGCGTCTGCCCAGCTAGCCGGGAGCTTCAGAGGGCACAGCCCTGCCTTCTCCAGCTCTGCCTGCTCAGAGCCCAGCACAGGGCTTGGCAACCGGGAGTGCCCTGCAAACCTCTGCTAAACGAAGCAGTGAACAGTGCGGTGTCGATCCCTCTTATGGAAGCACAAGGAGGTTGCAAATAAAGACTACTATGGCCGAGCTCACCAAATATCATCTTGATGGCAAGTTGACATGCCAGATGGGTCTGAGTCTGATAAAATAAAGACTTTGGCCTATGTCACCAAAGACCAGCCAAAACAAGGGTGAGGAAAGAACGTCGTTTCTTTGACAGTCCTTCTTGTGAGCAAAAGGGGGAGGCAAGCTAAGCAGCCATGGAGAACCCAGTACGTGCTAGGCTCCCTACTGGACACGTTCACAGATGGCCTCGTTAACTCCCAGGAGCTTTAGAAGTAGGTGATGTACCTATTTTACAGGTGTGGGATGAGGAAGGTGAGGTCCATCCGTGGCAGGAAGGAGAGAAGGCAGGACCAAAGCCAATCCACACATCTTCAGACTTTCTTCTCATTCTATCCAAGTCACCACTG
This sequence comes from Felis catus, assembly GCF_018350175.1. Classification (NCBI taxonomy): domain Eukaryota; kingdom Metazoa; phylum Chordata; class Mammalia; order Carnivora; family Felidae; genus Felis; species Felis catus. The sequence continues at coordinate 53,173,091 of NC_058377.1, read as the reverse complement.
TCATTAGCAATGAACTTCTTTCATCCTGCTCGCTCTAAACCATTGCGTGTTCCAGGCAGGGGGTGGAATTTTAAATAAGTGATTTCCCCACTCGTACGCCCAGGCCTGATATTCTAGACTTGCTCCTGCCATAAGGCAGGGGGCTTGAGAGGAGGGGTCATTGTGGGGTCTCTCTGGTGCTCTCTGGGAAAAGCATTAAAACGCACAAGGCAGAAGAGAAGCCCAAAGCCTCCCCCAACCCCCAGTCACTATAGCCATGGAGTGGGTAGGAGGGAAAGCGTTCTGTTCAGCTTGCTTCAGATTTTATTTTTAAAATGTTATTTACATTTATGTGTTACCCCCATAAAACCGTGGTTTACCGAGTGCCTGCTTGGAGACAGAAGTCCTCAGGCTAATACGTTCCTCAGCCTACTAGTACTAGCTCAAATAGCAGTAAGATGGGACAGGAAAAGGGGGTTGGGAATGTCACGAACACAACAGAAACCATTCTGATGGCCAAGTGTATACACTGGGCATCTCTAGATTCCAATTAGACAAGATCCCACATCCAAACATTGAATTCCCTGGCGTCATAAATGTTTGACGTAGGTGCTTGGAGTAAGAACATGACGTCCCACGCCCACCTAACTGCTCTGACTCGGTGCCCGCGCCTGGACCTCACGGGGCTTCTGGGATGACAATGAAGTTCAGCGATATAGGGCAAGTGGCCAGCACATGGTCTGGCACCCTCCCCACCCCGTTCCCCACCATTTTCACTTCAGGGCTTCCGGGTGCTGAGTGCTGGAGGCAGCTGAGGCATAGGGGGTGGGAAATATAGTAGACGTACTATTTATTTCCTCGGGCTCACCTCCATTGGACCTTTGAATCCTACTTTGTCGATTGGGCTAATATTTTACAAGCCTACAATATGTAGTTTTTTACGAGCCCGTAAAAATCTTCAGAGTGAAATCAAATTCACCCGCCATCGTCTCGCTTGAAGATGAAAGCCCAACAGTGGAGCCTATCCTCCCGGTTCCCCATAATCACACTGGCCTAACTCCCCCCACACAATGTGCTCTCTGTGCCCTCTGCTCAAGTCAGCTTGCCCTTCTCTGTGTTCTGCTCATTCCTGCCTCTGTACCTTTTCTCCGTACCGTTCCTCTTCTGGAATAACCCAAACCCTTCCTGCTCCCCGGCCCGCCTGTGAGAAGCATTCCTTGCAACTCTGGCTTCTGCGCCACACCGCCCCACCCCCCACCCCCCTTTAGAATCCTGCGATGCTCAGAGTAGCGGCCATCATTTGTATTCTTTCCTTCCCTGGGACCGTCTTCCCTGCGGCAGAGCTCTGAGTGAGTTTCTGAACCTCTCCAGGTCTCCACATCCTCTTAGAAGAAGAGCTCCTTTGGGGCGCCTGGGTGGCGCAGTCGGTTAAGCGTCCGACTTCAGCCAGGTCACGATCTCGTGGTCCATGAGTTCGAGCCCCGCGTCGGGCTCTAGGCTGATGGCTCAGAGCCTGGAGCCTGTTTCCGATTCTGTGTCTCCCTCTCTCTCTGCCCCTCCCCCGTTCATGCTCTGTCTCTCTCTGTCCCAAAAATAAATAAACGTTGAAAAAAAAAATTTTAAAAAAAAAAAAGAAGAAGAGCTCCTTCAAGGCGGGGCAGACGCATACCCTTACCCTGCTGTCCTCACGTTAGAAATTCCTCCCATTCTTTAAAGCTCACAATGAGTGCTCCCTCCTCCAGGAAGTTTTCCTTGGTCCATCAAGCTACTCTTGGTATCGCCCAACTATGGCTTCCCACAGCACTCCACCTGAGTCTTTCTGGGACCCAGATCACTTCCTGCCATGTAGTCACTTTTGTGACTGGGAGCCCATGAGGGCAGGGGCCATGTCCTGTTCACTGTCATCTCCCTGGCACCCAGCACAGGCCTTGACCTAGAGTGGGATTTCAGTAAACATATGCGGAATAATAATAACAGCAGCAGCCGGTAACATGTATATCACACTGGCTACGTGTTAGGCATTATTGCAAATGCTTTATATATATTAGCTTATTTAAAGCTTTACATAGATTAGCTTACTTAACGCTCCCGGCCTCCCTAGAGGGTACATCCCGCAAGCAGCTTGAATTCAGGCTACGTGCCTCCGGCAACCATGATCCTAACCGCTGAGCAACACCACCTCTGAGTTCATTCATCTTTATGTAGCTGGCACCCAGCAAAGAACCAGGCAGTCAGCAAGGGCTCGGTTAGCAAGTGCTCCCAACACCCCTTCGTTGGAAGGCTGCCACCAGGCATGGTGAGACACAAGACGGAAAGAGCACCTGGCAGAGTGGACACGATCCCTGCCAAGCCTGCCACAAGCACATCTGAAGTGGGCTGTTTGCCTCCTCTTCGTGACAGGCACTCCCCACCCCCACCCCACACAGCTTTCTCTGCCAGGGCAAGCAAATTCATTCTCAGCAATGAGCCCACACTCACAGGCTGTGTGCTGCTACCCTCGGGACTGGCTGCCACCTATTTCTGTATTCATTATGGCTTTCACACAATTTGTCTTCCAGAAGACCCCATCCTTAGCCACTATCAGTACGCATCCATTTGTGTGGCTGCTGGGCTCCTTGACCAAAACCAGAAGGCGAGGAAGTAGACCCCACATAATCCTTTTCTGACTTCGGTTATTTTTATAACCATAAGGCCCTATTCATATATGAGAGGTTAACTTTTTCAACTATTACAAAATGGGGAGGTTTCTGGTGTTTTAGAATACGATTCCAAAGCCAAGGGAGATTAATCCTTTGGCTTATTTATTCCTAGACCCTGTGCAAAGGGAACAGGGCTCCAGACGCACGAGGGAAACCCCAGTTGATGGTTCTGAAGCTACTGGCCCACGTCTCTTTGCCTCAGTTCTGCACCACAAAGCACGGTAGACTATATGCACCGGACCCTCCCTCCCTACCAAAATATATCCCACGTAATGCCTTCCAAAAGGATAATCCTCTGCTAAATCCTACACAATCATTTCCAGTGTCCGTTGGTAACAGACATCAGGAAGCCAGCAAACTTGCCTTCACTCAAAATACGTTTGCTAATAACCCTTGCACAGAAAGAGCTTCATTCCTGCCGATATCAAGGCTTTGGGAATCAGGCTCCTAACAAATTTCCTTTGGCTTTGTTTCACATAATCCCGCTTCTGTCTGCTTCATGCTCTTCTCTAAATGTGTTGGGTCCCAGTGGGCCATTGTCCTCCATGAATGATGGCTTCAGGCTCGAAAAACGGCCCTCCATCTATCATTGTGGGGCTCCAGTGGCAACAACAGGGGCTCCTCTGTTTCTCTCCACAAGCAAGCAGAGTGATGGCCCTGCCTTGGACCCCCCTCCCCCACTGTCTTAGGTGGGGCATCAACACTCTGGGCGCTCTGGGGAGGCGAGGAAAGGCTGAGCCATTTCCACTTTCCATGTGAAGCCCTTCTGGCCTGTGGAGACCCCACTTAGGTTCTCTTCCCCCACAGTGGCCAATCCCTGCAATCATCCATCCTCTACTCTGCAGCCCGAGTCTTTCTTCCAACCATGTCATCCATCACCCTGGTGAGTTCTGAGAATCTAATGAGGTAATCATGCCAAGAGTGTTTTGCAAATACAGAATGGGCTGAGCAGTTAAGGGCACTGGCTTCACAGTCAGGAAAACCCGGGGTCGAATCTGACTTGCCACTTTCAGACTGGGTGATCTTGCAAAAGCCACTTAACCTCTCAAAGCCTCAATGTTCCTGTCTGCAAAGTAGTAATGCCTGCCTCGTAGTGTTACCATGAAGCTCGAGTGGATAATGAAGGGAATGGACAGAAATCACTAAGCGCAGTGCCTAATAAGCAGAAGGCACTTAATAAGGGATACCACTATTTGGGGGGGGGGGGATAAGAGTATAGTCATATTAATAAGAATTCTGTATTTTCCCTAAAACTCTGGACAAATTGATGGTGGAGAGAAATAAATCAAGTTTAGCTGTGGCTTTAGGTCTCCCCTGACAAAATGTGCTAGAGCCTCAGCTTGAGAAGTCTGGTAGTATCAGTACCTTGCCACCCAGCACAGCCCCAGAGAAAGCTTAGACTCTGGCTCTGACACTTGTCGCATGACCTTGGCTAAAGCAGTTTAACCTCTGTAAGCCTCAGTTCCTTCCTCTGGGAACTGGGATAATAAATAAAATCTACCTCCTAGGTCTTGTGAGTACCAGTGCAGTAATGCAGGGAAAACGCGAGTCTTTAGTTCCTGGCACACAGTAGGTGCTAAAGAAATTTTAGCTAACTATAATACTTATTAGTTGCTTATCCATTAGAGACATAATAAGAAGTCCAGGGCATTGTGCTAGGTGCTGGAAGAGAGGAGGAAGAAGAGGAAGAGGAGGAGGAAGAGAAAAGGGGAGAGGAAGAAAAGGTGAATAAGACATGATCTGTATCCTCATGGAGCTCACAGACTAATGTAGCGATTCTCAGCCCTGGCTACATACTGTGGTCACTTAGGGAACTTCAAAAAATACTGTTGTCCAGGCTCCCTACCCAGAGATTCTGATTGAACTGGTCTGGGGCAAGGCCTGGGCATCAGCACTTCGCAGAAAACCCCAGGTGATTCCAATGGGACCAGGGCCCGATTTGGGGGCAGATATGAAGACATGGATTCTTTGAATACCATATGCGTAGGGCTCCAACAGAATTATGTACGAAGGGTGACAGAAACAAGTGCAAAGGCAAAGATGTAGCCCATTATTTAAGGTGACTAATAGTGTGAGAGTAGTTCAGCAGAAGGGGGACCTCAGAGAAGGGCATTCTGAGCCTTTTCTGCAAGATGCCAAATAAAGGCAGAGCTACAGTGAGTCACCAGGCAGGACCTGAAACAAACCAGAGAATCAGGAAGAAAGCGAGAAGAGCTGGGCTATTTCCCATGAGCAGAGCCTGTCAGGAACTCCAGCTCCATACTGTATGCCAGTTCTTGGCTGGGGCACTGCCCCAAGGGCTTCACCACTCAGAAAGAGACAGAGAAAGAGAGGATGCTCTGTATGGTCAGGCGGCCCTGGAAAGTTCCTCTGCTTTCTCATCAAAGGTGTCACATGCATTGCAGAGACCACTTAGGGTGGCTCAAAGTTTGTTGGTTGACTGGGGATGGCCTCCTGTCCATGGTGCTGAACAGTTCCTGTGCTGAAGATCCATGCTCAACATGTGGTCTACAGACAAGCAGCATCGGTGTCATCTGGGAGCTCATTAGAAATGCAGAGTTATGGGCCCCATCCCAGACCTACAGAATCAGAATCTGCCACTTACCAGTTTCCCAGATGGTTTGTGTGCACACTTAAGTCTGAGGCTCACTGCTCTAGGCCAGTGTTTGCAAGCTGTAGGTTGCATCCCATTCTTGACAAATCAAGAAATTAATTTACTGCATTGGAAACAGCATTTTTAAAGAAGAGGATAGAACTCACCAAAAAAAGAACAAGGCATTTAAAATGTCAGATTTCATCACACGTAGTAAGTTTTGTTATTGCATATTGGGTATGAAGTCTTTGTTACTATGAATTGTGTTTTAAACAATGTCTGAAAGCCACCACTTGTTTTTGTTTGTTTGTTTGTTGTTTGTTTGTTTTCTGTTTGTTTTGTAATCTGGGGAAACTGGCAATTCTTTCCAAATACCTCCTAACACTCTCAGCCACATGAGGAAACAGACAGTAAGAGAAAAGAGGGGCATAGATCAATAGAGAAAGAGTGACAGAGGGAGAATAGATCTGCTGAGGGTAAAAAGAAAAATGGAAGGAAAGGGAAGGGGAATTGGATTTGAGTGTTATTGTCTGTAGAGTTGAAGTGTGCTTGGCTTTTCTTTTCATTTCAGCAAAATTTTGTAAACTTTCTTACCACATGCCCTTAGAACAAACATTGCAGGGAGTTTACAGGTATGGGCGCATGCAGTTGGTTTTACATACTTGAGAACTCCCCATTTCTGGTGGTTTGTTACCACCAGCCCCAGGGAAGCTGGTAGGGGGCAGATGGTGGGGAGTGCCCATGACTCAGAGTCAATGTCTCCTCACCATGGCCAGGTTTCTCATGCTTCCCACTGCTCATCATCAACCAAAACATTTAGAGGAACAGCTCTAGAGAACTCTGGGAAGAAAGAAATGGAGGCCTCTTTAAAATGCACAGACCTTTTGTTGGCTTCAAGAGGTGACACAGAACAAAATGTCAAGAGTAAAAGTGACACTGTGATTTTTCTTCTTTTCAGAACCAGGCAATGGGAGTTATTAACCTCTTGCCATGCACCTGTAATTTCATTTATACAACAGTGTCCTACATTCAATTTTGCCTAGGAAATTGGTGTCTAATGGAAGATGACAAAAAATGACTTTTCAAACAATTTTCTCTCAGGCTTGTGGAGTTTATAAAACACTGAGCTCATGGAAATCATGGTTTGCGACAAAAACGTTATTAAGGTTCAAGGAATACATAACCCCATGTACCAAAACTTGGGTTTGTTTGGCAAAATGGCAGAATCAGACCACCATCTCCTCTGTACTGAGCTATGAGAAACTCAACACGGACAGTTCTTATTTTCACGACAAGAAAATTATAAAATAACATATATCTACAGCTATAAAGACAAATTATTTTTTGGTACAGAGTACCTGTTTCTTCAAGGGCATTTTAAGTGCGTTAAACCCTAAGTTATTTGGCATGATTCTTGATATGACAAGTAGAGTAGCTAACTCTTAATGATAGCCAGCATGTTCCTGGGCCTTCATATCTTTATCTTATTTAATCCCCTTGACAAACAATGGGCTTAATATCAGAATCCCTATTTTCAGATACAGTAAAATAGCTCAAAGAGGTTCAGTGACCTGCCCAAGGTCACACAGCTAGTCAGAAAAACACAACCAGAGTCTGAACTCCAGCACGTCTGCCTCCCAAACTCCAACCACGCTGACCAAACGTCAACTTGTTCAGCTCCCTTTCCACCTCAGTTTCACAAGCCCCGGTGTTTCACAAGAACCTTCTTTACCCTGGGCTTCTAGTTCGTTTCCCACCTTTCTGCTTTCATCTCTCTGGGCCTTGCACCTGAGCAGCCTGACATTTCTCCCTGGTCTTGTCTGGCACTGAAGGAATGGTCCTGTGTCGGTGGCTGGTCACTCACAAAGAAGGATCTCTGGAGGGGAAGTGGCTTTCCACAGTGGCTCAGAATGAGCACTGCTTCCCCTCTATGGAGTCCGTGGTTTTACAGGAGTCAAACAGCAAATACTCAAAGTGGAAAAATTTAAGTACAGCTTAAATTCAGCTCCGAGGCTGGATTTCCTCAACATCACGATTTAAGCATTTGTGAAACTGGTTAATGCTTACAAGGAAGAGTCCCAATGGAGAAATGACATTTTAAAAAAGCTCATCTGAGTACAAAGACCGTCAACACAACAACGATTCCTCCAGGGTCTACCAAATACCACACACTATGAATAGGGTAAGTACGAAAAGGCATCAAGACATTGTCTTAGACCAGGGTATTTATTTATGGTATTTTTTACAAGTTCAAAACCTAGTATTTTTGACTAAAGAAATCAGTGAAAATTCTACGAATTCAAGCTATATTTCAACTAACTATACCAAAGGATTTTCTGATCAGCCCTTGTGTAACAATGAAAAACCCACCTTATTAAGTGAGTTTCACTCAAAGGTGCAGCTAGTTGATATTTAACAACAGGCTTTCTTGGGGGGAGAGGGGAAGAGCTGGCTTCCATGATGCAAGTACCCTTACCATGGCCAAATAAATGCTCCTACCATGGCAGATTTCGAGCTCTCCAAGTGGGGCCATTGAAAGTGGACTTGGGAAGACATGAGCAATGCAACCATCACAAATATTTCCTCCACACAGATAAAACAATGTCAACAACTTCAGGAGCAAAGTATAATGTAGTAAAATAATCAGGAAGTGGTGAGTGTCCATAATATATACCTTTTTAAAAATTTTTTAAGTGTATTTATTTATTTTGAGAGAGAGAGAGAGAGAGAGAGAGAGCGAGCAAGCACAAATTGGGGGAGAGGCAGAGAGAGAGAGGGAGAGAGAATCCTAAGAAGGGTCTGCACTATCAGCACAGAGCCCAACTCGAGGCCCAAACCCACAAACCATAAGATCATGACCTGAGCTGAAGTCAAGAGTCAGATGTGTAACCAGCTGAGCCCCCCAGGCGCCCTTATATCTTTTCTTCATATAATTCATTTAAGTGTAAGTTTATATATTTTAATCTTCAATAACAGCTATGTTTAATCACTGGCTCCCAAAATCCCTGAAAAAGTCACAATCAGTTCTCACGATCCAGGACAAGCGATCTCCGCAAAGCCTCTACAACGGGGGTAGGGTGGATAATCAGAGGAGGGTGGATATGAGTACCTAAGTCTTTAAGCCTATCCAACTCAGGCTCCAGCAGCAGACACCGCTGCAGCTTCGTGGATGGTGGCACTTCGGCACCCGCCACGTACCAGTGACAGTGACGAGAGCTTTGGTGCGGCGTCTCATTCATTGTAACTAAGCCCCTAAGTTAGACTGGGACTAATATCATCCCCATTACACAGATGATGAAACTGAGGCTTAGAAAGATTAAGTGACTCCCCTACAGTCACAGAATATTAAGTGGCCGTTTTGGAACGTTTGACTCCAAATCCCTTTCTTCAAACCAGGACATTAACTTGATATGATAAACACACTATGCCTACTGGTTCATGAACTTCCATCATCCCTCAGAGCAAGATGATCTGTGAAGTAGGGGGAGGGATGGGATGTTCCCAGGGCACATTTCGGAAGGGTGGGCTCAGTCTTTGAGCCCAGACACCCACGCTGCACCTACAGCACATAGAGGAGGTATTTAAACGAACAGCGCCCTCTTTTCTTCGGCTGCAATAAACACCTAAAATCTCAAGTTAAGTAGATCCTTATAAACTCACCATCTTTCTAAGTAAAAAGAAAGTCATGTATCTCCCACTTACTTTTGTTCCACTTAATGCACAATTTTGGACAAACTGAAGGGGACCCCCAGCAACACGCAGCCCGGTCTGGAGTCTTGTGTCTCTGTGCTAAACAGACAGAAAACTCTTTTCCCTCATCCGAGGGATAGCGAAGGGTGAGCGAGATGACCAAAGCAGACAGCTAATATGAGCAGGACACCGTATCTCTCTGTCACAGAGACGCAGGTGAGTGTAGATGGTGTGCCGGGTGCCCACCACCGCATTTGCTGCACTGAAATGGAGAAAATTCAACGTCAATCCAGTATCCTTCTGACCTGTCCCATCCTGAAGCTCTGACCCTAGTCTTTGAGCCCACACCAGGCGATCGCTCAGACTGGACATCCAGTTAGCTGATAAGATGTCCCTAGTGGGTAGAGGCTCCCCATGATGAATGGGCCTCTGGGCTCGCTCGCTCCCTCTCCGTATTACCCACCTACCTGCTACCGCGATGGAAATTTCCGACAGAGCGGCAAGCACGTTACCCACGTTCGGTGGCGCACGTAGGCCCCAGAGCCCGCTGGTTTCCCTTCTTACCCTCTTCTGCAGCCTTGTACCTCCAGTAAAATCCCAGCACTGCAACTGAATGCAGGTGTTTGCGCTCAGTGTTTACTTGCGGAGGTTTTGGTCACCGGATTAGCCAAGATCCCTGCGCTGTGTGTGTTAGTTGCTTTTTCATCATGCCTCCATCACATGGAATTACTGAGGTACAGCTGCATGATGCAAACTACCTGAATTGCAGGCAACAGCTCCTGTGGCAACAGACAGGGCATAGGGAAGGATTCTCTCTCCCTTTCTCTCTCTGTGCTGACGGCACAGAGCCTGACGCAGGGCCTAATTCCAAAAACAGTGAGATCGTGATCTGAGCCAAAATCAAGAGTCAGACACTTAGGGGCACCAGGGTGGCTCAGGTGGTTGAGCGTCTGACTTTGGCTCAGGTCATGATCTCACAGTTCATGAGTTCAAGCCTTGCATAGGGCTCTGTGCTGACAGCTCAGAGGCTGGAGCCTGCTTCAGATTCTGCGTCTCCCTCTCTCTCTGCCCCTCCCCCACTCGTGCTCTGTCTTTCTCTGCCTCTCAAAAATAAAGAAACGTAATAAAAAAAATTTAAACAAGCCTCCTGCCTTCTCTGGGCCTCAGTTTACCCACGAGGACAGTGAGGGCTTTAGGCAGGACCCCGTCTGATCCATCCAACAGGGACACACCAGGACACCCAGTGCCACAATGACTTACACGAGTTGTTCCCCCAGGGAAAGGAGAAGAGAAGTGCTTTCATACTCAACACGGATGTTGCCCCCACCACCCCGACTGTTACATTTGCAGGCAGATGAACAGCCTCAAAGGCTTCTGATTGGGATCTCATTTACAGATCTGTAGAAAGGGCTGATGGCAACACTGTTGATGGTGCCGCGTCCCAAATGATTTATCAGAGAAGGTGATGTAAAAGAGCGGCAAGAAATCACAGGGAGGCGGGAGGGGGTTAACTACCCACTTCTTGCTACACAAAGAGAGGTAGGCATCGCCGGGAGGGAGCAGGCAATCTGTCTGAGCTCAAACAACTTGTCATGGGCCATCTTTGGTAACTTTCTGTACAAGTAGGGAATGGCAAAAAATGGACAATCTGGGACAGGCTGAAGGAGGCAACAGAAATTTATGAGGCCTGTTGGTGTCAAAGTCACAGAAACCATGGGATGCTGAGTGTAAACATGTCTCCAAGCTTTGTCCTCCTCAGCAGCTAGTACAGGACACACAGGAGCTTGAGGCGGTAAAAGGCCTGTGTAGAGGGGCACCTGGGTGGCTCAGTTGGTTAAGCATCAGAGTCTAGATTTCGTCTAAGGTCATGATGTCAGTGGGTTCGAGCCCCGCAATGGGCTCTGTGCTGACAGGTTGGAGCCTGCTTGGGATTCTTTCTCTCCCTCTCTCTCTCTGCTCCTCCCCTGCTTGTGTGCTCTCTTTCTCTCTCAAAAATAAATAGACATTAAAAAAATAGTTCTGTGTATGGATTTTGCATCACTGGGATTTCATGTTACCAACGACCTATTGGCCTGTACCGGTGCATTGTGGGAATGTCAGGCAGCTTGGGAGGGAAGGGTTAAAGGGCAGATGAGGCTGGCCTGGGTCTTGGCAAAATGTGACTATATGGGGCCCAGAAATCAATGTGAAATTAGTTTTGTGTGGACCCTCTGGGATTGGGAGTGACATGAGTTACCAGGTAACAGGCATGGCTCTTGGTGATTTATCAAGTCCTGCTGCCCTCACCTATTTTTACCTTCCCTGCCTCCCCTACTGCTACATCCCCTCTCATGACTAAACACCAACGTCTCCGTGTCTTTGCACCAGCTGTTCCCTCTCTCGGGATGACACCCTTCCTGTGCTCTGCTGGCAAAGTCTTCCCCAGCCTTTTCAAGTGTCACCTGAATTGGGAAGCCTTCTTCCCTAACCAGGTCTGGATTCCTGGGCATGCAATCTGTGCAGTAGCACGGAGCTCACGCTTAGAAGAGCCCTGGGCTTAGTCTCACGCTCTGCTGTCTTCAACAAAGGGCTTTGCATTTCTTTTCTGCACTGGGACTTGAAAATCATGCGACTGGACCGGCTCCCCCCACCACCCCACTGAAGACTGAGTCAGGTGCTTTCCCCTCTAAGGTCTCACAGCACCTTGGATACTCCTCAGTGGAAAGGCCCATCATTGTTCTTGTGTGTATCTTTCCAGCCTACTTTGTTGCCAAAAAAGAGTATTTAAATGGTTAAAAAGAACACACACACAAAAAAATCACAACAAACAATAACTTTGCATAAAATGGTATTTGAGAGAAAGAGGAAAAGGCGAACAAAATGGCAAATAGCCGAAATCAAGGCAGGAATGAGGCTACTTCTCTTAACAGGCTGACCTCAGATTTGGCCCTGTACTCCTTAGCAATCTGTAGGGAAAATGGGACATTAATGTTCACACAATTCTGTGTTTACGAGGTGAAAACAAACCAACCTCTCTGGAGAGGAACGTTTATTCTTAACATTAGAGGAAAGGAGGTTTCTCTGAGAATGCTTGCAGAAAGAACCTTGTAAGACAGAAGGGCTTTAGTGTGGTATCTGTACCTCTTCAAACGGGCTACAAGACGTAGAGGTATGTTTCAGGGTGAGCACTGTTTTGGGGGAGGCTCCATGGCTTGTGCTGGATTCTCAATGGGCCTACGACTCACAAAGGATTAAGGCTCACTGGGCTGTAATGACAGGCACCTCACAGTTGACATTTTCTCATAACGAACCTCAATGGAGACTGATGGGACTTTTCTGAAACACAGTTCTAACACAGGTTTTACTGATTTGGTCCTGAGACCTTACTATAATAGAGTTACTTGCATATGGGCTGTCTCTGTAAGGCAGTGGCCTTTTCCTTCTCACCTCTGGTCCCGGAGGACCTAACTCAAGGCTCAGTGCATAATCAGCATCTAGTAAAAGTGGCCGAGCAGCTGCGTGGACAAGCAAATCAATGAACAAGTGACTTGAACTTCTAACAACCCATCTAGAGCTCTTTCCACTCCCGCACTGGACTCTTGCTCAGAAATATCGACCCACTCTATGGCCACAGATATGCTGATGATTCCCTGGGTCTGGGGATTCAGCAGAATAAGGGGCCCCTCACCAGATTATTGTGTTTCCTAAGAACGGTCACTTGCCCTCAAAGGCAAGGTTTCTTAAGGGCTCTGGTGGTCAATTTTATGTGTCAACGTGGCTAGGCTAGGCTGTCCATCTGTTTGGTCTCACACCAGTGTAGATGTTACTGCGAAGGGTTTGGTTTTGTTTTGTTTTAGAGACCATTAATATTTACCATCAGTTCACTTTAAGTGAAGCGGATTACCCTCCAGAGTGTGGGTGGGACTCATCCAATCAGCTGAAGGCCTTAAGAGAAAAGACTGCGATTTCTCCAAGAAGCAGCAGTTCGGCCTTGAGAGTCAAACATAGAAATCCTGCCTGAATTTCCAGCGTGCTTGGCCTGCCCTGTAGATTTTGTACTCGAGACTATGACTTCAACTCTTACCTGAATCTCCACCTTGCTGGACTGCCTGACAGCTTCAGACTTGCCAGCCCCCAATTCCTTGAAATAAATCTCTCTCTCATTCTCTTTCCTCAACCTCTATGTGTACACATGCACACACACACACATATATGTAGACGTATGCATGGACGTACATGCAGACACAGATATAAAGATACACTATTGGTTCTATTCCTGTGGAGGACCCTGTGCAGGCAGTAAGGACTCTAGAGTATTCTGAGTAGGTGACACTACTCCTGTCCCCCCAGAGCCATCTGTGTCAGGACTGCACAGAAGAGAAGCAGAAAGTACGAGAAAGGGAGTTTTCAGAACCACAATGAGTGTGATGAATCAGTGGCTTGGCCTGAGGAGTCAGAAGGGGCCACTGTGCCTCTCTGTGCCTTCAGCTGCTCTCAGGGAAGGCACTGGTAAATGCAAACTGCCACACGGCCATGGACAGATTTTCTGATTTGCTCCGGTGCCCCTCCCCCATCTACCATTGTCTGAATAAGTGGTTGCCATGTTCCAAAGTTGGCATGTGAGGGGGAGAGAGAAGGTGGCACAGGGAAAGGCTGCTGGCGACAGCTTTTAAGCTAGCTTTGCCCGTTCCTGAGATGTGAGTGCTGCCCTGTGTCTCAGGGGAGTGGGGTCCCAGCCTCCCAATGTTTCATCACTCCCCGAGAGCAGCTACCATCTATGGATGCCTCACGTGGGCCAGACACAGGCTAATTTAATCTTGTCGCTTAAGAAGGGGGAACATCCACATGCGTTTTACCAACAAAGAAACTCAGAGAAGCCAAGGGGCCCAGATGGAGGTGGAAACCACAGCTGAAGTGAAAGACCGTGTCAGTTTCCCCCTGCCCTGTCCTTTGTTTGCACGTCACTGGTGTATTCCGACTCCACCAGTTACCAGCTGTGTAAGCGTGTACAAGTAACCCGCTCTCTCCGGGCGGCCGCGTCAGCTGTCCCATACCTGCCCTTCGAGATGCTGTAGTGCTCGCTGAGCTCAGGCAGCCCAGTACTTGGTAGGCACGGGGTGAACGGAGGTTGCCGTTAGGTTATAATTCAGTGGGCTGGAGATACGGACGATCCGGTGAATTGCCCTCCTACCTCTATGAGAACACACCCCAATGGGTCCGTATCCCCCAGCAGAAGTCACACCAGCACACCCGCAGCTCCTGCCATCCTCGAGGGAACATGAGACACAGCTCCATGAGGGAATTTTCACACCAGGGTGGGAGGGGTGGGGGGATGTGAAAATTAGGAAGCAAAATCGCTTTGTGAACTCATTAAATGCGTGCCCGCTTGCATCTCTGCGTGCTTCTCCTGTTCCCGCTTTGGGTTGTGTGCCTATTATTAACCACCGCCCTCAGAGAAGAAACGTGTGCCTTATCCCAGGAACATATTGTGGGGGGAAGAGACATCCTAATATAGTGTAATCAACAAGCGTTTTTTTTTTTTTTTTTTTTTTAAAGTTCCACCTCTCCGAAGGAGAACCTGCCTCAAAAACCAATCTGGGCTCTCCAGTCCCTGAAGAAAGCAGTGCAAGTCCTAGACAGCTATGCAAGGGCTTTCTGACTACGGCCTTGATCTCCTTGCTACTTGGCTTCCACTTCCGTTATACACAACCCAGCCCAACAGGCCACCCCAGGTTAACCCAAAGACCTTCCCACACTGTGCCTTTGCTCAGTCACCGCTGCCTGAAGGTCTTCCCCGCCCAGCGGCCTCACCGTCCTCCTCAAAGGCTTCCTTTTCTGTCAAGCCAGTCTGGACCCCCAGTCCAAAGTAAACCCCCCTCTCCTGAAGTCCCCCAGCTCGTGGCTCATTTGCCTTTCAAGGCACTTACCATACTCTGTGACAAACTGTCACTTCCTTGTCTGTTTCTCATCCCTTCTCCACGTCCCACTCATTGCCAGATTCAGGTCGGATTCTCAAACAGCAACCACACAGCAGGCGTGGGATTCATAAGCCACCCCTCTCCCAGCAGAATCCCAAAATTCTGACCGGGAGCTGTGGGGCGTGACATTCCAGACTCAGTTCTCAGCTGTGTCTCTTTCTCCCATTCCCTGGATCTCTCAAGTCCATGACTGCCTCCTTAGCCAGGAAGATGCCTCCTTTTGGGACGGGGCCAGGTTTCATTCATCTCTGTCCCCATAACCCAGTGCTAGGTATACAGTGAGTTTTGGGAAATATCTATTAATCATGGAAGAAGTTAGGAGACAACCTAATAAACTGGTAAAATAGAAAAGAAAAACTGGATGATAAGCTCCTTAAGGGCAGGGGCCCCAACTTACTTAGTTTTCTCTCTTCCCTCTAAAATGCTCTGGCTGCGGCAGACGAGCAGTGAAAGATAGGGACTGCCCTGAACTGAAATATACTCAGGTCTCAACACTTAAAACAGAGCATTAATCTTCGCAAGCACTCAAACATTTTTCCCCAGCCTTAGCAAAGTGAGGTTATAGAAGTCAGCCAGAAGGTGAAGAAAAAGACTCTGTTGACAATTTTAAGTGCCACAGAAATGGATAATTTTAATGGATGCAGTATTTCTACAGAAATAAAATACTATGATTGAGATAGAGGCCAAGCGTTTTACCACTGGGTGATAGTGAAATTTAATTTGAATCAATGAGGAAGGTCTACAAGTCAATTACCTTTCGTTTCATTCCTGTGCCTTAAATGAAAGTTTAGGGCCGGTAGCAAAAGTACCCTGGAAAGGAGCATTTTACAACGTATCAATTCATTCATCACCACTACTCCCCCAAGCATTATGCATGCAACAGTCATATTGATTAGCTCTTTGAGCTTAAGTCAGTCTCAATTTTAAGTTCACAGTGAGTTAAACAAACCAGTGAGGGTAGCGCCATTATCATTCCCATTTGATGGCTGAGAAAACTGAGTCTCAGTGAATTTGTGCATCTTGCCCAAAGGCAGTCATAAATCTTGTAAGGGCAGAGCTAGAATTTGAAACGAGATTTGTGTGTGTGTTTGCGTGGGGAGGGGCTCCCTTCTGGCCTTTACACAAAACCAGACACACTTAGGGAACCAACAGAATAAGGGGTAGTGATAAAAGCCAGCTTGGGGGAAGGAGTCTAAGCCCATCGATCTGCATCCAGATAACCCTGTCGGCTTCTGTGTATCTCCAGAGAGGCAATTCAAATAGGAATGTGCCTGAGACTCAAGAAATTCCAGGCTCTGCCCAGGGACTGTGAAGGGAAATGCTTCCAAAGCACAATTTAGGGAGTGCATGCTTCAGTGCGCTGACAGCCCCATGACCTGATCAAGCCCCCTTTTGTCACCCTGAGGGACCCAGGGGTATGTAAGCACAGGGAAGTTATTTGAAAAACTTCCTTAGCAAGATGTCTCTTCCCCTTGTCTTCTAGAAACCAAAACATTTCGCTTTCCCACCCACCCCAACACACAGCCAGAACTTCTTTTGCAGGACCCCCAGCTCAGCAGTGACGGTGGAGACTTCCTCTGGAGTGCCTCCTCTTGGAAAAGTGAGACTTTCATTCACTCATCAAATATTTGCTAAGCACCTCTGATATGCCACCCTCAGTCACAGGCAATGTAGAGCTTTGGTTTTGGCAGAGAGGTGACAGATTAAGCAGAAGACCTGGGGAGCTACCATAGGAAGTGACTTTGGGCAGGGGTGGGGGTAGGTAGACAAAAGGACTTGTCTAGGCTGGGGGACGGGTTGGTCAAGGCCGACTTCTCAGAGGAGGCAGCACCTGAGTAAAGACATGGGTAACTTAGAAGAAGCCAGCCACGCAAAGACCTGGGGGCCGACCACTCTCAACAGCAGGAGAAGTGCAAAGCCTTGAGACAGGAAGGTGCTGGCTCTTTCCAGTAACAGGAAGAAAGCCAGCGTGTTGGAGGCCAGGTTAGCAGAGGAGAGAGGGAGATGAGATCAGAAATTGGCAAGGCAGGTACAGTAGGCAGTACGGGCCTCCGCGAGTAGTTTGGTTTTTATTCTGAGTGTTCTGGGAAACCACAGGGAAGGTTTCACAGAAAGGAGTGACAGCACCTGATTTACATGTTTTAAAGATCTCTCGGGCTGGGCTGCCTGGTAGGGTGCAGGTAGTAGATGGGCAGGCAGCGGGGGCTGAGCAGAACCTTCTGAATAAGAGATGAAAGCCGCTTGGGCGAGAATGGTAGAGATGGAAATAAAGGGAAGTGGAGAGATTCGGGGAAAGGGGTGTGGATAAATATTTAATGCGGCGCTCAGGGAAAAAATTTAACAAAGCCCTGTTGGCCACTTTCCGTGGTGTAAATACTCCCATCGTGGCTGGCGTCCACGTGGCCTCGGCTAATGCAGACCCGGGAAGGGCCGTGCACAGTCGGCTCTCACACGCTGGGCAGCCCACTGCAGCCACTGCGTTCAGGGCTAGACCTCAAAGGACGTGCCTGGGGGCTGGACTGGAGGGTGGCTTGTACCATCTGGGCGGGAGCGAAGGGAAGAATGGAGAATGGTTCAGGTTGACTGCCTGAACCACGACCCTGTCCATGCTTTAGCCCCCCAGGAAGTAGGAGTGTGGCAGCAGTGTGGAGCTGAGAGGCAGGAGGCTCTGCGGGGGGGGGGGGGGGGGGGGGGGGGGGGGGGGGGGAAGGACAGCCCCAGGCTCTAGGGCTCCCTGGGAGCGGCCCCAGTCCTGCCTGTGTCCTCAGCACTCAGCCTGGTGCACAGGGGGAACTTAATAAAGAGCACATGCAAGAACGCGTGGCCTCAGCTTCCCCGTCTGTAGAATGGAGTGGTCTTACTAACACTCTCTGAGGGTAACGGTGAGGAGCAAGTGGGACACGACAGCCGCCAGGCTCAAGAGCTAAGGGCCCCACAGACATCCCTCATGATCCTGTGACGCGCACCGACCCCCATTTGACAGATGAAGAAATGAAGCTCAGAGCCATTAAGCCTTGTGTCTACACCCATTTAGCTAATAAGTGGCGGGGCAGGGATTCAGATGGCCCGGGGCAGTCAGCCTGAGGCTCTCAGCTGCTGGGCCAGTCCCTAGAGGGACCTAGAGCAGCAAGGCCCTGAGGGTGGAGAGGACACCCCAGCACACCTGCTTTGCCACATCCTGGAGGTGAGACAACAGGAGTCAAGTGAAGTCATGAGAGCTGGCAACCAGAGTTTCCCTCGCCTGACCAGGAAGGAGGGACAGACAGGCCCGCAGGGAGCAGAGGAGCACTCGCTTGGCCTATTCGGGATGAAGGGTTCAGTGCGAGCAAGCGTAAGGACGGAGCCACGATGGCCATGTCACCCTCACCGTGCTCAGCACAACGGCCAATGTACTGTGTTCCCCTGGTGGAGACGGGCTGACCTGTCTCTGCCTGATAAATGGATTTTTTAAAATTCCTTTGCATGGCCAACATTTTTTTTCCTAGGCTGATAGAGATTTATGAGCCCAGGCCTTGGGGTCAGAGTCCCAAGTATAAACTCTGTTCTTGCTGCTCACAGACTGTGAGCAAGTAGCTCCCATAAGCGCCCTGCATCTCCACTCTCTCACCTGTATAATGGGGCACAATAGACTCATCACCTCAGAGGGCTGTGGTGAGGACAGAGGGGGCTCCCATGACGGGCGAGGAGGAGTGATGGGGTGCAGAGCAAACCAAGAGGTGTTCCCTTGCTCCCAATGTCTACAGCACACAGCACAAGTAGACTGAGCAAGAGATTAAAAAAAAAAAACAAAAAAAACTGGAGGGGAAAAATCCCATGGACTCACTTCTAAGTGTCATACAAATGTAAGTGACACATTAGTTCCTTCTCACCCTGGGAAGGCTATAAACTGTCGGATGCCAAACAGATCCGCATGGCCCTGGTAAATCACAGTGCTTGCGACCATAGGGCAGGGGAGCCTTGCAGGGGCTGAGCAGCTCTACTTGGGGAGGGCCTGGCCAGCCGTTTCCTGGTCAGCTAGCCTCCTCTGCCACACAGTGGCTCCAGTTCCAGCTACTCATGTGGAGAGGACACTTCTGGAATTACTGTTGAGAAATTTCTGAGGTTTTGGTGCTTGGATGTGTGTGTTGCTTTAACAAGAATAGTTGTCATTTGCTAAGCACATACTCAGTGCCAGGCACAAATGCGATTCTCACACATCTGTAAAGGAGAATGGACTATTATCCCCATTTTATAGCTGACGAAACTGAGATCAGAGAGCTTAAGGAACTCACTGGGAGCAGCACAGCAAGTAAGTAGTAGCACTGGGACCTGACCAAAAGCAGCCACACACCCAGAAGCTGAACCTCAGCCACCTCAAGAGGCCTTTCCAGCTCCTCTGGGGCATGAATGGTTTGTTTGCAGGTTAGAAGCTAGATTGAAAGGCTAGTAGCCCACAATTTAACATAGAAGCTGAGGGCACAAATCAAATGTCTTCAGAGGCCAGAAAGCAGGTCTGGTCTGAGTTTCTTTTCTCTCTTTTCTTTTCTTTTCTTTTCTTTTCTTTTCTTTTCTTTTCTTTTCTTTCTTTTTATAGTTTTTAAATTTATTTTGAGAGAGAGAGAGAGAGAGAGCATGCACATGAGCAGGGGAGGGGCAGAGAAAGAGGATCCCAAGCAGGCTCTGTGCTGCCAGTGCAGAACTCAATGCCAGGCTCGAACCCATGAACTGTGAACTCATGACCTGAGCTGAAACCAAGAGTTGGACACTTAACTGACTGAGCCACCCAGGCGCCCCTGGCCTGAGTTTCAAAGAGACATCTGGAGGTGGCAGGGAGTGGGGCAAGACAGAGGCAGGCCTGTCTCAGCTCCATGGGGCCAGGCTCAGCCACCCTACCTTCTATTTTTTTTTTTTTTTTCAAAATAAGTTGAACACCTTGAACTTTCATGCAAAATCTCTAAACCAACAACAAACCCACCAAAATCCATCTGGGGGTCAACTGTGACCATGGGGACCAGTCTGCAACCTGTATTGTCACCTTATAGTTTATAAGTGCTCTTCCTACCCACACCACTCATTTTTGCTTGAAGAGTCAGTATTATTGTTTCCGTTTCACAGATATTTAAATTGAGACTAAGGGCTTAGCAATTACAGAATGCTGCAGACCTTGAACATGCAGTGTCCCTCTCTACTGTCCTAGTTAAGCATCCTAAAACCTCAGCTTGTACACCTCCTCCAGGGCCAGAGAGCTCAGGCCTGTGACAGCAACCCAAATCTTTTTAAACAGTTCTAATCTTAAGAAACGCACCTCAACTTCAACCTGCCTGCCCCACGCTGAAACTCACTAGGTATGCCAAATTCTCCTTCCATGGGACGGGCTTTGCCAACCACCAACAGTGAGTATGGCACGGGAACAAAGCAGAATTTTCACTGACTACTTCTAAGGCAGTAAGCTCAGTGTTCAGAACTTGCCACACATTTACACTGAATCCTTAGAAGTGCACACCGTGGTAGGCTTCCCTAGAGCCATGAGTAAATAAGGCGCAGGGAGGCTGAGTATCATCCCAAGGTCACAGTTGGTATATGATACAGAGGGGATTAAAAATGAGGTCTCTCCAATTCCACGGCCACTATTCCATCCATCCGTCCAACAAATAGTTTTTGAGAACTTACTATGTTTCAGGCACCGTGCTGGACACAGAAGGACACAACTTTCCCCTCTAGCATACTACTTCCCATCATCTTTTTCAGGCTAAGACACCTGAGCTCTTTCACCTGATCTTTATGTGGTCGGTTTCCAGGTCCTGCTTCTTCCCTGACTTGTCGGTATGAACATATGCCAACAGCCCTATTACAGTCACTGGCCAGAATGGAAGGTAATCTTTGAACACAGCCTGGACAAGCATGTGGCCGGGAGTGTGTCCCCTCCTTGGCTTGGGATCTCTCCTTTTATTGATGGAGCCTATGCTCATATCAGCTTTTCTGGCAGCCTTCCCACAGCAATGTTTCAACCAAAACCGTGAAAATTGTTTTCACAGCTGCAGCTACTAACCCATGTCTAGTCGTGGGATATTGACTTTAAAGACCCAAGAAAAATGGAACTGCACCTCAAATCTATTGAGCCAATTTTATGTGCTAAACATTTTATGAACATTTAAAAAATTTGTATTACAATTTCCATCTTACAGCAAGAAAACTGAGGCTCAGAGAGGTTAAAGGACTTGTCTGTGATTATCCAGCCAGGAAGTCACAGAGCTGGGACACGAGCCCATGATGCTGAGTACATCAAACACCACTGACTACCTAACTGGGCTTGTGGCAGAACGTAAACAGAATGACAGCCCTAACAAACACAAGCACCAGAACCAATGAGCAGATCCCAGAAAAGAACTGCTACTAAACAGAGGCATGGCTTACAGGCAGGAAGCCCCAAGCAGTGCATGCAGTAGGACTCAGCTGGATCCCAGGGTGTGCCCGGATGGAGGTCCTCAACAATGTCTCTGAATGTGACTGCCCTAGATGAGGTATGAATCCCCAGCCTAGGCCAGGTGCCAGGGGATGCCTACGGACCTACAGCAAGACACCAAAGAGTAACAATCACTATAGCCTCCAACCTGGCATCCCAGCCTCCAGGATCCCCTCCCTGTCCCATTTTCCATCTGGCCCTGAGAATTTTCTATTCTGGCTTGAAAATCTTGCCCCGGCTGCCCATCACCTTCAGGGTAAACTTCCATCCTCATCCTATGCCATGAAAGGTACTGCGGGAATTGGCCCTACATGTCTCCAACCATCCCCAGGAAACAACCTTACTCTGTAGCTTACCATTTTCCAAGGTGGATGGTCTAAGTATCCTGAGAGGCGACTGAGTCTAGGGAATGTTGCAAACTATTCTATGATCTTGAAAAATCACACTAAACATTAGTATGCTGCACGTAGCTGAAAAGTCGTATCATCAAAAGGTTTACTTAACTTTTTAAGCCTGGATTTCCTGTTGGGTGACAGAACCCCCTATCTTGAGTAACATCCATCAGATCTCAAGGGACAGATTTTTTGAATAGTGATGTCACCAACTTGTCACTGTTTCTTTTATGCCCTTAGGGTCCTGCATTAAGCTGTAGCCTCCAACAAATACTTTATTCTTCTTCCACCACCTACAAAACTTCTATTCACACTTCAAAGCCTGGTTCAACGTCCGACTCCTCTGAGAAATATTTCTGTAAACTCCTCCAAAGCTTGCTTTTATTCTTGCCTTGATGATAACACTTATCACAGAACTTGTTACAAGCCTGTCTCTTCCCCAGGACAGGAACCTGGTCTGATTCTTCTCTAGAAACACCAGTGTCTGGCATTGTTCCTGGAAGTGGTCCAGAGTCCTTGTGTTGATGGGATGTATGAGTTTGTGAATGGACGAAGAAGGGAATGAGTCCTTATTCATGATAAGGATGTGGTTCAGCCCAGCCTGGCTATAGAACCCTGCTGAGTATCGCCATGACTGGGGGGAAGCCCCCTCTCCTAGGTAAGACAACATGATCTCAAGGCAATGACTGCCACTCTCAAAGAGAGTCAACAGGTCATTTCAGGAAGATTCAAAATAGATGCCATCCTGCTTTATCACTGGCGTTGCTAGGAAACAGCTAGTTTGCTACAGGACAGGTTGATTAGCATTGCATTGCGGAGAAGACACAAACTGAGAAATGGCTGCGTCTTCTCACCCTCCTGAAACCAGCCTGAGCATATCTGCATCAACTTCTTATTCAGGCGAGGGGGCAAGGCAAAGTTTGAAGTCAGGCTTAAAGACTTGCAAATGCTTCTCAGAGCCGAGCACAGAAGCACAGCAGGGACTCTGTATGCCCTGGGGCCACAAAGGGCCTCAGTCTTCCACTTATGGCTTTTATGCCTCTAGGCCTGGGAGGAGCCTGGAGGAGACACAGTCTGGGAAAGATTCATACTGAGAGAGGAGGGAACTCTGGGTGCCTGCTGCGCCCTCCCCTGATTCCCAGTTATAGAAACGCAGAATCATTCTACCTGGGAGATGCTTCTCAGGGCTTTCAAAGGGTAAGTAAGACCCACTAGACTTATAAGGAGGATGAGGTCCTACCAACAGCAGACTGCTGGCTTCCTTCCGAGGTGGCAGCCCTAGGAGCCACTGGCTCCAAAAAGTCCTCTTTGCTGACTCCTTGTCTAAACTCCCAAAGCAGTGTGCTAGGTGCCATCATGGGGATTATTATCACTGGTTTACAGATGAGGAACCTGAAGCTAAAAGTGACCACACTACAAAGTAATTGGCAAGCTAGGTCTGAATAACATATGGGCCAGAATATCAGCTAAATTTGTTGTAAACAGGAAATAAGCAAATGCAATTTTTTATCTTTGGATGCTTTCCCCCTGTGTATGGATGAGTGTCTTGAGGGGTGAGAGGGAAGAATGGTTTGGTCCGCAGAGCCCCACGCATATAGTCATGGGATCTCATTCCTCCCCCTGCTCTGCCACTAACTAGGTAGGCTGCCTCAAGGAAACCCCTATCCTCCTCTGGGCCTCTAGCTACTGATCTGTTAAACAGGGATAACAAGAGCCATCCTGCATACTCATTTCCCTGGGTATTGGATGATAAGTGGAAAACAGATTTTAAAAGCATAACACATCAGGCAATACTCAGCACACAGTATGTGCTCAGAAAGAATTGGCTGGTTGAACGCTTGTAAGCTATTACTGAAATGCACTGAGGAGCCCAGAGAGCCAGAATTGGGTTCCCGCTTGGTTTCTACCACTTTGAACAAATTACTTAATCTCTCTAAGCCTCATTACTTCCATCTGTAAAATGGGGATTATAATGCCCCCTTGACAATATTACTATGAAGATGCAGTAAGTAAGGAATGTAAAGATCCAGGCCCAACAGAGATGCAACGTACTTCCATTTCTCTCCACCCTTCTTCCCTCTAGAACCATTGGAAGGCAGAAGCGGTCTGCTAGCTGTCTGTCATTCCTGCTGGCCGGCTGCCCGGGAGGCCCCCAGCTGTTGGGATTGGCCAGTGCGTGCAGCGGCACTTACTCAATCGTGCCCAGCAGGATGAGACAGACTGTAATTTCCAAGGCTGAGCCCTAGCCCCACTCAGGAACACAGCATGGAGCCACTTTGAGAAATCCACATTCAAGGCACAGTCTCCCCAGGCCCCAGGGACACTCAATAGCTGAGGGAACAAGGAGGTTACCAAGCTAATCGTTCCCCGATTAAAGCAACTGGCCTAAAGCCAGCCAAGCCAGCCTTTGCAAAGTTTAAGTTCCCTCAGAAGCCTACAGCAACCCTCACACCTCACGTGTGCATAGCCCCTTACAATCTACCGAAAGCCTCCTCTACAAACAGTATTCGTTCAGGAAGTCCTTGCAGTGTACAGGGAATCAGAGTGCTAGGCGTTTTTTTTTTTTTTTTAACCTTGTTTAATTGGTCGGGGCAGCTTGGAAGGAGCAGATGTGTACCAGATGTTCTACAGTGACTGCACACACCACTACTACCTTCTGAAAGGAACCGTCCCATGCGCAGCCAGCCATGTTTTGTGCCATGTGACCTACAGCAGCCATGCTTTGTATCACATGACCATGTCCCATTATGATCACTGCTGAGTGGACCAGGGGTAGACACCTGTCCTACACAGGGTCCACCCACTGGCAGTCCAGTAACCTGTAGTTTGTCTCACTTCGATTCCTCCTTGGAGGACTGGGAACTAGATTTGGGGAGTAGAGACTGGGTAACTAGCAGAGGGCAGAGAAACCAAAAGGCGTTACTAAGAGTTTTGGAGTTAAGGTTTTGGAGTAGGCCATTATAGCCAGGTCAGGACTTTGCAAGTCAAAACTCTGTAGGATGACAATCAATGAAAAAGCACAGGAAATGGGTGGGCAAAGAGGAAAACAGAATAGAAATGCAGACAGAAATAGGGCCACTAAGGGAGAGACCACATGGATGCCTTTGCTGTTGGCAACATCTCCGTTTTGGTTTCTGGGAGTCCCTGCTGCATTAGGGTTATGGCCTTTGCACTCCCAAAAGATTCCTGCTACCTTCTCACAAGCCACTCTTTCCCTGAGTTGGCTTGAGTGGCTCTCTGTTCCTTGCGGTCAATGACCACGAGTAGGACAGTACCAAGTAGGTACTGCTATCCTCACTCTGCCGACCGAGATCCGAGACACCGAGAAAAACTGACATTTTCTGGCTTCTCACAGCTAGATCAGTGTCTATCCTGACTCCCCACCAGCGAGGTCCTCAGAATCCAAGCTCTGTTGGCTCCTCCCTGAAGCCCACTGCTTCTCAGGCTGTGGGTAGCTGTGTAACCAGCCACTGATTCTCAGAGAAAAGAAAAGGATAGATACTGAGACAACGTGTTCGTCATCTGTCTCTTCCGCTAGAGTGTGAGGGCTCAGAGTGTGGGGACAATGTTATCTTGGTTACTGCTGTCTCCCCACGGCCTAGAAGAGGCCACGCTGCAGCACAGATGCTTAAAACTGTTGGCCAAATGAATGACTGGATCAATTCGTCTGTCCCGGGACTTCCTGGCCATGCTGAGAACCAGAGAGTTTTGCATATCCTCACCCACAGACAGCGAGAGGTGCTGCTGCCTTTGAGATTCCAGATTCTTCTGGGGAAAGGTTTCACTTCCTTCTCCCTTGGGAATTGCTTGTGAAAAGCAGCTGCTGTCAGCTTGGGTTCAATTCCTGGTCAGTGCTGGGATGAAGAGGCAGCAGAGGACGGCCACATCCCTGGAACGGGCTAGCCCCTGACTGACATCCACATAGCAGATGCAGGGAATCCCGTCACAGCATCCCCGACAAGTGACCGCTCCCCCTGCTGAAATCACCATGTCAGGAAGCAGATGAAGGAGACTGTCCTTTCCACCCGGGCAGGTGGAAAGCTGACTTTAAACTTAAACTGTAACTATCTTCCTCTTGACCCTGGCTCTAGGCTTCAGGATCTCACACAAGCAGCATGAACTATCTTAAGTGGAGTGTGGAATAAAAAATGTTAAGGAATGGGATCAAGGGAGACATGAATTCTAAATTTGCTGGGTGACCTTGAACCAGTCGCTTGATACCCCGAAACCAAAAGGCGTGAAGTGTTTGGTCAGAGCTGGCTTCTTGTCCCAGCTCAATCTTGGGCAAGTGGCTTCACTCAGCCTCTGTTTCTTCTACTCCAGGATTATAATACCATCCAGGGGAGAGGAACATCTGCCTACTCAGAGCATTCAAATGGGTTGCTGACTCAAGGCTAGCATGGAAGTCATAGTTATTGGGGCCCCAGGCCCCCGGCTAAGCCTTGATGTGGGAGATGATAGATCCCAATTTGCAACTCCTCGTCAAATTTTACATATAACACAGTAACAGCTGGGGCTCAGAGTGCTGGGAAGACCCAGGATAACCTGGTTTTCCCCAGACATCAATGCCAGGATCAGGAGAGAGGTGGGTAG
Organism: Felis catus; assembly: GCF_018350175.1. Classification (NCBI taxonomy): domain Eukaryota; kingdom Metazoa; phylum Chordata; class Mammalia; order Carnivora; family Felidae; genus Felis; species Felis catus. The sequence goes on along the minus strand of NC_058377.1, from coordinate 53,146,746 downwards.
GGCTGTCCTTGCCATCCCATACCATGATCCAACAGAGAAAAGCACGTGAAGGTCAATGTGGTGTGAACATCCACTCACTAGTGGGGTAACATGGGACAAATGCACTCACGTTCTCTGAGCCTCAGTTTCCTCATCTACAGATGAGGCTAGGACACCACCTGCTCTATCTCTATCTCCATCAAAGCATCACCATGAAGATCAAACATGGGGATGGGTCAGAAAAGTCTCGATAAACTGAAAAGTGTTGTTCCTTTGAAAACTATCATCCTATCATGTGGTCTGGAAGCAGCTCCGCACCCTCTTCAGCCAGCGCCAAGTTCAGGGGCTCCTATACAGAGCCCCAGGGCCAGCACCTGCTTCCTTCCACTCCATGTATCCATCTCTCCCTCGGGTCCACTCAACACCTAACTGTGGAACCCTTCTCACGGGTCCACTCAACACCTAACTGTGGAACCCTTCTCACTACCCCGTGAAACGCACATTAGTATTTCACAGATGAAGCTGAGATCCAGAGACACTGAGGAACCTACCAGGTGACATGGTTGTCGAGTGATGGCTATAACCCCAGGGAAAGGGGGCAGGCAGGGAAAGAGTGAAAAAGCAAGAAAGGGAGGAAATGGAAGGAAGAGGAGAAAAGGGAGGAGGGGACAAAGGGGAAAAGGGGATGGAGAAGACAAACAAGGAGAATAAATTCCCCTTGAGTTGGGGGCCAGAATGGGCACGGAGGGGAAGCTGGCAAGCTGCGCCCTGTAGTTGGGTGTGGGCCTCGAGGCGCCCCCCCACCCCCATCCCCGGGGTCTTAGGAAGTGACAGGTCAGCAGAGCCATTCAGCTGAGCTACAAAAGCCTTCTGCCAGGGTGGCGAAAAAACATTAAAGGAGACTTCCTCAGGCTTTAGAAATTGCTGAAATACAGAGGCCGCAATAGAAGATGAAGTGTCCTACAAAGGAAGCTCCAAATGGAATCAATTTCCCTGGGCCGACTTTTATGTCCTATTATAAGAAATTGAAAAATTATTTCTGTGGGAATGTCGCTTTGCCGGTCCACCTCTTCAGAAGATATTGAGAAGGGAAATGGCTTCCAATAAATGGGTCTTGTCTTCTATCACTGGAGTTGATCCCCTGCTCTGGGGCTCGGGAGCCAGGGGAGATGGGGTCAGGGAGAGTCTGGGGGGGCTGCTCTGAGTGGGTTTGGGGGCTGGAGAAAAAGGCAATGAAATGGAAGCAAATGTGACAGCCCCAGGGACCACCAGCTCCACAAGGCCAGACATGCACACCACCCGACTAGAACATGATACCCTTGAGGCTGGCTAGTCTGGGCCAGAGTGGAATGTCAGGATTCCCTGGACAGGACGTCATGTTGCAGAGAGGACTCCAGCAGCTGCTATCATACCACACATGCCTGCTTCTGGAGTCGCAGCATAAAAGGTCTGCCCGCCCATTGTTCCCTCCCTCACACTCACGTTCCAGGCGCCATGAACTTCTCACCTCTCCCTAAACACAGTAGGCTTTCCTTCCATGCCTTGGTGCCTTTGCTGGAGACCTTTCCTCTATTGGGAGTGCCCTTTCCTGCATGTCAGTCTGGCAAATTCCTACTCGTTCTTCAAGAACCAGCTGAAATGTGCCTCCTTTAGGGAGTCATCCCTGATGTCCCTCCCTGGGTAGGGTTTGTTCTCTGTCCCATGCTACGGTTGCCTGAACAATGCCCCCCATAAATACCCATTAGGTTTGTAATCCCCAAACCTAAGAGTATGTTACCTTACATGGCAAAAGAGACTTAGCAGATGTGAATGAGTTAAGGATCTTGAGATGGGGAGCTCATCAGAGTTAGCAGGAGGAAACAGGAAGAGGGTAGAGTGATACAAGACCAGGTCAAACCAAGGGAAGCAGATGCCTCTAGGAGACAACGAAGATAAGGTAATGGATTCCCTTTCCAGAGCCTCCAGAAGGAACCAGCCGTGACGACACCTAGACTTTAGCCCAGTGGGACTGAATCTGGATTTCTGACCTCTGGAATTGTAACGTAATAAATGTGTGTTGTTTTAAGCCACTTAGTTTGTGGTGATGTGTTACAGTGGCAACAGGAAACTAATACACCTGGGTGGGGCTTGTCCTCTCTCCCCTGGGTTCTGTGGAACCCCATGTTCACTCCATGTTCCCACTGTAGCTTACAGGTCAGGCCTATCCCAAGGGAATAGGGATCAACTCACTTCATTTGACCACATCCTGCCGGGAAGGTACTATTATTCCCATTTTACAGATGAAGAAACTAAAGGCCAGGGAGATTAAACAGCTGGCCAAAAGAAAATGGCACGGGTGCTACAGGACCCAGCTGGAACTTGAACCCAGGCACTCGTACGTTTAAGTGTTGGTCTCCTCCACCAGAGTAGGGCCATTGGGTAGATGTTGGATTGTCTCTCGGTGCCAGGGCCCCATCCAGGCCTGGTTTAAGTAAGGCTCCAACCCCAGGAAACATCCGAACTGGGGCCTTTCTCGTACCACCCAAGAGCTATTTGTCTATAGCTCACCTTTTGTGTGGAAGATGTAGAAAACAGAATGTCCTTGGAAACCAAAACTTCTACTAATCTAACTGGTTTATCCGCAGTGATAACGTAAGGTGCTTTATTGCACATTTCCTGTGAATTTTCCTTGTGGGTGGCATGGTAAAGTGGAAGGAACCTGGGATTTAGACTCAAGAAAGCTCTGGGTGGCTTCCCACGAGTGTATGCCCTTAAATCTCAATTTCTTCATCTATACAATGGATACAATGATACCCCGGCCAGGAGAGGCACTGGTGAGGATAAACGAGGAGGCGCGTACAAAGCCACTGGTGGAAGTAAACATTGCCCCTGTACGCGAAGCCCCACAACAAAGCCGTGCGCGGCACACTGGGCGAGTGGCCTTCCTCCCCAGTCACAGACGAAGACACGGACCCCCACCCCTGGCTGAGACAGCACTCTACTACAGCATATAAGGCTGTCTGACCTAAGGGACCATGGGGGCTGTCCGAGCTAGGTGCTGCCAGAATGCAGACGTGACAAGGGTCATCTCGGGCTGAGATGATGAGACTGGTTCCCAGAGAAGCCAGCCTATAACTGTCAAAGAAAGGTGTCACTCTGACAGAGCACGGAGAGAAGAGGGCTCTGAAGAAGTGCACGTGGGCTAAGCAAAGGCACAGAGAGAAGGCCACAAGGGGAATAGGAGGCTCAGAGAATGTGGGAGCAGGGGGTCTGTGGCAAAGGCCACGGGGTCCCATAAGCCCTGGGAGCTGGATTCGAGTGGTCAGGGGCCGGTAGAGACGGCGGAGGAGAGGCAGGGAGTAGGGTGGTTTCTTGAGAGGACAGAAGGGATGCTCCACTTGGAAGTAAGGAGTTCGGGGGCCTCTAGCAGTCTCTGGTCTGACTAGCGAATGCAAGTCCGAGGGGCTACCAGCCCTGGCTGCACAGGAGAATCACCTGGAGGGTTTTAAAAATCCCAGTGCCCCAGGCTACACTCTGGTCCAATTGATTCAAAGTCTCCAGGGATGGGACCCAAGCATTGTTCTGTATTTGTCAGGAGTCCCCGGGGCGATTGCAAAGAAGAGGCAAGGCTGAGAAGCGCTGCTCTAGGCCTTGGGTCCAGGGCCAGGATGCCATCCAGACTCCAAGCTGTCTAGTGACTTTCAGCCATACTCAACGATGTCCAAACATGTCCCTTCTGCCTACTCATGCCCTGGAGCCCGCAGCTTAGCCTGAACGTGATACTTCACTTCCTGTCATTGGCCTGCGCAGAGCCTTTGTGGGGAGTGTGCTGTTGTCTGAGGATAGGATTCCAATTTGTTCATTTATCCTGTGCCAAGCCTCATTGGTTTGGTGGCCCTGTCCCGAGGTGACCCACTTGATAGGGGCTGGGGACGGGAGAGCTCCTGAGGCTTCCACACTCCTAGCTCACCTCCAGCATGACTAAGGGCTTTCTGCGGGGACAAAGGGACTGGAATGGGGTGCTTCTTCCTACTGGCTCATGGAGAAAGAAAGAAATGGCATTTACCTCGCACTTGCTTTGTGCCTGACATTGCACTGGGTGTATTACATGCACCCCAGTTAGTTTATCCTTCTTCTGCTTCATGCAGCAGATACTTGGAATCATCCTATTCCACAAATGAGAAGCACAGGGGCTCAGGGAAGGGACGTGACCTAGCCTAAGGTTTCACAAATGGAAAACGTGAGAGCTGGGTCTTATCCCCAGGTCTGTTAACTCTTAGGGCCTGAGCTTTAACGCTGGGAAGCTCTGTTTCTCGCCTGTGAAGTGGGGCTAACAGCATTTCCTCCTTCACAGGGTGATTGTGAGCATTTAACAAGGAGCACGTGAACCTATATAAGGCAGCAAATAGGGTGTCTGCAACTCAGCTGATGCTTCGTAAAAATGGCCCTGATTCACCTCTTGAAAAAGGACTCCCAACTAATGTGTAGGTGTTCTGAGGAGATAGCAGAGCCAAGTTTAAAGAAAAAAAGTGGGTCAAAACCGGAGTATTCTTTTTTTCCCCATCGCCACTTTGATTCCTTCTTCTCTGTGCTCTCTGAAAAATCAATGAGCTCGTTCCCTATGCTGATGAGCTCTTGTCCTGGTACCCAGGCAACAAGAAGACGGCGGGGTCAGCCATCCGGGGTCCTCAGGGTGAAAGCTGGAGACTTGAGGCAGGGCTGTGTCCCCAGGCTGATGCCAGGGTCCTCTCAGGCCAGCTTTCCCTTGGTGACACAGAGAACACCCGTGAGATCCTGGCCATCCCTGACACTGCCCAGCTGCATTCACAGAGACACCGCTTTTAGTGTTTATCTTGTTTGTCAATGTTTTCTTCCTATTTTAAGCCAGTCTTCCACTAGTGGGGCGTCCCGGAACCCACGAGGAAATGGGTTGCAAATGTTCCCAGACCTTGGGGCTCTTGGCCAGAGCCTGGCTGAGAAATGATTATTTGTCAAAAGAACGTACATGTGAAAACGTACTTACTCGAAGTCTCCTAATTTCCAGACTGAGTGCCTGTTTTTCAGTCATTACTCACACGGGTGGCAATGGGGGTTGCTCAGAGCCTAAGGCTTCCACGAACCTGAGACCAAAGAAGAAATGTCTCTTCTCCAAAGGCTGGGGGAGGGCAGATCGGGACTCCAGGGAAGAGTCTGACCTGGGCAGTGGGGGAGAAGGGGAGGGGCTGAGGGTAAAGCCAAGGAATAGGAGGACAGGGGCCTGTGAGAAGGTCTCACTCATACATGTGCTGCTACCCCACCTGAACTGGCTGCAGCTGTGGAGCTTTTAGGACCACACTGCACGGGAGGGCTGTGTCTAACGACACCCATGGGTGACACCTATAGTCAGACTGGCCATGGTGGACTGGCACTGGAGTCTTCGAAAAGGAACCTTCTCTTTGACCAACACCTAAGAGTGCAGACCACGCTGAGAGGATCAGAACCCTTCTCTACTTTCCCTCACCACACCTTGGCCCTTCCTTTTGACCATTCCAGAAGAGCAATATTTCATTTCTCTAAGAAAAACCATCAGCCCAAGACAGGAAACAGAAGAGACAAGCCACCTTCCCAATTCTACCTAAATTTTCTACCTAAATTACCAAGACAAATATTTCAGGAAACTGTACTTGGCTGGAATGGTTGGGTAATTCATTTTATTTACCATCTAAATGCACTCGAGAGCTGAGATAGATTCATTCAAGTTGCCGCTTCTTAGTCGGATGCAATTCACAGTAGAAATTGCTGCCATCCGAAGCTTCCATAACTTCCAAAGGGTAATGGATTTTTTTCAGCCCATCTTTCTTCTCTGCTCATATTTGCTTGAGGATTCCAAATGGATTCTATTTACTGTAATTACTGTTCTAACTGCGGCTCACTTGCCATGCATCAGGTTAATGTTAACAAGATACCCAGCTGATGCTGGTAATGTGGATTCATTGTTCAAACTCTTTCCCCGCCCCCTTTGGTGGTGTCTCAATTCCATTTTCTGAACCCAAAGGGGAAGGAGCAAAGCCAAGTAACGCGACTGTTTTTTTCTCCGTCTCATTCTTCTCTAATGCCATGGGCTTTTTTCTCAATGGATATTCATTGTTCTTGGGTTTTTCTACTCATGTATTTACATGGCACTATTACAAATGTCGTGCTTTGTTTAAATGTAGATTTACATGCTTACCTTCTCAAGTTTTTCTCACGTTATTAGTTCCATTACACTTCTTATTATTTAATTTCTTCTTTAAATTTTTTTTAACGTTTATTTATTTTTGAGAGACAGAGACAGAGCGTGAGTGGGGGAGGGGCAGAGAGCGAGGGAGAGACAGAATCTGAAGCAGGCTCCAGGCTCTGAATGGTCAGCGCAGAGCCCGACGCGGAGCTCGAACTCACGAGCCATGAAATCACAAAGTCAGACGCTTAACCGACTGAGCCACCCAGGCACCCCTTATTATTTAATTATTAATGATAAGAATTAACAGCAACAAATGTTCTGATAATTTTCAAGACACAGTCCTCCTATGTATCTCTACTAAGAAGAGAAATTCAAGGCCCGGTGTATCAAGAGTCTTCATCTCTCAATGACTGGGTAGTTTCAGATTAATAATTTGGGTCTATGGGAAAAGCACACACTTCAGAGCAGAGCTTCAAATTCTAGTTTCATCATTCATTAGCTATACGAGCTTAAGTGAGCTTAACACTAGGATTTTCAATTTCTTCATCTGTAAAAGGACAGAACTAAAAATACAAAATTAATCATGTGCTGCTGGGAAGTTCCCTGCACATAGTAGGTGCTTAAGTAATATCTGTTATTATGATACCCTATTAATAATTCCAGTCACACAACCAGATTGTAGCACCACAGCATACACAGGTATGAATGTATTTTAACGTGGCCAATTTTGGACTCCCAAATGGCCTTCCTGAGCTGGAAGGATCTCAGCCATGAAACCCTTACTATTCAAAGTGTGGTTCAAAAAACCGGCCATATCAGCTTCATCTCCGAACTTAGCAAAATGCAGACTCTCGGGTCCTTCCCCAGAAGGAAGAAAAGTCTAATTATAACTCCATGGAGTTGACAGGAAAAGAGATTGTCCCTCCAAAGTGTCCTGACTACCTGGCTTCAGTCTGAAGGATAGAAGAGAGTCCAAGGGGAGACACCCCCAAATAAAAGCCCTGAGTCCATTCCAGCTTATTCTATCACGCAAGCTTGTGCGATTCCCCAGAGAATGTTTTACCCCCCCGCCCCTCCCAATAGTGATCATTAGGCATGAGGAAAACAGACAGCATTTGTTGATTCGGCTCTGAGACGTACCGCTTTGATATATCAGACAGCTGCTCTCCAAGTCTGGGTAAGCTCTTCTTCCACCTAGGTTACCTCCTGTAAAATGAGGATGACAATACCTGCCTCCCAGGGTTGTCTGAGATGGCAAGTGCTTGGCATGATGGCCGGCACGCGGTAGGCACTTAGCGAGGGCTGTAGCAGCGACAGCCTTATTAATAGTGACTGTGTGTGTGTGTGTGTGTGTGAAGTGAGAGGTGAGGGCTGGAGCTGCTGCTGCCCTTAAGACTTCCTCTGCAAAAGGAGCTACTGGGTCCCTGTTCCCAAAGCCAAGTTCTTAGTCACCTCCTGTTATTAGGAAGAGGCAAAGGAGAACTGATGGTAGAATTTAAAAAATCACCTTCCCTTCCTCTCTCCTGGTAACTTTCTTGGGAAAATCACTTAACCACGGATGATATCACTTTCCTCATCTATAAAATGGACATAATACCATTCCCCCTGGCTGCCGTAGGGACAGAGTGAAGAGCTCATAAAATAAAGCAACTGAAAGTGATTTGCAGCCAGACAACCCTGCGATGCCAGTTTGAACAAATGTGAAAGAGCCCCGTGATCCCTGCTTCCTCTTAGGCCCCAAGCCCTGATCTCGTGATTGTTCTCAGCTGTTCTCTCTCATTCTTCTTTCCATCCCTTTCCCACTGAACTGCCAGCCTTGGGAGAACCCTCCATCACCACACACGTCCCCTGAAAGCCCCATCAGAGTTTTAGTCTCTCCCCGCTCAGACCAATTTGCTTAAACTGCCCTTTCTTTTTTTTTTAATTTTTTAAAGTTTATTTATCTATTTTGAGAGAGAGAGAGAGAGAGAGAGAGAGAGAGAGAGAGAGAGCGCATGAGCAGGGGAGGGGCAGAGAGAGAGGGAGAGAGAGAATCCCAAATAGGTTCTGTGCTGTCAGCACAGAGCCCAACGTGGGGCTCCAACCCACAAACTGTGAGATCATGACCTGAGCCAGAATCAAGAGTTGAATGCTTAACCAACTGAGCCACCCAAGCACCCCTAGAAACTGCCTTTTCTCCTCCAAAACCAGAGGTGGCATTATCAAGGGATGGGGGGTACTTTAGTGGCCATACAACTCCATTAGTATCCACTCCAGCCTGCCCTCCATAAACGTGCGATCCAAGTCAAAAATATGCACTTGAACCTTCCGGGCTGGTCCTTCAGCCCTGTGCCCTCGCCTCCAGCCTGTCACAATAGTGCCTCTCTGCTGGTCCTACAGAGAGACATCAGAGCCACCTGTACCAAACCCTCATGACTTCCTATCATTTTCTGAACAACCACTGAAGAAGCTCTTAGTAGGCCTACGTCTGAGGACAAAGAAGCACCACTGACTTTAATGAATTCTCCCTTGTGATAAACTGAAAGATAATGCAGGGGACAAATCTGACTTCAGAGCCAGGGCTCTTGAACTCACTGAAGGAGGCAGAGGGGGTGGGGAGCTGGCCTCAGTGCCTCCCCCAAGGAGGACCTTGCTGTCACGGCACTTGGCATCACACTGTTTGCAGGTAGGTCCTGCAGAGACCCACGCTTTCCAGATGTCTATGTGATCTTTGGCAAGTTTCTTCTCTGTTCCTCAGCTCCTGGGGCCCTGTGATTCTCTCAACCTCTGTTTTCCTGTCTATATAAAAAAAGAAACTTATCTCCAGGTTGGTGTGAAGTTTAAATGTGGTAAATTATGTGAAAGGCAACCGGAAGAAGGTGCCATATATGAGATGTTTGATTATTGCTATTCTCTGCACTTCCCTTGCCGAGGCCTCAAGGGCCCCGTCTTCCCTAAGTACCTGGACCAAACCATGTTTTGAGCTTGTTGTACCCAACTGTAGTCATCAGTCTTGAACAGAGTCATTCATTTATGGAAGAACTATGTATCGACCATCTCTTCTGTTCTGGTATAAGGTTACAGGCTAAGGACGAAGAGGTGGGCAAAACGATGATGGTGAGCAGTGGCAATGGTTTCCCATCTCAAGGAGGCTGAACCCGAACAGCAAGCACGGTCTCCTCAAGAACACTTCCAATTCGGCAGAATCAACTGGCATCTGGTACCAAAGCAGAGAGATCGCGCAAGGTGCCTTAGAGCCAGAATGAGGGGTCAGCTAACGATGGCAGTCGACGTCTGGTTCCATGACTGGCTAGTTAGGTGACTGTTATGGACATAATGCTTGTGTGCCCCCGTCCCCACCAAAATTCATATGCCAAAGGCCTAACACCCAATGTGAGGATACTTGGAGATGAAGGCTCTGGGTGGTAATTCAGGTTAGACTAGGTCATGAAATGAGGCTTGAATCACAGGATAAAAGGTCTCATGAAAAGACGAAGAGAGAGAGATGTCTCTCTTCATCTGCAGGCACAGAAGAAATGCCATGTGAGGACACAGCAAGTAGGTGGCCATCTGTGAGCCAGGAAGAGAATCCTCACGAGAAACTGAAGTGGCCAACACCTTGATTTTGGACTTCCCAGCTTCCAGAACCATGAGAAGTATATTTCTGTTGTTTAAGCCACCATATGGTATTTTGTCATGTTATGTTAGTCAGCCCAAGCTGACTAATATAGTGACCTTCGTTACTTATCTCCAAATGCCTCAGTTTTCTCACCTGGAAAGGGGCGGGGGTCATTACAACCCTATCTCACACTATTGAAGTGAGCATTAGACGAAATGACACAAAATGCTTAGCACAGGGGCGTGCTCAATAAATGGTAGTGACCATCCTCGATACACCCGATTACAAATGCAAATCACAGAAGGATAGAGCTTGAAGGGATCTTGCCAGCCCCGTCACTGACAGAGAGAATGAGGCCTGGAGGGGAAAGGCTTGCCCACCATCACAGTGAGGGGCAATCTCCTCTGGGGGCTCTCACTCCTGCTCCAGCTCTATCCCGCTCCCCGGCCCAGGGGAGCCTCGTGGTCCCTCCTCATCACCCACCTCAGCACTGTGCTCATCCTTGACACTTAGCACACCCACTTGAAATTGTCACCTCTCTCATGTGGTGAGTGGCTCCCATGTGAGGTTGCTAGGAGATGAGGATCCATCACTGAATTCTGCACCTGGAAATTCTCTTAAATTAGGCTGTCAGGATTCTTTGAAGAAAACCCAAATAGAAAAAAAAAAATTCTCACTCATGTTTGCCTTGAAAAATGCCACGGGAGAAATCAGAGCGGTGCTAGAGTGTGGGACACATTTATAATAATAGCCAAACCCTTTTCACTCTTTTTACCCTTTACGGTTTGCAAACTGCATTTCCACAGATCGTTGACCTGAGTCTTCTCATTCATTCATTCATTCATTCACTCACTCATAAATACAAATTTTGCCCCCTCCATGCACTAGGCACGATTACAGGTGCCTGGGCTTTAGTAGCAGATAGAAACCTGGGCCTTCATGGGGTTTATGCTCTAGCAAGAGAGACAGATAATACATATGTAAATGAATAAATAACATGTTTCTAGATACTGGTAAGTGTTATGAATTTAAAAATAAACCTAGAGAAGGAGAGAGAAAGTTGGGGGGGGGGGGGACTGTTTTCAGTGGCCAGGAAAGCCTTCTCTGAGATGCATTCTGGACTGTTGATACTGTTGAATGAAAGAGTGGACCCTCATTTTGTAGATATGGAAACATGCCCCAGACCCACAAAGCAGCTACGCAGTGGGGAAAGAAAGAATACATATTCTGTCCACCCTGACCTATGACAGTGCCAAGGCTCATGTCTGGATCCAGGACGCGAGACCCAGGGATGAGGGGAACTCAGTCTGTGTGGCAGTCAAGATCCCACGTGCTGTCCATTCACACCAGCCCAGTCACTGAGTGCTGCACCCTGGGCTGGGCACTAGGCCTGAAGAGACGGAGCAGATGTGGTCCCTGCCCTCGGGGAGCTTCCACACTAGTGAGGAATATAAAACAAGGTCACAGATAACCATGCCTCTCACTAGAAAGCATGTGTCTACACAGGTCCTTCAGAATGGGACTGCCTCTCCAGCCCACACCAAGTAAAAGCGCTCCAATCTCACGGATTTTCCTCTCTTTAATCAACTAACATGAATTCAGTGCTAACTCCAGAGTGACCCCTGCTAGGGGTCACCTGGGCATGTCTCGGTCACCCAGCACCTCTACTGCTGACCCCCTACTCCATGCCAGCACCTGTGGGCTTGAATACTGTAATAGCTCTCCAACTTCTGCTTGTTCCTTGTGCCCAACCATCTTGTCCTTTCAGCAGGTTCTCAACTCAGCAGCCGGAATGATTCTATTAAAACTTACATCAATCATAGCATTCCTCTGCTCAGAACCCTCCAAGGGTCCCCAGCTCATTCCCAGTAAAGCTAGATCCGTCCACTGGCCTACAAGACTCTACATGATCTGCCCCTGCCTTACACCTAGGACCTTCTTTCCTTCTTACTGCTCTCCTCCTTGCCCCATCTCCTCTGCCACACTCACCTCCCTGCACCAGGTACAGGCCCACCTGCCTGGAAGGTTCTTCCTGCAGGCATTCACGAGACTTGCTCCTCCCTGCTTTATGTCTTTGTTCAAATCACACCCTCTTTTGATACGTAGGCTTCACCCTCCTCCATCCCCACATTCCTTAGTCCTTGCTTTGTCTCCCTGTCACTTATCACACTCTCACACATGCTACAGTTTCCTCACCTATTTTGCCTGCTGTCAGTCTCCACTTACTAGAACGTAAGCTCCGTGAGGACAGAGATTTTTGTCTCATTTGTCTCGTCTTAGGGACTGTGCCAGGCACATGGAATCACAAACCACTTCCCCTACAACCCAGCCTGTTTCTCCATTTGTTCTGTTAACGGCACGGTCACCTATGCCATCAGCCCCTGGCTCAGCGCAATAGTGCCCTAAGCCTGGACTGGAGCTGATGAGGTGACAACCCCGTGCCGATGCCATGGGAACAAAGCAGAACCTGGCAGTCACTTCTAGTGCCTCTGTTTGCCCCACTCCTCCAATCCAAACTAAACGTGAGCCTTCCGATCTGTAAAATCAAGATGATAGTACCGGCTTCATAGAAATGAGATAACATGCATGCAGTTTCCAGGAAAAATATGGGCCCCGCAGCAGATGCCTAATAAAACACAATTCACCTGGCACTGAATTCCGGAGAGTCTTGCTCTCAAACATGTCAACTTCTCACAGTCTTTCCCAGTCCTGCTGCTGCCAGGATCAATCAGGAGGCTGGAGAGAGCAGTGCTCAGAGAGGCAGGGAGCTCTGAGGGGTAGGAGAGGCTTAGGGCAAGGGGTGACCCAGGCTGCCAGCAGCCATTTGGTTTTAGCTGAATTCCCAACTCAAACGCCGTCAGCGGTCGGTCGTGTGCACAAGGAATAAAAACACAACTTTCGGGGCGCCTGGGTGGCGCAGTCGGTTAAGCGTCCGACTTCAGCCAGGTCACGATCTCGCGGTCCGGGAGTTCGAGCCCCGCGTCAGGCTCTGGGCTGATGGCTCAGAGTCTGGAGCCTGTTTCTGATTCTGTGTCTCCCTCTCTCTCTGCCCCTCCCCCGTTCATGCTCTGTCTCTCTCTGTCTCAAAAATAAATAAACGTTGAAAAAAAAATTAAAAAAAAAACACAACTTTCTAGGGCACAGAGCCCCAGGCTCCCATGGAATCTCGCGTGGGAACCCTTCCCTCCTGTCTCCTCTGTCCCATTCATGGCCAGACCCCACTAAACAGCCTCTCTCTCCAAATGGGCTCCTCACACCGCTGCCCGGTGACATCTGTGGGAAGAGAAAGCCACACACCATGACTGTCTGTGGCTAATTGATTTGTGCGAGTGGATGACAGCAGGATGTGTGGCCCCCATGGAAGACGAGAGACAGGCCATTCCAGGCAGACAGGGAGAGTTGGGGGTGGCCCAGGACACTGCCTCTTGCTCTCTCTGCTGGCTGCTGGCTAGTCCCACAGTGGCCTCCAGCCCGGCCTCTGAGAGTTTATTCCAGGCTGGGAGAGAAGAGAGAGAGGAGAAGGAAGAGACGAAAGCTGGAAGGAAGGGAAGGAGTGAGAGGGAGTTAGGCACACAGCAGGAGGCAGAGGCTTAGGAACAGGCACAAAACAGATTTACCATCATGCACCAGGCCCAAGTTCTCAGTAAACAAATAGGAAGGAAAAAGACAATGCAAGGGAAAGAGAGAGGGGCAGAAAGATGATGGGAGACCCCCCACAGGTGGGTACCCCCTCCAGCCAGGCAGCAGTGCGTGAACAAGACTGACCCCTAAACGTTGGGATAAACCTGTCTCTGAGTTAGGGGGGGCTGGTGAGGGGGAAGGGGCATGGAGCTCTGTGGACCCTGAATATTTTGACCTTACCAGGGAGAAAAGCAAGCACTAGGCATCATGAAGGTGTGTGGGAGCACTATCCACAACCAGCGAGAGCGCCACACATCCCCCTCCCTGGGCCAGATCATCTCTGACACTCCATGACCTAATTTTTCAGTTGAGCCTAGTTTAAATTTGTTTTCCTTGGGGATTTTCCTTCCCTTCAAATCTATCTGATAAAACAGATTTTACAAGGAAAGCTTCTGGTTGATGATTTGGAGAGAGAGAGAGAGAGAGTCTTCATTGTGATGGTCAAGCCCAGGAAGGTGTTCTAACCTAAGCAATCTCACTCTGGAGGGACTTGTAATGTGGTTCTGGGGGCGGGGCGGGGGGGCGGTGAACAGCCTTTGCCTTGAACCTGACACACCAGACAGACTCTGTGAATTGCTTCACTTCCTAAGTCTCATCTGTCACTCCACAAACATGCCATCCTGGGGCTGTGACGATCTCTAATGCATCACAGTTTATAAATGAGTCTAAGGTGCCTCCTGGTACATGAGAAACACTTATAATCAATCAGGTAAATCAGAAATGCTGTAAAAATGGCTTATAGCTGATGTACCTACTGCCAGGAAAAGCTACAAAGGAAATGTTCATAACCAACTGGCCAGAGATGTACAATTACAATAAAAGAACAAGAAAGAAAAAAAAAAAAGAGGGAAAAAAAGTAGACAGTGTAGTGCAGTGGTAGGCAGCAGGGGTTGGCAAACTCTGGCCCGTGGGCCAGATCCAGCTGGCTGTTTTTTGTGAATAAAGTTTTATCGGCACACAGCCACGCTCATTTGTTCACACATCATCTATGGCTGCCCTCCTCTGCACAGCAGAGTGGAACAGTTGTGACAGAAACCGTGTGACCTGCAAAACTGAAAATATGTATCATCCTGGGCCTTTACAGAAGAGGTTACCTCCGGGGTACAACATAGACTCCCCATTTTTTGCCCCCAGAAGCTAAATGCAGGGCCTGTTGTTCGTTTTCCATGTGAGTCTGGTGTGTCCACCTACATAATGGGTTTATAATGACTATCTCCCAGACTGGGAATTAAGTTAAAAAAAAAAAAAAAGGACATAAAAGCACTTTACACTCCGCGTGGCACATTGGAAGCTCTCATCAAATAGCATGTCTGTGTTATCAGCATTATGTTAAGCTAGCCACATAGCGTTATATTATTCTATTTCCAAGAAATAGATAAGTTCAGGGAAGGTAGAGCTGGTTGACACATGTGCCCAGGGTCTTGGTAAACAAATTCCAGGCAATCTCGAAACAAGATAAGGGAAAGGAACATTTAGGCAATGGTACTTTCTGGCAAGCTGGTATTATTTCCGCTCAGATTCTTGCAAGAACTTGGTGCCATTTAACAAGGGAGGATGTTGAGGCTGAGTGAGGCCACCAGAGTTATACAAAGCCGTGGAATGTAAGTCAGCCCTGCCTGCTTCAAAGCTTAAGTCCATTGTCTCGTGTGGTTCAAAAAGCTGGTGGCATTTTACTTAGAAAACAGAGTCAGTGGTGACACAGTAGCCTGCTTCCAAATACTTAAGTGTTTCCATGTATAAAAGGACCCTAATTTACAGTGCCTTCAGAGGACAAAACCAGGACCATTTCTGATTGCATGCTGCTGAACAATTAAAGTTTCAAGGATACATGATAATTCTCATTGTGAAGTGTGCAAAAAAACCCAACAACACAATACCAAACACAAGGAATCTGAAGTCCAAAAGGTTTAAGTCTTTCCTAAAGGTAAGCTGGCTATGTGTGCAGAGTATTGGTGAGTTATGAAGGATTTCCATACACAGGATTTTATTTGATCTTCACAAACATCACAAGGTGATGATAGTTAACAATACTGTACTGTATGCTTGTAATTTCCTAAGAGGATAGATCTTGAAATAAATCTTTTCATGCCCCCTGCCACACACACACACACACACACACACACACACACACACAGAATGGCAACTGCAGAAGTGACAGATATACTAATTAGCTTGAGTGCGATCATTTCACAAGGTGTATGCACATCAAAATATCAAATTGTATACTTTAAATATATGTAATTTTAATACCAGTGATATTTCAATAAAGCTGTTAAAAATAATTTATAATGCAAATGTACAATATAAATATTTAGAATTTTAAAGGCTCATAGGAAATTAATTTAAAAATTAATAGAAGTGATGGGGTTCCCCAGGTGGCTCAGTCAGTTAAGTGACTGACTGATTTTGGCTCAGGTCATGATCTCATGGTTTGGAAGTTCAAGCCCTGCATCAGGTTCTGTGCTGACAATGCAGAGCCTGCTTGGGATTCTCTCTCTCTTCCTATCTCTCTGCCCTTCCCTGCTCGCACTCTCTCTCTCTCTCCCTCTCTCTCTCTGTCTCTCAGAATACATAAACTTGAAAAAAAATTTCAAAAAAAAATTAATAAAATAAGAATGCATAAAAGTGTAAAAATAATTACAGGTGAGACACCTGTAAAGGTGAGACACATGTCACATCCTCCCATTTTATAGAGAAGGAAAACAGAGACCTAAAAGAGTAAGTGCCTTAGCCAGAATCATACAGCTAGCAGGCTATAATCAGAACTTCGGCTCAAACCTGAATTATCTGAGACAGGAGTGATGAATCATGGGGCCTCAGCAGAACAAATTTACACAATTGAGTGTTTGTCAAGATGAGAAATGAAAATTACTCTGATCCTTTTAGCAGCCAGAGTCAAAAACTTGCAGGGAAAAATAAAAAAGCATTTTCTATCTCAAGGCCCCAAGTCTGGCAGAACCTCTTTCATACTCCTGAGAGCTCCAACTCTGGAAGCCTGTAGACCACACCCAGGCAGGGGAGCTCCAACTCTGGAAGCCTGTAGACAGCATCCAGGCAGGGGAGCTCCAATTCTGGAAGCCTGTAGACCACACCCAGGCAGGGGCGCTCCAACTCTGGAAGCCTGTAGATGGCACCCAGGCAGAGAAGCTACAAATCTGGAAGCCTGTAGACCGCACCCAGGCAGGGGAGCTCCAACTCTGGAAGCCTGTAGACGGCACCCAGGCAGTGGCTCTGTGAGTCACCTGGGTGGTACATCTCATCAGTGATCAGGAGCATCTGGGCAGAGCAAGTGCAAGGTGTGGGTGTCAGCCAGTGGGTCCCCATTCCTGTATCGAGATATGGATCTAAGGAGAGGAGAGAGAACTTTCCCTTTTGTATTTAAACCTTTTCTGCAAGAGTATGGAGTAGTGGTTATAAGAAGGCTCTGGAATCCTGGATTCATGCCCCGCTAAATGGCTGGCAAGGTAACAGCCTTAGGCTGTTAACAACTTTCTCCACCCTCAAGTTCTCCATCTAGTAAAGAAGGATAATAATTGTTCCTACCTCTTGAGTTGCTGTATAGACCAAACAAGTGAATGCATGTGAAATGTTGTCCAAGTTCCTGGTGCACAGTCAATAGTAATGTGTGGCAGTCACCCCCACCCCCCACTGGCACAACACTGGGCTACATTATAGCACAGTAAAAAAAAAAAAAAAAAAAAAAAAGACTACTTCTGGGCTGTTCAGTCTCCCAGTCTGACTCTACTCACCATTTGACCCGAGTTAAACCACATAAGCCCCATGAGCTTTAGGTTTCTCCCCTGTCCAATGAAATAATAAGCCCTGTAATATGTGTCTAGTGGGGGTCATTAGTAGGAGGATCCAGTGAGGTAACAGACATAAAAGGGCTTTGTAAATAGTAAAGTGGTATTCACAAATGAATTAACGTCATTACCATCATCACTATTGTTAGTCCTGAATGATGGACGAAATGATCGGCAGAACCTTTCCTATTCACTTTTATATCTAATAGAACAATGTTTTTGTTTGTTTGGTTGGTTAGTTGGCTGGTAGGTTCCTTGTTTCACAATCTGGTGCTCGCTCTGAGAAACCATTTCCACTATATATCCACATATACTCATTTCCATTATATATCCACAACAGATATTTTAACATAATGAGAGCTATCTTTTTTCCCCTTTTCTTTTTTTGACACCTACTGTATCCTAAGAGACTCTTCTTCTGCAATATCAGAATGCTGCTAAGAGGTGAATGCTAACCTTATTTTACAGACAAGAAAAAGCTACCCCCAGGACCCAGGCAGAGATCCTCCTCGCCTCCCTCTCCTTCCTCCACCCCAACAAGCCAGAAGACAGAGCAGACGAAGTGTTGGCTCCACCATGGCGGGAGACGGTTTATCAAGTGACATGGGCAGCCGCCTGGTGCCCCACTGCACGACGCAGTAACTAACATGCCTTGGCTAAGGACGACACAGTCTCTTACATAGAAATTTCTAAAGAAGTGGCATGCTCCCAAATGCAACATACCCTTTTAAGTGTCCCCAAAGATGCACGGGTTGCAGATTTGGTTCAAGATTATTTCTCCCTCTGTTCTGAGGCCACTTGCATTGCCAGCTCTGACATCAGCCTGACTTTAGAAATGGCTCTTTTGGTAAACAGACACAGAAGAGGCAAGCTCTCACTGAGCATCATGCCTCAACCCAACTGCGAGGACTCAGGTTTTACACACATATTTATCAAGAATTGAAGGTAATCAATTCCTACTCTTAACTGCCCTGACCATAACCCACTGCCTTGGCTATCACTGATGCATGTAGAAGGGAGACATTTTATTTTTTTTTTATATTTTTTTAATTTTTATTTTTTTAATGTTTATTTTTGAGAGAGAGAGAGAGACAGAGAGAGAGAGAGAGAGAGAGAGAGAGAGAGAGAGGAGAGAGGGAGGGAGACACAGAATTCAAAGCAGGATCCAAGCTCCGAGCTGTCAGCACAGAGCCCAATGTGGGGCTCAAAGTGAAGGACGGCAAGATGAAGGACCTGAGATGAAGTCGGACGCTCAACCGACTGAGCCACCCAGGCGCCCTGAAGGGAGACCTTTTAAACAGCCAAGTGACTATTGATAGAGCATAATCACAAAGTGCTGTCTGTGGTACAGCAGGTACTAAATCATCCTAGAAACAATCACGTTACACCAAGTTCTCCTTCCAAAAGAAAAAGGGAGGGGAGTGTCACTGTTGACTTTTGGGGAGTCCAATTTATGCCTTGGGTTGATAACCTCTTGCATTATCTTGCCCACTTCTACCAACAACTACCACAGTTTCATGTGTCCAAGTGTAGTGTGTGTTTATAGGTAAATCCACGCTGGAAGACAACTCACAAGAACACTGGATTCCTGGAACATCAAAATAGCTCCTGTATCACTAGGCATTAGGTTAATTGAGAGATGGAAGGAGACTAAATGGAATGGAAATGTTTCCACTTTGAAATGTTAACACAGTAATTACCATGCCCGCAGCCCGATTTACCAAGATCTGGGACTGCCCCCAGAGATATCACTCCTTCACAGCACTCTCATCCTAGAGGCTTCTCTGGACGCTGACACCAGGGCTATAATCACAGCAGTCTGCTAGACGAAGAATCTTCCAAAATACGTTAGAATTATTACTGCTTCATCCACTTAGAAAACTGCCCCTTCCAACATGGGCTTGACAATTTCAGGAAATTAAATGATAAATATTTTAAAAATGACCTTTAGCACAGTGCCAGCCCTGTAAAGGCCAGTGTTACATCGTGTTGCTCAGAGGCCTGGGAAGCTATGGTGATGGGGCAGCCTGCAAGGTAAAGGTCTCTCCCCAGGGAGCTCTGGTTAGATGGAGGGGAGGCCACGGTCAGGACTGCGGACACTCAGACCCTCAGGATAGGAAGCAAAGGCAGGGAGTTCTGTCATTCGCCTGCAGGCCTGGTGAACAATGCTCACGTCACCACATGGGGAAGCAGGACACATAACTGTACACACAGTAGGGTCACAAGGGTACAGAATTAACGTATTTAGAAAATGCTGCATTCAAGAAATTGATGTGGGTGGTGGGTGAGACCAGAGGTTCACGACTTCCTTCCTTTTTACTTTCCCTTTGAACTTCCTAAGCTTCCTCTCTTGCTCTCCTCCTCCCTTCATTCAATAAACACAACACCCACTGTGGGACAGGCACTATGCTAGATACTGAGGATAATGTAGTAAAAATGAAACAAACATAAAAAAAAAAAACTTTATCTTTCATTGTACTTTTATGCATTCTTGCAAGCTGGATTTCTTTGAAAAAATAAGGCACACATTTTCTATTGACAGAAAAAGCAAATGTATTATTAAAAATTACTGGTTGTGAAACTCTACAAGATAATTAGGGCCACTGAGTAAAGACGTGATGCTGTGAAGGACTTCTTGGCAATTAGTTACACAGAATCATGGTTGTTGTTGTTGTTGTTGTTGTTTATGGTGAAGAAATCTTAATTTTTTTAGAGAGGAGTACTGAAGTATTTATAGATGATAATATGATACAACGTCTGGGATTCTGATGCAAAGTAACCCAATGGCCACGTATCGATAATGGTTGAAGCAAGGTGGCACAGACGTGGGGGTTACTATATTAGTTTCCAGTTTTGTAGAAGTTTGAAATGTTTCATAATAAAAGCAAAACAAAACAAAAACAAAAAGCATCATACAAAAACAAACGGGACAGGGGTGCCTGGGCGGCTCAGTCGGGTTAGCATCCGACTCTGGGTTTCGGCTCAGGTCATGATCTCACAGTCTCGTGAGTTCGAGCCCCGTGTTGGGCTCTGCACTGACAGCACGGAGCCTGGACCCTGCTTGGGATTCTCTGTCTCCCTCTCTCTCTGCCCTTCCCCCACTCGTGCTGTCTCAAAATAAAGAAATAACTTAAAAAACAAAAGAAAACAAAACAAATGGGACAAACTCTGCTGGGAGGTGCTGAGGTCCTGGGGCATGGGGTGGGGGAAAGGGGGGGAGGTACCACAGCTCACTTAATCATTTTTACCTCCCTCTACTTTCTCATTTAGATAAAAATTATCCTCATCATCCAAGTTTCTTCCATTACAAAATAATCCCTCTTCTCTTAAATTCTCCATGCAGAACCTTAGCCTCTTCCTCCGTGGGTCCCCACGGTACTGTGTGCAGTTTGATGATAGAGTTTATTTCGCCGTATTACAGTTTACTGATGCGTCTGATTTTTCTATTAACTCCAGGAGGGCAGAAGTTATTATGGTCTCCACCCGAATCCCAGGTCCTCACACTGGGCATGAATGCTTTGTTAAAACTGATTTCTACAGATCCTGGCGCAATTCATACATTTTAAAATCTCTCCCCCGGAAATTATGACTTAGGTGATAGGTTATCACAAAAGAATATGTACATGAAATATAAAAGCCGCCTGGCATTTCTTCCCACTTTGGGTCAGCACATTGATGCTGGCAGTACAGAGAACCTCTCCTTTCTCAGGGCGGGAGTAGGCATTTGTGGCCAAGTTTATAGTCCACGGAACTGCCAAGGAGCATGCAGAACCGTGCTATACCATCTACCTATCCTCAAAATCAAGGAAATAAAATGAGGTTGACAGCTGGCATTCATGCTAGGGGAAACCACTCCAACTGCGGAAGCAAATCCCAGTTACAATGATCAAGTTGAAGGAGGCTGCTTGGGATTTGAGTGGCTGCATTTTTAGCCATCTGAAGGCCCAGTTCTTTCAAGACTCTAATCAAGGGTAACTGTTAAGAATAAACAGGCTCTGTATAAATGGCATATCATCATAAAGCGAGAAGAGGAATTTCTTAAATTTAACCCTCTCATGCCTGCATTGCAAAATGTATTATAGGAATCTCAAACCCATCATGTCCCCAAGTGAACTGAGAATGGTCTCCTAAGCGATCTCTGCATCCTGTGAGCCTTACCTGGACAGAGTGACATCCTCCCCTGTTGGGTGGTAGCTCTTGCCAGGCCTGCCCAGTACCCCTAGTCCTTGTGACACAGCAGACCAAACCGCTGTGCATGCCGCAGCCTTGGGTCACACTACAGAGCCTCAGGTGATTATGTGTGAACTATGCCTAGCAATTATCGAGCAACATGTGACACTGTGGCAAGACGCCACTGGGGGCATCGATCCCTGAGCCCAGATGTCAGATCCAGATGACATTTAAGGCAACTATGCGGGACTTTTGGAGTAACGGGGCTGGAGATATAAGATCTGAGGGGTACAGTATCGGTGTCACCACTGTGTGGAGTCTGGGAAGCTTGAGAGGCTGAGCTCAGTGACCATCCCCCGGACTCCTCCAGCGTCTTTAGCTGAAAAGAGATCCTTCGTGTTTCCTGCAGTAAAATGGAACTTGTTGGAAATTTCTGAGTTGAGAGTGCTCATTTTCACTGTGCTTCCAACCCAGTCCTCTGCCAGACTCATTCCCATCCGCCCCACAGTGCCAGAGTGATAACTCTGAAGTATGAACCAAACGGCACCCTCACAGGCTTCAACGCCTTCAACATATCCCCATGCATGAGCTGCATTCTCCGGCGCGGGCGCCCGTGTCCTCGCTCACCCCCTAGGCTCCCCACTCTTGCCAGTTGCTGGGAACTTTGCCATCGCTGACGTCCTTGCCAATGCCTCTATAAGCAGTCCCCTCATTAAACCCTCTTCAGTCACCCCATTTCAAGGCACCGCCTATTTGCACAAAATAGACTACTTTGAAAGAGAAAAATAACAAAGGGGCAGTCCCTCTTGCAGATATCAAACCATGTTGCTTAGCGTGTTCGAGATGTGGGGGGTGGGGGGATAAATGAATATAGCGACAGAAGTGAAGTCCTGCGCATGTTGGATTTGACACAGGCTGGAAGCAGCAATCCAAATCAATGCAAGTGAAGAATAGATCACTCAACAAATGATGTCAGGACAACTAGCTGGCCATACTGAAAAGTAAAATCTGTACCACACACACTGGACATATGCTTAATTATGTCACATCTAAACACTAGGTCCGGAGTTCCTCAACACTCAGCACATATTCAGAGACTCAAAAAATCACAGACATGGGAGCAAAATCGGGTGTATCTCAGGGGATCTTCCGGATCAGACCCCTGCATTCAGTTAGGAAAAGAAAAGACCACCCCCATTTGACAGATGAAGAAACTGAGGCCCAGACTGATTAAATGGCTTGTTTAGACTCACCTAAGAAGTAGCCAAGGGGGCACAGTCTCTAGGACCTGGCCTTACACATCTTCGAACTTGAGGGCTAGGCACGTAACTGGGAGTTTTGTGCCATTTCCCCTGGCATCCCAGCTGCAGGTGCAGAGACTCGAACACAATGAGTGCAGACAGCTGCTACATGTCAGCAGAGGGGGAAATAATACCTGTTCATCAGGGAGCTAATTCTGCAAAGTGCACCATCTAATAGGTACTATGTACACGTAAATAGGATGCTCTAATCAGCGGGAAGGCATGAACCGCAATCTATCCCTCATGGACCCAAAATATAATAGAGCAAAATTGAAGGTTTTACGATACACAGAGCACTTTACTTGGAAGACTGACACTTTCCCAGGCAAAGTGTTCATTTCCAGAACAAGTCCCCACACTCTCTAACATCTGATCCTGGGGAACAATGGGCACCGAACAAAGAAGTGCCTGGGGCAGCTCTTCAATAATAATAGAATGTGTGGGAGACAGTACGGGGCAGAGGTTAAGAGCACAGATTTAGAACCCGGGCAGACCGGGGTTCAGGTCCCGCATTGCCATTTTGTAACCATGTGACTTTGGGCAAGTTCCTTAACCTCTCCAAATCTGTTTTCTCACTAGTAACAGAACGTTAAGAATACCTGATAGGAGTACTGGGGTATGAAATAAAATAATGTAGGTAAAGTGTCAGCACTAGCAGCCAATGAGCTTTAATCGCTACTCTTAGACTGATTTCCTTGTGTGGCCCGTTGTCTTGTTCTGAACAACGTTCCCAGGAGAGGGTTCCAACACGTTAGCAATGGCTGCTGCCAGAGTGAGAGAGCCCACTGCCGCTCAGAACGCAGCCCTGACATGTTTTGTTGGACTCGCATAGTTTTTTCTTTCTTTAAACCACATTATTTGACAATAAGTTAAAATCCTAGCATTTCACATAAAAATCTGGATTTCCAGTTTGTTTTGGAGCCTTCGAAGGCATGATGACAAATCACCTGCATCTGGGGCTGAAAGGGAGCCAGCCGCCTCCTCCAGAAGGCCACCACCATTCCCCCCTGCCACAGTCCCCGACCCAGCCCACTTACTCTACCTTCCTGATCCGGATAGGCATTTGAGCTGGGGACTCACCCTAACGTGAAGCCTTCTTCCCCCAGCCTGTAGGTAGAAAAAAGCAGATGTGACACTTTATGAGAAGACAACTTAGGATATAGGGGACTCTGGATTTGGAAGGTGGCCAGAGTCTGACTTAGGGCTCTGACACATCACGCTGTGTGGCCGCGGTACAATCTGTCTCTGAAACGCTGGCCCTGAAATTGTCCCTGAAGTTCACATTTCTTCATCTGAAAAATGGGGCTCAAACACTCATCTCCCAGGGTTGGCATGACAAGTGAGTGAGACTGGGTAGGAAGAGTCTAGCACATGGCAGACTCTCACTAAGGTGTAATTATCATAGTAATTATTGGGGGGGAGGGGAACAACAGGGGTGCAGGTCAACGTCAGGAATGAACTCATGCAATCTCTTCATGCTATTGCACTAAACTAAACTAGAAATGACAGATGGCACATACGTATAAAAAAAGGTCATTGTATACATCGTATTTTTATATAACCTGCCCTCTCCATTTCATTTTCATATTCTGGTCTTTGCTAGCAAGAAACACTTCAGGATCTCCCTCCCACACTGTTTCAATGAGATGTCTGTTGACTTTCATTAGTTGCAAGTGATTCCCAAGTCAAAGGAGTGTTTCTGCATCTGGTCCTTCTTTTTAATGAATTTAGTGTTTTTATCGGGAGACGATGCACTTGCTGGGCATTGGGAATAAAGCAGTGAATGGGACAGATACGGTGCCCGCGCCCACGGACTACATGCCCTTGACTGAACACGTCAGAACCTTATCACACTGCTTATAGTCAGCACCTTTTATCTGCCCCCAGGCCTGCCATGGGGGACAAGGCCTTGGAGGCACAGAGGAGACTTCCTCTTTCCCTCTCTCTCCTCTGCCTCCCTCATCAACCTTGTTTTTTCCCTTCCCAAGGTTGAATCTCTCTTGTTTCGTTCTAGCTATCTCCATCAAGAATGGTGCCAAGATTCATACATATCTAACTAAAATCCTCACATGTATGGAAAAGATATTGTGAAACTCTGAATGCAGCCAATTTACCGGTGGGCAATAAACTGCCATATGATGATATTAATAACATCAACAACAAAAATAATGCGCACTTATCAGACGTCTGTTCCTTACCAGGCACTGCTCTATCTCATTTCATTCAGCAACAGCTCTTCAAGGTACATACTATAATCCCAGTGTTACAGATAAGGAAACTGAGGCTCAGGGCACACAGAGGCCCCAAGTCACACAGCTGTAAACATCAAGGCCAGTGTGCATCTCAGGCCCATGGCTCATCTACTACACTAGTTGGATTTGCTTTAAAAATCAGTGTCTATAATTTATCGCTCTGTAAATCTCTTTTCTCAAGCGGATTTAATGGGGATACTCACAATTACTCAGCTAGAGACATTTGCAACACAACAGATACGTTGCTTTTTCTTTAAAATGTAGTTGTTTTTTAAGAGGAAAACAAAAACCTTTGGGAGACATGTTTCAAACTCTTCCTAATGAGGTATTTAGCTGATAATCCACAATGGCTTTGATTGCAGGATAAATATGGGATTGCCACTCAGACTTCTGGGGGAAAAAATATACGTAATTACAAAGATTTAGCAAAGTATGAGTAACAAATTGTTTTTCAACTCCTTGCACTGAAAATTGCAGCATCGAGAGGCTTTGGGACGGGATGTTAAGCATATCTGCCCCCAAATACCTGTTAGACTTTAGGTAAGCACCTCTCTGTTGTGCCAACTCTCTTCCCAAAGAATTGAGCTAAGGTGTTTGCATGGCCCTTGATGAGGTAAAAACACCAGTCCATTGGCCCTCCCTCTTTCTTTGGGCCATCACCGCCCCTAATGAGTTGGCTAGTCTCAGGGCTCCCAGTAGCAATTATATTATGAATGATTCCAGGTTCCTCTTATTGGGAGGGTTTTGAAATCATGAGATTTTAAATGTATTTATTTATTTATTTTGAGAGAGAGAGAGAGAGAGAGAGAACACGCAAGCAGGGGAAGGAGAGAGAGAGAGAGAGAGAGAGAGAGAGAGAGAGAATCCAAAGGAGGCTCCATGCTGCCAGCGCAGAGCCAGACGTGGGGCTTGAACTCAAGAACCGTGAGATCATGACCTGACCCGAGATCAAGAGTCAGACACTTGACCAACTGAGCCACCCAGGCGCCCCGAAATCATGAGATTTAAAGCAAACAAGACCCTGGGTGTTTAAATCCTGCCAGGTGGAAGGAAACCTCCAGGGCTGGTGGACAAGTTTATGGCACTGATAATGGTGATAGTTTCATGGGTGTACACTTACCTCGAGACACATTGAGTTTGTATACATTACATATCTACAGCTTTTGGTGTGTCAGTCGTATCTCAGTAAAATGGTTGAAACATGTTATAATCAATTACTTCCTGGATATGTAATGATGTACCAAATGTGCTTTAAGACATGTTCTCTGGACTAGAAAAGATTCTGTTCAGGAGTGGTTGAGAATTGTGGCTATTTTGTTTCTTCCCTCTGGCCAGTTGGAAAATCAACTCCAAGTGGTCCCCTAATCAATTATATTCTGAGCAGTTAAAAACTATCCTCTCAGAGACAGAAGCCTAATACCCATATGAGGCTGACCTCTGGTGCCTTCTAGCCAGGCTTCGCTCAATCCCACCATCTGTTCCAGAAACGTTTTTTGCCAAGCTGTGTGCCAGGTGCCGAGGATGCCATGATGAACGCAACAACTGTGGCTACTGCTCTCTGGACCTTCTACTTGGGGAGACGAGTGTTAACAACTAATTCCTGGGTTAGTCATCCAGCACAATAGCAACAGCAGCGCAGAGAGAAGTAGGAGGAGCCTAGACAGCATACGAACAAAGGCAGCTCCACCAGATCCTGGGAGGGTCTGAGAAGGCCAGTGAAGGAAGTGAGACATAGCAGAGGCACGGTATGTCCAAGGAACACAAGGTTGCCCAGTGCGGTGGGGGAAGCCCGTGGTAGGGATGAGGCTGTGACGCAGCAGGGGCTGGGTCATATAAGGTTCGAAAATGTAAGTACTTTACAGGTTATTCTGAGATCAATGAGAAGCCACTGATGGGCTCTAAGCAGGGGAGTCCACTGTGAAAGGTCACCGTTACAGCGGAGAGGACAGTGAGCTGGGGGCAGTGGAGGGCGGCCATGCCCCACGCGAGAGTGCCATTATGAGCACCTCTTCCCAACTCCATGCTCAGTAACATACATCACGTAGGTAGCATGAAAGCAGCCATGGTGGGAACATCTGCATCTCAGAAATTAGAAAACACTTGTTTTAAGTTGATTTATTCATCTTGAGAGAGAGAACTAGAGGAGGAGAGGGGTAGAGGGAGAGGAAGAGAATCCCAAGAATGTTGTTGGGCTCAGCATGGAGCCCAACATGGGGCTTGATCTCATGAACCGTGAGATCATGACCTGAGCTGAAATAAAGAGTCAGACGCTTCACCCACTGAGGCACCCAGGCGCCCCTAGATAACACTTGAAATCCGGGCTCCCCTCTGCCTCAGGGAGCCAGTTGCTAAATAATTTACCAGTGCATCACTGGTCAGAGAGGACAAGGATGGTGGTAAGAAAATGGGTCAAGAACAGTAATCTAGACATGAGAGGAGGGTGGCTGGGACCAGGGTGGTGGCAGTGGGGATGAAGAAATGGAGGTGATTGTGTGTTTGTCTATCACTGTATCTGATAGAAGGAGAGATCGGCTCGTATGTGTCACGGATGTTTCTTAAGCCCCTCCCAAGCCCAGGCTGAGGACAAAGAAGGGAGAGAACGTTTGGCATGACCTCAAAGAGAACTAAACCATGTTAGGAGTATTTTAGTTCACGGTGGGATATGCCAGCTTTCACAATGGAGTAAACTCCATAATATACATTCAAGCAATAATAGCAGCAGTAGCTACAATACTTATTGTGTGCTCACCACATGAAAGGCACTACTCATTACTTAATCCCTGTGATGACCCAGTGGAATGGGTATTATCATCCCCATTTTACAGATGAGAAAATTGAGGCTCGTTGAGGTTGAGTAACTTTCTCCCAAAACCTACTGGTAATGAAAGTGCAGAGGAGGAAGATACCATTTCTCAAAGACGGTGGCATTGAGCTCTTCTTTGAAGGACCAGGGGAACGCAAGGAGACTGCAGGCAGAGGGAACAGAGTGAGCCAAGATAAGAAGGTGGGGAAAACAGGACTCCCTCAGCACCCAAGTGCGTTCTCGGTCCCTGCTGCCTACAATCTGTGTCACAGCTACTCTACCCTACCACAGTAGTGCAAAAATAGCCACAGAAAATATGCAAACAAAAGAGCATGGCTGTGCCCCAACAGAACTGTATTTATGGACACTAAAATTTGAATTTCATGTAATTTTCACATATCACAGTCTTCTCTTGATTTTTTTCCTAACCGGTTAAAGCGTAAAAACTATCCACAGCACATGGACCATACAAAACTAAGTGGTGGGCCACATGTGGCTCTTGACCTGTCGTTTGCAGATCCTGGTCTATACCGGTGCTGCCCAAGAAAAATAAAATGTGAACTACATCAGTAATTTAACATTTTCTAGTAGCCATATTTTAAAAAGTAAAAAGAAATGAATGAAATCAATGAGATTTTATTTGACCTAAGTAGATCCAAAATTTTATTATTTCATTATATAATCTACATGAACTATTACTGGGAAATATGGTATTTAAAAAAATAATGTTTATTTTTGAGAGAGAGAGAGAGAGAGAGAGAGAGAGAGAGAGAGAGAGACAAAGCATGAGCAGGGGAGGGGCAGAGACAGAGGGAGACACAGAATCTGAAACAGGCTCCAGGCTCTGAGCTGTCAGCACAGAGCCCTATGCAGGGCTTGAACTCCCAACCCGTGAGATCATGACCTGAGCCGAAGTCGGACGCTTAATCTACTGAGCCGCACAGGTGCCTGAAATACGGCTTTTTAAAAAATTGGTACTAAGTCCTTGAAATCTGGTTTGCATTTTGAAATTACAGAACATCTCAGTTTGCACTGGCCTCACTCAAGTGCTCAAGAGCCATAGAACGCAAGTTGTTGGCAATTAGACAATACAGGTCTAGACCCTGAATGACTAAATTTGTTCAATCCTCAAAGTAACGGGCACAATAGGCTCTCCTATGCCCATTCCACAGACCATGCACTTTCCCCCAGACCTCCCCACAACCGCTCCACCCCCAGCTCTGACCCTAGAAGGATCTTCACTGATGACTCTAGACAGCATTCGTGGAGGTACAGAGCTTCCCAGTCATTCTTTGAGACCCTTCTCAGGAGCTGCCCCCTCAAGGTCATCTTCCTAATGAGAGAGCAGGTTGGCTGGGGCTCCCACAGCCCCTTGGAGGAATTTCACCATGGCATTTGCCACCCTGTATGTGGGAAGTGCACCGCAGAAGCATGTTTCCTATGCAGCTCCAACAGTACAGTCTGCACGGGCTGGCAGAGACAAGAGACTCAAACAGCATAAGCAACCTGCCAATCCCCCAGAGTCCATGCACCTGCCCTGAACTGAGGGAGTGCCCTGAACTGACCATGATGGCAAATGTAAATCCACGGTTCCCTCTAGCTTTTCATGGTGTGATCATCTCTCTTTTCAGAGTTTTCAAGGATAATCTCACCTATAGTCAATTTTTACCTCTGGCCATAATGTTAGATGTTAACTCCACACCCATTACCCACCATGTTGTGCCTGGCAGTCCACTTCCCTGACTCCCCCACATTCACTGTAAGCTCCTCAAGGACATAGGATGCAATCTGTTCCCCATGGCATCTCTAAGTCCTATAAGATAGCCAACAGCTGAAATACACCTAAACACAGGAGGAATCACATTATGATAAGTGGTTGATGAATGAATGAATGAATGATACAAGTTGCTACAGAAAAGCCCCATCATTCATTCCATAGTTCTACCAGGAGGCACAAGGCCATATATCAGTCAAGAAGTAGTCCCCCAGCCATAGTTCCCAAATGAGACTTATCAATATTTTCTTCTCCCTTGGATCAGAGAATAATAAGGTAGGTGTCCTTTCCAGAGCTCTGGCCAAAACAAAACAAAACAAAAAAAAGCACTAGAAAAGGTAGAAACGACACTTGGAATGGTCAAGTCTTCATTCACATCCTGATCCTGGGCAGATCACCTAAGAAGGGCCTTTCCTTGGGACTCGGGCCTTCATTTCTTTATCTATGAAAATGAGAAAATCGAGGTCTAACTAGCTTGGCAAAATTGGGAAGATAAAATGAGCAACTCTATGTGTGAACATCTGCAAAGGAATCCCTGCTCAATAAATGTTGGGTTTTTTTTCTTTCTTTTCCTCTGACCTTAATATATGCTTGTCTGCTAGAAGCCCTGATGCTCTCATTGGAGGATCCCTTTACAAGCAGCTACTTCCCATGAGTCAGCCAGAAAGAGGACATTTGCACAGTATGGTGCAAGATTATTTTCGTTCTCTCTCCCTCCCTGACTCCCTCCTCTCTCTCTCTCTCCAGGAGAGTCTAAGAAAATGGTTCTTTTAAGCATCTATTTCTCCTGCCAGGAGTTAATACATATCACACCTTCCCTGATGCACATCTGCTATTGATTATGGACAATGGAAGAACTGCGTCATTATGCCGATAACTTGTGAAAAAATATATATATATAATTTATTTGCTTATAATTTTCTTGGCTATATGAATCGAGGCTTTGGAAATGACTTATTTATGCTAATCCAATGTGTCAACGGCCTGCTCAAATCATCCAAAATGAAGCAATTTTATCATCATTTTGATCCAAATTATTAGAAGAAAAGGAAAAGGAGACAGAACAAATGTGACATTCAAATGGCCTGCTTTGACCAAAAAAACAACCAAAAAAAAAAACCCCAACTTCTTCCTTGAAGCCTTCAGAAAGCCACAATTTGGATGGTTATTGATCTTTCCTTTTATGTCTTAGGATCAAGAGTTTCAAACTTTCTTTGTGTCAGATTAATGGCAATAATAGAGATCGTCTCTTGCTGTAACTAGATCTGACTGAAGCAGGTGGAGGCTGGTGTTTCTTTAGTCAAAAGAGAGCCAGCATGGTGTTGAGAGAGGCAAAGTCCTGCCATTTCTAGCTTGCTGGGTCCTGTGGAAAGAGAGGAGGTGGCACCAAGGCCAGAGCTCCCCCCAACGCCCAAGAGTAGGGGCTCCTCTAGGGCAGGACTACTGGGCAGGCCTCATCTCTTGTCCCCCAGCACAGAGCAGCCTGAACCACTGTTCATCCAACTGGTCAACCCCCAGGAATGGCTTCATAAAGGTAATGGATGAGCCAGCCACTAAGAAAGTGGCCCAGAGCCACAATTAGCAATGTGATCTGGGGCAGATCACTTGATCTCTCTGAGCTTCAGTCTCCACCTACCTCAAAGGGACACAAGGAGAAGTGAATGCACAGCCACACGAAGCCACAAGCATGGTGCCCACTCCTGGCCAGCACCCAGTAAATGGCTGCCTGCAATATTATTTGTAACAGTAATGTCCTTATCAAAAGAGCAGAGTGGCAGGGTATGGTTGAAAAGGCAAGGATTTTTAGAGTATGTTAGAACTGCTTTCCAACCTCCATACTCCTGGTGAAAGCACAGGACTTTGAGACTATCTGCCTGTGTTTTAATCCCAATTCTGCCATTTACTAGCTAAGGGCAAGATACTTAACCTCTCTATGCCTTACTTTCCTTACCTGAAAAATGTACCTCCTAACAGCACCGACCCTACAGGGTTATTGTGAGGATTAAATCAGTTAATACATGGCAAGAGTGTAGACTGTCTGGCATATAAATACTAACTGTTGTCATTATCATTGGCACTGTACCCGGCAAGTTAATTAAACTAATTTCTCCACCTGCAAAATGGGAATGACAATATCTGTGAGGACTTAACACATTCAGGGACTACGGGTACCTAGTACACAGTAAACCCCAAATCAATGTGGGGCCCTCTTCCCTCCTTCCTTTCCCAGTTCCAGTAACAAGCAAGCTCTGTCAAGAAGACCAACCACAGCGCTTGTCTCTTTGCAGAATTTCTTCTCCACCCTCTTTTCTCTTAACAGCCTCAGGCCCCAGACAACAAAAGAACAGGCCACATCCTTGCCAGGAATGAAATCTGTGTTTTTGTTTTTGACTGGGAACTGTCCTTGCAGCTGGCAGGGTCAGGAGTCCCTGGAAAGGACAGCACCGAATTACCAGCCAGTCTCAGAGGTTCCCCGAGAGGCTTGAGAGCCTGGGCAGGGCCTGCAGCACTTAACCTGCCGAAGCCTCTTCACCTGTAGCCATCACCCCCTGAGTTAAGTAGTGGATGAAATCAGCATGTATAATTTCTCATCTTCTGATATTCAGAGAAGAGCATTACATTTCAGCATGATTAACACTATTTTCCCTGGTTGTTTTTTTTCCTTTGCATTTTCCCTTCCCAAGGACCAGTGGTAGGGTTCAAAGAAACAGATAGGGACAGAGGTGAGTACTTCAATAGAACAGGTGCTCAGCTTTAAGTGAAATACTCAAAGGATTGATAGTCAGGGAGACATCTTCCTTTCCTTACCCTCTGCTGGATTTAGTGATTTACCAGAAGGCCTTCCTCGGCCGAGAGAGAAAAAGAACAGGGTGAGGAAACAACTTACCTCTTAAACCCAGGATCACAGTCAACCATCCTTCCATCCATTTATCCATTCAACAAGCTCTCCCCAGTCTACTAGGTTAGGTTAGGTTGGACTCATCTGTAGACTTCAGCTCATTTTTTTTTTCTAGAAACTTCTCTGACCTGAGAGTAGGTCAAACTCCTCCAAGATCTAACAGCTCTGAACATATCTCATTTAAAGCAGTGCCAAGGGGCACCTGAGTGGCTCAGTCGGTTAAGCATCCAACTCTTGATTTCAGCTCAGGTCATGATCTCAAGGATCATGAGTTCAGGCTGCGTGTCAGGCTCTGACGCGTCAGGCAACGCGGAAACTGCTTGGGATTTTCTCTCTCTCTTTCTCTCTCTGCTCCTCCCTGCCTCTCTCACTCTTCCTCTCTTTCTCTCTCCCACCAACCCCCCCCCCGCCCCGCCTCTCAAAATAAATAAAGTTAAAATTTTTTAATTAAAAAAATAAAAATAAAAAGTATATAAAGCAGGACCACAGTGGTAAATGCAGCATTTATTGACATAATTGTTAAACAGCTGTTAGAGCTAGGTTCTAACTGAGTACTGTCTGTCTCCAAAGCCTGAGATCTTTCTAAGGGGAACAGACAGAGCTCTGGCCTGTGTTTAGGAAGCCTGAGTTCTAGCCCTGGATCTCCAACTCACAAGCTGTGTGGTGTGCCATAAGGTACTTCTTCACTCGGGGTCTGTTTCCCTATCAGTAAGGGAAGGAGGCCAGACAGGGTGACATCCAAACTCCCTCATCCTGCTTTGATTTTCTAGGATTCATTGTCATGCAGAACTCACGTGTATAAGGAACAGGCCCTGTACAAATAACAGAGGCCCTGCCGCACCTGAGCCAGACCCCTGCTCACATCCCACACTGGCCCTCCCATCCGGAGATGGGCCCACTCAACCCACTCTGGCCCTCCCATCCGGAGATGGGCCCACTAAGGTGGAGGCCTGGGCCCACCACACCACTACCTAGACAGCAGAGGCCCATCTTCTCCCTCTTTTTCACTAACTTTGAATTTCACGGGCGTTGTTGTGCCTGACACCAAGGGTTATCAGATTTGAGCAGAGATGGAAGTCACAGGCCTCCTCATCTCAAGATGCTACAGCAGCAAAGCAGCTCCTGAGGGACACCCCCACTCATCAACTACTGCCTCTGTGATGCGAGGGATGAGCACCCCTGAAGTTCAGAAAAATTAAAAAATGGAAAATTTAATTAAAGTCCTCTCTGCATAATTGCCTTCCTGTTGGCTTATGGGGTCCTTTGAAGGAAAGAAAACAAGCTCTTTACCCTCGGTGTCAGTCTGGGATTCATAAACTTGAGCCCTCTGCCAGCAGGAATACAGGGCTCAGGCTCCCTCTGCCTCCATTGGCTATTTGAAGAAAATCTAGAAGAATTTCTTTGTGATCTGCTGATGGGAAAGCACTTCTCAAAACCCCCAAATGCATACATTCTAAGATGAAAAAGTGATGAATTTGACAATCCCAGAATTAAAGTATTTGCTCAACAAAATTAATAGATGAATATAGTGTGGGAGAAGATACTTGTCCAAAAGAGACAAGGGATTAATGTTTAGAATGCACTAGGAACTCCTTCCGGTGAACAAGAAAAACTTCGGGAACCCTAAATGGCACACAGACAAAGGATATGGAGAAGGAATTCAATGACAAGAAGCCCAAAGGCCAGCATGCTATGTAGATACACTCAAACATATCTGTAGCCAAATTAAATAAATAAATAAATAAATAAATAAATAAATAAATAAATAAATAAATAAGCTATGCCTGCACCCATCAGATTGGCAACAATAAAAAGTTCTGCCCTAAGTGTCGGAGGCTACGTGGAGATGTAAGAAATAGGACGCTGCATGTCAAGGTGAGTGCAGACCGGGGCAGCCTTGGAGGAGAGCAGCCTGAAACTACTTAGTCAAGTTAAGTCCAGGTGTGCTCTCTATCCCAGTACCCAGCCTGCGACAACTGAAAAATTCTCATGCAAGCCTACTGGCGGACACGTAGGACAATGCCCACCGTGGTGGCAGAGAGCTAGAAGCCATGCTGGTGTCCTTCTCTGGGGGAATGCGTATGGAAAGGCAGTGAATGCACACAGCAGTGATTTTGCAGCAGTTAGAAACAATGATCTGCAGTGTGTACACAGCAACATGGATGGACCATAAAAACAACGTGCTGGAAGTAGGAAGCAGAATGAGATCTATGGCACAAGATCACAGAGTAAATTAAAAATACTTGAACACAAAACAACACCTGCTTTAAAAGAACACACATTAACAAAGGGATTAACTTCAAACACGTGGGGGAAGGGAACAGGAGTGGGGAGTAGGGGTAAGGAAGAATTAACAGCTCCAAAAAGTGGGCTTTGAAAGGCCCAATACTGATGTTTCCTAACAGGAAGAGAACGAGTAACTCCAGCTTCAGCACTTGAGGCCTGAGAACAGCAACAGCATTGATGCCTTGTTGGTAGTGGCTGTGGCTTGGTGCTTTCCTCCCGCCAGAGGCAGAGATATACACTCAGAGAGCTGCACAGCCTGGCTTGCAGAAGCCAACAGACCCCTGGGACATTCCAAGGCAGCCCCTGGAACCCAGGGGCAAGTGATGGTCCTGGAAATCAGACTGACCCTGCGAATCTCCTCTGCCATAATGCAGCTGTGGCATTTGGCCAAGCTACTGAACCTCCTCTAAGCCCCAGTTTCCTCCGGCGGGGGCGGCGGGGTGGGGGGGGGGGACACATAGGCGGGGTGCTGAGCCACCCCTCTTTGAGTGATTGTGAGATTATAATTGGACATATACGAAGCACCTGATTGATTCATGAGCCAAGCCTAGTCCATAATAGGTACTCAATAAGTGAGTGGTAGCTTCTCTTCTCTCACCTCTAAGATGTCCCATGTCATCATGATTTCCACCCCATTCCCCACCCCAAGCAAACCCACCTCTCAAGAAGGATCTAGAACCCACACTAATCACAACTATTACTGCTCTCTTGGAGGCTAGCCATCGATCAAAGTGTTGTAAATACATCATAAAGTTGGTGGTCCCATCTCTACTCTATACGTGAGGAAATGGGATGACAGTAAGTCAACTCACTGACTTATTTAGACTTTACGACCAATGCATCCCTTTAGTAAATTTCATGCAGGAATGAGGCTGGAAGTGAGAGTCAACTTTCCCAGGACCACATACTCTAGCCAGTGTCATACATGTCTGTAACCCATGAGGTCAGTAAATTTTCCAGATTAAGCCTCTCTGCCAAGAAGACTGTTATGTTTGTCACTGCATCATTTCCCTCTCAAGGGAGGGGGGTGGCAGGCTTCACAATGAGGACAGGACAACAATGTACACGTTCTTTCATTCCACAAATGCTTACTGAGCACCTACCATATACTAAGAGATACAGTTCTGGGAACTGCGGACTTAGCAAAGATCATCCTTGCTCTGGTGGGGCTTAGATTCTGATGGGGGAAGACAGAGCATGGGCAACAATGGCTCTATAGAAATATAGTGTCAGGGAGTGATGTGTGCTATGAAGAAAAGTAAAACATGGATAGAACCAAAAGAAGGTAGGGATGGGTACCATTTTAGAAGTTAGGACAAACCCCTGACAAGTGAAAAGACAACAAGGGCAGGGCAGGAAGAAATGAAGAGGGGGGTGGTCATGACTAGATTTCCCCATCACTGATTTAATTTACAGTATGTCTTGCAATAAAGATGCCTTTCCCTTCTCTCAGGGGTGTGTGCAGAAAGCTCCACAATTTGCAAAGCACCTTCCCTCTCACCTTTCAATTTGACCCAAACAAAACCCCTCCCGAGTCAGAGGCCATCTCCATTCTACAGATGTAGCAACAGAGCTCAGAAAGGAGAAATGAGTTGCCCAAGAGCACGCAGCCACTAAGCACCAGATCAGAACCCCTGCTCCAGCACCTGTCCTACCAGATCGCACCACCTGACTTGTTGGTCCATAAAACAAAAGCGGTTTGCAGGCCCGTCGGCACCGAAGACAATAATATTAATGATAATCATGCCGCACGATCATCTTAGAATTGCAAGGTGCTTTCATGCACAAGTTTTTTTGAATACTTTCGAGGAATGCGCTGGGGAAGAGCCAGGCTTGCTCTTGGTCATGTGACTGGAAGCGCCATGGGCTGGGTTCTGCGGCTTTGGAGTGTACA